>NC_060214.1:58427500-59077500 GCF_021130785.1 Homalodisca vitripennis | reverse complement strand
ATTTATTCATATGTCACGTCTTAGACAGTAATGTGCATGCATTTAAGTTAAATATGCATTTAATTTAAATATTTTATATTTTTTCAGTTTTTTATTTACCACTTCAGTCATTATTGTTAAGTGTTTTTTTTTACTCTTGTTATTCATTTAAAGTTTATCTTTCATTGTTGTTAATAATTTTATAGTTTATTTGCACTGTTATTATTAGACTGTTTGTTTCTCCATATGGTATCACATATTTTACAGTAGTGTATTTAAGTTAATACTATCACTAATTTATTATATACTATCACTAATTTTTAATATAATTTATACTTTCTTATTACATTAATTATACGTCAATTATGCCTAAATCTGATTTAGAGTCCACTTGCATGTTTGGTTTGGCCCTTTTGTTTAAGTATGATTTAATCATCTATCATAAATTAATAAATGTAAATTGGTTTTTGACCGTTGGAAGGAAATAAATAAATAAATAAGTAGGTCTTAAAAACCAAAATATGTATACATTTTCTTGATCAGGTAAATCAATTAGTCCTGAAGTGAATTTATTCGGTCTAACAATTTTTTTTATCACTGTAACATTTCAGTCGTGCTTAAGTTTAAGATTTTTCATTGGAACAAGAAGGCAATCGTAGCTATAATAGTTGAATTATCTTTGACAAAAAGTAATTAAAGGAGCCGAAAGAACACGCTTCTTAGTCCAAGGTGGTTTTTGTTGTTAGATATTTAGTTGATTGCGGCCAGAAGGTAAACTCAACTATGTTTCTGAAATTAGCTTGGACAATAATTTAATTTATTAAATCTTTTAAAGTTGAAAATGTTTATAAAATAAATTTTTGACACCTATATAAGTATTAGTATGTGGCGAGTTTTGAATAGTATGGTATGGATTTGATCATTTTAAGGTATTTAATCGAGGTGAAAACTATAACTTAAATACTATTAAATAGTTTATAATAGGTCAATTTATATGTGCAGATATGCATAAACATTTAAAGAGTTTTTTTCAAAACAAAGACTGAGTTTGCTCGAAGATTTTCCAACCATATATTTCCACCAAGTTTGTCACAAACCTTTCTCTCTGAATTATTTATGATATCCTTTTCTTCTTCCCAATCCGAATAATAGAAGGTATATTGGCGCGATCTATTTAACAATTATTAGCTGAGATTCAGAAAAGATGGACATAAAACAGTTACCTCTAAAACGCATTAATCTGTAGCTTTGAAATTTGGCGAGCAGCTTGATTCAGTCATACGATATGTTAATTATATATGACATACTTACACACATGTTAACATTAAGTCCATTATTATAGCTGAATAGCTTATTCATGTAATAAAAATCAAGCATCATAGTGTAGAAGGTCAATGTTAATTGTAGGTGAAAAGATTTTGTCTAACGCATTCTCGTGCTCCAGTACTATCCTTAGCTCGCCGGAACTTATATTATTTATACACTGTTAGGCACCATAAATCAATGAAAACTATTTTAAATATGGGAATTTATCTGGCAAATGTTTCTTCTGCAGGCTTTAAATATTATCATGCGATATATAAAATCAATCTTTCATGGTGCATGTTCCACCGTGGGATTTATCTGAAAGACATTTACGCGTTTTTCATAAATGTTTTACCAATTTTCGTCTTTTAACTGCATGCATTGAATATTAACATAAATATGCTACAGACATAAAATATAATAATAACTGAGAGATTTTATGGGAGAAGAATGCACATATATTTAATTCCTGTATCTAATTGATATATTTACGCACACATCAGATGGCTTAAACAATTTGCCTTTTGTCTGTCAGGTATAGCGAAAAATTATGTTCTATATGATTCCCTATGATTTTAAATAATGAGCTCAAAACTTGACATTTTTAATGCAACCTCCGCGAAGCCCTTTACGTGATGGCGCGTAACCGTACCTTATTAGTAGCGTATATAATGTTGTACCTCATAAGTAGGAAATCTGGAATGTGGGAGATGATATGAATAAGGAAAGGGTTACACTCACAGCCAATCCTCAGCTACTGTAACGTGTGATAGTTAAGCACATCAGTTCTATCCTATCCGAATATAGTTGTCATATATTCCAAAGTCGACAAGTCTCTGCTACTAAACACCCTCATGTCATTTTTTTTATTTAACAATGCCTTAAGAAATTTTGTTTTGCACGTTTATACAGACAGTTAGTCATAGACAAAAATTAAAGGGGATAGTATTATTTATGGAGTTTTAAACAGTCCGGAACTCTATTTGGGAATATTTGAATGTGGAGAAGATGGTTTGGGAGAACTACACAATACTACCAATGAACAGTGATTGCATAAAGAAGAAAATTGAATATTTTATATAAATAGCTAGTGATATAACCAAGATGTCAATGTAATAACACGATACGTTAACTGGATATTAAATTATAACGTATCTAACTCGAGGAAATCTGTAAATATAAGTAAACATAATTTTCTCCTTCAGTTTATCTCTGTCAGATACAGCGCTGAGCTCTTCATATTTTAGTAAGGAATACTCATGTGTAATAACTTTTCTTCATTTCTCAGCTGCATAGTATTGAGAATAAGATTAAAAATAACCTCTTTGGCAACAGTATGAGGTAAATTTAAACTTCTTGAAAACAGTTTAGCATATGTTGTACTAAAGAAGCTTATCTATGAAGATTAAAATGATCAATGACCCTTAATTAAAAAAACAAGAAACGTAATATTTTCCAAATCCTGGATTTCAGGCACTCACTATCATTTTCAGCCCGAAAGTCTTCAATTATGGGTGTTATTTGAATATGTCGGACGTCACATAAAAGATCAATGAAACTAGAATAATTTAAAATATTTTTCTTAATTTATTTTATTAAGATAGATAAATTTGAAAGGATTATAGGAATTCCGACTTTTACTATTGTCTTGTAGTATATTGGATAAATATATTTTAAGGTGTTTTAAAACTGTATTTATTATATTCCAACTTCACCTATTCGTGTGACATGTTGTGTAGAACATAGCTTTTGTTCATACTCTCACCAGTCTTTTTGTTATTGAAGTAAATACTTAATTATGTACCAATAAATCAGGTATTATTTCATGTTTAAAACAGCAGTTCAATGTTACTCGCTTTTAGTTTTAATACCTTTTAGTGAATATTCTTGTTTTATGATTTTGGCAGCTGAAGAAGAGGATGGATATCGAACAACGAAACGCAGTGTTATAATTCTACAGATATGTGTTTAAAAAAGCACGTAAAATAGTCTCTCCACGATTCAGCCATTGCCATTCTTAAAATACATATCATAAAAATATAATGCATCGGATACCACTCCACTCTTTGATACGGTCTACTAAAGTATATAAAATATTTAAAACTCTTTATGAAATTTCAATGCACTCTATACATAAACTGCTCTCATTTGTAGTCCCAAACATGCATATTTTATAGTGTGCTAACTTAAGTTAAAAGTTGACCTAAATAGACTGAGTTTTTTTTAAGAAACAACTTAGTTAGTTAATTAAATTTCAACATTTTACTAAATTGATCAATAAAAGAGTCATTTATAAATAAATGAATGGGTGATGTAAGTTTAATTACCATACAAATATAGTTTTTATATAAAGACATAAAAAATTGAATTATAAATATTATTAGTAAAACTAAAATGATAATTAATCATAAAAGTAAATTTTTACGAAATTTAAAGGTATTAAAACTGAAATTTTACACTCTATTATGTATCTAATGCCCGTTAATTGCACATATTCCTTGAATCGAGTGACCAACTAAGGGTTTTCTGAGAATCAAATTACATTTATTGGACTTAAATTATTTGGTTTAAAATTAATATTATTATTATTGCTTTTTGTTGTATAAATATAACTGTGTTTTAAATTTTAAATGTACCTTTTAAATAATAGTGCTTGTACAAAATATGGTTAGCAATATGCATAGAACTGTCTCTTTTTAACCTCTAAATAATTACAGTTATCAAATCTTTTTTATAACCGTCATGGATGTTGAAATGTGACATGCAATAACTCATAAAGGTAGAAAAATTATGAATATTACATATTTTGTTATCTCAGTGGAGTATGTTACGCGATACGTGTGTACCGTTAATTAGTTAATTAAATTTTCAAATAATGTAAATTTCACAACCTAGTCAGCCAGTATAATTTAATATTATTTTTATCCAATGTTCCGGAACTAAATTATTGGGCGAAGTAACTACCTAATTGGCACGCGTATGAATATTTTCTTCTAACCCTTTGTAGCAGCCCAACTACGTGACCGATCAGACCTCGCGCGCTTTGTCCGTAAGTAAAATTTATCTTTTCGTATTATTAAATTAGCCCTTTGATGCCAAACGTATGAAAATGAATGTAACGTAACGTAATGTTGTAAATAGTAAAGTAACGCACCCTTGAAGATCTTTTATTTTGCCTGATTGAGATAGATAAAAGTTGTGGCGTCGTCCTTATGGCCACGTTGTTATAATAAGTAATTTGTACAATTAAATGGCTAACACCGTCGCGAATTTGTTTTAGGCGAGTTCACGCAGCTCACGTAGCCGATGTATCTTACGTGTTGTTTGAGTAGATGGCTACCACTTTCCCAACTTCTACTCCTCTTCGAGAAATAACCGTTCTTAGACTACAGCTTCAATGTCTCGTGCCAAGACGCCGACACCCGGGTTGTGAGTCTACATATTGCGAAGGGAAGTGAAGTCTTATTGTTTTATAAAGTAAAACATCGTAGGCATAATTCCATAGAACATTGGATATTTTAGGCCCACCTAGAAAATATACTTTTTTAGTTCTTGTATTCTAAACGGCATCAACGTGGCAATGCATACTTTTATTTTACCATCCAAAAATGGTGCTTGTAAGTTTCACTAATTTAAATGTACTTATAAGTAAACTTTGCAATTCGAGTATTTATTACTTCGACCTCAGAAGTCACCACCCCCATGTGTTATCGTTATACGGTATACGTGTAGTGGCGTACTCCTACCTTTTATAATGGTTTGTAAAGATTATTATCATATTATCTACGAAATGCAAAGGAAAGATTTTAGTAATTGTATATTTACCTCCATTGTTAAAATTCTCTCATTGTCTCTGTATATTGATATTTATAAGGTTTCAAGACTTTTCCGCTTTTTTCCGCTTGACTACTGTGTTAAAATAATTTAGATAAAAATCCATTAAAGAGAAATCATAACAATGTGATCTTCACCCACTTTTAGGCAAGGGATAATTTTACTATATTAATTATTATAAAAATATTCAATTACATTCTATTGCGACTACGAGAAGCTCAGATTGCCTTGTCGACCCCTTTGAATTTGGCTAATTACTTGACACCTATCGGCGCAGAAACAGAATTAGCTTCTGATCTAATTCATGTTCTTGGTCTGGGTAAATACAACTCAGCCAATAATTATTGCTTACTTTTTCCTCCACTGGTAATATTGAAAGGTTCTTGAGAAAACTATAGGGTTCTTATAATTGGCTGAGTGTTAGCAAAAGCTTATCTCTCCAGGGCCCTGAAAATTTTCATTTTTTAACGTCTGTCTTTACGATATACAAAGAACGACGTGACATAAAGAATTGATAATTTACATGAAGCTTAATTTCTAAACAATGCATATTGAGGTATACGATGGTTAGCTAGAGTTGATTTTGGGTGATATCTTGGTGTGAACTGAGTAGAACTGATCTACAAATTTGAAATGTTGTATATATTTTTTAGGTATCACTAATGATTCTTCCGGAAACACCTCTTATGTTTGTTTTTATAACTATTAGCTTGTATGACTGTTCTATGGATAAATATGTGAATATTAGTTTCAATGCAATTTTTGTATTCGACATATAAAGGAAGAAGAGAGATTATGGACCACAAAGAAAACGTTGTTTTACAAAACATGTGACTGATCCCTAGAATAATTTAGTCTCGATATCACTAGAACGAGTTAATCTGCTGACTTTATACGCACCAAAAACTTCAATTTACATAGTCTCTCCATTATATTTGATTAAACACCATTGAAGTTAAATTGCAGATCCTTATGAAAAGATTTGCGGAAGTTATTATTATGTCTGCCTTGGGGTTGTAAATGTGTATTTTCTGCCTGTATTTATTAAAATACGTAAGAGAATAATAAAACACCCAGATACCAGATTTAGAAACATATTAGATATAAAATGTATCTTCAAACATATGTGAACCACTATACCAACATACATACTCGCAAATACAAAATGCGTACCACATAAAGTTAGTGACTTTTACACTGAGAAGTCGAAGTAAGTTTATTTGTTAAATATCATATTTATCTTGTAAGTCTGTAAAATTTACATATTTTATACAATAATTTCAATACAATTATATTCCTGATTTTTATGTTGTTATGTTATCCAACACAATAACTCCTAATGATTCAATACTGCCCAGCAACACCAATTTACGGACGCCATTAAATATGAAGATTACAACTAATATCTCACAAACTAGAAAATATTAATAATACCCAAATTGGCAATGTCACAGTATAAGGCTCTGAGCCTTACATTCACCACCCATTCCTACAATACCAGATATAATACGATCCTCACATATTTATCTGAAATATTCCGCCAATATCTCGCTCACTTCATAAATAAAACATTCCGGGCATCCGTTTATTTACCGTAATCATGTGTGAAACGATCCCACTCGTAAAGGGAAATAATTTGATACTGTAACATTTATATTATACAAAAGAGGTTTTAGCCCATACGAAAAATATAAAAAAATATATCTGTATTAACATTTGTAATACTTATTTATTCTTTCCCCGTAATTCACTTTTGTATTTATTATTATGTCTTCTAATAGTTTGTTTTATCTCCTTTAGGAAAGTGGCAGGATATATTATATTACTGTCTATGTGTCTATCCACACGATATCCCGAAAATGAGGTGAAATATGGCCTGCAAACTGTATGGCGCTTTGTTTCTGTATACACAACACTGAGTTGAATATGTTGCATATCATTCAATAGAATATGGCTGAGCGTTAGCAAATATTAAAAAATTGTGTTATGGTTAACTATAATGACAAGGAAAAAATGCAGAATAAATACATTTGTAAGCAAACAACTGAGTACAATCATATTACATGCCCTACCATGGAATTTTGCTGAGCCTCAGGGAAGCTTATTACATGACATTTGGTGTGGTGTAATACTAATCGTATAAAATAATACTGGCCAGTTGAATTATGCTGTTAACAAAAACTTAATCATCTATCTGTGGATGGCTTTTATTGTTACGTGACTGTCTAGCTTCCTCCCGCAACAGCTCATAACTAAGGCATTGCCTTGATCACTATTGAATATCGTCTTGGCCACATCTTGCGGTTCACATTTCTAACATACCTTGCTTCAATTAACCCATTTTAAGTTTGGTATTAAATTTATTCTTAATTGTGGTTTAAAACACATAATATTAGTCTCTCTCAATCATCTCGCTTCCTCTCGTCCATGGTGCTTTGCAAAACTATATTGCAAACTGTAAACTGTAACTGTAACTGTTTGTCTATATTCCTGTGTTTATCTCATATTGAAGAGAAATTAATCCACGATAAAGTGTAATACACTGTGCATAGTGACATTGACTGTCAAAAGGTGTGTATGATCCGTTCTGTATGCCAATAAACCCATTGCTAAAATAAAAATGCAACTCTTTCACCATCGTTGAAAAACTTCCTTTACTCTAATCCTTGACCAAATTTTGCCTAACATTTATAATTTGTCTTTGTATATCGTTATTTGTCTAGTTCTCTAAGAAGCTAACCGTTATTTTTTCAGTATCAATAATTTATTAGTTTGAACAGTTAAAAATAGTATAACTCCTATTCCATAGGAAGACAAGTTTACAATGATTAGTAGTTGTCGATGTGCATTGTAATTTCGTTAATAATAACGTTATGGCCAACCTCTAATTTCATGATAACGGGATGGAAGAACAAGTCGATAGGTGTAGTCTACTTTGGATAGTGACTATTGAAGTGTTCCCTTTGTGTTACAATCTAATTCATGAAATAGTGATTACCCCGCTTTGGCTAGAGGAGCCGGAGCAAAACTTGCTTTCTCTTCTTCTAAGGTGGCAATACCAAAATTATAGCCGCTGTCCTTCCTTGAATATCCCTATCCCAACATGAAACAGTCCCTACGAACCTTAACCATTCTGAATAACTTTTAACCGCGGAAGCAAGCACAACGGCATTTGTAACTGGAATGAGAGGTTTATCAACTATTTGTCTTAAGTGAAAAAGCTTTCTTATTGTTATCTTTTTAAAAATTTTTCATTTACATGTAATTGGTCGTATATAATTAGCCATTACAATTATGTACCTGTAATGGCTTCCTACGGCCTAATCTTTTTTCACATATCTTTGAGATCAAATTGTGGGAATCTTTAAATGTTGACAGAGTTTTTCATCTCAAAAAATATTGTAATTAAAATAATTGAAAAAATGGAACAACAGGGAATAGTGTAGAAGGACTTTTAAGAGATTGAGGTTAATTAGATCTCGCGTCATTTACATTCTTCAAACGGTATTGTAAAGCACGTACAAATGTATTTCAAAAAAGGTCATTTATGTTAGCATGTACAACTATAATGCTAGAACCACTTCCTTAGTGCTCAGCAACGGAGAAAAGTTTTATACTAGAGGAATATATATATATATATATATATATATATATATATATATATATATACATAGGATTATATATGTATATATATATACATAGGATTATATATATATATATATATATATATATAATCCTATGTATGAACACTGTGAAAATTCAGTCCAGTAAGTGTTACAAAGTAGAACACTGTGGCTTATATGGAAACGGAGCTTCATCAAAACATTATTCACGTTATTGGTTTTAGCAAAATTGTGGTGACATTCTGAAATAAATTGTTACAGCTGCTCAAGCTAAAGATTCGCCAATTGAAAGATCCTGTCCTAACACGATAATAGGTACTTCTGTAACCCATTACGGAAGTACCTCTCAATATCAACTCTACATTCAAAGTCAACACGGTAATTACTAGCAGAGATGTATTTACCGAGCCAACGACATGAATTATATCAGAAGCCAATTACGTTTCGGTGTCGACAGGTGTCAAGTAAATTAGTCAAATCAAAGGAGCCGTGAAAAAAGCGAGCTGATCTTCTTGTACTTTCAATACACTGCCTTTGAATATTGATGATTATCAGTAAAAATACCTCATACATATCATCTTGAGAGAGATTATACTGCCATTATGTATCCGTTAAGAGTATTGATAAATAGTATTATTTAACTTAAAATATATTTAAACTCTAACCTTACAATATATAAGATATTTATGAAAGTGGCATCGTTCTTTCTTAATATTTTAGTCTGAAAACCATCCACTGTTGAAAATCGTTTTTAATATCTACGGCTCTAGGTCGATAATAAAATAATAGTATGAATATAGCTACAGGTGATATTTAAAGTAGATTTAAATAAGCTATTGCTGGTTTTAAATTGCTTCCTCGTTTTCATTTCAACTTCGCCTAAAGAGAATGGTTACAAAATAATCGAATAAGCACTAACGATCCAAAATATTACATTAAATATGTATAAAAATGCTTGAAAATGTATTTCTGTGTTTGGTTTTTATCTATAAGGTAATATTTATTTTTATATGTTGTTTGTTTGTTTACAAGAGGCCACGTGACCCTAATTAGCCTGTATAAATGAAGAATTTTACGTTTAATTTCATTTTCAAACGTTACATTTGAGATTTTTTTTTATTAAAATATTCTAAAATTGAGATTGAGAGAACGCAAAAGAAAAAAAGTACGCATTATTAAAAAAACTAATGAAATAAATATTTTTGGAAAAAAAATATAATTGTTGAATCAGTACTCATATTCAAAGTAGCCTAAATACGATATACCATATTTTGATTTTAAATGAAATATTTAATACGCCTGAAAAACGTATAAAATAGAAATTGATTTAAAATATAAAAAACATAGCCTCGTTTTAAGAGGATTATGTATTAGATATTTTCAAACTCTTTACAGATACATTTTCTGGAGATGTTGTGCAGAAAAACGTAGTGTACAGTATAAGTTATAAAATATAATAAGCCAAAAATCAAGATTTGACGGTTGATATTGTAGACATATTTGTAAATAATGTCTGTTAACAGTAGCCGAAATTGTTAACAACTAAAATATCATATTAACCTTTTAGTCTAGGAGTCAATTTTCATTGCTAGCTTAAGCACTGCAATAAATTCCTTCATTGTAAATTAAAGTAACTTTTTTATTTGATAAAGAGGCTTTAAATGTACCAATCATTTACACTTACTGATAATAAACAATATTTAACAGAAGTCAGAAGCTATTACCGCAGCGGTTACATCATGCCAACAGGACAGTCTGATCACGTTGTCGCTGAGATAATCTTGTTGTGGCGGAAACTAATCAGCTGTTGCGGCGTTTAGGCGGGAATTGAGTTTGAACAGGTGTTAGTTTCTTGTAATAGAAGTCACAGTATGGTGGAAATACTCAACATACTCAACACAAATATGCATTGTCAGTATAGATAACGTAATTTTTCAAAGTTGTATTATCATAGTATAATGTTTAGCTTAATATGATTGAAAGACCGTATTAGGCATTAACATGTAGTTTTAAAATTTTAATTACATTTATTACTGGACAGGTTAGTTACCTAGTAGTCTTAAATTGCGTCCATTGAATATCTTACATAATATTGTAAACATTTAAAGCAATAAAAATTGTGATAGAATTTCATACAAAAAGGTTTGAATGTTAACTAGGGCTATATTAAAGATTTAATAACTGAGCATATAATGTGAAAACTGTTAAATAACACTGCTATATTAATCTCTACACAGAAAGTTAAAGAAAACCATTCTGTCATAAATATATAAATCTGAATAAATAGAACCATAATAGTTCACATTTTGACGAATTCCATTAATTACATGAGTTGTGAAATATGTGTAAAAAAGAATAAAAACCCCTTTGAAACTAAGTATAATATCAAAATCAATATTTAATAAATAACGTGGTTGAAGAAGGTGAAATGATAGTGAAACTTAACACTTAACAGAAATGTAACGATTTCACACCTGTTCCCACTTTATACTTTCTTTTAGATGCCCTTTTCCAGCTGATTAACTACTTTCAAAAAGCAGTTTAAAAGATTTTAAATACACTTAATAGCCTAATTTTATGATGTATAAATGCTGTACATACTGCTGTGTCCATACGATTACTCTTGGCTGTTATAGGCTGAACAATCTATTTACGACGTAAATGCACTCACTAACTTTTTTGTCACAACCATATTTATTTTATTGTTGTACAAAATCAAAACATCATTAGGCTATGCATGAAACTTTAATAACTAGTCTCTCTTTTTCGAGGACAACAGTGTTGGATCATTTTTACATTATTTCATTACGCACCATTTCCATAACTCTAAATCATTTAAAGATTATCAATCAAAAACGGCTATAAAGTAATGTCCCCTTTTAGAATTTTCTTAGAGCTTGTATTAACTTCCAAATTTAGAATTTTGTAGTTTAGGAAAAATTAACTTCTCCACACAGTTTTATAAGATTTGCTAATTTACAGACCAAAACATTAATATTAAAATTGTTTATAGACCTGAATTTAACCCTTAATAGCCCAGATTTGAAAGTGAAAGTAACATACTACGGTTTTATACTGTATATCACGCTATGATCATATGGCTACAATAGGCTGTAAGGGGTTAAACGGTGCTAATATACTTCATTGTTTAATATTGTTGCCATGAAAACAACGTTTGTACATTTTATAATGTATCATAAAATTGTGCATAAGAATGCAATGTCTCTTCATACAGATTATTAATGATATCTACCGACTACGAAAGATGAGAGGGTGGCGCTTTGCACAACAGTTGTAGATCGGATCCACGCCAAAGGTTCTGATAGCAAGACTGCGACATTCTTCGTAAAGCTAAGTCGTAAAACTTAATAATCATTTATGTGCAGTATGCTCACTATATAGGTGCTGACTGTATTTTGTTGACTCGCTTTTAGCTCGCTGGGAGCTGCGCCCCCAGGCCCCCAGTAAATGTGTTGGCAAATTCGGGGATAAGAGGGATTTGGTGATTGGATAAATTCGGGCATGAGATTTACAAATTGTATGTTTCTTGCTATATCCGATCTCGAAAATTGTACGGTTCATAATGCTTCGCCAAATGATGCCAAATGATGTTTGATATAACAAATAATGATTTTGTCAAAAACTTATGTGAGGTTTTATATCAAAATTAGGAGACAAAAATAATGTTGTGATAAATAAAGTCCGAGATTAGGATTGCCAGGAAGTGGAAAGTAGTGTTTAATGGTAACCAAACTTTTGAGTTTGAGGGCGTTTATGGCTTGAACGTGAGAGATACGACAAAAAGTAACTTGACCTTTCTTTTAGGAAATTTAATTCTGTCGGTTCTGCTCTCAGATTTGAGCTAAGATCTCTGGTTTAGGCAGTACAGTGTTTTGGAGGAAAGACTGCACCAGCCTGGATTTCTGTATTTTTAAGAGTTTCTATGTAGAATTTGCAACGACTATGCGTTTTATAGGAATTATATGGACTAAACTAGAATTGTGCTAGATTTCCAGTTACTAGTATAGCAGAGAGAGTGCTTGATAACGTATATAAATAAACTAAGTCAGTAGAACTGGAGTTTTTGGGCCTGTGTTACGAGAATATGTGTACAATAATTTGCATCAAAAGAATAAGTTGATCAGGGGGTTAAACTAACTTAGGAAAATATCATTCAATGCCAGAGGGTTGACAATGAACCACTATTTCATTACATTACTTGAAAATAACGCTGTTCCTATGTACTATTGGCGCTTCGCTGACGCTCTACCTTTTGATGATGTGGGGCTGTAGTAACTCATTAACGTAGTAACACAAGTTAAATTCGGAACCAGAATGAATATCACAAATAATAGTGGTATACAAAATTACAACTTCTAAAACTGCCAATTACGACCAAGATTTTTCCATTAAGAGCAATTTTAGCGCTTACGTAAGGATATACGAAAAAAAGCTACTTGATATTTTTTAGATCTCATCATTGCCCAGTTATTAAAAATTGAAAATTTAAGTTACGACCATTGGTTAGGATCCTACCGCCTCCAGAAAAAATTCTCACGTAAAAATTGTAAAATATTTCCAATTTAACGGGGTTTTTTAGCCAAACCATTGAGGATAGGGCAAACGGTAACTAGACTATGTATTTAGATCATTTAATTTACTATTGCTATAAAGTGTCCTAGTCCTAGTACTAGCCTTACAAATTCCTGTCTTGTACAGTTTGTTGTCTTGTGTTGTTTGCTGGTCATGCCTCCTTGTTGTATGATACTATTTGCTCTCTGTCTTGTTAGCTCCTAAGAAAACATTAGTACATCTTGTCCATAAACTATTTGCCATCGAAAATAAATAAATCTTATGAAATAATGTATTTTGAGAAACGACCAACGGTTTTGCCGCGATCAAGCCCGGAATCTAAATTTTCACTTCATAATTACAAACAATTTGCGCATAATCGCGTTTTTTTGGATAAACCAAAGGAGATAGAGCAAAAAGTTACTAGACTTGTCTGTATATCATGTAATTTAATAATTTGACGGGTTAATCAGATATTAGGTACGGCCAACCGTTTGCCGCTATCGGGCTCCGAACATTATCTTAAGCGAAAAGAATCTCTGAAATGTCAAATTAACCGTTTTGTCGCTTAACCATTAGAGATAGGACAAAAGTCACTGCAAATTTTTTGTAGTGAACTTCATTTCTACAAAGGTTTTGTGTCAGGTTTGAGCTAGCTCCAACGATTCGCCCGCTATTGGGCTTATAAAAAAGGCCTGTAAGTGTTAAAAAATGCGCGATTGTTTGAGAATGTTTTTGACGGGTTTAAAGTAAAGATTCCTGGTTTTCAGACTTTTATTGTAGTGGGTCATATTGCGAAAGGTATCTGCGTACCAAATTTTAAGTTTCAAGTACTTCTAGAAGTATGCTAGAATGTATATCTATATATCAGTGAGTGAGTCAGTTACACATGCAGCTTTATAGTACATAGGATGCTAGGTCTAGAGGGTGCACGGATCAGACTTATATTCCAAGAGCAGAGAGCCAATTTGCAATAAGGGCACAACCGTGTTTGTCTTAAACTGATAAAAAAACTAACCTTACGAAAGAAATTAATCCTAGACTACGGTAGGTTTAGTGAAGATAATGGTAGTGTTTCAAAGGGGTTAAAAAGAGGAAATTAATTGTTTTCTCAGATAATACTATTTTTACTTGACTCATTCTAACCCATCTTTCAGAGATGTCAATAATAATGAAAAAGCAGAGTCAGCTTTTCGTATAATGACTATTAAATTATTAAATATTAGTCTCTATGTATTTGCTGATGATGTTACTGTTATTTATGTCTGATAGTTAGTTTCATTTTCATGAAGTTGGAAAACTATAGTTTGGAAAAATATTATTTCACACTTTTACCCTTTATATACGATTAATTTTGACCATTAACATTTTCTTAGGTGTGTTTTTTAATGATTTTGTCTAACTGATAAACATTAATATTCCATAGGTAGTAGACACAGTTTTTTTACAATGATATGTTAATTAAATTTAATTGAACAACAAAGTTTATAGCTAGGTTTACTTATGTTATGTATCTAATTTCTTATACTATCCTATTTGGATTTTGAACGTCTTTCTGAGAATAAAATATTCGTATTTATCATATCCATGTTTTCACCTGACCACCTATTATTGTTATTTTGATATTACTGTATAATCAGATATTATAATGAGTTTTTATTGCATTAGTATGTCCATATCGCCAGACTCTATTTTAAGTATACTGCCTGTTCAACATTATTTCTTAAGTCGCATTGTTGCAATTATATACATTAAAATACGTTTTAATAAACAGCAATGCATCCTAATAGGTTGTATTCTTTATTTCTATTTCTTTACTATTCTTTATTTCTAGAAGCTAACGATGACAATAATTTCGCTGCTTTGATATATTTGGAAAAGGGGGTGGTGTCAGAGGTTAATAATTCAGTTTTCTACAAAACTACTGTACGCGCATTGTAATAGGATGAATTGTCATCAAAATTGGCATGAATTCATAGGTAGGATTAATAAATCTAGCTTACTAGTACCCTTAATTTCAATAATTCATTCACCATTATTTAAAGTATCCTGGACATCCAGGCTTTTATTTAATCTCTGCTATAATCTCTATCAGCGTAGGAAGATAGCAAGTGAGAAAAAGACAAAGTTTATAAAGTGTGCTGGGATCAGAAGAGTACAAGAATATTGATTTAATACAACGTAAAAATACTTTTCCGTTAAGTAAACTAAGTAAGACTTGGATTAATTTAAAACAAACTTCGTACGGATTTTCTATGGGGCACAATGTTAACGCCGATAACAGTGATCTTTTTAGAGCCAAAAGCACAGAACCCGATGGACAAGACCATTTCTACATTAGGCCTACATCGCTGGATTTAATAAAGACTAGATGTAATAATAATATTTATCTAAATTAAAAAACAATGTTTTAAATTCTAAGTTAACCAGGTACATTAGCCAAGGATTTGATCTTACGAATTATTTCCACACAACTTCCCCACATACCTAAAAGTCATAAATTTAACCAATAAACAAATACTTTTTTACTTACAAAGCGTATTTAACGAAGAATAAAAATCATTGAAAACTTGGTAGCATAGCACTTGGGAAAGACTTGAATACATTATAAACGACTAAGAACTGTAAAACGTTTCATAAATTGGTTTTAAGTTCCTGCGTGGTTTTAAGTCTTTTCAATTTTAGCTTTCAGTAAAATATTTTATGCAACTGCATACTTTTACTTTAATAATGAAGATAGGAGATCTATGATAATGTCTTTAATCAAGAAAATTATGAAACTACAAAATTCGTAAGTTTTTGAGGGACAAAGCTTCCAGAGCACAAATCCAATCAGAGGTTAAAAAGTTTGTAACGATGGGAAACACGAAGGACACTGAATATTACTCTCAGAAATCTAAAACGATATAAATATTGATAAATTTTAATGACAGTTTCTTTCTGTTGCAGAAATTTTTGACATAAGGATCTTTCATTGGTAGGAAGCTGTAAGAGTTACATGAAGCTGAGAGCTCTGTCCCCGTAAATCGAAAGTGCCTAAAATTAATATAAAATACAGTGGATTTTACCTGTATTTTTTAACTTTAAGTTGGAAAATGTTGTTTTTATTTTGCAAGTAGATTATCAATTTAGCATCAATGTTTCCAGTAATATCTTATGAAATGATATACTCTTAATATTTTCAAAATATTTTATGAAATAAAGTTGAAATAATGTTATGAAGTTAGTGAATGGAAAATCAACATATTACGTAACCTGAAATAAAGTAATAACTTTGTATAATCAACAATAATAGAAATCGGTTGTTTTAGTTTTATCTTATACATGCTCTGTTAAAAATACATTTAGGTTTAAAATTGTTACTTAGAAATTACCAAATATACCATTAAATATTTTATTAAAACACACAATCACACACACACACACACACACACACACACACACACACACACACACACACACACACACACACACACACACACATATATATATATATATATAAGTTATATTTATATAAAATAATTTCTGTTTTGTTGAAATAATGCAATTGAACTTAGTTTATGAAAAATGAATATAATTACGAAACCTGAAATAAAGTAATAACTTTGTATAATCAATAAACAGAAAATCGGTCGTTTTGGTTTTTTCTTATACATGCTCTGTTAAAATACACTTTAAGTTTAAAAATTATACTTGGAAAATATCTTATATAGCTATTACATACTTGATTACAAGACACACACACTCATATATACATATATATATATATATATATATATATATATATATATATATATATATATATATATATATATTCTCAGTTCAATATTTTGTCTGGTTATTTCGCCTGATTATCCTGCATTTACGAGTATATTTTTTTACAGTTTTTTTTTTTCAGATTGCGTGGTGGATACATGCTGTGGAGACTCTGGTTGTGGATCTCCTTCCCTTTAAGGCCACTTCCATCTGACGATTCCAATTCTAAAAAAAAATATTCCTTACTCAAGTCCTAACTAGGATATTCTTTTATGCCTGTAACATTACTGATTAACACTGAAGGCTTTCCTTACTCTTTTTCAAGAGCCTATGTTATTGGCTCCGTCAAAGTCGTACTTAACGCATGGTCATTTATAAGTTCATTCATGCGTACACGGTCTCCTAAAAAGAGTTTTGGGATTTTGAAATACCCACACTTTTAATTTTTTACCAATAGAATTAAAAGTTAAATTTTAGTTGAAATAACTGTATCACGACTTTGTCAGAAAATCTATGTTTTATGTTTCTGAACCGAGATTGGCGGATTTCTTTGATTTTGTCATCATCTTGGTGGGCTAGTTAAACTGTTGAACTGTGTAAACAAGCGACGAATTGCTTTATTATTTAGACAATTTTTAGCTCGATTCATAACTTGAATTCGATGCTGAAGTTTAATGCGATTTTTTTACATTGCCCCATTTTGATTTTTAACAAACTGCACCAGACTGCTATATACTGTTCATATGATTTTGGTTCATACCAATCCCGTATACCGTATATATCCGTTTTTAGCATTGCACCTAATGTTTCTCCCCTATAAAACACTACATTTTCCTAAATTAGCTTCAAGCACGTCCTTTCTATCAGTATTTTCCACCTGATTACCCATCTACGCCTGATATCTTATTGGTGCCACTCATAGCAGTTTACAATTTCCTTTCAAACATTATTCGTATTCGGTATATTTCTTCTGTATGAGATTCTTTTAGCAACTGGTCTGACCACAGTTTAGAATCTCCTAATACTTTTCAGCTAGTTGTGTTCATTTTCTAGTTCTTGATTTGAGAAAAATTGATTCAACTTTATAATTTTTATGTTGAAATGTTTATTACCTACTATGATACCTGCATTTTTAAAACTCTGCTTATTCTTTGAAACATATTATCATTCTGTTTATGAACTATTTTAAAACGTTCTGTCTCTTATTACTTTAGTTATTTATGAACTTTTTATTCCTCTCTTAAAACAGGCTGAAACCATACCAAAAGCATTGAGTCATTTAAAACATTGTTTAATTTCTGAATCTTCCCTTATTGGTTCAACGATATAGATTGGGAATGTGGATATTTTTATTCTCTCGAGTTTTAATTACTGGATTGAGTGTTAATTAATAAAACACGATGCTATATAATCATAAAGTAAAGATGTGCTATGGTTTTTTTTAATTATTGCCCTTTCCCTGGAATACAACCACATCACGCAACATAAAATTATATTAATTAAAGTAGATATACAATAAATATTGGTAAAAAACAGTAATTTGTGCTCAATAACAAAGTTTTTTTAATCTTTCAAAGTGTAGACGCAAGACCATTAATACGATTATGTACTCTTGGCTTCATCCATCTGAGTTTAGTCGATTATATACTAAATAGGAAATGTTAAACTCGGCATACGGCTCAGAAATTTTACTATCGTGTAACAGCGAGGCATTTTACTGTGCTGTGGGTGGCTAATGGGCGATGTGCGTGTCTGTCAGATACATTGTTACTGCATTTGTACTAATTGTTAATATTTTCTTCGCTTAAAAACTATTTTGTTATGCATATTTTTGTTCTATTTTATTCACTAAAAGTTAGATCTTGATTAAAGGTTATATTGATATTATATACGATGTCGTTTCTCTTTCGTGAGCGTTGGAATAAACTCGTATCGTTTTATAATAGTTCTTGTCTTTTATTTTTGTATCCATAAAGTTTTATTTTGTTTATAATTTATTTATCTTAAATATTAGTGCAGATCCTGTTTCAATTCATTTCTATCAAATCCTTATGACTGACTGAGTCTTAAATGAAGCTTTTTTAAAAAATGCTACTTTCAAGTTCTTGGTTGGTGATTGGATGTTTACGAGATTTTCATAAACATGGTTGATAGGTTACTCTGTTCTAGCTGTTGCACATCTTTTAATTTCCTAGTGGATCTATTTTATACGTATTTCTTAAAATGTATACGTAAAATTTTTGGCCGGCTGCATGACATTTATATGCACATGAATCAGCATAATATACACTATAGAGCCTCACTTTTTATCGTCTGTCACAAGGACTCTTTTTGGAAATTATTTCTTAATTAATACAGAAAAATTTATATTTAGTAATATATTTAAAATGTTTCATGAATTCTGTAGTGTGAAGGTTGATTTTGTATTATTAGATTTTTAAAATTTCTTTTTTTAAACCTATAAACAGAATTGTCAGCAGTCAGTAGTTGAAATTAGAAACTAAAAAAAAGCGTTCAGTCAGTGATAGAGAACGAGTCCAAACATCTATTGTCTTAGAATGTAAGGAGTTTGATTGATTTATTGGTGCACTGTCAGCTGCATATGCAATATAAGAAATGGGTATAATACTGTCAGGGGTGACAATGCTGACAGTCGTGAAATCTAAATCAGTGGACCATTCACATTCAGCTTAGCACCTGTTTGCTGACAATTCATATCAGATGAATTGAGATCTGTTCGCTTAATATTTGGTAGTAGCGCTCTTAGATTAAATACAGTTTTTTCTGATATGTGACTATTGCTTATGTGGTCAGTATTATAATGTTACTTATCGTTACGTAGTCGTTCCTAAATATAGTGGGAGTTATGAGCACTTTTTTGTTTTATGGGTGACCAGTATACAAAGTTTTACTTCAGTAATTTAGAAATGCAAAAAACATGGAGACAAAATTAGATTGGTGTAGAATAGTTTATAAAAGAACAATCGTGAGTTTTGAAGAGTATATGTTATAGTATTATACCACCAAAACAAAATGGCTGTCAGCCATGTTTGCGTTCCGTAATGATGATGATGATGATGGGGCATTTAGGTTCATTTCATAGCAACTCCTATCTAACCCTGACATTTGACGTGCGCTACAAGTGCAAAGTTTGAAACTGGCTTTAGTTTCAGGTTTTTGAAAGTTACAAAGGTTATTGGAGCCTCATTTAATCATGGATTCATAGAGGATCCATGAGGAGAAATCATAAAATGACACGTGAAAGGTGAGAGTCTATTGTTTTGTAACATTTCCAGGTCAATGCATTGCTACCGATTGTCTTTAACATTGTTTTGGAGATATTTATTACAAGATTAATAATCTTTTTATAATTACAATCTTTTTTTGTAAACCTAAACATAAGAGACCACTGTACGCTATCCGCTAACTGTGAGGCTGAAAACTGAGCTAACCTTCCCTTCTTTAGTAATACGATTGGAATCTAGTGATCCATGTGGTATATGTAACACGGAATCTCAAGAGGAGGCGGGAACTACCCATAACCTTAACCATCCTAGATATCCTATTTCTCCATAACAAGCACAAAGCTTCCCATACGATTACATGCAATGAGAAGTTTCTTCAAATTCTTGGTCTTACGTGAACGTAAAATGGGTTAGTTTTTCCAATATATTCATGTGGTGCAGGATCTCTTGGAATGATATTTCTTCATGTAATAAAGTAAAGTTGTCTCTGAGTTTGAACTTAAAAATTTTTGCTTCTTATAACAAAAAGGTAGAACTTCACCACCCACTTGTCATGGATAAAAGCTTCACTGAGGTTGCATGCAAAATTTTAAATCTTTATCTTATATCATACTTGTGATACCCTGCCGACTGATGTGTAAAATCACACAGTAAAGAAAATTATACAAATTTAATGAATCGAAAACTCATTTTTACTTATTTAGATACTAAGTTTCAAGAAATATTTAGTCTACCGATTTAATTATTCTCAAAATATATTGGTACATATTACGAAAGAATGCACTGAACTTAAAATCTTGTCACGTACTTTTAAAAATGACTTTCATCTCCATATTTTTTCTTTTTACAATTTAAAAAAAGCAAGACGTCAAAATACCATCTAATTATATTCAGTTTGTTTAAAAATTTATTCATTCCTCAGTTTTTGTTTTCACTGACATCACCATTACCCGTAACACCCTTGTAATAGTATTCGAAAACGTTCAGTAAAATTCCGTGGAGTTTTATGTAACATCATCCAACTATCGATTTTACCTACATAAAAATGGAGCCTAATATAAAGTCCATAGGTTATTTTTATATAGTGCGGTCAGAGAGTCAGATAGGCAGAATAAAACATGGAAATGAATTCTTTCTATCGTAACGGTCAGGAGTATTCTTCTAATGAGCTATTCAGCTATGTTAGTTCCAGGAGGTATGTTGAAACTTTTAAAATTGCATAGCCTGAATTTAGTATCTGAACTCAATATTTTTACCAGTAAAAACTGTGAAAGCAAATGAATTACACAGTATCAAGTCTTGTGGATATAGTGGCTTATAATATATTTGTTTTCTCAAATGTAGTTTTCCGTTTGTTTTTAGTTACACTTATAGCAATCTAAAATTCTCCTCATAATTACGGTTTAATCTCGGACGGTTTACCAAAGGACCAACTGGTATAAATCACCTTTCCGGTCTCAATATCTTCAATCAATGACTCTAAATCCAACAAGCAAATAGATTAAAGCATGGCAGATTTATTAACGTTATAACATGACATCATATTTGGAAGTCTGAAGGGCTATAATTTACAACAGATTGATTCTGCAATATTCTTAACCGTTTTCAAGAATGATCTCCTCTTGTGAACCTCTAAGTTACGTCCAAATTCAATCTCTCTGATTTAATTAAATAACTGATTGCACTTACATATTTGCTGGTTATTTAGAAATTGAAACATGTAACAACATAGAAATTATTCTAAATTATGCGTGAAAGAACTTGCTTTTGCTTAAATAAAGTATTACTTCGTAATTGAGTTCTTATTATAATTGTGAGTGACTACGATGAACAATGTAATTTATTTCCAGGTAGGTGTTCAAATTTATGCAGTTCTGGTGGCATCTTAGTTCTCGTCTAACTCATGCACGCCGCATAGAGTAGGATATGGTTTATTGTATTGTTATTATTATCAGTTCGTACATTATTGGTAAGTATTTAGTAATACTTTTTAATTATTTTAGAAATGTTTAGATTTGTGTGTTAATATCATGTTAATATATGAGTTCGTATTTATTTTTTTAAGAAGTAATTACGAAAATACACGTGTTTTTTAAGGAGAGGCCGATCACCCTTTCAGTCTTATACTGCCCTTTCTCATGGCACACAGGCCTGTGTGATGACCTTAAAAATAGAATAAAGTGAAGAGGTAGAGTACAAGATGGTTAGTACTGATAACATAAAAGTGCAAGGTCACATATAATATTCTGATCATTCTCTCCCATCTTTTTGTCCTTAGCATATGGATGTGTCTACTATGTACAATAACAAAATTGCTTTTCTATAACGTCGAACACACAAAAAAATGTCGGTGGTGATAATTCACTTTACATTAAGCACTAAAACCGTCTGTTTTTAAAAACTTCTATTCACTTAGTGCCAACATTTTTAATATCCGAGTCTTGAGCCACAAATTTTTAACTATAGCACAAGTTGTTAGCAATAAATCACTCAATTATAATCTGAATGAATTAGGTGAATTATCATCTCAATTATAAATCACCAGATTATAATATGGCCACTCCAGTTCTTTAGAAACAGAAACTTTAGTTTGCCCTGTTTCTTCATATCCGTGTGTATAAGAGTACTTCCTCTTTTCACAATAATCGTTGGTAATAGGAGACATCCTTTTGTTTATTTTATAAACGTTTCCTTGAATCATTCCTGAATATAAATCTAATCTCGTTACCCCTAATCTTTTGTTAAATTTCATATAGATTCAACCTTTTGGTCTATTAATTTTTCCACACGCTCTATTCCCCCAATTTCATTCTCTCTATTTTTTGTAAATGCTCTAAAACTCCTAAATCTTACCGAAAATTTAGCCCTTCCATGGATAAATGGCCCTCAGTTAAGACCTAACTTTCTTCGTCCTTATATCACATACGAGACTAATAGATCAGTAAAATCCTTCTTATCCTAGCATCCTTAGAAATAAACAATTTTTTTTATTAACATTCATTACTGTAAAATTTGACCTTGATATACTTCACGTTATGTGTGTTTCGATTTGTATGCTTGCAGCGCTAGCTCTAAGATTATAGCTGAAACCAAATAAAATAGTACACGGATTTTCTCTTATCTATATTCGCAGAATGAAATTTAAAAGGAAAAAATTATGATAAAGTCCAAAAATTGATTTAAAATGAAGAGTTTATTCATTCAGGTACGTTTTATTGAAATAAATTCCTTGGTAAAACGAATTACATCACTGGAATCGAGAGATTCTTACATCTTAAGAACCCACACTCTCGATTTTAAAAGGGTAGGGTGTTATGCTGGATTTACTTATGTTCCATGTAAAATCTATGCCACTTTCTCATCTATATATATATATATATATATATATATATATATATATATATATATATATATATATATACAGAGTGAGTTTGATGTCCTGGCACACATGGATATAATTTAAACGGCCCGAGATATCTATGTGAAACCTTGACCCTACCTATTATAATATATTTTTTTAATTTTTCAAGTTGTTTATTTTAACAGATATTATGACAAATTTACAATAATAAAATCAGTAACTGTCTTGTCCTGTTTATCGTAACATCACTAACGCAAATTCTAAAAACAGTTACCTGTTTTAATGTAGCAGGTGTTCAAACTGTTCACCTTCGGCTGTTTGACAGTGTGCTAGACGTGTGTAAAAACTTGAGACATGATAGGGGTTTGTATTTGAAAACGTGTTAGTTGCCTCCCTTTACTCAATTGTAAATTTATCATAAAATCTGTTAAAATAAACGTAGAGACCGCTAGTTTGCATTATTGGATTTATTTTTTTATTCGCTTTAAAATGAGGGGTCACATGATAGGGGTTTGTATTTGGAAATGTTTAGTTGTCCCCCTTTACCCCCCTTTAGACAAGGGGGTCAAAATTTTCAACAACTTGAAAAATTAAAAAAATTTGTTATAATAGGTAGGGTCAAAGTTTCACACACACACACACACACACACACACACACACACACACACACACACACATCACATATATATATATATATATATATATATATATATATATATATATATCGGGCCGTTTAAATTATATCCAGGTGTGCCAGGACATAAAACTCACTCTGTATGTACAAAGATAAGTTTTATTCATTCAATACTTTAAAACGTCTCTACTCGATTAATATATAGTTTACTATCGTTTATTGGTTTAGTTTTTATGATTAAGAGTATGTCTAGATGTCAATCATAAATTTTTGTTATAATACATACATGTACTATCAGGCAGAGTCAGGTTAGTCGGAAACCTCGCCAGATGCTTTTACCAGTGGTACCATTCCATAGCTTTCGTATTACTCAATTGACATTAAATCTTACAGTAATCCTTTGTTTAAATTGAATCGTGGAAACCAGTATCTTACACTGTTTCAACAGTTCTTTAGGAATGTTTACCATTCTCTGAGCCTGATTTGAAAAACCCTAAATACGCGTACATATTCCAGGTTAACCATTAATTGTGTTTAACTCACTTTGGATGAAATCTAAGAATCCATTAAATAATTAGGAAATTTGAGCTATGATCTTATAAAAAGATTACTTTTAAAACTTAATTTGTACTCCTTATTGGTGCCTTATGTGGCATACAAGAAGTAATCGCACTGATGGTAAGGGAGTAATATTAATACAACATTATCCCATAACTAGTACCTTAATTTAACATTTTATGTTACCTATTATTACAGTTGGTATTAAATATTACATTTAATAGGAATTTTTTAGTTAAACACATTAAGACATATGTATTATTAGTATAAATAAAATTCATAGAATAGATGTACAGATAGTTGCTGGAAAGGAAGTCTCGTATTGCAATTCGAGACAAACATTCCTCCGGATGTAAGTAGATATGCACATCCGCCCAGACGCCGATGGTGAACAAACAGGAAATGCTTATTTGTAAAAACCGTGCGACAATGTAAGGGACAGCCATGCTGATATGGAAAATTGTTACTCACCAATTATGATGGAGAGATTTGGCAGAGGCGTGGTCAATGAGCTGGCGGGAGAAGAACATCAAAACTGAAGAAACATTGAGGAGAGGTGGAAGTGGAGGCCGGGAATTCGAAAAGTGAAGTTCGGGAGTGTTTGTGTTCGTGTGCGGAAAAATATCTCTAGGCGTAATAATGTGTGATGTGAAATAAAATGTAAGTAATTTTAAGAACTTATATATTTTAGGGTTCATTAATCATTTTCAATTCCATATCTATTTAAATGTTCACAAATTTACGAAAATATAAATTCATTTGTAAATGTTTAGCTATTTTAAAGAAAGTTTCTCATGTTAGTACCATGAACTCATTATTATTGCAACACTACAAAATTACTAGTAAATGTTATAATGAATTAAATTTAAAATAAATTGTAATGAATAATTTAATATCAAAGATGTTTTCAAGTATTAAGGTATTAAGGTTTGTGTTTAATATGTCGATTGACGCAATCAATTAATCAATTTAATGAAATGTTGTCACAAATAAATGTGTTGGTTCATTTGAGGGTATTTGTACTGCCAATCTAAGCTATTATTAAATCCTCTCACAGCAACCCTTGCTCATAGTATGTCACAAACTTTAATCTTAAACTAAAACCGAACCCTACAAAACCTTACATGGTGGAGGCGCCGGGTATAAACCCAATGGATTTCAACGTTCATTTAACTTCTCAACCCCAAAGTAACCGCTTAGCACCTAAAACCAACAATACACAAGAGCTGTTCTGCAGGTACTGCAAGCGAACAAACCACAATATCGAATCATGTTACAAGTCTAATTATTATAAACAGAATCAACAAAAAAAACGGGAAATAGGGGGAGGTTATACTAACCCTTACCGAACTTCCCCCTTACTAAAAGCGAAAACAAATAACACTATAGATTTTAACCAAAGGAATCGACAAACTTACAAATGTATAAAGTCTATGACATTTACTCCAACTAACCCCAAAGTAATACCACTATCAACCCCCTGGAAAGACCAGTTCAGAAGTGATATTTAAAGCCATAGATTATAATCAAGAATTCCCACCCTTAAAGAAGATCGAAGAAAAATTGAACAACCTATTATGCAAAAGCCTATACACACCATAAAACTATCAATCTGTCTTCAATCCAACACCAACCCTAAGCGAACCAAACCCCTCGGGGACAACAAATAAAAATAAACCCAGCTTTTACAAGAAACCTTGCAGTCTCAGAAAATTTCACACGACAGATAAAACCTAGTGTATTAAAGGGGGTAGCGCACGTAAAACAGGACCCCAGATTGTAGTATGGGGAGGTAAACACACATACTGGATTGGAAGAAACCATTGACATAGACACTATACAGATTTTAAATCACATAGAGCAACAGAAGAAACAGAATATGATAGAATTGTACTAACATGCATGAAATAACGCAAGACAGGATACACAGACCGAGGAAAAATAAAACATTATTATTAGAGGATAATTTATGAACTCATATTTAATTGCGAAAATAAAAACCTACGAAGAAGATACCTGTCCTAACAATAGACGTAGCCTTGACCACAAACCCTCGACATCCAGTACCCTGCATTATAGATACAGGATTGTAACATAAACATTATTAGAGCAGACCTAGTTTGTGCAACAAAATTAAATACTAGCAACATACCCTCGTTGATATCGGCTAACGGTATACCATTAACAGTTTTGGGTTCGACAAAAATCGCCATAAAAATTGGCAAAGTAATACTTGAAGACACGTTTTATGTGACACCTGATCTAAACAGCCCAATATTGGTAGGTAACATATTCCTATTTCAGAACTGCGTGGAGTTAAACTATAAAAATAAAACAATAAAAATTACCAAATATCAGATTGAACATATAATACCTATGAATGAACAGTGGCAGTTAGACATCAAGAATTTTAAAAACACACAGGAGTTAGAAGTACAGCAAATAAACAGATGTAACTAGCCCCACGAGACATAATTATAGCACCACATCAGCATATTAGGATTAGCTCCTTAAAAGGCATAGAGTCTCGAATACAGCCATCGAAACAGATAGGAATCTAAGAATAAAAAAGAAATGTCATGCATATCTTTCAGAAGGGGAAGATGGTGCAGATACAATTGTAAATATTTTATAATGCATCAAATTTCCCAAAAGAGGATACCCGCCCGCATATACTACGATAGGACATATACATTACCCAACTCTCGAAGCACAGCCTACCCTGGAACACCATACCACTACAACTGACACAGGAAAAACAATATTGACAGATAAGGACGGCATAGTATTTGATATCTCACCACATTAAACCTCCAAGAACACAAACAAGTCCTTGACGTTTTACAAAAATACAGACACATATTTACAACAAAGGTAATCGATTTAACTCCTGCAAACATACCTCCTGTTCAACTCGATTAAAACCAAATACGAAACCTGTAAACTCACCACCGTATAGGCAGAGTAAAACAGAAAGGGAAAAATTAAACAAATTATTGGACGATTTAGTACAAGCAAAAATATTAGAGGAATGTCAGGATTACACAGAATATGCAAGCCCAGTATTTTTAGTGAAAAATAAAGATGGAAGCGACAGAATGGTAGCTGATCTCAGGAAGGTTAATGCACAGTTGAAAACAGATGCCCACCCCATTCCTTCAGTAAAACCTGGTTTTAAGCTCTTTGAACAAAGCGCACACATTTACAAAATTAGACCTTAAAAATGCATTTTATTCCATGGAGGTTAGGAAAGAAGATAGGCACATCCTAGCCATAAAAACACCTGATAGACTTCTACAGTTTTGCCGACTGCCGATGGGACTTTCAACTTTCAACCACATTATTTAGTAAAGCCTTGAATGCGATATTAAAACCGTCACCTTTATAATAAAGTCATCTGTTTACGTGGATGACCTAATTTGTTATGGTGACTCATTTGAAAATGACTTACATAATCTAGAAACTATATTAGAAGAACTAGAAAAAGCTAATTTGAAACTAAATACAAAAAAGTGTAAATTTCTCTACAAAAGTGTAAACATTTTAGGACACGAGGTATCACGGGAAGGCATTTTAAACCCAAAAAAACAGTCAGTAGAAGCTATCACCGAATTTAAAAGACCAACTTGTGTAAGGCAAGTGAGACAATTTTTTAGGATGCTCAGGATTCTTTCGCAGATTCATCAAAATTATGCCAAAATAGCACAACCCCTTACTGAGATAATAAAAGATTTCAAATAAAAAACATGGCATTTAAATGGACGGATCTATGTGAAACAGGCTTTTATAAAAATCTAACAAATTTTTGACAAACCCACCATTAACTATCACATTGGAAGGACAACAGGGAAGCACAACATTTATGTAATAGCAGTTTGATTGGATGCGGAGCAGCGTTAGTACAGTTAGATGAAGAAAATAATAGAATGTACCCAATTTATTACATGTCAAAAAAAAAATATTCAAATACCCAAATGCGTTACAGCAATGCTGAACGTGAAAATCCTAGCGCTAACCTATGCTGTGAACTACTTCAGAGAATTTCACGCTTTGGTAGACAAACACAGTTTATACGGACTGTGCCGCATTACAGTTTTTATAAAAATTTTAAGCACACTTCCACTAGATTAAAACAGATTAGCACTGTCATTAACAGACTACGACATTGTAGTAAAACATAAAACGTGGTGCTACAAACGTGTTAGCAGACGCCTTAAGCAGAAATCCTTTAGAACAACCTTTGGATGAAGAATTTACGGACGTGTGTTTAACTGTCAATACTTTAATACAGAAAATCTACCCCTACTACAAGCTCAAGACAGTTATTTGAAACAAATACGCCTTGCGATGACCTCACCTGAGGCGGTAAATAAAAAAATCAGACGGGCTTCAAGACATCATTACGAAGAAATAGATGGATTGTTATATTTCAAAACTTTCAACGGACAAGAAACTAGAAACTTATTGGCTATACCCCAAAAACAAACACAAGAAATATTAAAAATATTCCATGACAACCCCTACACGGTGGACATTTATCACATTACAAAACAGCTTCAAAAATAAAATTACGATATCACTGGCCGAATATGTACCGTGATATCCTCCAATATACAAAAAACTTGTGAAGAATGTCAACTACGTAGGCCAAAAACGAACAAAAATTACGGCCTACTACAACCTATTGCACCCTCCATAAACCCTTTGACAGAATAACAATAGGACTTTGTAGGTAATATTACACAAAGTAATGGTTACAAATATATCCTAGTTTGCGACCGATGCCTGCACTAGAATGGCATTTGCAACCCCTTGTAGAAATGCAGATGCGAACACAGTAGCGCAAAAATTATTAAATCTATTCTGCACATTTGGATTTCCAGAATTATTAATCATGACAGAGGAAACACACTTTATGAATTCTGTAATTTCACAGTTACTAAATGCACTCGGGATTGAACAAAGGCCAGGCGCTGCTTTATATGTCACAAGTACAAGGTGCGGTTGAAAAATACAAACCACACGCTAATCAAGGCAATATCTCATTACGTTGTGGAAAAAACCCCCAAACTTGGTCAAAATACGTACAAATAGTTACCTTTGCCTACAACACGTCTGTAAACATTTCAACAGGCTACACAAACCGCACTACCTCATGTTTGGTTACGAAGCTAACTTACCGTCTGATTGTATATATTTACAGGTTAATCCCGAAAAAATGGTGTTTGGAAAATATAGAAAATTTTAGAGCAAATACGCAAAGATATGCCGAAAATCATGAAAAAAGCCCAGAAGCGCAAAAGAAATACTTTGACCGTGACAAAACTCATTTGGATTTAAACCCCGGCGATGAAGTCTTGGTCCATTTCCCGAAAGACCACACAAAAAAATATAGTAAATTTCAAACACCATTTTAGAGGTCCTTTCGTTGTCAAGAAAAAAAATTAACGAAGTGACATATGCAGTCTAGAAATTTACCACAGGGGAAGGTTAACAGAACAACCTATACATGTTGCTAGAATGAAATTATTCTATAAGAGAATATAAAACAAATATGAAGGGACTTGAGCAATAATAAAATATTCAAGAATAAAATATACAAATATTTCTCATGAACATCACTGTGCACTCAATGCCTTGTAGTAAAATTTGAAGAGAGTGAAAAGTATATTCGCAATTATTTCATAATATATGAGGGTAAAAAGCTACTACATAGTCATGCAAGAATCGCAAAAAAAAAAATAGGTATTATACTCCAGGAGTTGAGAGACCGGTTAACTTGATTTACGGTTTGAATGATTCATTATAACGTTATATAACCTTGAGAGTCACTGAAGTAAGTCTAACAGCAGAAATAAAAAATGTATATTAAAATCTCGATGTTGTGTCGGAAAACGATAGAGAATAAAGACATAAAAGTTTTAGAAAATTAAAACGCCTAACTTTGTATTTTAATGTGAGGTTTACTGTAATTTAGTGATTAAGTGATAGGTTACACGTACCAAAGATATTGGTATAGATAATCCCAATACACAGGACACTAACACAGCACACACGACACGACACGAGCAGAGCCTGTAACCCACGGTAACCGTACTTAGAACTGGCTAGTAAGACTTGACCGTGACTCTAGTATGTCTCCCAGGCAGATAAGTGTTCTCTGCTAACTCAACTAACTTCCCACGCTATACTACACCGACTGTGTTGTGACTATGACAAGGGGGCATTGCCTTGTACCGGCGGTCTGGGTCGCCAAGGGCCCTGGTGGTTCAGACAGCTTAGTATGCAAGTAATTGTTTCCCACGTACTCGTTTACTACAGTAACAAAGCGTACTCTAACTTGACACAACGTACATATTATACTTACCTGAGGGATACTGTATACATAGCCTAGTAATAAAGAATATAAAATATGATAAAGTGTAACTACATATACCAATATTATTATTTAAGTTAGTAGATAGCAGTGTTAACATAATATACCCTACAAGGACTCAATTTTTCCTGAGATGCATCTCAAAGGAAAGAGACATACATGTTCTATATTTATATAATCCTAGGATAAACAAATACTTCAATATATGACATGTAATAATGACTTATATAACATGTTTAATTACTACATAGCTAATCTAACATTGAAGGAAAGTAACATATATCTAAATAGATGTATTAGCACGGCAATTATTGCTCATTAACAAACTATACAGCCTTGATTAGGCAACATATATTATGATCATAATAATGACTATGGGACAATAAGCACAAAGAAGGGATATTACATATTCCTCAGAAACAAAGGTGCGTAGTATCGTTTTGTAATATAATAAATTAAACATAATATCGAACCTTATTTAAGAACACTAGAGATCAAGATGCTTAGTAAATATTATTACACAGAGCTAGGGAAAACGACACACCATCGAGAGGTCATTAAAAGATTTCTGTAAATAAAACCCTTAGGCATAAATATGCATTAATTATAAAAATATTAAACTAACATGTACATGTAACCTGTAGATAATAAGTTTTAGAATTATGACACCAGAAAAAAACCAACCACAACCTGAGAAACCAGTCTACAAGACACCAATCTACAAGGACACCAGTCTACAGCACTCTAACCGTCCCGACCACCCACGAGACAGATGAAGTCCTTACAGCACTTCCTACTACAACTACTGACAGCACTTGCCATGCCTCTTTCGACCACCTTTGCCAGCACATCAAACCCACAACACAGAAGAAACCCAATAAGCCTCTAGTACAAATCTTCACAGAAGCGTACTTTTACTCCAATGCCTCAGACACTACCTTATATCAGTTCCATCCCTATTACATAAAAAAATTCCTTTCAAAACACAGCAAAATTTTACCTAAAAAACGAACCCTCTTTATAATTTCTGCCCTAAAAACCTCAACAACTCCCAAACCTATTGCAAGATACAGAACAACCTCTCCACATTACAAACCCTCATACATCAACAAATGGTAAGCAGAACACCTCCCATTCATCCAAAGACAGCACCAGATAGAAACAGAAGATCGCTTCACGTTCGTCGGAGATTTCTTCGAATGGTGTTGTGACATTGCGACATAACACCAAATACATGACTTGGCAGACAACAAGGAAGATGTCTACACAGCATTCTCAACACAACAACACTACCTACTCTCCGAGCTACCTGCGCATTCACCTGCTTTGTTCACAATCTACAAAGACAACACCACTTCCAGCTAAAACACGACGACAAAAACATAGTAAACAACACGGAACTCATTTTGTACATTTTATTAGCCTGGACTTCTATAATAACACTACTTCTTTTTTATAGCCCTCTACTTCATCCACATTAAGATAACATCAAAATAAAAATTTTCTGAAGCCTACAGTACATGAACGTGAACTACCCAATGGATAACCTAATTAGACTATAAGTACGATTTCGTAGGTAGAATCGTCATTAAGCCAGGGGAATGGTAAGACATATGTATTATTAGTAAAATAAAAATTCATAGAATAGATGTACAGATAGTTGCTGGAAAGGAAGTCTCGTATTGCAATTCGAGACAAACATCCTCCGGATGTAAGTAGATATGCACATCCGCCCAGACGCCGATGGTGAACAAACAGGAAATGCTTATTTGTAAAAACCGTGCGACAATGTAAGGGACAGCCATGCTGATATGGAAAATTGTTACTCACCCAATTATGATGGAGAGATTTGGCAGAGGCGTGGTCAATGAGCTGGCGGGAGAAGAACATCAAAACTGAAGAACATTGAGGAGAGGTGGAAGTGGAGGCCGGGAATTCGAAAAGTGAAAGTTCGGGAGTGTTTGTGTTCGTGTGCGGAAAAATATCTCTAGGCGTATAAGTGTGATGTGAAAATAAAAATGTAAGTAATTTTAAGAACTTAGTATATTTTAGGGTTCATTAATCATTTTCAATTCCATATCTATTTTAAATGTTCACAATTTCGAAAATATAAATTCATGTAAATGTTTAGCTATTTTAAAGAAAGTTTCTCATGTTAGTCCATGAACTCATTATTATTGCAACACTACAAAATTACTAGTAAATGTTATAATGAATTAAATTTAAAATAAATTGTAATGAATAATTTAATATCAAATATGTTTTCAAAGTATTAAGGTATTAAGGTTTGTGTTTAATATGTCGATTGACGCAATCAATTAATCAATTTAATGAAATGTTGTCACAAATAAATGTGTTGGTTCATTTGAGGGTATTTGTACTGCCAATCTAAGCTATTATTAAATCCTCTCACAGCAACCCTTGCTCATAGTATGTCACAAACTTAATCTTTAAACTAAACCGAACCCTACAAAACCTTACACACAAAAGGTATTGTTTGTTTTTATTCATAAAATACTAATTAGAGGAGATAATAATTAATTTCTTTATAGCATTATCCGTGCTCTAAGGCGTCGGAGTGGACTTCTTTTAATTAGAGTTAGTTAGATATACCGTAGGTTCAAATCCTGGTTATGCGGTTTCTCTTTAAATCAAAATTTTAGACTTGCAACTGTATGTTCCTGAACCCTTTTATGTTTTTATAAAATACACTAATATCATCCTGTACTTTTATATATATATAAATTAAAAACAGGAAAATATACCCAAAAATACATTCACTGATTTTGTGTTAATACATAGCTGTTTCGTTTATAACTGTGATTAAATTCTTTGTTTCGTATATATTTGTCTCATTTATTATAGAATACTTAAGTTCTTTATTTTGAACCTTTATAAAACATGACATAGTTTCATGAAACTACTTAGACGCATTCAGATGCATCTAGGTTTTACTAGATGTTTTCTACAACCACCTGTTTTACATATTTAAAATACATAGGCACACGTATGCTTGAAAGTGGCAATTCCCCTGTTTCACGGAACCAGTTAATGATCATGTATTTTGCACTATTTATCTCATATATTGGAATGAAATTTTCGATACACACTCGTTCTATTTTGTATTCTTAGTTGAGATTTTTTAATGTAGTAATTCATTTCAATATCCATAACGATTATCTGGTAGCTATTTCAGAAGTTTTGTTTCCCTGTTTATCAATCATTGTTTAAATTTAATATTATTTTATTAATCAATAATACCAAGTTTAATAGTTTCTTATCTGCCTTTTATGAGTATTTGTTTGCTCAGGATGAACTGTAGCTCAAACAGGATGAAGGGATACAACTATTAATTATTAAAAGGACACCACTATTATGATTATTACACATTAGCCAGACGCTATGGTACAAGTTGGCGCTGTTCCAGCTCACTTCGTGTAACAATGTTGTGTCTGGCACATTTCTCTTTATGTACAAGTTATGAAAATTCTATATCAGCGGCCATTACAGTTCCACGAAGATCTGTGTAATATCAATAGATTTGCTTACCGGTCTTCATTACTTGTGCTTATCGTTGTTTTCCTATAGCGATTTCAGTACAAAAAGGTCATAAAGAAAATTAATAAAATTACATAAAATATGTAATTAACTGGAATATTCAGCGTGATTCAAGTTTTCATTTTTTTTACATTCTGGACTACATTGTCTCATGTGCAGGACTTGAAATGTACACGAGTGACAACGTAATGGTTAAGTAATAAGAATGTTGAACCACTTTTGTCTGCCTTCAACACCTACGACAGTAGAAAACACATATTTAAAGTACTCATCTGACGTTCTATATTATAACATAATCGGTTTAAACGTTAACTAAATATAAAGTAAAGTACTGTCCCGAAATAGTTTCAACTTATTCAGTTGCTTGTTTTAGAAACTACGTACTATATTTCATGGAAGACAAATGACAGCTAGCATTGTTAATGTTCCTTTTATGAAGTAATTCTCTTTACCCATAAATATATAAATATTTGATAACTAACAAATCATTAACTAACCTCTACCATCTTCCGTTAAATTAAAGCTCCGAAATCTTATTGCTAAAAAAAATAAGAATTCCTTCCTTCTAAAATATTTTTACTTTTTTAGTCTTTTACTACAAATACGATTTTAAGTAGCAATATAACTATAAACCAGATAAGTGTAATATTAATGTATTGAATAATACCTAAAAATTTGCTAATAAATTAGATTGTGTGTGTATATAAAAACTAAAGAGAAAAGAACAACTAAATTATTTATCTCATTTAATTTAATAAGGTTATTATTTATTAAAAATTATAAATAAACATTTTGGAAAGGCGTGGTGAGCAAAGTGGTCGACTTAGCTTTCTTTTAACGGTATAAAATCTATTACAAGACGATGATAAACAAAAGAAATAGTGTAAATGTATAATGCGTAGTGTGTTAAACAATATGGATGATGCCGCTTATGGAAATCATTTTCCATTAGATTGGCAGGAGTGGAGTAATGTTCTGCTCATGATCCCTCAGAGAGTGTGATTAGGTTCAATTATTTCAAAGCGCATTAAAAAAATAAGAAAAATAATAAAAAGTTCATTTAATTAATAATTAAAATGAATTCTCAAGTTTATAATTTTTTCACATATATTTTTATTTGTAAATTAGTTTTATTTCAATGAAAAACGTATATTTTAATGAATTAAATGCAATTAAGAAAATTAATTCCTTTTCAGAACATAATCGTTTCACTTCTTGAAGCTATGAATTATAAACAACAGTAAAAAAAGTCGTCTTCGGCATTTTCTTTTGGCCTTCTTTGCTAAATTTCCTAATTTACAATTTTGTTTCATTCCTTGAAGAAAGAATACTTCATTGCTTTCTGCTCATCTGGTTTAAGACAATTATCATAATATTCTATAGATTTTTAATTTAAAATATAAACTTTATAAAACAATTTATTGCAAGTCCTATGCCATTACATTACTTACATTTTTTGCCTCTGCAAATTCAGTAAATTTTACCCACTAATTTTTAGTTTTAATAGTAATGATGCTAGTGATATAATTATTCTCCTTTTTTTTAATTTTAACTACGATCAAGATTAAATTGAAAATATCCTTAACTGTAGCAATCGAGTATAGATGTATGATAAGGTTTAAATTGTACTACTTTCATAGATAGGTTTTTACGCCTAAGTGTTTTTTTTAATAAAGCAATGGCGTGATTTTGGTTTACGAAAGTATTTTATTATAATTAAAAAAATAAGGAATTTCCGGATATAGCCAAGATCTTTGAAGTGTCTAGGGCTTCATCAATTATCATTCATCATAATCATTCCTTTATCCTCGTTTAAAGGGCTAAAATATCAACATGTAAGTAAATAATGACATTTACGTCTAAGGGAAAGGGCTTCAAACTTTTTGGCTTAGGGCTTTTGGAGCCATACGGTGTAGGCTTTCGCAAAATGTTTCCATATTACTGCCATAAATATGTAAAATTTGGGGTAAACTGATAGGCTGATAAATTTATGTAAAAAGTAAACAATTTGAGCTTTGCTTCCAAACATAGTTTCCCATGCATTTATGATAACTATTCTGCTTTTTAAAATGCATTAAAAAATTGCTTAAGTATACTTATAAACTAACAATTTTAATATTATAAGAAGCCCAAGAGAGGAGGTCTAGTGTACTACTTTGATTACAATCCCCATAGCTAGAATCTGGGTCTAGATCTAAATATACAAATTTCCCAAAGATATCAGAGTTCAAGATCTACCAGAGGCGGTAATCTTATAGAGATGAGACAAATAAGCAGCCGGAAGCTTCGATTGATAATCAATTTGGATATGAGCTTACTGTGTCTGGGATAATGTATGTGTATACATTTTTCAGATGACATATTTCAGGACCTACTAAAGTGAGGAAGCTACTAGTACTTCCTGAGGCATCTAAAATCCGAGATGAGTACTATCAGTGATGCAGAATCACCATGGCAGGGGGAGCTTCTAGTGGCTGCAAGCTCTAAGAGGAAATGCTATAGAGGCTGTAATCCTCTACGATACCAGGTCCTTTTTGATAAAAAGCGTTTATAAGATCATCCAGTGGCCGAAACGATTTAGTAGCCAAAGATACATAGTGAGTTCTTTATAGAGTACCTTGTAAGTATGGTGTATTGAAGAAATGTTAATTAAAATATGACATTTTTTTACTTCATATTACTTATTATATACAGGTACTATGAAAGACAAACTTACTCAATACAAATAAATTTTACTTATTTAATTATCCTATTGTCGTAATAGGAGGATCTGATATTTTCTCTAGGGAGCTGTGTTTTTCTTATAGATTATTCCGTTCATCCCTTCATCATAGTCACAAAATAACCGATATAATTGTTTAGGATTCCTTACACTCAGGCAATTACACAAATATTTCTGCCCGTAATGACCGAAAGAAATATTTACAATTTTTTCTGTCCTTTAGATCTGAAATCCAACACATAGATATCTAATCAGCCCAGGGTGTCTCATATGTGATGGGTAGCATAGCTATTACAGGGTTCATTCAGTAGTCCAAAGGGATTTGAAGCAATTAGTTATAAGATAACCTATGGGATAGCCTTAACTATTCCTGGAAACGTAAATGTGAGATTTCTGTAACTATTCCTGTACAATTAACTATCTAAATGAAATGCATTTTCCGGAGATATTTCGACGAATGCACTTGCCTCAGTACATATAAGTGGGATACATTTAAATTTTTTTAATCTGAAATTTACATATAAATTAATTGAATAGGCAAAAAATTAAATGCTTTCATTGTGCTAACACATATATCTTTTAAATGCACGATGTAATTGTACAGGATAAACATTTAATTTTTAAGATTTTGTGACACTCTTAAGAGGGAAAACATAATGTTTTCTTTTTAGGTCACGTCTACATGGTCATCGATATTCTTCTTCTAGTCTACACGTATTAATACACACTCATACTTGTATATGTGAACTCTTTATCAAACTTGCGAATATTGGATGGAGAGCAAACTCCTGAATGAAGTAAATAGTGTAAAAAGTAACATACTCGCTTCATCTATTGGGAAATATGGGACAAATAATAAAATTGTAAGCCATTAGTTCTATTTGTGCTTTACTACCAACATTGTAGTCAATTAATAGTTATTTATGTTAAGTATGAAGATTAATTATAATCTAATATAATAAAAAAAGAAATTGAAAAATGTGCTGCTAAGCGTGAACTTTAGTATGCATGGACAAGTTCGGCTTATTATTTTTGTGAAATAAAAATTACGAGGAAGGTTTATATCAAGATAAAAATCAAGTTACCTGAATTGTTTTCAAATACATAAATAATTATAATATCAAAAATTTAACTGACGCGAAAAAGCTGTTGACACATTACAATGAAATCCGAAAAATTGGGTAAAACATATGTTTACGATTAAATTTTATAAAATATTAATCGTACAGTGCTGCAGATAACAAGACAAATTATATAACTATTACTCTATATTGCGTCAGAGAAGAATACTAATACATTGTAAATGCTATTTTATATGATTACAAAATCAACCTAAACCAACCTTAATGATAAAAACTGTGAAACCGTGTGTGTGAATTTTTATTTTGTATATTGTGATATGGAATTTTAAAGTTACTTAAGATATGTCGTTGACATGAACAATGAACAAGCCTCTAAGATAAAGTTTTCCAGTCCGTAAACAACAAGACTTCCATAACGCATAAACTTAACAAATATTCCCCACTTATCCTGAAAATAAATTATAATTTGGTAGTATTTCCCCCTAGCCCCTAATAGGACTGTCAATCTTACGTATAATATGTATTTTTTTATTCATTAGGATATAAACTAAAAATTAATTATGGCACTGAAAATGTCTTAAACGAAATGTAATAGAGATTTCAACTGAGTTTTGAAATGTTTTCCATATTTGTATTGTTTGATGTGTTCAGGGAGTACTATTGATCAATCTGACACCAACCTGGGATGGTTAAATTTCTGAACGCATTATTAAAAATAAAAATGTTTATACAATATCTATTTTTACAGAAGGAACATTGAGTTTGAAGATATTTGCATCTAACTGTATACGAATTTTGCTGATTATTAGTAAAGACTGTTTTACTAGGGGTTTGGTTAACATGATGGCAACACATTAAACTGTGTATAATAATACGACATTTAAGCTTAAGCATACAGGGCTACTTCAGGCGAAATTCAACGCCACAGAATTTATAGTTTTAATTGGTTGTATATCCTTTTAAAGTTGATGATGAGTATAGATTCCAGTCATCGAAATGTAGTTTTGTTGATCACCTAAGACAAACAATACTGCAGATACCAGGTATCAAGTCGGTTGCAGTAGGAGGCATGTGAACTTGAAGTAAACTCTACATTCACATTGAATCTGTCCTTAACCCTATAAAATTGGGTTTAGGAAATATATTATTCAATTTAAAAAGAAAACAAAAGCCAATCAGAAAAGAATATATTTAAATTACTCCTAAACAACCAATGAGAAAACTCATTGCATTTGTGTTAAATGAAACCTTGTGTTAAATGTAAAACAAACATGTATAACAACAAGGAAACTGGAACTATTTATATCAAAAGCTTTTCCTCCTCACAATAACGAATATTCGTGGGTTAATTGAGCGTAATATGAACTCAGGTCTGGGAACGACGTACTTCATCCTTTCCCTTCCCCTACTACTCTTACAGGAGGGTGTCTCAGGCCATAATTGTACTACTTCACTCTTCCTTAGTACTTGCGGAGGTAATGACAATATTCTCTGAGAAAGTTTCACTCATTTTTGGCGGTATTATTGCTTTTTATTAGTTATATTAGAGATAAGTTTCAGTTTCTCTTTCCAAGTTTTTAAATCAATTCTCATAGTTAAATTTTATCTTTTACTGACCTTATAAATACTAGAAGGACTTTTTCAAATTAAAATTAAAATCTGTTATACTGTTTTATTTAGATTGAACAATATAAGTAAAATCAATAATTTACTTAAGGTGAATACATTATGATTCAGTTTGGTTTATAAATCACAAAGATGTTTTTAGAGATTTTCTTCTATCTTTAGAACTCTATCGTTATTATACTATGCATATTCAACTAACTAAGGAAAGTTATGGGATTCGAGGTGGTGGAATAATTATCATTTTCGTTTGTTTATCCTCCTGTATCTCCGCATGATATCTTATGAACCAAATAAACTGTAGAATTATATTTTGTATGACGCTTCATTGTCTGTAACCAACATTGAGATCGATAATGGATGAATTACACTCCATAATATGGGGCTGAAGAAAGTGAACACGATCACATTAAAATTATAAATAAACATGTTTTGCAAAGAGAAAATCACAAATAAATATTTGTAAATAAAAAATTATTTAATAATGCTATTAAATATATTATAAATATAATAAAGATGAGTTACTAAAAATATAATAATATCTAAAAAATTTGTGATTCACATTCCCGATTTTAACCGTAATGTACTCACCTTACGTAAATTACGGATTTACTTGTATTACTTATAAATAAAACGGGTATATAACAGATTTAAATTTTAATTTTAAAAATTACTTCTAGTATTTATTAGGTCAGTAATAAATATATTATAATATTTAATATTGTATATTATTTGAAAATATTGTAAATTATCATATTATAATTTAACAAGAGGACGTAGCAACGCATAGTCATGCACTTGAAAGTATTCTTTCAGCTTCAGCAAAACTTGTTACGTGATACGTGTTGTGGTGTACTCGTACTTTGTTTAATTTATTTCACAATAGAAATGGCCCACCTCCCACTTATTATTTCTTATACATGTGTTTGTAGTCACATTAAAAATTGTACAAGGTTTTATACTAACATACGTATTATAAAAATCGATTACTTTAGTTAAACGAGATGTTTAGTGAAAATTGTATCTTCAAGTATTTACTATAGATACATTTTTATATTTTAATAAACATGTATATCATAAAACTTGCATTTAATAAAATTTCTGGGGTTTTAATGGTTTTCGTAGTGTGTTTTTTCTTACCAAATAAAGTATAAAGATAGAAAAGCTATAAAAAGTAGTTCTAATCACCTTTAGTCCCAATATCCATTTGATATAAATGAAATGAAAAATGTCTTTATTTACAGAGGCGAAGTTAGGACTTAAAAGTCCTCTCTACTACTTAACCTCCAAACAAAACAAACAAAGTAAAATATAATCGTACCTATTACAACATAGTAACTGACACGTAAACTAAATCACTTTAATAATTAATTACATATTGGATGTAACATAATAATGTATATATATCAATTATAATTAAAATTAACCATTTCAATTAAACTCTAACATAAATCTCTTTAATGCAAAAGGCAACTAATAAAACTATCCTATCCTAATCAGCATTCAATCCCCATCCACGCAACTTACATACAGTTACCCCAAGTGTGACCACAAGAACCACCAACCGTCACTCCGCCGAGTCCGCAGCAGAAAGGCCCTAACCTCCGCCCCAAAGCGATCACGCTTGTCAATACTTCTGATGTTGTCTGAGAGCGTTCCACAATCGACATGCGGAAACAGTGAAAGATTTATTTAATAAGGCTGTCCTATGAATTGGAATTGATAATACAGATGCAACCCTACGAGTTCTACGTGCACTAATATCAGACATAAAAAACGAAACTTTGGGCCTAATAACTTGGACAACCATTGTGGATTAGTGCGTGCAACAGATTAAGTACATGAAGATCTCTACGTTCTTTGGATTTTAATAGGGATAATTGCTCAAAGTAAGGAGATACGTGATCATCACGTCGTAATTTGAAAATGAACCGAATACAATAATTCTGTGCACGCTGAATTTTATTAGAAAGGTCAACAGTCATGTCATTGATCACCACGTCACAGTAATTGAAGTGAGGTAAAACTAAAGTTTTCACCAACATCACTCTAACATCCAACGGCAAGTAATGTGCAAATCGCTTGAGGCCATGTATACAGGCAAAAAACCCTATTACACATTAGTGACACCTGGTCAGCCCATCCCAGGTTTTTTCTTGATAATTATTTCCAGGTTTTTTACTTTTTTATTGTAAACTATTTCTTTGTTGTTCAGTATCAGTCTTGGAGCAGTATTAATGTCGATTTTAGTAATAAGCCTTTGATAGCCTATTAAAATACAGTTAGTCTTGGTTTCACACACCCTATATAAACGTGTTATATCAGTTTTTAAAGAAATGCGCATAAGATTTTGAAGTTGCTAAATATATTTTGAACTCTGTTAAAGGACTTTTCAGAAGTATTGTATAACTGTCCACGGATTCAGAATTATGTAGATGTAATGTTGATATTAAATAAATTCTTAAATTTAGTCTTTTTTATATTGGTTTGATATGGATAATCTGGCAACTATGTATTAGTATAGAAAAAATCAAGTATAAAACTAGTAAACAAAAAACTTTAGTTTTGGACATTTAATGGAAACCTATTCTCTTAGTCTAGTAGCCGAGAGTTAATTTTGTACTGTACAAGAACATTACACTTGAACATTAAGTACATCTCAAGCTATGACTAAGTTGACTTACGTATCACTGAAAAGTGATTTCTAAGTCATTTCAGATGTATTAAAAGCTGATTACCATAATTTTTTTAAAAAAGAGGTTTTATGACGATTAAGGATTAAAAACCAAATTTTTGCAATCAAATTTTTGAAAGTATGAAATGTTGGTAATACATTAATTTGGTAATACATAACGTTTTATAACCACCCCTTGAATTTATTATGTTATATTTAAGTAACGTTTAAGATTTAAGTACTGATAGTGAAGGAGGCAATATTGAACGTGGTCAGGGGTTGATACAATCTAAACGATAATGTCAACTACGTCGCGAGGCCACACCCGCTATAAAGTGTAGGGAATCTCCGCATTACGTGAATTTAAGCAACAGTACCTGGTGGTCAGATTTTAAACTTTGGACTAAGTTGCAAGTAATTTCTCATAAAAAGCACAAAATAAGATTCAAAAACAAAATTCTTTAAAATTTCTGATCTAATTCCTTTCCCCCCCCCTCAGCATCCAATCAACCTCCACCTTCTCACTCTATCACATTCTCTCTCTCTCTCTTTCTGCCTCCCTCCTTCCTTCCATCCTTTCTCTCCCCCCTCTCTCTCTCCCTCTTCCTCCGTTAAATAAATCTGACAATTATAAAATCATACGATGAGGTAAGATTCTAATAAGATTACGCACACTAATTTCTTAAATTTTTATAAATAAGAGGCACTTTATAAATTAATTAAAATTAACACTAAGTATGCGCAATGTGGAAATTTGTGAAAATAATGTATGTTCTTAAATTTGGACAAATTATGTTGTATGTGTAGACATTTTAAGCTGTATTTTTTCCTCTTTCATTTAATAAAGGACTTTTTATTAATCATTATGTAAAACGCTGTACAAGAAATATTTATATAAGTAATTACAAAATCCTAAATAAAATTGAATTATTTTAATAAATAATTGAGTTATATTTTACCCATTCGACATAGTATATAAATATCAGTACAAATCATGGATTCACATATATCCTTGTATTTAGGTACAAAACATAATTAAGAAATAGTCATGCATAGAAATAATAACAACTGATGGACTGTGATAAAGCTGCCAGACAAAGTGGACCGCAGAACAAGTTTTATGTAGAAAACATCCAAGCATTCGTATCTGAGAGTCCGGAGTAGTAGAATAATAGAAAAATTATGCCAACGCAGAAAGAGGTTCAGTGAACACCACATATATCACGAAGGGAAGGTAAGAGATTCACTTTTCGTTTAGTTTCACTTGAAACTCCTTCAATAGTTTTTAATTATGTTGAGTATGATCAACTATGCGACATGTCTTTTTGTGCATATATTTTTAAACAAATCTTAAGGTATTTTGACAACTTAAACAATAAATGCATGGATTCCAATCGTCAAAATTTAGTGCTCAGTTTATAAAAAAAATGGTGAGTAAAAAATTAATTAATTTACAATTATGTAACAGTTGAATACATTGAGCTGTAAGATAAATGGACAGAAACACCTTGTGATGTATTAATTTGCATAGAATACGGGAGCAGATGTTCGGCGTTCAAGAAACAGAATACCTCACAAAACAGTGGGATAATATTGATACAAGGTACATCTGTAGCGTTACCTAATTTATATTGTTCTAGTGTTGTAATAATGGTGGAACGGGGTGTTTTATTGCTTCCACGTTAATTGATACCTGTTACTTTAGCCTTGGTGCTACTAAACGACTTGATAAGGTGTATTATCAGTTAGTACACTTAGAGAATTATTGGCCTACTTACTTCAGCTTGTTCATTGTATAAACTACAACTATTTATCGTTAACGATGAACTACACAATATTTATGACATAGGGATCAAAATCGGATCCCCACGTAGGTTTTGCAAATCAGTCAGTTAATTAATAATAATCAAAATTAATTGCGTAAAGAGTAATTTGACTTAATCATTACGTGTCTTAATGCATTGATATGAATATTTTATCGATCTAAATAGCTTTAGAAATTTTAATAAAAGTTTAAACTTATAGAGATTAATAGTTATTGGGGATTATTTTTAGGAGATAGAAATACCCCACCGAGGACATTTCTTAGACTATTTTGATTTGTACAATCCTGTCGTTCATTATTTTGTTATAATCCTAAGGTTTAATCAGTATTAACAATAAAAGCACTAAAAGTATATAAATTGTCCCCCTATTCAAGCTTTTATCTCCTTTATGTGATTAAAACATTGATTTATCATACGTAGGATCCTGCCCTACTTTATAACGAAGTTGAAAGTAAAAACCGCTTTAAAAAAGTTGAGTAGTGTAGAAAATATCGTTGCACAAACAGATCAACACAAAAGCAACTTTATGCATTTGTATATTTATCCAAATTCAACTGGTTTAATTTATTACTAGCACAAGAAAGAAGACTTTTACGGAACAGTTTTTTTAAAATTTGGGGAACACTAAAAAAACCTATATCTCTTTGTATATACATAGATACAACGATATTATCTAGAAAGGAAATGACAATTATTCCCAATGAAATGCCGAATCAAGTTCTACAATCGTCTTGTGTTGTATGTATTAAGCGTTACAAAAACCATACTTGGGTTTCCATATTCTGTTCTATCTTATGATTTCAATCGTAATATATGTAAGATAGCCGATGGCTATCTAAAATTCTTCTTCCTTCATTCTTGTGTCAAAGAATTAGGCTAACTGTAATTCTAGTTACGAGAACAACATGTACTTGCCTATCAAGGCGATAAATTCTTAAATGGACATTAGCTGTTACTGAAATTGGTTTTTATTACTATTCAATGTCATATATTTTCACTCCAGCCTCTCTTAACATCTAGTCTCAAAAACTGTATTTCCAGTGCCTTTTATCCCAACAGTTCTTGACAGTAATTAATGTTGGGAGTTCGTACCAGTTTTATTGATACATTGACACCACCAGCACTAGTTCGTACCTGTTTTTAGAACATTGATACAGCTCTGAACAAAAGATACACTCTGGAAGGAGCTCTTGTCTTCCCAGGAATCTACACCCCAACGTGAGCTCGGAGTCAGAATTCACAAAATTTTGCAGGAAACTTTTAACAATTTAATACAATCATATGACATTTGTAAAATTTTTAGAGATAGTTATAATCTGTTGATGTTTAGGGCTTCTAGTAACAAATGCAGCTATAAAATTGTAACCTTGTATACAACTTGAGCAAAACCTGTTACGCCACACGTTTGTCGTATTCCTACCTTGTTGTGTCCCTGTAATACATTAATGTGTTTTCCTCCTCATCGTGGTTGAACATATGGAGTTCAATAAAAGACTTTGTCATTGAAGTAAATTCTAAGAATGGCAACTTGTAACTTTCCACTTACAAGTCAGTGAAGCGAACTGTACTGAAGTGACTGAACGCTTGACCACTATCCAAAACCTTTCAGAGCTCTCAACAGTAAACAGTTTGATTTAAAGGCTGCCGCAACGTTTCTGTTAGCGGGAATCCCATTAATCTCTAAAATGCTTTAAGCTTTCTTTCAGCTAAAAAACAAAACTTGTAATGTTTGAAGTTTACTCGTATGTTGACTTCTTTATGCAAACTTCGTTAAAGTTAAAATCTGTATTATTTATATATATATATATATATATATATAAATATATATGAACCTTCCTAGACATTCTATTACGTTGACTGCAAGATAAGAAGTTTCTTTTGCAATCATACTTATTATTTTCTACTATGTCACTACTATATACTATGTCTCATGTTTAAATTTTCATTAAGAATTCTCAAAATTCCATGAAGTCATGTGCACCACAATCGAATGCAATGTTACTTGTGTAGAAGTGCCACTTCATTACATTTTAAATATCTATAAGTATGTTTTTCATGCGTTATAATGCAGACACATAGACAAAAAGAGTTTTTCTACCCCGTTGGGTGATCGTCTTCGCTAACTCTTATAAAACAAGAAATATTGCAAGTACAAAATTATTATAAAAAGGCTCAACTTGTAAACTTGACACTTTTCATAACATAAAGTTGTATCCACAATCTAAAATGAATAGATTTTATGTAGGCTAACATCTAAACTAAAATCTGACAAAATAACAACCCTTAATACTTGAGGGCAACTACTCAGCGGTATAGCCAACTGGGCATTTTGGTTATTTAAATATTCATGAAAAAATAGAAATAGTATTTTTAATAAAAGTAAGAAATCTTCGAACTTAAATAGTGAACAAATCGTATTTGTAGAGCTATTGTTTATATTACAACAAATCATTTTACTATAAAGTAACATTAAAACATTCTATTAGATTGTACGGTTAAAAACTGTAAGCAAAGTTTCACGTTAATAAGTTCTTTAGGTAAAATAAAAACTAATGGAAAAAGTACATAGATAATTCTTATAGGTTTTTTATTAAAACCTTCCATTGCAGTTAATTTTCATGACAATAGCTTTGGTTTTAGTAAAGGAAATTAAACCTTCATAACATCCTCAATTTCTTCTAATATCTCAATGGAAATAATATTCTTTCTAAAGTTGTAACACTTCCAGGTCACTGCTGTTTTTTAAAGTTTCCCTTTAAAGTGATAATACGGCTCTAACGCTGATATCCAATAATTACTTTATCTTATTAGTGCTTGATAGGAAAAACAATGTTGTAAATAAAAAAAAAATGGATTCCTCTCGTCTCACGCTATTTAGGATACTATACTTAAAGAACTGCACTAATAATTTTTAAAGCAAGGACTAAAGTTACTATCGTAATTTTGAATTTTGCAATTTGTAAATTTATTAAACTGGTAACTCTTTGCCTTATGTACATTTGTGTATGCACTAGATAAAATTTAAAACCTGTAAACTAACAAATGTTATTACCCCGTTTTAGGCGATTACTCCTTTATATAATCATAAGAAAACAATTACAATCACTCAGATTGAGTAAAGATCTGTACAGGCTTACTCTGTTAAGACCACTTACGGATATGTGTCTTTCTCTGATCAGATTAGAACACATGAATCACATAATTAACAGTTTTTTACACAATAAAATTGCTCTATTCAAGCCTGCTTTTTGAAGAGAAATGTGACCGAATATAGTGCAAATGCTGCGTTTTATTCATGTAACCATTATTGATCCCAGTGAATCCAGAACACATTTGCTGTTCGCGTCAGAGGTTCAGATGATTCCCTCTGTAGGACTCAACCAAAGTATATGGGATATCCTTCCAATGACCATTATTACTTGATAAAAGGAAGTTTTCATATACTTCCCTTGGATTTCAGGTGGAATCCCTTTATCAAAGTTATGACAATTTTACCAGAACATTAATCATAGGAAGTGATTAGGATTTCTATTGTTGACCTGAAAATTTCAGCGCTCTTTTGATGACCTTAACAGCGACAGTGATTTCTGTTGTTAATTGTGACAAACTTGGTGTTCTCTCTTGTTGACCTTTTTATTGCCAGTTGTTTTTCTAGTTGAATATTATTTACCTTTATAATGGTAGGAGCATTTTGCTGATCATATCAGTACTTTAATGGATAGTTCTCTAGAAGCTCTGACAAGAAGATATAATAGTTCAGAAATTACTATAACAGAAAAAATACAACGAACCCCTAGGGTATATTTATTTCACTTATATAATATAACTGTTATGGATAGCTTCGAAGAAGGCCTAAATATACGGATAGCAAGAAGGCCAAAAATGTGACGTATTTTTACATAGATTTTATTTTTTATATGCAAAATTGAACAATTGCAGTCACAATAATAAGCAGGAGTACAAATAAATCCGTGGGCAGATAGAAATAACAGTGAAATTTAATATAATTAATAGTGGCTAATATATGTAACGGTTTTAACATGAAACATCTAAGTTCATTTATCGTTACAGAAAGCTATCATCTATTCCCTGAACCAGAAGTAAAGCCGAGATAACCTATTGTAATTTATTGGTGGCCGTTAGCTCCATCTAGTGGAGAGCCGATAAGAAACCTTATGTTGAGATAAACTGATAAAACAAAAAAAAAATTATATTTTACTATAGTTCTTAGATTAAAGTAATGTGTATACAGGTATACATTTATATGGTACGTACAAAACCGTAAGTAGTTTATTTTATTATTACAAACTCTGATAGTATAACATGATTATTTGAGGTCAAACTTTTTCCATTTCAAAATTTACTGGTGCTTTTTATAATTAATTCGTGATTACGACAATGAATTATTTATCCAATTATTTTTTTATTATCTAGAATCTACTCTTAGACGGCGTTAAACAAAAGAAACAGTGTCAACGTTTAATGCTGGGTTGTGTTAAACAAGATGGATGATGTCACCAAGGGAAATCATTGTCTGTTAGATTGGCAGCAATGGAGTAACATTCTGTCCATTTACCCTCAGAGAGGATGAGTTTGGGTTCAATATTTGGCAGTGGCTAGTTAGTACTTATGGAAGTTCACTAAAGTAAAAAATTAATTAAATAATGTATCTTTACACCTTTTAGTTTATTATGACACACATTATTTCTTATCCATAAGATAGATTAATTTCCTTATCTGAAAATGTGTAAACACGTGTATTTTGTTCATATGTATTGAAAAGAGTCTGTGATCCGCGTGGGACTGTAGGTTTAATTTATCATAAACATAATCCTCTTATGCTTTGAAATCGAGTATAGTCAATATGAAACTTCTGCAGACATTTTTTTAATATGCTAGCACATTAAATTGTTTTGATTTATTAATTTAAATTCAAAGTAGGTGTTTTGAATTAAGTTTTTAATCAACTTAATTCAACGCATTAAATTGAAAAGTTTACGATTTCTCTATATAATATAATCAAGAATAGGACTGTATAATGCAACGTTGTTATAAATTAATAATACATTAAATAATGACAAATATAATATCAAATTAATATAAAGATTTCTTTTAAAAGATAAATAAGTTATATTTAAATAAGAATCATGACCCCAGGTTATGACACTTTACCTGGTCAGTATTTATTTCCCTAAAGAGTGTAACGTGGAATCAATGCTTGTTGACCCTATTCCTCCTAATGATTTATTAGATGTAGTACATTTTTTTAAATAATATAACTTCTGGCATTGGTGGTATCAGTTCATTTACAGTCAAACTTATCAAAAAACAAACGTTTTGCTTCACTTAGACAATTTAATTTTCAGTACTGCGGTATTCCGCGAAAAATCAACATATGCAATACAAATATCAATTTTTAAAAGTGGGCCTAGCATTTTGTAATAATTACAGAGTAGTATCTTTGTTGTATTGCTTCTCTAAAATATGTAAAATATAATGAATATGAAACTAAAAAATTGTACCCACAACAAATTTAGTTCAGAGGTGGTCCTAACACACAAAATTGTTTTATTAAATGTTATGTCTAATATTTTTGAGGGTGTAAAAAATGTAAATCTGTAAGTGGTTTATTTTCAGACATAAAATGCTTTTTGACACCGTAGAACTTATATTTGTATTAATTTAACAAATTTTGTTATTTTTATATATATGAGGAGTAGCTTGTAAATGGTTTGCAAGTTATATATTAGATACAAAACTATATTTAAATTTAATTCTGTGTACAGGTAAATAATTAGTTAAATATAATATGGAGTACCCCTAGGGTCAGTTTTAGGAGCTATTTTATTCATCATATATGGTGATGCACTTAATGGTGGTTCAACTGTGAAATTAAATGCTAAAAAATCAAATGAACAGATATAAAATTTTTAGAACCCATAAAATATAAGTGCAAAGATTGCATTTGCAGAAACAAATATATCTGCATGAAATAAATTTTATTGTTGAACAGATGATTGATGTTAAATATTAAGCAAAATGTAATTTAACATGGTACACGCTTATTGAATATGGAACAATTCTATTGGGGAAGAGGAATAAAATCTCAATAAATCGTAAATTTTTGAGCAATACATTCTATAGGATTGATACATATCAAAAGTAAATTTGAGCCGCAATTCCCATTATTCTTATAAATTTTTCATTACATTATCTCTTATTATTCAAAGTTCTGACATTTTGTATGCTAAAAATAAAATGTTTACTAGAACGTAAATACTTATGAGCTCCGGCTTATGAAAGTCAACCTCTATACGGTTCATAAGCTAAAAATAAAACGTTTTGCAAGACCATTTGATTTTATACCAAGAAGAATGTTTAATGAAATGCTAGCAAATATAAAAAACTTCTCCTATCAGACAAATTAATTATTCTTATGATGATAAAAAATAGTAGCTCAAAACTGGTATTGAATAAATACTGCTCATATAGCAATGATTTAGAACTTTGTTATACAATTTATATAAACTATCTTTTTTATTTAATAAAACATATTAGATATTATAAAGATGTTTTAAAAGTACACATAACTTAAAGAGTTGTACAGGGAGGATTAATTATTAGATTATTGTTATGATTATTTTATGATCAACGTTGTATAAGATTGACGTTTTTTTTTCAAATAAACGGCGAATAATTATCTATAATTTTAGGCTGCTTTAAAAAAAAATAAGAAGTATAATTTTTTCATCGAAAAATAAATATTGCATTATTATAACTTCTTAACAGGTTTACACTTACACATGTAACGGCTCTACATTTTCTCTAAATATTTACCGTATATATTGATATTTAGCTGTCGAAATATTGATTAACTGAACTATTATTTAATTTTGTATCCAAAACTATTAGAGAATTTTATTGATGCTATATTTATTTTTGAAATATGAATAGTTTTGAGACGAGAAATGGTTTCTAAGTAATTAATGTTTGTAAAAAAAATGCACATATTTGAGAAAATATAAACAATTTTTTTGTTAATGTAAATCATTTCGATAACCACCTAGCCAAATTTAATCTAGTGCTACGCAATATCATCGATCTTGATGTTTAGTATGTTGATATAAAGTAGCACGCGAAATTTCAGATACATAGCTCAGTTCGTTCTCGAAATATCGCTGCGAAAAGATAGAAAAACATGAACTTTCCCAACCCTTACCTGTATTTTTCCATAGTGATAGACTCAGGACTCAGATGTCTTTCATTCGAGACAAAAAGGATATTTAACATTGTTTGGACACGTAAGTCAGGGTTGGATTTTTCGTAAATAACGTGGAGAGAATAAGTTGGAGTATATTTCAAACATAATGAGTATCTTATTAAATTAAGATTTTAATTTTAATCTTGGAATGCTATACCATAGTTAGAGAGTCTCGTAAAACATTTCCCAGTTAAACAGTGTAATAATTAAATACCGACTTTTAATATTACCGTAATAATAATATACCACTGCTTTTTTAATCTGTTATAAAACTTTTTCAAAGCAATAAAATCTTTTACTTTTAACAAAACAGGAAAGAAGCTAAAAAGCAATTCACATTGAAGCATAAAATTAGGTTTTTCTTGAAATTTATAGAGAGATTCTACGAAGAAAGAAATCAATCATCCTAAAGCAGATAGGTTAGAAGGAGTTCGAAATAGACAGGGATCAAATAAGTTTAAAATTATAAACTTTTCTCAGATCGTAATTTCCTCAGCTTCACAAACTTAAAAAGCCCTTAGACACGTTACGTAAAGTACAGCCAGAGTCAGCTAACTCTATACAACAGACCATTAAAGAGGAAACTTTCGGTCTCTGTATGCTCTCGTCTATCTGTGCTATATCTATTTTGTATGTGTCAGACGGTCTGTTTAAATTGTACAAATCTTGGAAAATATAATATGGGGGATATTATCATTTCATATTATTGATCCATTTGGTACTTTTCCTTTTAGATATCAGCTAAAACAACATGGCGGACGATCAAATTATTTTTTTGGAAACAATTCACCAATCGATTTCAATACAAACGAGGTTAATGCATTAGTTGTGTTAATTGGCTGTCGGCTCCTAGACTATTAAGGCTATTCTATTATAAGGCTAAACAGTTAGTAAAAAAATCCATAAGATATATCATAAAATATGTCATAGTTATTTTTATAACTTGTGGATAAAAATATCGGCAAAAAATATGGTTTTATTATTAACAAACGGTAAATAATTTGTATAGGTAAGAACGTAAGAAATAGATTCAGCGTGGTACCTAATGGAAGAAACTTATAACAAATATGGATATATGTAATTGCAAAATGAATAAATTTTACTCAGTTTGTAGAATATGATCCTTTGCCCTTATTTTGAAATAAAGAAACAACCGGAAAGAGATAATGACCTCTTTTTAGTATTCTTTAAATTTGGATTAAAGTATTACATTTAAACCAACCAAAGGGAGAACACTACAGAACTGACCAGTGATCCTTCCAAGGATTGAATCAGTTTTTTAATAAAAAGAGGTATAGATGGGAAGAAGGTTTTTTCTGAACAATCAATTAAAACATACAGGTATATATATATATATATATATATATATATATATATATATATATATATATATATATATACTCGTATAATATATATATATATATATATATATGTGTGTGTGTGTATGTGTATGTATATTTCAAAACTTTTAATTATTTTTTAATTGTTAGTATTTCAATACCTTCTAGAAGATTTGTTCTTCTACACTGCAAATAGGTTCTCATCTCCTAGACTATTAGATATTCGACTGCAAGTTAAACACAAATCTGCTACACAAGACAAATCACAGGAATTGTCACGAGTTTGTAATGAAAACACATAACTCATTTCACCTGCCCCGTTTATCATCTGTGTGAATGGATATTGAGCAACGTTCCTAGTCAAAACTGATTTACTACATGTAGATGTGAAATGTCTTCAATAAATTGAAAATTGTAGATTGTCAATTATCCGTAAATAAATTTTATATTTTCGTAGTATAAATTAGCCCTTTCATGCAAAAGATATAATTTTGAATGCAATATAAAGTAAAGTTTTATATAGTAAATTAACTTACCTTGTTTGATGTTTTATTTGGCAGATTAATATTGATAATAGTGTAGTGATGTCCTTCTAACGAGACCACGTTGTCAAGAATCTTAAGTTGTCTAGATAAATGGTTAGTCCCGTCGTGATTATGTTTTAGGTGAGTTCAACCGAGTCTCTTATTTCAACTACGAGTGCTTCCAACAATCATGTTTTAGACTCTTCTAGTTTATTAATCTTCACTTTTTATTACTCACAGCTGCAATGTCGAGCCAAGATGCTAACGCCCGCGCTTTTGACTCAACATCAACGTGAAGGAATGTCAATTTAAAGTTTGAATAATTATTAAGGTCGTTTGCAAAATTCCCATACAACATTGGAACCAAGGGCCCATCCTTATGATGTAATATAGTTCATTATCACTCATTTCGCAGCAACGTGGCTATACATTCCTTTATTTTTAACATCTAGAATTGGTGAGTTTATGTTTAGTTGCCATAATTAACATATAGGTAAACTTTGCCAATTGAGTATTCATTACTACGACCTCAGCGTTAGCCAACCCCATGTGTTTCGTCCATTCGGAACAATATAGTCTCTCATAACTTTAAATAAGAACTTTTACAGATATGAGCAATTTTTAAGCATTGAAATTCACGAAATTCATTTCTCTGAAACTATGTAGAATAGAAATTGTTGAAAAGTTTAAAAATATAACGTACCAAATTTATTTAAATTAGCGATTTGTTGTAAAGTTTTAATTGTAATACATTTTATATAAATTTTCCAAGATTTTAATGGAATTCATTTAGTGATTACTAAGCTATCTTTTCCCTAAGTCTACTGCTCCCACAGATCTTCATTGTTTGGAAAATATTCTTTTGAGAATTTTTAATAAATTTAATAAACTATATCGGGTGTGTTAAGGATTCAATTTGAACAGGATTCCGTTGTTTTATTACAGTCAATCTGATGAAAAAAAGTTGCCAGCAGCTTGTAAACTATGTGTTTCATAATTTTCTCCAATCTCGCCATAGCTTTTAACAATAACACTAACTAATCTTAACGTATCTACCCGATACTACCAATAACCGATGATACTCGTAGTTAATCTTGTTGACTGCCAGGAGACTAATTGTTAGTAATCCCTTGCATTGAGGGATCGGATCGTGTTCCGCTGCATTAGGTCTGACTCTAGTACTAATTACATTCCTTTATCCAATTATCTTATTAACTGTCTGATTGATGATCAAGTTTAAGTTCTTTCAAAGTTAATTTTCTTTTAGTTAGTTTATTGTTAAGAAATTCTCTTGCATAAACATTTAAAAATGTTCTTGTAAATCTTTCATTGAACATTGCGGCTATCAGTTGCTGTAATTGATAGCTGCTTCGTTCGCTAACTGATAACATCCGGTAACATTCTCACCTCTTTTGTATGATCGAATGTTCCCACTTTTATTACAAATATTTGTGATTGAAGTTGAATGTTGTTTAATTGCTCATACAGTAGATTGTTACTTTGCCGTTTAATCGGTTTAGGAAATTAACGACTTACCAATTAAATTACTTACTTAATTACAATTTATTTACTCGTATGCATAATTAAATTATTAATTTAATTATGCATATATAAATTAATTTATATATGCATATAAATCTTTTTACAGTTGGATATAGTACAGAGTCCTTATAAGTTCATATTATTACATTCCATACAATATTTGATGGGTTATATTATTTTAGGAAATCCTATTTAGTAATATACAAGACATGTATCACTATAAAATTATTATGAAAATTAAATGGATCAGGAAAATATATATATATATATTATTTAATAAATCATTACAATATATATTTTTATGTTAAGTAAGATGAGTCTTCTTCAGGAAAATATTGGAAATGACCGGATATAATTAATAAAACAATTGTACAAAATACAGTGAAAGTAGAGAAATATGAATAGTACGATATCAAATGTTTAATGCACTTGTACAGGAGTGCTTGGTCGTTTTGAATTAAAGGGTTTAATTATGTTTCAATTAGGATAGAAATAATTGTATTGTGATTGTAGTGTAAATTTAATTTTGACATTAAATTCATGTACAAAATTAAAGTTTTAACTTAAAGTGTGCTAATATTGTATAAGCGTATTAAGAAAATGTTTGTAAGTATGTAAGGGTGGGTAATTTGTTTAAAGAAAGTTGGAATAAATGCAATGATTCTCGCTATTTATTAAAAACTTATTTATGTTTAATTTTAAATAAATTATATCATATAAATATTTAATTGAACTATAACATTATCTAGTACTTACAGGAAACTTGCCCCACTTAATATAGTTCTGATGAAAATCCTGAGATATTTTAATCCATCGGTAAAACTTCACGTTTTCATTGTAAGAAAGGTGTTCTTTGACGTAAAATCCAGTGATATTAATGGTCGGATATATTTTGTGGGAGGGTCTACTCCAACAACTTTCATTACAACAGTGGAAGGTGATCTCAGCAAAGATTAATGAATGTCTTCATTCATTTTTCACTTAAGATCTCCACTTAAATTATTGTGAAACAGTGTCCCACAGTTTGTCATTTGGACACATTTAATTAATAAAAACATATCAGACATAATGTCTTATGCTTATACAATATACAGATTGTGCTAAAATTTTACTAGACGAGAATATCTCTTGATTGCTTTATAGCTTTTTAAATTAAGTAAACCTGGGGCAAATCTTTGCTTGTTCTTTACTGCCTGAGCGATAGTAAAGGCTTTCACTTGAGGGGCTAGGAACAATTAATTTCTGTCTGCCAGTTCCCACAAAAACCCGAAAAGGAATTAACCTATAGACTTAAAGGTTTGCAAAATCTTTATTTAAATATAGGCAACATCGAGTTTCATGATAATGCACGTTAGTCAAAATTTATTGTGTGGCAACCAAAACACATACAGGTAAATTATGTGAAATTCAAAGGAGATAATTTTGTACCTCAATAAGTAGAATATAATTTACTTTAAAAACTTAACTATTGATTGAGAATTTGTTTAAAATGTATAATAATTATTAATACTAGAGATTAGTACTCTAAACCACGTTTATTTCAAGTAATATAAAGTATGAAAAGTCTATAAAAGTCAGGAATGAAATGTTAGTAAATTTTTCTTTGTTTTCGATTCCTAAATCTAGCCATTTTTACATGGTTTCCTTTTCACGTATATTTGATGGACTGAATGTATTGATTTGTTATAAAAACCAATTAAAAATGTGAATTACCGATGTTAGCCCACACGTATCTGAGCATAAGCTTTTTACTTTGTAAACCAAAGAGTATGGGTTATACGCTCCTACCTCAAAAGATTTTTGATGAATTGATAGAAAATATAGATATTGACACGTATGCTTTTTCTTACGATAAAATGTAATGATGACGTCCCTATCCCTTACTATAAACATCTAAAAAAGAAACAGTTTGTTTTAGACCTCTGCATCCATGGTTAGGAATACTGTTTATATGCTAGAAAAAAATCAAAGTTCAATGTCTCCATGAGCGAAGACGACGAAAGTGTCATCCACACATCTCTGAAAGATTCTCGGTTTGAACTGAGTTGAAGCCAGCGTCTTTTCCTCAAAATCTGCCATACAGGTAATGGGCAATTGAGGAGACACGATTGTCATAAGCCTCACGTTGACGGTAAAGTTAATAGTTATATTTAGAGCATGTTTCTAACAGTTCCATAAGTACATGGACAGGAAGTTTGTTTCCATCGTTTAGTGAATTGGTTTAGCTGAAATTCAATGATGGTCATTAGAGGACAGACTTTGAACAACAAAGCTAATAGCTTAAAGGTTTGAAAAATATTTGATTTCTCAACGAGGTCTTGGTAAAAAAAATAAAAGTATCCGTTTTTCCTATTTGGGGTGTCAGGATGCTGATGAGGACTTCACATGAGGAGCTATTTTTCATCTAAATGTTTGCTAATTAATTTATTTTATGTTTGGGAAGGATTTTGGATATTTATGGGTTGATTGAGTGTTAATTATATTAACAATATCTTATATCAATTTATAGTTTCACGTTTAGCCTTACATGAAAATCATAATTATTTATGTAGATTTTTATCAAGAATGTAAACAAGTAAGATATAGATATATGAACATAATATTTAAAAAGTTTGTAAAACAAAGCAATTTTTAACTGTTACGATATGTGCTAGTAAGCATTACACGCCTGGACTTCATAAATATATAAAATGTATCAGTTGACATGAATAAGCACCGTCTATTGTTCTTACATCATGTTTAGGTGTGTTTATTCAATATATGAGGACGTGCACAAGATGATGAATTATAATCCATCACACCCAAGGGATACTCAAGTTAATTGAGCACATAAACTTGATCTTACGCTAAACTAACTACTTTAATTTGGATTAGGCACGTCCAATTTAATACCCATGAGAAATATAACCTTTATAGACATTCTTTTATCAAATTTTACGTAATGAAGTAACAAATCAGAATAATACTAATGTTAATTTAAGCCTGTTTAACCATGCTATAATAATTACACCCTTTCATTGCTGGTGTGTAAAATATTTCACACTGATCCGAATTTCTGACTCTTTAGTGCGCGCATAATGTAGGAGTGGAATTATCATCCCCTCACTTATAGGGTTAGTTATTACCCAGCATAATATGTACATTGTCAAGTAGTACCTCTTCACTTTCAGATTTTGCTTAATCGTTCATAGATATGCCTATTAAAACATAACAGATGTCAAGAAGACAAACGTACTTACAGATTCTATTCTATCATCCAAGGATAGAAAGAGTACCCTTAGAGCCCGTGGTAAGAATCCATCTTGATCGATACGAGATATTCTGGTCACTGATTGGTTAGCTTCAGCCAGTCCCCTGCAAATAACCTGTACAAGCGGCTATGTATTATTGTTTTTGTTTATGTTTGTTAAGTTTTTTTCCCCCAATCAAGGGTAAAATATATTAAGAATGAACAGTGTTAAATATTTTCAACGTGGTGTAGAACGAAAAACATTTAATAGTCATGAAGTTAATTTTATTTACCGTATATAAAGAGAAAAAGTTACGCTATACGTAATAATCTCAAAATTGCTATTTTATATGAAGATTATATTGCTAGTTCTTAGAGCTTTTATCACTTTTTAATTCATTTCAATAAAAATTGAATTACAAAAATTACTTGCTCCGCTGGGATACTAAATAATTCATTTAGTACCCGTGAAAAGCAATTAAAATCATGAATTGGCAAACAGAACTTAGCACGGTCAGTGATATTTCGTGTATGCATACACCAATATACAATATATATATATATATATATATATATATATATATATATATATATATATAGAGAGAGAGAGAGAGAGAGAGAGAGAGAGAGAGAGAGAGATTAGATTACTGGTATATTTTTATCAAGAGCGTTTTTTTTTTCTAGTTGTTTTAAAGCAGTTGAAAAAGTACACAGTAATTATTTCGATAATTCCTTTATTTAAATTTTTTATAAATTTTTAAAATTGTCTGGATATATCTTAGATTTCCTGAAAAATATTTAACTTTATTTAAGAATCCTAAGTTCTCGGAAAAAACATATTTACATGTAAATATTAGTATACGGACATGGAAATCTAAATCCAAATCTAAGCGCAATATGATGGTTTTATGTGTCCTTAGTGTCATACATATCCCGTAAACGCTTCCTTGCACGTTTATTCAGAAATTAGTTCTGTTTCTTTTATTCAATTTTCAGTATTCTTTAGTTACTACAAGACCCAATTATATTCTTTAATATTCGTCTGTTTCAATTTAAGTTTTTTTAATTTGATATATTCTTTTGTTTCTTGACAATTGAGCATTATTTTTGTCCGGAATATTATATGTAGGCCTAGTTTAAAAATTAATAAAATATGACACTGTTTAAAAAAGCATATTAAAAAAATGAAATTTAAAATCTGTACAGTCCAATTTTTTTAACCGTAGACTCGAGCTGGGAGAGCGGTGGTAGGCGAGGGGTGCGGTGCGGGAGGATTGTAAAGGGCTTTCTGCAAACGTACGCTCAAGGTCACGCTCTTGTGACTAGCGGGATGGATGCGAATAGACGGTCGGATCTCTCATCGACTGTCAGTAAAGTTATATACCGTTATACAGAACTATATGGTATATTTATAATGATTATAATGATATTTAGACGTTTGATGTAAAATTCCGATTCCGATTTTATACCATTATTATTGAAAAATTCAACAGTAAATATAAAATTTCGGAAAAAATGCTGAAGTATGTGTATTGAAGATAATTACAAGACGTTTAAACCATGTGGTAACATTATAAAACTGGATGTAAAAAGTTATACTGTACGATTCCATTTAGAAATGGTTACATCAATTTAACAATCAAAATGTATAGGTTATGTGGATAAAACATACTGTTTCATTCTGTTTAAAGTTTTTTTTAGTATGATTTACTACTATATTTCACACATAAAAATCAATGATCTTAAATATTTTTTGTAAGTGGTGACTATTTCACTTTATATTATTTCATGTGTTTTAAGAAAATGTAAAGATAATAGAAAATAGTTCATTTCTTTTACCTTCTAATTTTCATCAAACTTAAAACGTATATTTTTTATGTACATTACCATTTAAGCTAAAGTTGTATTGTTAATCTGTTAATATTACTGTTAATTTATAGATGGTATTGTTCTGATTACACAGATATATTAAAATCAAGTTGTAATTGCTCAATATTAATAGTTAGTTAAACATAGAATACAAGTGAGTTAACACCGTTGTAAATAATACAGTTATTGCTACGGATAAAGTATATAATTGCAATAACAATTAAACCCACAATATTTTTAAGACTAATACATTAGTTAAATTAACTTGGTTCTGTCGTAAAGGTATTTTTATTGCACAATAAACTAATTTATTGAGTTAATACGGTATCAGTAAGCCAATGCGCCAACTACAGTTCCGGCAGAAACGTTCACTCATCACTTCATATGCTACTACAGGCTAAACTAAACTTCCAATAAAAAAAAATGATAAATTACAAAAAAAATATTCATCTATTTTCACACAACTTTCTCGCTGACAAATTTTGTCTGACCAAAAAAATAAAAAAAATCCTCGCTTACTACTGTTTTCTTGTCATTGTAAACGCTATGTAAAATGTAAACAATAATCAAAATTATTTCGAAATTTTTTTAACATTTAAAAATGTAACCAATAGATTGCCAATATTAAGAGCTTTAATTTGACGCATCTTACAGAATTGTACGACATTGGCTTCACTTTTAAATCGCGAAAAGGAAGCGTTAAAGGTCACTGATTTTTGCAGTCCGTTTTCATACTCCGCCGGGACAGTTTTAACACAGCGAGACTGACTTTTTTCATGCAGGTTAGTAGTCCGCGGCCAAGTCTACGGTTAAAAAAAATTGGACTGTATAATATTATTTTTTTAAGAAACCAACGAACAAACTAAAAGAATTATATTTTGCTTTTTAATAAAACTTATTAATATTTATTCTGGAAATATAGTTTAAATCTAATATTTATTTTACTCTAGTAAAACAATTTCATCACCAATAACTAACTATTGTCGCCACTTTGAACTGTTGTAAAAACAAAATTTAATTTATAAGTAGAAATTTTTCCTTGAAAAACAAGCAAATACGTAATGCATAAAATTATAATATACAGGCAATGCTACTAAATACAACTGTCACTTGGTCTGAATATGATGTATAATGGAACCATTTATAAAATCATTCATATACAAATAATGACTTGATACTTTAAAATGAAATCTGTTTTCACATGAATAATAAATAACATTAAAATATATTAGCTTAAGAGGCTGCCAACGTCCCGTAGTTTTCAACACGTTTCGTAACTAAATTGGAAACAACTGATCGTTGAATACAATACATAATCAGTTAGGTGGGTGATTAAAGCAATATTAAGTTATTGTATTTTTTTCTATAAATAATAAAGTATTATAATGGTGCCAATAATCCGTTTTTAATTTAAAATTAACAACCTGTTTTGGACCAAGTGAAATGGATACATTGGGAAGACACCAGAGCTTTACACCTGCCAACAAAGAGCTCGATAGCTACTGGCGCTTTTCCCGTTCGCTTCTTTTCCTTAAAAGTTACTCCGTAAAAATATAGTATGTTACTTTTATCTGGTTATTACCACGTGAAAAATACCAGTTTGCCTCCTTTAGTGCATTATAACGGTCACTAATAATCTGAAAATTAAGAAAACTTTTTTAGATATTTATTTTATCACTTTACGTTTCGACATATAAATAAAACGTACAGAACGAAATATAAATCTCACAAATAGGGTGTCTCATTTATGGGGAAAAATCAGTTTCCTTATTTTATAATTTTGTATGTATTAAGCTCTTAAAGGTGAAGTCAGAGAAGTAGGTATATTTGTGGTAAATAAAATATTATTGATTTATTATAAACGGATTTACATATACGCCATGTACAAAATTGTACATCTAATATTTTTTTGCGATACAAAACGTTTCTAAAATGTTATAAGTATTCGAGAACATTTTTTAATTTTTATATTGGTCCATTAACATTAACAATAGATTTCTATGTTATTTGAATGATTTAACTGGCGCGGCCGCTATAATGGGAGGTAATGGCGTATGAAACTGGCTAATGCACTTATATTAAATTTATTTATAGGATTTACTTTTGTTCTAAGTTTATAATTATTCAGCTTTTGTAATGGTTAAAATCTAAACGGTTTACGATAAAACTAATTTTTAGTAAATGTTTTAAGAAATCCGTTAGGTTTTTATACTTTTTCTAGTTTCATAAATAACGCAGTCAAAAATTTCTTGGTACTGTTTCAATGATGGAATTATAAAAAAAAATGGTTTTGGAGCTGGCCCGTGAACCTACCATTAAAAGATAAGTATGTCTACATAGTTTTAAAATTGTTTTGATATTTCGAATTGATCAAAATTATATATTCTTATGAGCTTCTTGTTATGAATTGTCTCAATCTTGCTCCAAATCAACAACCCCCTTAATTTATATACGTTAAATTATTCGGGTCTATTTATCCCTGGGATTCAGCAAAACCGCTTAAGAGCGCCGAATGAACTATAATTTTCTGTAAAATTACGTCCTGTGCAGTTCGGGAAAACGAAATTTCCAGCTGTTTTTTACCCTGTTGCTCCGTCTTATTCTGCTCAATTAGAAGAGTAAATAAACCCACCATTTATTTTAAAAATTTCCAGGCTAATTTATATAAAATTGCGTTACCGATTACTGCTTTTCTCTTCATTATATGTTAATGATAAATAGAAAATGAAAGACTTATCTACTTTACAATAAGTAAATCCAAAACGTACTTCAAAACACCTATATTTTATTTAAAGTCATAATTAAAACCAGTTTTAAATGTTAAAATACTATTAAGAGAGTGAGTATATTATTGGCAGGAATGACAAAAGAAGAAATGGTACGGGAGAGGCGTCATAGGAACACCTTAATTTAAGCTATGTAGAAAGAAGGAGCTCGTGAACTATTGAAGGAAAGAGTCACTTATGTTTTGTTATTATGCGAACATATATAGATAAAACGGCCAGTTATGCCTATGATATCATGTTCCACTTTCACTAAAATAGCAATTTTACGTGTAGACTAAAATGGGCAGCGCAATACCAGCATTCTTAACTCTCTGAAAACATCTTTGTATGAAGCTCCGAAGTTCAAATTACTCTTTCTATTTTGTGTTTCGCATTTCTTCACCAGAATTTTTTTATGTCTGCTAAGTTAGAATGGATAAGGATGTAATATGCAATTTTAAATTTGACTTTGTTCACAATATTTGGAAGATTATACAGAAGATTATGCTCAACCCCTCGACCACAAATGTCATTACATATAATGCCCAAAGAGAACACCATAAACTAAAACAGCTGATGAAACTTAAAAATTCCTCTTGAAGCGATCAGTGATTTTTGAGTTTAAATGGTTAGATCCAAAAGTAGTATCAGTGCAACAGTAAAAATACAGTACCCATACAACTAAGATATAATATATTTAGTATTTATTTACTTTTAACTAAACAGGACAGAAGCTAAAAAGCAATTCACATTGAAGCATAAGGTTAGGTTTTTCTTGAAATTTATAGAGAGATTCCACTAAGAAAGAAATAAATTCTCCTAAAGCAGATAGTTTTGAAGGAGGTAGAAATAAATGGGGATCAAATAATTTTAAAATTATAATTATAAATTATAAGCTTTTCCGTAGACACGTTACTTAAAGTACAGCCAGACTCTGCTAATTTTATACAGCAGACCTTTAAAGAGGCAACTTTCGGTCTCTGTATGCTCTCGTCTATCTGTGCTATATCTATTGTGTATGTGTCATAAGGTCTGTTTAAATTGTAAAAATCTTGGAAAATATGATATTGCGATATTATAATTTCATATTATTGATCCATTTGGTACATTTCCTTTTATATATCAGCTAAAACAACATTGCGGACGATCAAATTATTTTTTTGAAACGATTCATCTATAGATTTCAATACAAACTAGGTTAATGCATTAGTTGTGTTAATTGGCTGTCGGCTCCTAGAATATTAAGGCTATTCTATTATAAGGCTAAACAATTAGTAAACAAATCCATAAGATATATCATAAAGTAATTCATAGTTATTTTTATAAGTTGTGGATAAAAATATCAGTAACAAATAGGGGTTTATTAATAAGAAACAATAAATCATTTTAATAGGTAAGAACGTATGAAATGGACTTAGCGTGGTACCTTATGGCAGAAGCTTATAACAAATATGGATATATGTAATTGTAAAATGAATAAATTTTACTCAGTTTGTAGAATATGATCCGTTTCCCTCATTTTGAAAGAAAGAAACAACCGAGAGAGATAATGACCTATTTTTCGTATTCCTTTAATTTTGATTAAAGTATTACATTTAAACTAATCAAAGGGAGAACACTCCAGAACTGACCGGTTATCCCTCCAAACATTGAATCAGTTTTTTAATAAAAAGAGTTAAAGCTGGCAAGAAAGTATTTATATATATATATATATATATATATATATATATGAGTAGATATGAATATGGCGGTTCTGGCGCACTTTTGGGACAGACAGAAAATCAAGGGAAAATACTGTTTAAAGGACAATAAACGAATCTGTAAAATCAAACAGTAAGGCGGTTCTAGCTCACTTTTGGGACAGACGGTAAAATCAATGAAAAATACTGTTTAAAGGACAATAAACGAATCTGTAACTCACGAATGAAAAATTACCGAATCTATAGCTGTTTGCTTCTACTTTCTTGAGCTGTCAAATCAATCTATTTGAAATGTCTGCTACGACGAAAAATCTTCTACTCTACAAAATTGATAGTAACACAGTCTTTATCTTTAATAGTCTTCTTTCCAGTAACAATCAAGTGTAATTTTTCATTTTTGTTTAATTCTTTAATCTTTTTCTCATCCAAAACAGTCAAAAATCTGTTCGGCAAGTGTACTTTACAATCTTCCAACTCGGCAATTATTGTAAACCCGAATTTATCTTTCATTTTCTCCAAATTCAAGATTCTATATCTCTTTTTTTTCTTCCAATTCCACTAATTTCTTATATTCTTTGAATCTTAGTTCACCAACCTTATTCAACTCTTGTAACAGTGCTGCCATTTATTATAGAAAAATCTTTATCTAAATTTAGTTAAAAGATTTTTCTATAACAAATAGAACAATCTGAAAACATTTGACCAGAAATTGTGCTGATTTGTGTCAAAAATCACCACTTCTCAAAATTTTAGTTTACAAATTTTTGCTCTTTAAATATGGAGCGGAAAAAGATAGAGTGCCCATACTGCAAAAAAGACATTTTTGAGCATCACTATACTCGTCATTACAATTCGAAAAATCATTTGAAGAACAAAGAAATTTATGAAAAAGAACTAAATTATTTGAGGACTTGGGCTAAAGAGAATCAAATCGATGGTCATGAAAAGATGTACAATATAGAAAAATTGCGTGAATTAAAGAAAAGCTTTAAGGAAGATAAAAAAGATCTCAATCTATTTAATGATGAAAAAATTCAATCAATCGCTGAAAAACTGTCCTTAGAAACAAACGATAAAACTAAGTCTGAAATGATCGAAGAAATTGATAAAACTCTTAACGAAAAACCTAAAAATATCATTGATGTAGAAGTTTTATCCTCAATACACGGTCTTTTCAAGCAATACATTTTAACGAATTTAAACGATAAGTTCATGTCAATTTACAAATATCTATCAATTATGAGGCCAGAGATTAAAAGTTTAATAGAAAAATTTCAAGAAACCGTTAAAAATATGAAAGGTTATTTATCTTTAGAATGCGAATACGAACGAACTTTAGTGAACGGTGAAACACAAACGTGTCCAATGTACTTTACTATAAAATCAGACGAAATATTTGACGTAAACGACTTTATTACTACTAAGCAATTTTAATAAATTAACACATCGAGAACAGACAAATCATCCAAATAAGGGTTCTGGATGGACATTTAAAAGCTGCAAACAACTAGTTTTGAGCCTTAACAAACACGAAATGATGAACGCAGGATCATATATCGATTTGCCAAAGAAAATCAAAGATAAAAAAGCTTGTATAAATATCAAAAATAAAGATGATTATTGCTTTATTTATTCTATCCGATGTGCTATTGAAAAACCCGAAAGAGACTGCGAAAGATCAAAACAATATGAAAAATTTGTAAATGACGAGATATTTTCAGGTTTCGAGTATCCAATGTCCTTAAAAGATATACAATTATTTGAGAAACGAAGTTACAATTCCAAGTACAAATATCCAAAAATGTCTATCAATGTCTACAGTTTTGATGAAAAAATTAACATTGTTCCATTACAAATTTCCGAAGTTTATAATGCCGAGTTAGAAATCGATTTATTGTATGTTAAAACAAGAAGACAAATCTCATTATGTGTTGATAACAGGTTTAAATAGATTAGTGAGTTCTCAGTTATCTAACCACGAACATAAAAAATTGCTATGTAGAAGATGTTTAAGCCATTTCTACAAATCTGGAGATTTAGCAGATCATTTAGAAATTTGCAAGCAACATGAAGTATGCAAACCTATTATGCCATTTCCAGGTCAAACAACTAAATTTACTAATTATCAAAAGAAGTTTAGCCATCCGTACGTTATTTATATGGATTTTGAGAGCATATTAGAAAAAATTCCGACATGCAAGAACAATCCACAAAGATCGACTACAACCAAGATTCAGAAGCATATTCCTTATGGTTTTACTCTATATTTAGTGTCGAATGTGACCAATCGCATGTACAAACCGATATGTTATCGAGCCAAAAATGAAGAAGAGTTGCCGAACGTTCCTACAAAATTGTTTGAAGAGCTCAATAAATTATCGAAATACATAGCTAAAAAATATAATTCAAAGAACATGAAGCCCATGAAATTGACTGACGAAGAAGAAATTTCGTATCAAAATTCAAATCTTTGCCACATTTGTGAAGAAATATCGTATCAAGACACTGAAAAAACTTTAGGGTTTTTACCAGATAATTGGAGTTCTGCTTATGATGCATTCAAAAAATGCAGAGATCACTGTCATTTGACTGGAAAATTTCGAGGTGCAGCTCATGCATGTTGCAATCTGAATTTGAAATTTCCTCAGAATATTCCCGTTTTCTGTCACAATATGTCTAATTACGATACGCATTTGTACATAAAAGAATTGGCAAAACAATACGGTAATGTTGATTTGATTGCAAACACCGATGAACGATATATAAATTACTCTGTAAATTCTGGATACGGGTATGAGTTTGATGGTGACAAACCTAGAAAGTTCATCAAGTTTTCGTTTGTAGACACGTTCAGATTCATGGCCTCGTCTATAGAAAAGTTAGCTAAAAATCTAAAGAGAGAAGACTTCAAACATACAAATCATTTTATACAAGATGGACTGAATGAGATAATAGAAAGACAGCCAAATGACGACGACGAGATTTTTAAAATATTGTCAGGAAAAGGAATATTTCCCTATGAATTTATCGACAGTATTGAAAAACTTGATTACACAGAAGAATTGAGAATTCAAGATTTCTATTCACTTTTGACAGATGAGAGCATATCTGAGAAAGATTATCAACACTACTTGAGCGTTTGGAACAAAATTAAAAGAGAAAAATCTAGGAAATTACTCTGATCTCTATAACATTCAAGATGTTCTATTGCTCGCTGATATCTTTGAAAATTTTAGGAATATTTGTTTGAATTGCTATAAGCTTGATCCAGCACACTATCTAACAGCTCCCAGTCTTGCATGGGATGCTATGTTAAAATTAACGAAAATTGAGCTTCAGCTAATTAACGATTATAATATGTATTTGATGATTGAAAAAGGCATTCGCGGGGGCATTTCTCAGTGTATTAAACGATATGTGAAAGCAAATAACAAATATTTGAAAGATTTCGATAAGACAAAGCCCGAAAACTATTTGTTATACGTTGATGCTAATAACCTTTATGGGTATGGCCTCATGCAAAGTTTACCATATAACGATATCAAGTGGATGGATCCTAAAATGTATACAAAAGAAGAGTGGCAAGAAACAATTTTAGAACTCACTGGCGACGAAGATTATGGCTATATTCTCGAAGTCGATCTTGGATATCCAACGAATTTACACGAACATCATAAAGATTTGCCTCTTGCTCCTGAACATTTTAAAAACAAGTTGTGCACAACTCTACTGGATTAAAACTGAATACGTTGTTCATTCGAGAAATTTGAAATTCTATCTCGAACAAGGAATGGTGTTAAAACATGTGAATAGAGTTATTGCATTCGATCAGAAGCCTTTTATGAAAGAGTACATTGATTTTAATACTAATATGAGGACCAAAGCTACAAGTGATTTTGAGAAGGACTTTTACAAGTTAATGAACAACTCTGTTTTTGGAAAAAGTATGGAAAATGTGCGAAATAGATGTGATATTAAGCTTGGAAATGAAGAATTTTCAATGAAACAAGCTAAGAAAACAAATTTCAAATGCTTTAACATCTTTGACGACAACTGTATAGCGAGTCACATGTACAAACAAAAGGTTAAATTTAACAAACCGATTTACATAGGATTTTCAGTTCTCGACCTCTCAAAATTGCTAATGTACGAGTTTTATTACAACAAATTAAAGAAGTTTGATCCAGATTTGAATCTGTGTTACATGGATACAGACAGTTATTTTCTAGAATTGAAACGAGATCCTTTTAAAATTATTAAAGAAAATATAGATGACTTTGATACAAGTGATTATCCAAAAGATCATGAATGTTTCACTACTAAAAATAAGAAGGTAATAGGGAAATTCAAAGATGAGTTAAATAGCGAAGTTTTAAAAGAATTTTGTGGTTTAAGGTCTAAGATGTACTCGTACAAATATCTAGATAAAAACCCAGTTAGGTGTAAAGGAATTAAGAGAAGCGTTGTAAATAAAACAATAAATATCGAAAACTTGAAGAGATGTTTGTTCGAAGATAAAGAAGAATTTAGGGAGATGACAGTCATCAAAAGTTATAAACATGAGTTGTACACTGTTACCATAAACAAGCTGGCACTGAACGCTAAAGATGATAAGAGAATCGTTCTAGAAAATAAGATCGATACAGTACCGTATGGCTATAAAAATGAAGCAAAATCTGATATATTAGACGAATTAAATAAACTTGGAAACTTTGATATGTAAATGGAAGATGATTTAATTCACTGTCACAAGTGTAAAAAGAAAACGAAAAATATAGATTCAAAAATCGTTCAAACTCAAAATGGATTGTATAGAATTGCTGCAAAATGTTCAAAATGTAAGACAAACAAGAGTAAGTTTATAAAGAATCCAAATCCAAAACCTGTTAAGCAAGAATTGAAGACTAAAGATGAGATAGAGATTGAAGCTCGAGAAATTCATGCACCAGTACGAAAAAAGTTTAAAAAGAGAAAAATTATAACATTAGGAATTGACGATTTATGGGCAGCAGATTTAGTTATAATGTCTAACTATTCAGATCAAAATGATGGATTTAAGTATATGTTAAATGTTATTGATACTTTCTCAAAATATGCTTGGTCAAGAGCTATCAAAAGAAAAAAACGGCAAGGATATTTCAAAAGCTTTCGAAGATATAGTAAAAGATGCCATAAGGATCAATCACAAACCTCCTAACCTACTTCATACAGATAAGGGTTTAGAGTTTAAAAATAAAGAATTTAACGATGTTTTGAGGAAATACAACATTAAGATTTATCATACTGAAAACGAAGAGAAATCAAGTATTGTAGAGAGATATAACAGAACTCAAAATGAGAGAATGAAAGTAATTTTTGAGATTAATAAAAACTTTAAATGGATCGATATTCTTCAAAAAATCGTAAACAATTATAACGATACAGTTCACAGCACAATCAAAATGAAACCGAAAGACGTAGATAAGGATGCAGAAAAGGAGTTATTAGAGACCGTTTTCAAGTATGTTCCACCTGAAATTCACACAAAAACTAAATTTAAAGTCAATGATCATGTAAGAATTGTTAGTAAAAAACAAACATTTTCGAACAAATATAAGAACAATTGGTCAAGAGAAATCTTTGTGATTTATCAAATTAATAACACAGATCCTGTAACTTATAGTATAAAAGATTTAAATAATGAAGAAATAACCGGAAAGTTTTATGAATATGAATTGAGAAAGTCAAAGATTTTTTCTATATAAATGGAGGCCCAAAAGAAATGTTCAATGTGCAAAGAATTAAAAGGTTTTGAAGAATTTTATAAAGATAAGAGTAGAAAAGATGGAATTATTTATAATTGTAAAGATTGTTATAGGAAGTATCATAAAGAGCTGTATGATAAAATAGAAAAAATTAACTTTGGAAGAGAAAGAATGTCTTAAATGTAAAGAAACTAAAAAAATTTCAGAGTTTAATAGTGATCACTATAGTAGAGATAAGAAAGACTCATATTGTAAAGATTGTGTAAAGAAGAATCACCATAGATTATATTATGAAGATACTCAATGTGAATGTGGAAGAACTATAAAATGGTTAAATAATTATCAAAAACATTTACAAACAAAATATCATAATTCAAGAGTTTAACATTTTCATCGTGTAATAATTTGTTCTATATAAATGGAGTCTCAAAAGAAATGTACAAAAGTGTCAAGAAGAGAATAGAAAAGACTGTTATTGTAAGGAATTATACGTTAAAATGGACAAATTAACTTTAGAAGAGAAAAAGCGTTACTTTTGTAAAGAAATTAAAAATATTTCTGAATTTAATAACTGGCAGTATAGTAAAGATAGAAAAGATGCTTTTTGCAAAGATTGTGCTAAAAAAATTTTCAGCGAAAGTTATAAAAACGAAATGCCTTGTGAATATGAAAAAAGAATTCTACAATGGTTACCTAGTTATGCTAAACATTTAACAAACAAAATATAATAAATCGAGAGTTTTTAGTAAAATTTAGAAACATTTTCATCGTGTAATTTAGATATTCTATAAATCAGTCGAGATTCTGCCATATTTGTAGTAAAATGATTTCCGTTGTATAAAATATTCAAAGATTCTTTCATTTGGTTGTAGAGATTTTATACTATTTGGATCTCCTTGTCTTAATAAAATTTCCATTTCTGGGTAATCAATTTCAAGTTCTTTCAATCTTCTCGGTATTTCTCTCTTTTGAGCTCTGATAACGTAATAAGGATATTCCCACATGTGATTCTTCTTAATTAATACAAAAACATGGTGTTTTTTCTTAGCAAAATCTTTACAAACAAGGTCTGGTTTCATTAAGTCAATTTTTACACTTTGTTTTGCGATTATTTCCGTTTTGATTTCAACTTTAATTTGCAAGTGTTTAACTTTGTCCTCTAAATATTTAATCTTGTTTTCAAGTTTGTACTCACCAAATTTACGAATACTTGGCAAAACTTCTTTTGTAACCCACTTTTTAAACAATTTCGATTCTGGCTTATTAGATCTCAAAATTAAAGAATAAAGTCCAGATTCATTAACGAAAACAGTGTTATTTTGAAAGTTTAAAGGTAGTCTATTCAATAGACCCCCTTGATTTATGTCTTTAAACATTGATTTATCATCATCATCAACGTTTAGTATGATTGCTTGTCTAGTGTTTTCATATTCTAAAATTTCTGCAACATCTTTCGCTTTAAACCAGATCACATTGTTTTCGTCTACAATCGTTAAGATATTTGTGTTATTGAATTTGAGTTGATTATTGAGTAGGCCTACAAGTGACTCCATTTAGATAGAAAAGAAATTTAACTAGTAATTTTTATTTAGAGAATAAAGGCCAAATTCATTGATGAAAATAGTGTCTGGATGTAATTTTTGTAAGAGTCGCGATTCGATACCCTTGTCAGAATCTATGTTTTCAAAGCTTTTTTTGTATTTTTCTTTAACATTGTCTTTATTCGTATTTTTTGTGAATATTTGTGAGGTGGCCCTCGAGGGCTACCTTATCTTTTAGATAAAAGTATTGGTATTTATCATCAATTATCAACTCGTTTTGAAAGTTTGAAGGTAAGAACGATTCGTTCCCCCCCCTTGATTCATCATTCTTTCGACAATCTTAAATATATTGTTGTTTTACTCTCATTATTTATTAAATTTCCCTCAGAGTCTTGTATAGTTAGAACGATTTTTTGAATTCTTTTAATATTTTTTCTAATTGGAATATAATCGATTTCATTTGGTTTTTCACTGATTTTTGATCCATAAGCAACATTTTGGGAAAAAAGTGTACAAAATTTCAGATTCTTTGTGTAAATGTTCGGTATGATTTTCAAAACTAGGTTCAACGAGATTGCAGTGCACTTCAATTACATCAAAACGGTCTAAATTTTGGCGTTTTATTTCCTAAATATACCTGATTTGGCTCAATAGTTTCTTGAACAAACCCTAACAATTCTACAATAATTGCTGAAAACATTATTCTTACTGGTGATTTTATTTGAATTTTATTAGAGAGATAATTTTTTTGCATTTCAAACTTGTTTTCGTCAAAGTTTAAAGATTTATCTGATTGTTTGAATGTTTTCAGATAATTTTTAAGGGAATTTTTTATTTGATCGAAAGTATAATATCCTTTGTTTAAACCATAGTATTTTGTTATGTTCTTCTCACTAAATCCTATGCAATAAGGAGAACTTTCACTAATATTTATTACAAAATTGTCAGAATAAAAACCGCTTAAACCGATAAAATAATTTGATTCTTCCTCTAAGTGTATAGGGTGTTCCAAGTTTAAAAATAATTGAGAGCTTTCTGAAGTCAACTTGAACAGCTTCATTTTCGCAAGCGTTGCTTCAAGATGAAAATCTTCTATTTAAATGGAGAAATTTTTAAAGCAAAAAGATCAGATAAAACTTCAAACGTTTGAAGAAAATAAGAAAGATCAACCAATCAGATTGTTAATTGTTGGTTCAAGTGGATGTGGAAAAACAACTTTATTATTGAATTTTATCTACAATAGGTTGATTCCTTATTCCAATTTGTATGTTTTTAGTAAATCTTTAGAACAAGACGCATATAAAAAATTACAAGAAAGATTTGAGAATATTGAGAAAAACTTAAACAAAAAAATATCACATTTTTATAATGCTTCTGAGGACATAGTTCCGTTAAGCGAATGTAAACCCAATTCGTTAATCGTTTTTGATGATTGTATTTTGGAAAATCAGGACGTTATTAAGGAATATTTCGTAATGTCTCGTCACAAAAACATATCTTGTATCTATCTTTCTCAATGCTTTTCAAAGGTTGATAAACAAGTTATTAGAAATAATTTGAATATGTTGTGTGTTTTTAAGCAAGACGATCACTATTCGAGAAAGATTTATAACAATTATGTGGGATCTGATATGAGTTTTAACCACTTTAATGAATTATGTGATAAAATTTGGAAGGAAGACTAGTAAAATTTTTAACTATTAATCTAACTTTGAAGCCTAAAAATGGTAAATATTTGAATAAATTTTCCAATATAAACGTGTGATAATCTAGTTGTTTTCATGTTTTTTACGTTCACGTTTACGTTTCGTGTTCTCGTTTTTACGTTCCACGTTCACGTTCCACGTTCACGTTCATGTTTTACGTTCGTGTTCACGTTTCGTGTTCACGTTTCCACGTTCGTGTTTCACGTTCCACGTTCACGTTTTACGTTCCACGTTCATGTTTTACGTTCGTGTTTCACGTTCGTGTTTCACGTTCCACGTTCGTGTTTCACGTTCCACGTTCACGTTTTACGTTCCGTGTTCACGTTTCGTGTTCACGTTTCCACGTTCCACGTTTAAAATTTTCCTAAATAAATGGCGAACGTAACTTCAGAAGAAGCAAAAAAACTTGATCAAATAGAAAAGAAATTAATCAAAGAATTTAAAGAACAGATTCGAATTGATGAAAAAGAACAAGAACTTATTCAAAAAATTAATCAACCTGTAACATCTGCAATAAAAAATGTTGAGGGCAAAATTGAAAATGTTTTTAAGTGATAATCAAAATTTGATGAATTTGGTTCCAGTTGTACGACAATTTGCTGATATTTCGATACCAGAATCTGAGTTTGAATTGCCAAAATTACCATCTTCAACACCATTTAGACCTCGAATCATTGAAGACTCTACCATAGTTGAACCAATAAGTCCTGGAACAACGGATATAATAATTGGTGAAATTGGTAAAAAATTTCTTCCTAGAGCAAAGGATGATAAATTTGGTTTGTATTGGGACAGAAAAAAGAAAAGTTTTATGATTGGAAATTTGCCCGTGAATTTTGAGCATAATGATATCATTATTAATGAAAAAACATATGAAGGAACTCAAGGTTTATGGAGATTATTAACAGGCACTGATGTTCCAAAAGACGGTTTATATTCTGAAGAAGACTTGAAAAAGTATACTGAAATTTTATGGAAATCTGATTCAATTTACAAAAATAATGATCCATCAACTAAGAAACCAAAGTCAAGTAAAGGTAAAAAATATCTCAATTTGATTAAACCAATTTGGGAAAAACGAATCGAAGGATCAGGTGTGAGAAAATACAGTGATAATAAGATTGAATACAGATATATCGACGATTTGACAAAACTCGATGGAATTATTAATTATATTTATGCTCAAGAAAAGGCTGGAAACAACAATTTTTTGAACGAAAAGAAAGCGATTAAAGATTTTATTTCGAACAAACTTGATGAAATGATTGAAAAACCTGATGGAATTAAATATTTAAAACGAGTTTTGCCGGCAATAAGTTCATCTATGATTGAGGGTAGTTGACTTTTGAATGATTTTATCAACAATTTACCTTTTGAATTACACGTACCAACTTATCAGTATCTGGGGCCTGGCACAAAACTCGAAAAAAGACTAAAAAGAGGAGATCCTGGTATAAATAAATTAGATCAAGCTGCTATGGAACACGATATTTTTTATGCAAAACATAGAGACACAAATTCCAGACATATCGCAGATAAAGTTTTGCAAGATAAGGCAATGGATAGATTTTTATCAAAAGATGCTAGTTTAGGTGAAAGATTTGTTGCGCTTCCAACAGCTGGAGCAATGTTTTTGAAGAGAAAACTAGGAATGGGAATCGAAGAGAACTTGAAATTTTAACTATATAAATGGAGGTGAACGTAAACTTCAGCAAAAATCAGAAAGAAAAAATAAAATCCGCTTTTAAGAAAAAAATACCCGTTAGTATTCAATTTAAAATAGATCAACTAAAAAATGGCGAAGATAAGATATTTTTAACAAATAGACAATACAATAAACTCGAAAAACATAAGAAAAACAATAAAGGAACCAGAATAGAATTTTCTTATAATCAGTTGAAAGAACTTAAAAATGGTGGACTTTTGAAAGATTTATTAGATTTTGGAGAAAATATTCCAGTTGTTAAAAATGTTGTTCCTTATGTTCGTAAAGCTGCTCCAATCGTTAAAAAGGATGTGATTCCTATTGTTCGAAACATTTTAAATTGGTTAGATAAAGAGTTGGAAGATGTTACAGGATCTGGATTAGATGAAAAAACTTTGAATTACGTGAAATCAAACATTGAAAAAAAAATTTAAACCTTTAACATTCGGGGAATTGGAAGAAATCTGCAAAAATATTAAACATTTTAGAGGAATCTTCATGAGAGATACATTACCTGAAAAAGTTAAGAAATTTGAATGTGGAATTGTGAATTTAGACTCGATTATGGGAAGTGGAACACATTGGATTTGTTATTATAAAAATGATAAGAATGCATATTATTTTGATTCGTATGGAAGAATTGAGGACAAACCACCTATAGAATTGATTAAATATTTGAAAAAATCAAGCGTTTATTATAACGATTCTCAAATTCAAGACTACAAAGATCCCCCAATTTGTGGTCATTTATGTGTTTTTGTGTTGAATGAACTGAGTAATGGTAAAGATTTTAAAGAAGTTGTTAACAAATTATTGCTTAATAAATATGGATTCACAAAATATTTTTGACGTATTTGGTACACAAATTATTCAAAATGTAGATAATAGTTTCAATTTTGATAGTTTGAGAAATGAGTTTGATAACAAGTTAGAAAATTTATTACAAAACCTTCCAGATTCAGATATGTTTGCTGTCGAGATTGAAGATTTTAAAGCAGAATATGATAACAAACTTGCAAATTTCATGAGTTCAAATGAAGTTGCTGATAAAATAAAAACATTGAAAAAAGAATTTCAAGATGGTGCAACAAAATTATTTACCAATTTAATGTCTCATATCGAAAAAGCTGATAAAATTACTGAAGCGATCAAAGTTGAAAAGAATTATGTTAGTTTAGCTAATAAAAAAAGAATTGTCGGTGTTCGACCTGGTATTGACAAACATGATGTTGTTGTTAAAGAACAAATTTTAAAACCTCTAAAATTATCAGAAAACATCGATATTGTTGATTTACATGATCCGAATGTTAAAAATGCCTTAGATTTTAAAGGAAAAAGAATTAGCGGTGTTAGTAAAGGAATTAATCCATTTGATGTTGTTGTAATGATTCAATTAGAAGATCCTATTAAAATGTTTAATGAACTAAAACAAAATTATGAGAATCATAAACAGCATGTTAAAGATTTTACAACAGAAGTCTATGAAAAACTTGATGAAAGAAGTAAAAGATCAGTAGACGATGTTGGTGAAATTAATGAAAAACTTACTAATTTTAAAGAGTCTTTTGATAAGTTTAGTTTAGATGCTACGAAAACTTTTGAGAATATTGGTCATAAATTTGTTGAATACAATGATTCTTATGCTGTCAAATTTCAAAAATTAGAAAAAAAAATTAATAAGTTCGAGGAAGATTTGGAAGATATAGGTCTTCATGTAGGATTTTATGGATGATAAAATTTCCTTATATAAATGGCGCTCATATACTGTGTGAGATGTAAAGAAAAAAACTGCAACAAATGATATAAAATACTATGCAAACATCAATGGAGTTAAAAGAATTTCTGGAAAATGTGCTGAACGTAACGCAAAAAAGAGCCAATTTATAAAAACTTGATTTTGAAATTTTTTCCTAATAAATAGAGATGGCGGGACATTACAGTGCTTTCGATCTTTTTATCATGCAACACGAAAGAGATTTGAAAAAAGAACATTGGGATGACATTTCTCAAAAATATGAATTATCCGAAGATATGATGAGATTATACGTAAACAAATTGAATTGGTATAACATTGCTAAATATCAAACTTTATCATCAGAGTTCATTCAAGAAAATATACGTTATCAATTAAAAGATCATATGTCTGTTCTTTGTCTCTATCAACACTTGAGTATAAAGTTTTTGGATGAAAATAAAGATACAGTTGATTGGAACAATATTATAGATAGCGGTTACTATCCTGTGCAAATTTTATTGAAATATGTGACCGAGATCGCAAAATTTAAGGAAGAGAATCCTGAATATGACGAAGTAGATCATTAAAAATGACTCTAATCTTTTTAATTATTTTACTAAAATTTATATCTTTTCTTATAAAAACGTACATTAGATCGATGAAAAAATGATACACGATGTTTAAAATTTCTCTTATTAAATGGCGGACTACAGAAAATATGCTAGTGATATTGAAAGGGCGGAGTTTAAAAATTTCTATCCAATTAGTAAACAACATTTGAATGAACCGAATAAAAGAACTGAGTTTAATATTGATTTTGGAGATAACTTTTGCTCGTCTAACTTCCAGTTTTATATTTCTGGAACTTTAACAAAACAAGATGGTCAAGCATATCTTGGAACTGATAATGTTAGATTAATCGATAATTTTATACCGTTTTTATTTTCTAAGATTGAAGTAAGAAAACACAATAAATTGATAGAAGAAGTCGAAAACTGTGGCCAATTAAGCACAATTAAAGGAACTATTTCGTATTCAAAAAGTGATGTTATTTCTCAAACTTCTAATGGCTTTGAATCAGATTTTAAATTTGGTGTTTTTGAAGCAGCTGGAAATTTATCTCATTTTGGATTAGGATTTTTTGAAAATGTTACTATTCCGATCTATAAAGGAGGATTTTATCTAAGTTTTATAAGAGCAGAAGACGATGATGTGATTCTGAAGACTGCAACTGGAAATGTTATGCCTGTTGATGGAAAAATAACAATTACAGATTTTTTTATTAGAGTTCCAATGATTGATTATAAAATCACGAGTAAAATAAGGTTGATTGATGAAATTACAAAAAGTCAAAACATTATGTTTAATTTTCTAGATTGGCAATGTATTGAACAAAAAGGTATTTCCGGAACAACTTATTCGTTCGATATCACAAATATTTATAGAAATATCTTCAATCCCAAGTTCGTTATCATAGGTTTTCAAACAGATAGACAGAATAATCAAGAAAAAAATCCTTCAAAGTTTGATAGTTTGGATGTAAAAAATATCAGAGTAAAATTGAACGGTTTCTTATTATCCAGATGAATTACAAAATTTAAACATTTCCGGAGGTCTTTTCAGAATCATGTATCAGATGTATCAAGATTTTAAGAAAGTTTACTGTAATAATAAGGAAATGTATTACAATCCTAAAGAATTTTTAGCGAATAGACCTATTTATGTCATTGATACAACAAAGAGTTTGACAAATATTTCTGGTTCAAAGAACGATATAATTATCAATATGGATTTTCAGAGTGCGGTTACCAATGCGGTTTGTTATGTTGTCGTTGTCTCTGATAAATTTTTAGCCTATGATGTGATTAAGAACGATATTAGAGAAATTCAGTAAAAATCACGTTATTTTCACTATTATTCATTGGATAATTCTACAACTTTACAGAATTATTAAAGACATTGCTATAAGTATTCATTTTTAATTTCAAAAGAATATCTTAAAAAATGGGGATGATATTAACAAAAAACTATTCCAAGGTCATCTTAAGGGTTGGACCGGAAGTTATGATTTTAAAAAATACTTTAATATTTACTGATCCTATATACCAAATTTCAGCAAAAAAGCTCCAATAGTTCTCGAGATATAAGAGTTTTAAGATAAGGGATGATTGGGGTAGTTTTTGAAAATTTTGTTATTTTCATGAAATTTTAAGTTGAACTCGCTTGTTTTTGTAGTTTCAGATTTTTCTGATATTTTTTTTATTTTTTTATGAATATTAAGAAATAGGGGATGATTTCACCCTTATGGATAAGTTAAGTCGAAAGAGTTAAGTATTTACTATATGTGTACCAAATTTCATTAAAATCGGTTTGAGTGGTTTTTGAAATATAAAATTATTAATAAATTTGTAAACTAGCAATCCTAATTGAACAACTTATATAGCAGAGATATAGCTTATATCTTTCGAGACTCTCCGTAGCTCAGTTGGTAAGACGCTTGCCTTCAAAGCCTGAGGTTCTGGGTTCAAATCCCAGAGCTTCAGGCGCGCTTTTTATTGAGGAAGACATGGTTGTCGTTCAGTGGTTGGGGACAAGTCTTTACACGAGTGGCCATAGTGTAATGACTATAGAACAAGCCGAGTAATGACAACTGTGGTTGGCGCGCCATTTGCTTCCTCACCTTTCCACTTCATTCCTTAATTCCTTCTCTTCCTTAATTCGTTCATTACATTCATCATTCACATCATTCATTAATACAACATTACACTTACAAAACACCCGACACAAATTCCCTAATTGTATCTCTCCATCAACTTCTACACAGTAGTTACCAAAGAAAAATGAGACTTGGGAACAAAAAAAATTCCAGAGTCTAAGACCCGAATTACAGCTCCTAGCCATTAACTTGGTTGGACAGTAGCAGTGCAGGGCCAAGTCTCTAAACAATAGACACCGTAGAAGTTGAATGTGATGTGATTCCCATAGCGCAAACACGCACACTAACAACACTACACCAGAGACACAATCATTCATTTTGTATGTCTTTCATTATATCGTAATGAATTGCTGAATAGCAAACGTTTCTCTTTTCTTCGTCAGAACCACACACACACAATATATCTGTTTCGTAAATGTTTTTTCCATATAATTTATCCCAATCTACAACAAAAGCGTGATCTCTTATAAATTCCTTTGATAAATCTTGTTGTTTACAAAGACTTGTTAAAAAACTAGCTGTATGCATATTTCTTGTCCAGTATGGATATTGTCTTCTCAACATTTCAACAAATAAGCAATGAAATTTAGCATAAAAGCGATGAAAAAATGTCAGATTGTTGGTGTTTTAGTTTATTTTGTAAAAATCGGAATATTTTTCTTATTTTTCTATTATTTAATTTAAAATCTCCTATTACATTTAACATATTTATACTATCTAAGTTGTCTGTAATAAATTGCATTGAACACTTTTTAGTACTTAAAAGTTCTCTGAATTCGTTTTCATTTAAGGATTCGTTTTCACTTAAGGAAAATATCAACATTTGTTTAACATATTTAGGTAATTCAAAGAAGTCTTTATAACTATTTCCTTTGGTAAGTTCTTTAAATGCTAGAAACTGAAGTGATTTTGGAGAGTTCATGTTGTTTGATGACTATTTAGTAGAATAGATTTTTTATTTAAGAAAAATAATTTGCTAAATTCATATTATTCTCTTTCATTCCTTCTAAAACTTCAAAAAATATACTCTTTCGCTGATGAAAAATCTCGATTTCTTCCGGAATAATCTTTGTAATCATAGACAAAATATCCTAAATAGTTGTACAATAGAATGAAATTATTTCTATTTATCTCTGTTGTAGAAATGTAAACACAAACATTTGCGCTGAAAAATTTATATCTCGGCAGAGTTAGTTCCATAATCTCCATTTAAACAAAAAATCTTTCTGTTTAAATGGAAGAGTATAATGCCAACTGTTACAAGTGTTCTAATAGAGGAGAAATTATCGATAAAAGATATTTAGTTTGTAGAGATTGTAATTTAATTTTGTACGAAAGACCTAAACCTAAGAAATTACGAAATAAACTAACACATTTGAATAATCTGCTTATAAAATTGCAATATGGAGACAAGAAGCAAACAAAATTTGTTACAGAATTTAGAAAACAGAATAAAAATTTTTACTTATCTCTTGGAACCATTGACAAAATTATTTTCCTTTTCAAAGAATACATTAGGTTTGTAGGTATCGATACACACGTTTATTATGAAAAGATATTACCTGTATTTTTTCATTATCTGGATGTTGAATTTGTCTACGATTTTAAGCCAGAAATCCTCGATGATTTTATAGTACATTTGGAGAAAGTAAATGAAGAACCTCGTCAAACAATGAAGATGTTGGCAATTCCCTCGACTTCTCGAGTGATTGTTAGCAAATTTCATTATTTCCGTCTTTGAATTTTTTCTATTTAAATGGAGTTCTTGAAAGAGTTAAATGATATTGGAGAATGTAAGTTTAAAGAGTATAAGAAGTTAAATGAATTGGAAGAAAATAAGAAATACAAAATTTTGAATTTGGAGAAAATGAAAGATAAATTCGGGTTTACAATAATTGCCGAGTTGGAAGATTGTAAAGTACACTTGCCGAACAGATTTTTGACTGTTTTGGATGAGAAAAAGATTAAAGAATTAAACAAAAATGAAAAATTACACTTGATTGTTACTGGAAAGAAGACTATTAAAGATAAAGACTGTGTTACTATCAATTTTGTAGAGTAGAAGATTTTTCGTCGTAGCAGACATTTCAAATAGATTGATTTGACAGCTCAAGAAAGTAGAAGCAAACAGCTATAGATTCGGTAATTTTTCATTCGTGAGTTACAGATTCGTTTATTGTCCTTTAAACAGTATTTTTCATTGATTTACCGTCTGTCCCAAAAGTGAGCTAGAACCGCCTTACTGTTTGATTTTACAGATTCGTTTATTGTCCTTTAAACAGTATTTTCCCTTGATTTTCTGTCTGTCCCAAAAGTGCGCCAGAACCGCCATATTCATATCTACTTATATGGAACTATATATGGAACTGAAATATATATATTTCAAAACTTTTAATTGCTTTTTAATTGTTAGAATTTAAATGCCTTCTAGAAGATTGTGTTCTTCTACACTGCCAAAACCTTCTCATCTCCTAGACTATTATATATTCGACTGTACTTTTAACACAAATCTGCTACACAAGACAAATCAGTGGAATTGTCACGAGTTTGATATGAAAGCACATAACTCATTTTACCTGCCCCGATTATCATCCATGTAAATGGATATGGAGCAATGTTCCTAGTCTAAACTGATTTACTACATGTAGATGTGTCATTGTCTTCAATAAATTGTAAATTGTAGATCGTCAATTGTCCGTAAGAAAAACTTTATATTTTCATAGTGTAAATTAGCCCTTTCATGCGAGACGTCTAATTTTGAATTGTAATATAAAGTAAATTTGTAAATAGTAAAGTAACTTACATTGGCTGATGTTTTATTTGGCATATATATATATATATATATATATATATATATATTTATTTTGATAATAGTGTAGTGATGTCCTTCTAACAAGACCAAGTTGTTATGGATATTAAGTTTTCTCGATAAATGGTTAATCCCGTCGTGATTTTGTTTCAGGTGAGTTCAACCGAGTCTCTTATTTTATCTACGAGTGCTTCCAACATTCATGTTTTAGACTCTTCTAGTTTACTAATCTTCACTTTTTATTACATACAGCTCTAATGTCGAGCTAAGATGCTAACGCCCGCGCTTTTGTCTCAACATAAATGTGATGGAATTTCAAATTTAAAGTTTTAATAATGATTAAGGTCGTATGCAAAATTTCCAAACAACATTGGAACAAAGGGCCCATCATACCCATGATATAATATAGTTCATTATCACTCATTTCGCAGCAACGTGGCAATAAATTACTTCAATTTTAACATCTAAAATTGGTATGTTTATGTTTATTTGCCATAATTAAATATATAGGTAAATTTTGCAAATTGAGTATTCATAACTACGAGCTCAGCGTTAGACAACCCCATTTGTTTCGTCCATTCGCTACAATAAAGTCTCTCATAACTCTAAATGAGAACTTTTACAGATAATACCAATTTTTAAGCATTGAATAGGATATGTGAAATTCATGTCTCATCGGAATCCTCTGAGAAACAATCTAGAATAGAAATTTTCCAAAAGTTTCAAAATACAACGTACTAAATTTAATAAAATTATCAATTTGTTGTAAAAATCTAATTGTAATAGATTTTATATAAAGGTTCTTAGATATTAATGTAATTAATGTAGTAATTACTAGGTTATCTTTGCCCTAAGACTACTGATCCCATAGAACTTCATTGTTATGAAAGTATTCTTTTGATAATTTTTAATAAACTATACCAGAAGTATTACGGATTCAATTTGAACAGGATTCCGTTGTTGTATTACAGTCAATATGATGAAAAAAAGGTTCCAGCAGGTAGTAAACTACGTGTTTCATAACTTTCTCTAATCTGGCCATACCTTTGAATAAACACACTAATTAATCTTAAGCTATCGGAAACTACCAATAACCGATGATAACCGTTGCTTGTTGACTGCCAGGAGACTAATTGTTAGTAATCCCAATGCACTGAGGGATCGAATCATGTTTCGCTGCATTAGGTCTGACTCTAGTACTAATTACATTCCCTTATCCAATTATCTTATTAATTGTCTGATTAATGATAAAGTGTAAGTTGTGCCAAATTTAATACAATTTCTTTTCTTTTAATTAGTTTATTATTAAGGATTTTCTCTTACATAAATTTCTAAAAATGTTCTTGTAAATCTTTCACTAGTTAATTAACACTAATTAAAAGTCTTAGCCAATATTATATTTTTTACATTACTAGCCAGTATCCGTGGCTTCACCTGTAATATCTGTGCAACATTCTTTGTATTTTGTTAAACAGATCCCGCGATTTCAGACCTAACACTAGAACTATTTTTGACCTATGAAGTGGAACTCTAAAGTTGAAGTCATACAGTAGCTTTCTTAGTGAACTTGTGATGTAACAGATAAGGCACTATAATATTTTTTTAAATTTAATTAGTAATGGATGATTAGAATTCTTCATCAGGAAATATTTTTCAGTGTTCATGATTATTCCGGAATACAGGATAAGCAAGATGGCGACTAATTGTTGTTGTAGGTTTTGCACTTATATCCATTTTTAACGGAAAATTTGAGTCTATTTTGCTCCCTCAGGTGAATGACCGAACCAATACACAACTAAAATATAGAGTAAGGTAAACAAAACATATTAAAGCGTTGAGACAAGCATAGGTCAGGTACCCACAACAGATTTGCAGACTAGCTTTAAATCATGTAACTAATCAAAACTACACACCAATTATTGAAACGGGACTACAGAATTCTACAAAACATATTAGGCTGGTCATTCACCTGAAGAATCAAATTTTATATCTGGAAACATAGTGTTAGAGATTGTACTGCATCAGTGAGCATTGGTATAAATCCGGAGAAAATCCTGTTCCATACGAAATCCTTCTATAGTAAAAAAGTTTTCAAGCAAAGAATTATTTTAGGTTTCGATATTACTAGCCAATATGACCTATTTATAACAGAAGGTTAATAATAGCCGTCAATCTGCTGATTGTATTAATTAAATAGCAATAGGTCAATAGCAAAACCTTAATAAATTAGAAAACCTTTTAAATGATATCCATTCAAATCATCCATCGTCAACAACACTGTTAAAAGAATAGAGTGTATTGATTCATTATCAAGCCATTTGAAACGGATCTTTATATAAATTGGTACGAATAATTGTTATTTAAATCAATACTTAATTTCCATTGAACATACTGAAGGAGAATTATTTACTATTCCACGTACATATTATCAGTCAAACTGTCAATCATCTTGTGTATACACACGTTTGTTACAAAGAATTGCCTAGAAGTCATAAGGAGAGAATTATGACCAAAAATTATATATAAAAGAATTAGGATCCAAGTTGGCAAAGACAAACAGGGATATAATGCGTCTACTTGTATGAAGGTCGTGATATGTATCGAATGATTTTATACCAACACACATTACTATTGACAGCTTAGATGCGTGGATAACCGAGATTTAACATTAATTTATCCTGCACATAAGTTTATTCAAAGAAAGATTTTATAAAGTAATATTTTTGATTTAATACGGATAGGTTTCAAAATAAATGGATTTAAATATCCATAATCATCATAGTGATATGAATACAAGCATTGTAACATGCAATAATTCAAGTAGGACAATACATTGTAGGAGAAAAAGTTTGGGATATTCTGAAGTCGATACTTCAAAGAACGGTCTTATAGAGCGTAAGTGAAAATAAAAGTGAAAACTTAAGGAGAAAACTTATCACTAACTAAAAAGTTGAACCACCAGGCCTAAAACTTCTAGAGTATTAAATCTCTAAAATTCAAGAGATATCAGAGGCAGGGAAATAATAAAGGCTAAAAGATAATAAAAGCCGGATGATTTAATTTGCACTAGCTCTAAGAGGCTGGGAAATCTTAGCTATATAAACCTTAAAGGACCGATCTCTTCTAAAAGTTGAACCAACTGTTTCGAGATCTAAGAATCATTTTTTGTCTTAGACATTCATCCTATCGCATCTTGAAAATAGAATTTTCAATGACCTACATTTGTTAAACAAAGTTATAGAAAATAAAAGATTTTTCAGTTTGAGAATTTTATGAAGACTTTTGTATAATTAGTGTTAATTGAGTACTTCGTGTGATTACTTTAATGTATACTTAATGTTAACTTATTCCATTAGAAATTATGCCAGATACTTCAGGTAAAGAATATATGTTACATGTACTCCTAAATGAGCTATACATGATTTTTTAGTGTAACCGTGTTGTTGAAATATTGGTTACAAAATTAAATAAATAATTTCTATGGATAAACTGAAAGTAACCAACTAAATAATATTCAAACAGCTGATGAAACTTAAAAATTCCTCTTTAAGCGATCAGTGATTTTTTAGTTTGAATGGTTAGATCCAAAGGTAGTATCAGTGCAATAGTAAAAAGACAGAACCCATAAAGATATAAGAATAATAGAACACAGAAATATAATATAATAAGATATTTCTTTTCTGATACCTGTGCTACTTTTGAAACAGAGTATAGTGTTATCAGCATATTGAATAAAGTCTCTCTATTTTGACAAAATAATTCAATCAGTTGACGTATACTAAAAATAGTTAAGGCCAAAGAACTAATCTCCGAGGGACTAAAAATATAATTTTAATTTTGCTTTAAAGAAGGTTTGTAGCCTACAGTGTTCTTTATCCTTGAGGTTAAAGCAAGCTACATTTTGCGCAACAATATTTATTGCTATAACTGTCAACTGCCTTGAATTTCTAGAAGTATATATTTTTAATTTACACCTTTACAAGCTATCTATGAAATATTCTACAAGGTCATTAACTACATCAAATGGATTATCCTTTACTCTAAACTGATTTCGATGAAATAATTTAACGTTGTTCAAGCTTCCCTCTGGTCTTTCGTACTAATCTTTTAAACATTTTTCTGAAAAAAAACAAGTAGAATTAAAAGAGATTCCGCTTAACAATACTTGCCAATTTTAAACACATTGAATATTTCAAGAATAACCTGAACAATTCTTTTTTTCTAGTAAGAGATTAATTATTTAATTGAGTTGTGTCAATACTTCCCTGCAGAAAACTTAAAGCAAAAACACTCACATTCCATAATATCACACATTCTCTTCGGTTCAGTTCTCTATAAGGCGCGGGCTACTTCCTCCTTGGGATCAGAGTCAGATACTTGGATGTCACAGGAGTTTTATTATTTAAAATAAGAGGACGATAGTTTAAACATAAAAGATTTGATAACGTGACTGATGAGAAATAAGTTTAACTTTAGTCGCCAAGTTTTCAGGATTTGTAATTTTATTTCCTTGAATTAAAATCTGAATCGGTTAAGTTTGAATCTCCTAGTCTCAAAGAATTTTAAACTACAAATATTTTAATAAAAGTCTCAAATACTGTAAGGGAATAATTACCGTGTTAAAAGTGTAGGTAGCTAAGATACTGTGTACTGTCGAGTAATTTGAGATCAACATACATCAAAATACCTAAAAGATTTAGTAATCTATAAAAAGAAATTCAAATTCTACATACACACTAAAGATCGACCTTATGGTAGATATCTAAATCACATAACTGTAAACCTAAAGACTAAGGGAATCAGTATTGAGGAGATAAAAGTGAGGATATTTGAGATATTACCGTAGTGATAGTTGCGCCAGAGATAATTCTATCGTTAACGTAAAAGTAGTAAATCGCTGTCAATAATTATTGCGACTATCCTTGTTCATTGATATGTTTAATTACAAAATTATTTCATTTTATTTTAATTGAAAATTCCACTTGTCATACGCTATTTCACTGTATAACGAATGGAGATTTGGAGATATCTTTACCTCTTATTAAATAATTACTTTTACATTTTCCATCAGTAATCGTAACATCTCATTAACATATACGTAGGAATTTCTTGCTGGAAAATATTTATTAATTACTTTGTTTGTATTCCATTATAGGACTGATCACACTTTCAATATCAGACTTGTAATATTTGAGATAAATTAATATATAAGTAGTTTCAATATTTTGGAGACTAAAGAGTTTTTATTAATGAAAAATAAATTTTAATAAACCTTACAATAAAGTTTTTCATATATAGCTCTAATACTTTTATACAGCAATAGTTACGATCATGGTTACGATACAGATTTGGTTTACCATGTCCGGAGAGGTAGTATGCTGAACCCCTAGGTTCCTTTTTCCGAGTCCTTATCGACGATTTGTTGTAAAGTCCAGATGTCACACACTCCACAAGATTAATTTAACTTGAACTGCTGTACCTTATCATTAGTAGTCATCAATTCACAAAAGTTCACTGTATACAAAGATACGTCGTGTTAACTGTTTTAAAATTTAGGAAACTGTTTTTATGGAGACGATCCATTATTATACCCTATGTGTTTCACACCCTAGATAAATTAAACTAATTATAACCTCCAAGGCTAGGCTAGGAAAAGTTTTCAATACACTATTACACTAGAAATAATATATACAGATCAAAATATTAGAAATAATAAATAAGGTAACGTTAAATGAAAATACGTCTCATAATATATAATACAAAACAGCAGGCGTTGAATATGTCAACAATATATTGGTGGATCAGTTGATTTTCAATTATTCATTGATAATAGTTAGTAATATTAATGTAAAATGCATCAGCGCTTCGGAAACATTACAAAATAATTTTGAGTGTAGCCGAGGAGCATTGTTGTCTTCAATGTAATTTAATTAAGCTATACCATATAGTAAAAGTTGTATTCCATTGCACTTTTATCTTAGTATGCATTTTAGTTTGTAATGTGTTAGTGTAAAATGTCTTAGTGTAAAATGTCAAACCGTGCCATGTCATGCGAATTGCCAATTGTAGGATACATTCGGCCAACGTTGCTGCTTCCAGAGCAGAGTTTATAATCGTGCATGTTCTAAATCTGATTCATACCAAAGGATTACATTCATTCTTTCTATAGTTACTGTAGTTTTTATCCTATATTATTGGTTATATGAGTAGTATTACGGCTAGTAATATTAAATTATTCGTATAAAATTAAATTTTTACAACATTTAACGGAGTTCTTTAGTAATTGATGTAATAACAATTGTTGAGTTTAAAATCCACAAGCTTTCTTTTTAAAGTACTAATATTCGAACGATACGATAATTACGTTGAAATGTTTAAGGAAATTTGAAAATATTAGTTATGGGGCTATATTTATTTTAACTATAATTTTTCTATTATGTTATATTTGTTAGAATTGAGGTAATATTTTTGCAAAATCTGATAGCACACATCCTCGTATATCATTAGTTGAAAAGATTAGTCATTTAAAGACGACAAATATAAAGTGCTCCATAAAAACGAATGTATATTTAAATTTTATGAAATCATTTCATCAACTTTACTGTGATTTTCTAGTGATGGCAGACGGGTAAGTTGTGACACAGTATCCGGAGTCCATACAGTAATTACATGCAGTTAAATACACATTTAAATAAGTCAATTATTGCAATTTTCTCCAGCGCTACAGTTAATAATACAACATCATGAACTGTTAAGTCTATGATCATGCCTTAAGTGCGCAACAGCAATATTCAGACAGCACCTACTTTAGATGTATTTAATGTGATGTTTTGACTTACTCATGACTGAATATTGCCGCCAAAACGACAGAGACTCAGCCTTGGTGTCACAGTTCCAAAGAAGAGCGAACACTGCTAACTCCGTCCGTACCGACTATAGCACAATGAATTCGGGAGCTACAGCGTTAACACATTTTTTCAAAGTATATTGCTTTTGAAATTGTGTTTCGTGGTAACGAGTTATGATTGTTGTAAGTTAAGAAATATAATAATTCTTAGGTTTTTTTTTTTATTAAAAGTCAAATTATTTTAATTAATAATGATACATTCAAACAGGTTTGCATAGTTCACAGTAACATGGTGTTTTCTTGGAAATCATAACATAACCTATAAATAATTTTTACAAAATGATATTACATCTTCTAGAGGTTTTTATGATAATACAATGAACAAAAATATGAATGTATTATCAGGTAAGATATCCCGAGATAAATTTTATTGCAGAATTTAAATTGAACCTGAAACTTCATTTCTACATAATAAAGAACGTGGCAAATGTCCAACCAGGGAGTTTGGCTAAGCGTAGTTTTCATGTCAATTTCTCCTCTATGGGTATCTGTAGGGAACATCTAGTAAATAAAAGTTTTTTTTTACGATATGAAAATGCATTATGCACCGTCAGGGACAGATGTTCGCCCTGATGTGTGGGACTCTCACCCACTAAAAACCTACCGGTCCAGGCATTGGAAACCCTCTCGGGAACGCATCTCTGCAACTATTTCAAGAGGGTGCCATCGTTCGCCCAATGGGCATTACTTCATTCTAAAATCCACCGGCATGAGCTATTCTGGTGCTTTATAGCTGCTCTCTTCTATTTTGCCTTAGCACCCTCTTGCTAAGACTGGACAACATCTCTTCTATAAGAGTCTCCGGCGAAACACGCCCGATAGCTGCTTCCAGATCCCTTCTCTCCGTTCCCCACCTTCTATATTTGAAGAAGGTGTGCAGGGCATCGTCCGCATCCGAATCACCGTACTGGCATTCCGGACTCGGGATCTTCCCCATTCTGTTAAGGTAGGAGCCGAAACAACCGTGCCCAGTAAGAAGCTGGGTAAGGTAGAAGTCTACCTCTCCATGCTCTCTTTCGGTCCATCCCCTCAGATTACCTATGAGCCTAAAAGACCAACGTCCTCGACTCTCCGTCTCCCATCGAGTTTGCCACTCATCCATTGTGTGCGAACGGGCAGCAGCACGGATGACAGTGCCATTCTCATCGTGGCCACGCTTCCGCTCAAGAGCAAGAAGATCGATGGGAATTACCCCCGCAATCACAAGGACGGCCGGCTCCGAAACGGTACGATAGGCAGATGAAATCCGGAGAACTCCTCTCCTCCGCACCGCCACGAACTTCTTCCTGTAGCGCTTCTGCCGCAAACCATCCGCCCATATCTCGCAACCGTTGAGGATAACCGAGTTCGTCACGGATATGAGGACTCGGCGCTTAGCCTCTGCGGGTCCACCGACGTTGGTCATGAGCCTACTCAGATTGGCCACAATCCTTTTAGCTTTCTCGGCCGCACAGGCGATCTGGTCCCAGAATGTCATACGTGAATCCATTCTCATTCCTAGATACTTGACGCAGCGTTTGGTATCGATGAGCTCCGTGTTGACGTTTAGCTGCACGACGGGATCTATCCTCCTCCTAATGAGAAGCACGATCTCTGTCTTCTCGGTGGCCAAAGACAGTCCATGCTCACCCATCCAGCAGAGTATTCGCCTCAGAGCTAGACTTAGCAATCTCTGCGCCTCATCCAACTCTCTCGCGGTTATGACTACGGCAATGTCATCTGTATAACCAACGAGGAAGGTGTCGTGCGGCATCTCCGTACGGAGAACCCCGTCGTACATGATGTTCCACAGGTCTGGGCAATGAATCGAGCCTTGGGCAGCACCTGCCGTCACTTCCGTACTACGAGGTCCGTACAACGTTCCAAAGAGCAGTTTCCGATCCCTAAGGTAATTATTTAGCAGCCTTAAGAAATAAGGTGGAATCAAAAACGTGGACTGTAGGGCACCGAGCATGTCAGCCCAACTGGCCGAGTTAAAGGCGTTCCTTACGTCCAGTGTTACCAGCATTACCAGTTTGCGGTACCGATGGTCTCAATGCTGTACTGACTCGAACGCTCTAGCCAGTACAGGTTACAGATATTAATACAAATAATACAAATAAAAGGAGTTACAGATAAATAATAAGGAGTTAGTAATATATCAATAGGGAATGAGATATAACAATAGTGTATTTATTTATCAGTGAAGTATGAATGATTACTTGGTTCATTTATGGCAGTGAGTCACATTTATATTACAATCTAATTATCCCATTTATTACTAACGTCATGAGTAATTGTAATTAGATTAAGATTATGAACTATTCTCATGTAAACATATACTAAACCAAATAACATAAGTATGCCATTCTGAAACTACAATTTTAACCAAAATAATTTTATATATTTTAAGTATGACAATACATTACCTAGTGTATGTGTCGTGTGTGTATTAGTGTGAGTGGGGCGACCTCCTGCCGCATTGGCCGCATCGCCCTGTAACAATCCGTAAAGACAGCATATAATAATGTATCGTATTAAACCATGTAGTTTCCAAAACCAAATTTGTACAGAAATATACCCGAATTAAGTAAATTTTATTAAAATTAAGTATACTCATAGATAAAATATGTAAACTTAAGTCTAATATAAGCAGATATATTTAGTATACCTTAATGTGTTGTGTGGTGGAGAATTATTGTAGTAGTTATATGTAGTTCTACACGCACGCAGACTTACACACTTTTCCATTCAATCATCACTCATACTTTGTGTGTTTTGCAACACACGTGGGGAAGTGTTACGTGAAAGTGTCGCAGAGGGGGACGTCAAGCCAACGCAGGACCGAGGCCACCTGAAAATAATCAGAACAAAACTCTCGAATCACAAATATGACACCAATCAGTAGGCTGTTTTATTTATACTACCTTATAAAAGAGAGTTGACTAAAACTGTAGTTTCAGAATGGCATTAAATTTACACCAAAAATGACCAAAATACTTACGGTACTGTGTCATCTCGTATTGAGGATAAGTAGTATAGCATTCTGAAACATGATTTAAAATTAATAATCAAAACAATATAAGTAAATGATTAAAATAATGCGTAGTATGGATAATATTGTAGTGGTTTGAAGTGAATATATATATATATATATATATATATATATATATATATATATATATATATATATATATATATAAGTTACAATAGCCAAGTTGTCTAAGACGTCGACCTTTGGACCTGAGTTATAGATAGCACAGAACTCAGGTCCAAAGGTCGACGTATATATAATATTATAATATATATAAGTTACAATAGCCAAGTTGTCTAAGACGTCGTCCTTTGGACCTGAGTTATAGATAGCACAGAACTCAGGTCCAAAGGTCGACGTATATATAACATTATAATATATATAAGTTACAGTAGCCAAGTTGTCTAAGACGTCGAACTTTGGACCTGAGTTATAGATAGCACAGAACTCATGTCCAAAGGTCGACGTATATATAACATTATAATATATATAAGTTACAATAGCCAAGTTGTCTAAGACGTCGACCTTTGGACCTGAGTTATAGATAGCACAGAACTCAGGTCCAAAGGTCGACGTATATATAACATTATAATATATATAAGTTACAATAGCCAAGTTGTCTAAGACGTCGACCTTTGGACCTGAGTTATAGATAGCACAGACCTCAGGTCCAAAGGTCGACGTATATATAACATTATAATATATATAAGTTACAATAGCCAAGTTGTCTAAGACGTCGACCTTTGGACCTGAGTTATAGATAGCACAGAACTCAGGTCCAAAGGTCGACGTATATATAACATTATAATATATATAAGTTACAATAGCCAAGTTGTCTAAGACGTCGACCTTTGGACCTGAGTTATAGATAGCACAGATTAAAATCCTGTCTTTGTCCGTAGCACTAAAAGTGAATAGTTAATGTATATGATACTAAATTTGGGGGAGCTTTTGACTAAAACGTATGATGGAAGTATAATTTATCGACACTATACACTTTTATAGTTTAATAAAAACGTCGAAGTACACTTACATGCTATTTACTTAAAAAAAGCTTTTTTTATCATCTGTGATCTATTAAAAACACGAGACCGGTTATTCTTATAAATTCTGAAAACATTTTCTAGTATAAATAATATACATGTTATATATATATATATATATATATATATAAAATTATATATATATAAATATATATATATATATATATATTATATATACCCACAAACCATATTCAACCATGGTGTCGTAAATATAATTCGTTCAAACCGGAAATGCTTATAGCACACGTAATGTCTAAAATACGAGCCATTCGTAATTCGAGTATCATCTGAAGTTCTTGACGAATAAAAGTAAAAGAATATGTACTTAAAATTTCCCTACTTCTATTTTTAAATTAAATATAGCCCCATCATATATTACATCATAAGTGGATTAACCGCAGAACTAAGGTTTCCCCACACACACCTAAAATAGTTACTGAAGTGTTATTTATAAGATATCATAGAGTGGAGTTATTTCACTTTCACAAGTACTTATGAATTCTGTTTTACACTCCGACTTCAGTATCCCAATATACCGCTCTTTGAACTTTAATTTATAATTTTCAGGAGATTGGAATATCTTTCCGTGATTATTACTTACCTCAGGAGTGTTTAGAATCTCACAAAAAGATTATGACCACGGTGTCCCTGTTTTTCAACATGAAATTGCGTGTGGGTCCGCGGGTATGTATATACATATGTGCGACTTGTGTAAAAGATAATACTGTCTCAAAAAAGTCCAAACGAGTTTAAGATTTATAAAATTTATTTTACGAATTTATCGACTAAGTCCGTTGGACACCTAGGTACGCTGTTTAGTTTCTATATTGCCGGGTTAAAAATAAAAAAAAAACTTAAAACTATGTTATTTATGAAGCAAGGGGATAAATAGACCTGTTCTGGAATGTTTAAAATAAAAAAATAATAATTTTTAGTATCTTGAACGGTTTTTGAGACATTAATTATATGTCAAAATTCCATGAGAATAAATTGATGATATTTCAAGTGTCACTAAACCTACTTCTTTCGAATAACCCAAGAGGTTTATTTGTAGCTAACGTTCTGGAAGCCAATGGCTTATACCGGTTTTTATGTTTACTTTTATGTTAACTCCTTTCACTAAACCGTACTTAATAAAACAAACAATATTTATGAAAAACGAACCAAAGAATGGAGGTCAAAAAAGGTCGACTCAAGACAGCTAAACAGTATCTAAAAGTATATATCAGTTCATATCTAGACATTTTTATAGCGTATACATTAGAATTTATTATTGTTATAATAGTAAGCGCGTCTATTGAAAGTAGGCTAAAAAGTCAGGGTATTTGAGTGAGCAAGTAATTAATTACAAATCATAACATTAAATTTCGCTAATGAAAATATGTTAAGCAGTCGTGGGACTAGAGTAACTGGGATTAAAACTAATTCCAGTAATCGAGCCTATACACGCGACAGCTTACTTCGGAGACCGGAAGAGAGCGGGAAAGGAGAAGCGGCCGGCTAAAGTAAAGTGAAGTCACTTTGTTACTATGCCGCCCAAGATGATACCGTCAAGACAAAAATCCCTAAATTAGGCTTGTCCGAAGACGGTTCTTATAAGACCGGCCGCTTGTAGGACTTATGCGAACCTGCTAAAGGAGATTCAGATTATACCTTTTGACTCTATCACCGAGGTTCGGGCCATCAGGCAGACAAGAACAGGAGGTGTGAGTGTGTGTTGAAACTTGGCAGAAAAATCACAAATCATGATTCAGTCCTGGACTGAAGGATACGATCGGGGAAAGCGAAACAGTTCGAAGTTTAGAGCTGATGGCAACCTTTGAAATTCGGGACCTCGACCCCGATATAATGCACCTAAACATTATAATAATAATAATAATAATAATAATAATAATAATAATTCTTTATTGCAGTAAAACAATTAACAAAGTTGCATTGCAAGCGTCATTTCAACATTTGGATTTAAAAATATATAAACTAAAACCTATCTTAACATAGGCACAGTTAATTCCACGTACTAATGTGTGAACCTAACAATATATTGTATTTTGCATGTTTTGCATGTTTTGGATATCAGAAAAGGATAAATAGAATAATAATAATAAAATATTAATTTTCATCCCAGCGGCCCATCGTAAACTCATCAACGGAGTAAAATGCCTTTGACAACAAAAAGTGTCTTAATCGAAATTTGAATTGTTTGGGTTCATTAATTCGTTTGAGATCTCCAGGGAGCTTATTGATTAACCTGACACCCATTTGAGATGGTAAGTGTTCGAACATAGCCGTTCTATGCTGTTCTGTCCTGAAATTGTTCCTGCCTCTGGTCTCGTACTGATGGACGTCCCTGCCCTGAACCAGTTCACATTTGAATCGGCAGTACAGGGTAACGTCGAGAATATAGAGGCTGGGTAAGGTTAGAAATCCAAGCTCCCTGAAGGCAATTTTACACGACTCTCTGGGTTTTAATTTCGAAATTATTCGAACAGCTTTCTTTTGTGTTCTAAATACTCTGTCAAATTTGTATTTAGAACAGCTGCCCCATAGTCTCAAACCGTAGGTCAAATGTGGATGTACTATGCCAAAGTAGGCAGTTTTCAGTACATCAAACGAGCAGAATTTTGCTAGATTGCGTAAGACATAAGTGCCTGAGGCAACCTTTGAGCAAACTCTGTCAATGTGATCGCTCCAGGTCAGTCCCCTGTCCAGGTACATCCCCAGAAACTTGGTGGATTCGGCTTCATCTAAGATAGCTTCATCCGCCATCACAATTGGTCTGTATTCGTCTTCTTGTTGACGGAGACAAAATTTTATTACGTTAGTTTTGGCATAGTTAGTTTTTAGATTTATCTTTGAAAAGTGCTCGATGCATGCGTTTAGTTCAATAAAGGCTTTGATCTCAAGATCTTGTTTCGTACTTGATCTGATGCAGAGAGTCGTATCGTCCGCATATTGAATCACCTCTTCATTTTGAATTGATGAATTCAATCTGTTGACGTAAATGAGAAAAAGTATGGGCCCCAAAATTGAACCCTGGGGAACACCGTACTGCATTTTTACTTTGCCTGACAGGGTGTTCGCGATCTGCACACACTGCTCTCTGCCACTGAGGTATGACGAAAGCCATTTATGCGGCTGACCTCGAACACCACATGTCCATAACTGATGCAACAATGTCCCATGATGCACACAGTCAAAGGCCTTTGAAAGGTCGAGAAATATGCTGAGCACTTGTTCTCGCCTCTCCAAGCCATCAACAACACAGTCAATGAGTTTTGTTACAGCATCAATCGTCGATTTATTTTTCCTGAATCCGTACTGCTCAGGGTTAAGAATTTCAAACTGTTCAAGAAAACCTTCAAGCCTTCTAATGAAAACCTTTTCGAAAATTTTGCTCATGACAGGAAGAATGGATACAGGACGGTAATTACTTGCGATGCAAGGATCATCCTTTTTAAAGATCGGAACCACTCTTGCTGTCTTCAAAGCTGAAGGGAAAACGCCTTGGGCGAAGGACAGATTTATCAATTTAGTAAGTGGTGTCAAAATGTGCTTGAAGCAACGCTTGATCAGCCACACGGACATTCCGTTGATGTCGCTGGACTTCTTCGGCTTGAGGTCTCTCAAGACGACTGCCATCTCCACCTCCCCCACAGGAAACAGAACCATGGAAGAGACCGGTCTCACTACTACATTTTCTACAAGATTGTCACAACTGAAAGATGTGCTTGGTACAGCCACAGTCGAAAAAAAATTATTAAATTCGCTAGCCACTAGAAGTGGGTCGTCTGTTAATTCACCGTCAATTTTTAGTTTCGGATTTGATTGTTTTGTGATGTAACGCTTTTTATTACTTCCCACGCACTTTTTGAAAAATTTTCTGCGTTCTCCAATTTTTTTTCAATAAGTCGTGCTTTAGCGGCTTTTATTTCCTTGCGATAATTTTGTTTAAATGTTCTATAAAAATTTTTGAAGTTTTCGTTATTTGATTTTAAATAAATTTAATGGTAAAATTTGAGCCTTTCTCTCAAGTAGAGAATATCCTGAGTAATCCAGGCATTACTCTTCCTATGAGATCGCTCCTTTATCATTCTATATGGGCAAGTAATATTTAAGTAATAATTAAGGCAGTCATTGAACGCAGTGAAGCAAGCAGGCTATAAAAGTTGGTTGGACTATTGCAGGATCTGTTGGAGATTGGAGGTGATGAAATGCTTCCGGTGCTCTGTTTCGGCCACCTCCAGTGGACTACAGAGGGCTGTACAGAAAGTTTTAAGGCTTTGTTTAAAGTGTGGGGAGGTGTCTTACAGGTAGAACGACTGATAGGTGGAAGCCCGTTATTGTCATGTTCTAGGGCTGAAAGTATCCAAAAATAGGAACACCTTCCAGGTATGAGGGTATTTTCTGTCATGTGACAGGTCCTGGACAAGGCCAATAAAAACTTACGGGGATTAAAATTCTCCAGAGAAACTTGTACCGAAGTAGAGTTGCGGACGATCTGCTCTCGCAACTCGTCCGGGAAAATAAAATTGACATTGTTACAATAAGCGAGAAGAACTGGTTATGCGGTATCCTACGCACCGTTGGAACGTGTTCGTTAAGAGCCACGGTGCCTCCGGGGGTGAGTAACGATCAGATGCTAATTCACACCCAATTAAAACGTCGTCGATTTCCCGGACAAGCTGGAGAATGTACTCTACCTCCTCGGGGGAAACATGATTTTCGGCGGCGATGTTAACGCAAATGCAGTCACATGGGGAATGCAATTGAGTTTACCATCTCAGATCTCTTTGCGGTGGAAAAGCTCTAAGAAGAATCACTGAATGAAGGGTGATGGAGGACGTTACTGGATCTAATCACCAATATATCGTGCCAAGGAATCAGGAGTTGCGATCTGGACAACTGCAACGTACCTCAAGGTTGAAGGACTGCAATTCTCAACAGAGAGAGGATATAAGTATCTTTACTTGATCCAAATTTACGGTCTAAGACTATATCTTTGTGGAGGCAAATACGGCGGTGGTTTCCACTGCCTCTTGGAGCCAACTAACAAAGAATGACGGTAGACCTGTTGCTCATGTCAGTCACGCAATCCGTCCTCCTGTACGGCTGCCTGGTATGGTCTCGAACGATCTACGTAAGTGTGCTACAAGCACACAGTGTGTATGGCAGCAGTTCAGTAAAAAGGAGCACTTCGTGTCACGAGTGCTTACTGAACCTTTTCCCGGAACGGCCGTACTTATGGTGTCTGGGGCCATCCCAATCGACTTACACGCTTTCGAAAGGAAGCGGGTATACGAAAGTAACGGTGTGGTAACTGACACCGAATCTCGAGAACACACTAAGAGGAATTGGTAGGAACGATGGCTGTCAGAGAGCAGAGGAACTTGTATGGCGAGACTGATTAAATACCTGAAAAAATTGGTGGAGGGAAAACACGGGGGGGTTAATTTTCACCCAGTTTCTTACCGGTCATGGCAACTTTCGAGCATTCCTCTTTAAAATGGGTAAGTTTAAAAGCTCGGAACGACCTCTGTGGGGACACGGAGCACGACGTCGCCAACTACTCGTTCTTCTGCCGCAGACGGTGGGAAAACGAAACTCGTAATTGCCTTAGGCCAACCTCACCGGATATAATTACACGGAAAATGGTCTCTGACAGGCAGACTTGGAATAGTATCTCTACTTGTGTGCTGAAAATCAAGAAATTAGGAGAAAAGTATTACAACCCCGGTGTTGCCCAACCGATGACCTGATACTGTAGGAGCCCACTCTAGGTTTAGTGTAAGTAGGCACCCTCTTGAAGTAATGCGGAAAGCAATCCCGAGAGCGGGGTTTGGGATTGAGTGGGAGTTGGTAAGAGTCCTACACACCAGCAGTTTCACTGGTGGTGCATTATCATTTCCTCATTAATAAAGAAGAATCATGCCTATATGAAGCAGATTAGACAGTCAGAGCATTTAAGAAGGTAAAACGTGTTGCAAGTTCTAGCTCTAAATAACAAAAGAAAACAGGTTTAACAGTCAGGAGGATAATAGAGTGGGTAGGTTTGCAGTGTTACATATCACTATAGTAAACGCGATTATAGCCAACAGACTAGACAGTCAAGGAGACTTGCATACGTAGGTAACCATTATAACAAATTATTATAATAGTAAGCGTGGTTATCGAACGCAGACCAGAGTTTTGCGTCAAAAGGTAATAAATGTTGTAAATTATTACCGTATAAGCCCGTTAAAATAAGATAATAACAGTCAAGGGACAAGACCCAGTAGGTAATCAGTGGCACAAATAATTACAGTAAACGCGACAGTAAAAAAAGACAGCTATTGTACTAGAGTCTGTAACAGTGTTACAGTTCCTCGTATTCCGCTTGACTATACGAAGGAGTATAGACAGTCAGGGTATTAGAGTCCGCAGTTAATCATGGTTACAAATTATTACTGTAAAACTCCCTACAGTCAACAGGTAAAAACGTCAGGGGCCTAGGGTCCGTGTGTAATATCAGTCATACAGATCATAACAGTAGACGCGACTTTAGAAAACAGACGAGATAATTTGGCGACTAGAGTCGGTTAGTAACTATTATTGCAAAGTAATGTAATAGTAAGCGGGCCTGTTGGGCGTAGGGTAGACAGTCTGTATATTTGAGTCAGCAGGCTTAACAAATTATTACAGTAAACACGCCTATAGAAAACAGGCTAGAAATTCAGGAAACTAGAGTCAGTATGTTATGAAAGTAGCGATTAGTGCACCTATAGAATGCAGATATTACAATATATACATTTGAGGTTGAAGATGTAGGGTAAACCATTAAAGTAAACAAAGTTTGGTCAGCTGAATCGGTAAATAAAAAGCACTTAATAGCGTTTTAGTAACTCAAATTTTACGAATACCTATTCAAACCACGTCAAGATGTTCATTAAGATGTTATTAAAACTAGTTTTATTACATTTTGGCTCCGCATAATATATTAACCATATTGCATAGATGTGTCTGAACTGCGCATATCCACCTCGCTTTCACATTACCTATCCTTGCAAATCCTATAATAAAAATCTCAGAATTCCTATGAAATCGTTCGAATTACCAGATAAAGAGTCAAAACGTACATTAGTTTTCGATTGCACATAATTTCGCCATATACGAAACTAAAATTCTGATACTCGCAACGCATTTCTGGATAGAGAAATCCACTAGAATTAGCCTGGTAACTCCAAGCCAGTCCTTAAAGATAGTCATATCCTTGTACCCATACAATCGACCAAATACAAATCGTACCGTAAACGTGGCTAGAGAAAACAAACAAATTCGGGGACAGTGGGCAGTAGGCTAAACAGTCAGTGCATCAGAGTTAGTAGGTTATAAAATTACAAATAATGACATTAAATGTGCCTAGAGAATATAGATTAGACAATCCACAAATGTTGGGTTGAATGTGTAAGGTACACTGCTGAAGTGAACACTACTTAGCGGTTTGTGCATTTTTTCAATTGCATACTTCAGTACAATAAATGTAACTAGTAATAACACGTCAGCTAGGTCTAGAGCTATTGCACATTCCTTATTTAGTTCAGATTTGACAATAGATAGATTGTGAAAGTGCAATTATTTTTCACACATTTGCAACTATTCTTTGATAGAAGAAACCATTAATACTACGTTTTGAGTTACGCAGGTGGATTAATGAACTAGGCTAATTCACAAATGTACCTTAAAATAGAAAAATCATACCAGAGCATTATGACGCGCATAGTCAGGATTTTGTGTGTCAACTCCATGCGCACTATCTTTAAAACGCCACTTAATAAAATAAACACTAATTATTTTAAATGAGCAAAAGATTATTAGTACAAGTGTACGTTTTGGAGGTAATTATTCATATCACATCTAGACTGGCTGTTTCCTAGCATATACGTATAGTAGTATCACACTCACACTAAATACTTCTTACAGAAATATACAAATGTCATCTACTGAATATTGTATACTACACATAAAGAAATCAAATACACGTATATATAATTTTTGACTTATCATGTTGAAGAATGTTCCTACCAAACCCATACAGCTGTCCCGCTGGTCCGATGTCCGGTAGTTAGCGCCACAGCTTGGAGCTTTGAGCAACGTAATGCGGCTTATTGTTTTCATCAGACTACCCTCGTGAAGCCATTGCATCGCACTAAACATTTTATGGAATAATTGTAAATTTAAAAATACTGTTTTCATGGCAACAAGTTAAATTAATTGTTCAGAAACATGAGAAAACGTTCATGATAAAATTGTAATAAAGTGCCATTTCACGCTTTGCTGAAGGGTGTGCTAGTACTCCCTGCGTCAAAGGTTCCAGAATCGCTGCTGAAGAGCCAGGAAGAGCTGTCAGTGCTTCTGCCTGTTGGAGGGAAATTCCCCTAGGTTGGGCTCTGGTATGCCAACCATGGGGGCACCTATGAGGAGGTGACCAGAGATGAGCGCCTGAAGGTCATACGGGTGACTCGAGAGGAAGTGAAAGGACGAGAATATAGGATCGGCCCTACTTGAAGAGTTAGTCATGAATGAGGAAGAGTCAAACGTGTATATATCACACGGACAGACAGGCAGACAGAAATTAAACTTTTCTTCCTCCACGGTTGATAATTTTTACGTTTACTAAAAGAAGGATTTTGTAATATTTTTGGATGGTCAGATTAGTACAACACGTGAAAAACTATAGGTAAGTAGAATGTGTGTATTTATAAGTACAGTGAATAAAAATAATAAGCTATAGCTACATATAAAAAATCTGATTTGTAATTAAGAATGGTATGTTATCTAATACATTTGATAAATTATTTAAGTTTCTTCAAAACGGTTGAAACATTTAATTGAATTTAAAGTTTATAAAATATTTAAAATACAGTGCTTGATTAGTAGTGTAATACAAATACCAAACAATCAGTTATTACTATAAATTTTACTCCAAATCACGACAGTTAAGAATTAAAAACATTTAATACTTTGTAAATACTATTTAAACATTGTTATAAGACCAACCCTAATGAACAAATCTGTAAATATTTTCACATAAGTTACTCCAAACTGTTGGGCTTCCTTGACATTGTGATATGGGACTTTTAACAGCAGATTACGGAAAACAAAGAAATGAATACTGACATCAGTCAACGGTCCTTTCTTGTCAGGTCTCCAGTCCGGAAAAAAACAGAATGCTCTATTACGTAATATCACATAATCGTACATTTTTGTATGTAACATACGCTTAATAAGGGTTTTCTCCTCACACCAGAAGTAGATAGAGAGTATTTAGGATATCCCCTAGGTCGTATTAGGCTTTCCAATCCTACGCATATTTATGTAATTTCTTCATCGTGACAACAAAGTATACTCAACTATGGCACTGGAAATATTTTAGACTGAGAGTAGATTACAAACCCGAAGGTGGACACTTTTAGACAAAAGTAGATTTAAGAGAGCTACATACGTATATAGTTTCTGCAAGAAGGAAAATTAAACTTTGGCACCGTAATCGGACTATTTAAACGGCTGGAAATATTCGCAATATAACCGAAGTATGATTGTCAGTACTATATATCTAGACATATTTTCTTATTCGGAATTACAAGGCACACTGCACTATGGTACCATAAATATCGTAGACCGGAAATATATGACAAGGTCCATAACTATAGAGGTTTTTACTGTAGCCATAATTACTGAACACATCCGAAACAGTACCAAAATAAGCTATTATTAAAAAATATAACGTTTTTACAAACTCTAATAATAACTTATAAAGACTTGCAACGCATGCGTATCACTATTGTGCTTATATTATCTAAATATCATTGTTTATTTTTATTTTACTTAATCTTAATTAATATAAATAAATAAAAAGTTTCACGTTTCTGAAATTCTTTTAAATATTTCTACTTTGTAGGCGCACATTACATGCTAGAAAAAAACCAATGCCAATTTTTAAATCGACAAATAACCAAATAAACATTTGTTAAAATAAAACAATAAAACGCTTTTTGCAGACCTGTATCATATATGAATAGGTGTATTACGCTTATGTCAATATGAATTTGCGAGAAAAAAGACTGATAACTACTAGTTTTATATATATATATATATATATATATATATATAATATGGCAGCATGCGTGTGTGTGTTATTTTTCTGTAGAAGCTGGCCTCCATTCGAGAGTCATTATTCCGTTGTACTCTATAATTTTATTGCTCAAAGATTAGGCCCTAAACTTCTCTTTGGTTATGAAATATATCAAATAGACGACTAATAAAAATTTACAGTACTGATGGAAACCGATCAGGAGCTGCGTCAGCTCTAAGGCCCAGGATACTACATCAGTGTGGACATTCCTAATCTTGTAATATTTGATTATTGAATAATATCCGATTTCTATCATAGTCGTTTGTAATTATATTACTTATATGTTTTAATACGTGATTAGGAGATTAATATCAGTTATTCATTTTACATTTTCCGTCATATCTGTATATCGCAAGACGTAATGTAGGGATCCAAAAACATTTTGGACATCCCAAACATGTAACATTTTGGTGTAAAGATTTAAATGATCTCTCTACCTGAAATTGTACAAAACTGACTCTTCAGATTATTCTATTTCTCAACTAACAATGACTATATCTCGTTACCATGAAAACACAATTGGAAAACTAATACATTTAACGAATTTTTCAGAACATTGGCATTCTAATAAATATTTCTTCAAGTTAATAAGGGAAAAGTCAGCTGCGTTCGTGTTATATTCTTCTGACCTGTGACACTGAGACTACAATGAACCCTCTAAGGTTTTGGCTGCAATATTCTTCAACTGGATAAGTCAAAACATCAATTTTTTATGGAATACAACCCACGTAGATTTTTTTGCATGTATGGCTTTATATATATTATATGAATATTGATGTTAAACAATTAAGGCATGAGTTAGACTTTACGAGTAGCAGCTCATGAATTTGGATAATTATCTGTAGGACAGCAGAACTACTATAACATACTCCTTTACTGTATAACTATATTTAATTACTCCATGGACACCGGCCACTACGTTACATATTTTTCAGTTATCACTACCGCTGATGCAGTTGATTAACCCTCCAAGTGACGGTAATTTATTTCTGTATTGGCAGCATGTTTTAGAGCCTCGTGCAAGGGTTTTTTTTATTAAAAATATAAAGTAAAACAATATATATATATATATATATATATATATATATATATATATATATAATATATATATAGAAGTATATATTTTGTGTTCAGCATTAAACATATAATAATATTAGCATTTAAAGTTGGCCTTAAAAAAATTGTTACTAAAAATTTACTAAACTTCAAAATTTACATTTTTTTTTAATTTGGGGGGACCATACCTAGCAAACCAAGTTATAGTAAGAAACATATAAAAGTGAGATAGCCTATTTGTGTCAAATCTATTCTAGTTTCAGAAAAACATAAGCATTATACAAATTTATGAAACTATAATAACGCTATATAACAAAAAGCAGCGATGCGCATAAATTGTGAAAAAAGGGTGTATATGTAAGAGTGCTAATAAAAGTTTAACTAATACAGTTTTACTTGAATACATGTTATATTGCATATTTTTATTACTCAGAATGAAGTAAACTGTACAGCAGCAGTAAAATAAATTCCATAACTTTTTTTTGAAGGGTCGAAAAAAAGTTTCATTTTGTCATTACTCAAAACTTTTGCGAAAAATTTTCAAAGAGCAAAGTATAAAATGTTTTTCAAAGCTTGTATTATATCCAAATTTATAAATCTATGGTTTACATCTGATGGAAAATTTTATTTAGTTTTAGAAAACCATAAACTGTGTCTAAATATATTACATATATTTTGATTCCACAATTACTACATGTATTACTAAAATAACAGTACATATCGTACGCGACTAACAATGACCCTGGAATGGTCCAAACAGTTATCATACATAACCAAAGAAATTACGGTAAATATATATTTGGTTGTGAAAATTGTTATTTCAGAACTAAAAGAGTGCCTAAAATAATGTTTAGTAAGTGAAAAACAATAACAAACTACGCGAAATGAATTTTAGCCAAAGCCTACACAGATTCGATAATTCATCAAACATATTTCAGTAAAAAGAAATTTATTTATTCTAAAATACTCGTATATTTATTTGCACTACTGCAATATCTTACAACTCACCACACACTAAACACAACACTAAAACACAAATAAAACTTACTAATAAACACGACTCGTCACAGAAACAAATCATAACGGCAGCGACAACATGGCGGTCACAATAAACTGCATCGTTTCCTCTTACGTTCTAAACTATGAACTTGGGACGTTGCAACTACAATAGAAAGAGGAATAAAACTATAGTATTCCTTAGGCTTTTTTTCCCGAATCCAATGGTGCATGAATCGAATATTTTCTATAATTAACATAACTAATCACTCTTAACACATTTAAATAAATTTATACACGCGGTTGTTTTACATTATTCTTCATTCAAAAATCACGTGTATTTCCTCAGTAGTAATTTTTTTTACTCTACCAAAGTTTTTATAGTAACATAACCACAGGCAAAGGAAAATAATAACGTTGCGAGTTTACAAATCTAATAAAACACGTATTTAGGTGACATATTAGCGCTATAATCTTTGGTTTTTAGAACTTGTCTGAAAATTTTGTCCTCTGTGATACTTAAATTGGGAAGTATTCCTTCACTTTTTTGTTGTTTAAGGTCGTGTACGTCCAATAGCTCAGAGCTAATTCTTATGGTTCAAATACCCAACTTGGTTCTTTAAATTTATACTAAATTTCATCTTAAGATAACATAATTTTTAATGTTTACGACTCGTGGTGGTGGTCAAAATGGGAGGGTATAAAAAGGGACTCGGATCGAAGTATGCTACCAGGTAAGCAAGAAAAAGAAAGGCAAACGGAGTATTTTTTTTATTTATATTATTAAAATATCAACTGAGAATCAAATAAGTTTAGTTTTTATCACAAACGTCTTTTAAAAATACTCTTCTGGTTTATGTCTACCTGCACTACAATAATTATGAGATAGTACATAATCCAAAAACCCATAACGCTGTTATTCAGTATTTGTATAAAACGTCACTGTGAGAATTTAGAAATTTACACAATTTTCTTGACGTGACGTAAACAGCGATATATCAAATATCCAACCTAATAAGGGAGGGGAGTATTATATGGTAGAAGGGTGACGACCAGCCCAAGGACTGGCCCTAGTATCATGTAATACTCTAACCTGAGTGCGCATAACAGTGTCATAGCTGTTGAAGCCATAGCTGTTGGTTCTAGAAGCAATGGTGAATGCAAGGCAACTGTTTTAAGCACAGGCAGTCCCAATCCCTGCCAAGTTTGAATTTTTTAAAGTAAAATTTTAAAAGATCTTATACACATTTTCTTTGTGAAATACTTTCCCGAAGAGGTTTTTTTTATTTTTACCATTAATAAAGACTTACGGGAAATACGTGCTAAAATTGAATAAACTTTGTATAACAAACACAACATGGCCGAGCAAACATGTTGCTTGGCTTAAAATCTATACAATTGCTTATTATTTATACTATGTTAGGAACATATTATTATACTATATACAAATTACTTACAAGAAGTACCAAAGAGGATGGATTTGTAATGGAATCCGAACATGGATAGGCTTGCAAATTTTAAGTTTTGGCCTATACCTGTTTTTACTGATAACTATTTATTGTGGTGGGTTTAATTTCTATTTTTCTTAAAAACTAGAACATTCGCAATACGATTTATTTAATGAAATTCCGGCTTCCGACTCTCATGTCATTGGCGTTAAACATTTATTTTTTAAACTCCACTTTCGGTCAAGAGTATAATAATACTGCTGTATTTTTTCAAAATGTGTACATTTATACAATATATATATACAAAATGAGTGCCAAAAGGTACTCATATATGTATTTAAATAAATTCCCCAAATGGCCGGGTAATTTTATGTTTAAACCATTTAAAATTACATAACATTCTCTTCCAACATTTGGTACCAGTAGTTAAGATTTTACGTAAAATTTAACTTTATTGAAAGGTTAAATTAAAATGTTGAATGCCTGTATTATTACAATCTAGAAATATAAAACAATAAGCAATACTGTCATTGAACATTTTGCTTTACTGCTCTTCCTCTAGCGGTAATAAAACCTTTTCCCATCTCTTAAAATAACTGTAGTGCGAAATAGTATACTGCATTATAGTTATCTAATATAGGTTAAATTAAAACTGCAAATTAACACTTTAGTATTATGTACGTGACTGAAATGAGGTCAAATCCTTTTTTATGACTGCCTTAGGGTTTTGTACACCAGAAGAAAAGGATGAATTCCAATCCTAAAAATGTTCTGTTATACATTTTATATAAATTTTGAAATGTTATTTTCCAAATGTCCGAAAATTTGATATCATTTCAAGGATGCCTAGTGTTACAGCGTTGTATTAAAAGATGTTTTGCAATTACTAATAAATAATTTTCAAATTTGTAAACAAACGTTAGTAGTTGTTTTTTTAACTTACGCAAATCCCATATTTCCTAAAACATTGATAAAAATCCACAACAAGTGGTAACAATGTCTATTGTTATGTCGTAATTGTCTAGCGAATGAGTAAATATAAAAGATCGTGTACGGTAAAATCTTAGTAACGTGTAAACTATAACAATTACAATAAAATAAAAAGAGCATGAAGTCAAACAATAACTTCCAATGTCAGTATGGACTCCCTGGGGCTATTTCAAATAAAAGGCCCGGGTTAGTCTAACTGTTGATATGAAGCTTGCCTTTGTCTAACTGTAAAATGTTCATCTAGTTTGGTCTGTTGACGTAAAGTTGAAGTATTTTAACAGTGGAGTTAAAAGTTCTAAACCGAGATGAATCTTGTGTGTTAAACCAAGAGATACATTCTCTGACAGGTTCTCTGGTTGATTTGAAAGTTTAAGACATTTGAACTGAGTGACAATCACTCCCATCATCACTTTTCCTCCCCCTTCTTCCTAATCTATGACAAAAGGAGTTGCATGTACTCGTGGCTACTTACGTTTTCATTTCATAAAAACTATGTTTAACAACAAATATTACACCCCTTTGCCTCATAGTGTTGTATCATTTGCATAATTTATTTGTATTTAACCAACTCTAATTTTTATTCTAGATTATTATTATTATTTAATCTAAAATACAATATAGAATATTTATTCATAATAGTCAATTAATAATTATTTAAAATCCATATCATAATTATTAAATGAGATACGATAATATTTTAGGGATTTTTATCGATTTAAAGGCTGATAACCGAAATGTTTTTTGAACACGTAAAACAAGGTTAACATGTTCGCCCGGCAGATGTATGTGCCGGGCCGACAAAATCTATAGACCACTGTTCAAATAGGAAACTGTAATTATGGACACTAAGTATGGCCACGACTCATAAAAATAGACAAAAATTCAAACTTGTTGAAGCATGTGTGTTTTGTCAGAAATGATGATTTGTTTACAATAAAATTAAAAATATCAATGAAAATTCATGATTTATTGAGTTTTATAGTGGATGAAAATTGTAGGCCTTCGGGTCTATAACATTAAATATTTCATTATTATTGCCTTTGACTAAATGGCACATACAAATTTACCTATATTTAGAATGTACAGGAGTATGCTAAAAAAACTACTAAATTGAACTGTATAATATTTACATACTGCATAGCCTTGAATACTAAAAAGGTTATAAATGAAGTTATTGATATAATATCGTAACATGTTATAAACACAAATTCGATACTTTTAGGGTTCATTTAGCTTTTATGCCACTCTCTGAAGCAATATAAAATTAATTGTCCATTTCTCTTTGCTGTCTTTGCACACTATGCAAACATAAAAGGTCGTTTTCCCCTCTTTTTTGGTCGTCCTGTATTGCTGACATCGGAGGCTATTTTGAGCTTCAAGAAAGGTGCTGTTCAGTTCAGGGTAACTTGTTTGGTCGTTTCACAGAAATTGCTCGATGAGTCGACTGCACTTCGAGGTGACTCTCTTTTATTGAATCTCTGATGAGCAAGCAAGAAATTTTACTATCTTCAGGGCAAAGCTTCTGGAAGAAGTTCACGCTGTCTATAAGAATGCTATCCTTCATGTTCCATCGTAAGAATTTTTATGGAGTTGAGTGATAGGTGATCATCTGGTCGCTCCTGTCAATTCCACATATGGACTAGTTTTATCCTACTACTATGCTTGCATTCGAAGTAATGTCTCCCCTCTTATTGGTGACATTTTTCATTCCTAGGCATTAATAAGTGAGAATGATTTCAATTTCCTTTATCATTATCATCATTTGTGTCGGAAAAAATAGTATATAGGATTATCGAACGTGCACTCTTAGGTTCTAAGACCAATAAAAAGTAAATTTAAACAAAAGTATACAATTATGAAACTTTTAACACTTTTTATAGAATTTATGTGTCATATGTACATTTAAATTTAACGAATCATCCTCAGATACTTTTAAGTTAAGTTAAATTAAGTAAATAAATAATTTTATCCAAATATTCATATGTTATTCACTAACTTCGAGGATAAATGTTTGTATTGAATTTTATTTGCGATCAATTTATATCGTTCAAAAGTCTACCAAATAGTATTTTTGTTTAGAATATCTTGGCTATTAATTTTGGCACTTTTATAAATTTCATAATGTTTTAAAGTTGACAATAGTTGACTTATGTGTAAACTTCCAAAACTGTTTTCTGTGTTTGTGTAGGTATGGCCGATGTTATTTAAACGGTTAGCTTTTTATTAATTTGATGATGTCTTCAATGTTTTTATATGTTCATTAAATCTAATTTTAAAGGATTGGCCGGTTTGTCCACTATAGTGGTTTTGAAAATCATTGTAGTATAATTTGCATACACCACTCTTGTTAAATTTTAAATTTTGATGTTGGTTTGTTGAATTAATTTTCTTTTTGATTACTAAGCCGATGTTGTTAGAAGTTTTGAAAGCCAATTGATATCCACGTTTATAAAATGACGTTAATTTTGTAGCAACGTTTACCTAGGTAGTCTGATCGAATTTATTTTATATTAATTTGGTCCGTTGGTCTACTTTAATCCCACAAAATGACACAAATATGTGATGGCTGCTCTGTGATGAAGAACCAGATGGCACAAATATGTGATGGCTGGTCTGTGGCGAAGAACCAGGTGGCACAAATATGTGATGGCTGGTCTGTGGTGAAGAACCAGGTGGTATAAAGATGTGCCACATGGTTTATATTTATGGAAAAATATGCATGGAGGGAGGAAACGTATTAATAATAATTGTTTTAATAACCAGCACCTGATTAATAAGTAAATAAAGAAAAATATTAATAATTTGATAGTAACAAGGTAGGAGTACAACACACCCCGTAATAAGGTTCGCTGAGGTTCCGAGCTAACAAATATTTATAACTTGTATCCTTGAGTTTTTCTGCGGACATACATTCATACAGAAATTAAATTGACACAAAAATTACGATCAGACAAATTCCATGATTGGACATGCGCAATTATACAGTTCTGGTCTTTGTAGAAATGAAGTTTCAACCAACATATAAAGTCTACGTATCAAAGTTTTCGAGATACGTACCACATGATATTCACATTTTTGTAAATTAGTCTAAGTTAGATTTCATAGTAGTCATTAAATAATGAAAGTTTCGATAAGCTTGGGAGTGAACTAAAAAGCAATAACACACTAAAATAAAATCTAAAATAATATATAGTACCACTTGAGATAAACAAGATAATTTTGCAACAAAGAAAGATAATTTAATTCCATTTACATTCCGGACGAATTCTAAAACTCTATACACGACTAAAATTCCTGAACGGTAACAGTTTTAAAAATACCCAGGAATAAAGTCATTAAATCAAAGTTCAATGAAATTATTTATAAAATGCTTCTATAATCAAATTGAAGTTTGCTCCATCTTGGAAAACAGAGGCATGTTTTTCTTTATACAAACGAAAGGAAGATCCCTGTTTAAAGATTTTTGATAAACTAACGTATTAAAATGTACTAAAACAATCTTATCATTAGTTACATCCATTACAATTATCTTATTAAGCTAATTGTATTTTATAATTTACTTAACCCAAAGTAAAATCTATCCTATTTAAGCACGTTTAATTTCACCTTTAAGTTGAAACGGCATGTTTTAAATGAAAAGGTCTATTAAAAATACACTCGTTACTAGCTCTTATATGTCTCTGTGAGGGAATGGCATACTCATCGGCATCAGCCACCTTCTAGATGGGATCATGGGTGATATACCTTCCTCGTCTTGTGCTGGGAGAGGCAGGCCAAGAGGAGGAAGCCACCTTTCCTTATCACTATTTAAGTGTTTAGAATAGAAAGACCTTTCTACCTCTTATTTTGGTCCTGAAATCCAGAGTAAACCACTATCCCTCCCTTTCCTGATGTCCCACGTACTCTACCCTCAACCTCAGACTAAGGTGTAATGCAACCCAAGCTGAGAGTTTCGTGAAATTGGGAAATACTCAGTGTTTTCAACGGAGCCTTCTGGAAACCAGGGATACCAGTCGTAGTTACCCTTATCTTCCTATTCGAGTCACTGGGAAGATGGACTGCAAATACCCGGTTCTCGTGGGAACAAAATGGAAAATGAACTAACAAAAACAAAACAAACTCAGAAGGTAAGTAAACTCTACCAGAAGAACTAACGATTAAGCAACTATGAGTGTTTGAAATGTCCCCAACGGAAGAAGACAAGCTTTTTCAGATATCGAAGTTTTGGTCGGCTCTCGAGAGGCGAACTACGAAAGCGGAGTGTTAAAGAGGCTCTCACTAGAGGTGAGCCGGCAATCCCCCGAAAAAAGAGGCAGGAGAGATTGGAAGAGAAAAACCGAGCTCTGGTAAAGTCCGGCTCGAACTCCTGGAAGTAAAGTTATCGATGGAGAAAGCCAAAAACCTGAAAAAGTGCTGGGCAAACGCGCCTTCATGGTGATATTGGCAGCAACTACGCCAGGGAATATATATATATATATATATATATATATATATATATATATATATATATATATATTTATATATATATATACTGTATGCAGAAAATAAATGCTCAGAGGCTTCTTTAAACAATAGAAGGAAAGGTCTTCATACAAATCCTTAAATAAGGCTTTATATGAAGTCTTTTTCTTCTATTGTGTGTGTATATATATATATATATATATATATATATATATATATATATATTTATATTTATCACAAAAATGGCACAAATATGTTCCAGAGACGCAGCCCTGACAGAGGTTCACTTACAGACAGGTGATGGCTACATCAGAATCCTAATTGCAACGTTTTACATTCCACACGATTATTTAGAACCACCACCAACTGCGGGGATGAGGTGTGTTTTGGAGTTTGAAACCCTTACAAGGTGGCAACAGATTTTCTTTTGTGATGCGAATGCCTACAACACTGCTTGGGGAAGCAGCAACACCAACAATTGGGGTGAGTACCTCTTTCGTGTTATAGTAGAATCTATCATACTTATTTTGAATCAAGACCGTAAACCAACTATGGTATAAAGAAGAGGTACAGGAGTAGCTTTTAATGCGGAGCTAAGAGGCAATCTAGTAAAGGAAAATAAATATCAAGAGCAAGGGTTTGATGATATTGGTAACTCTTTGCAAACCGCCATAAACGAATCGCACCAAAAAGCCTGCCCCGTAAGAAAATAATAACCCAAGGAAATAATAATGTTGGTGGAATCAGGTCTGGATACCTTGAGGAAAAACCTTCACAGAACATATAGTTTATGAAAACGTGCAGGGAACTGGGATAGGTACTCTGCTGTCCTAACAGAGTACAAAACAGAGTACAACGAAGAGGTGAAAAAAGCTAAGAGAAGCCCATGGAGAAATACTGTCAGAGTATTGACAACGTACCTGGCTATGCAAAACTTCATAAAGTCCTAGCACGATGCTCCATAAATGTGGTGGGTACAATTCTTAGAGAACATGGAACTGACACATAGGATCTTGAGGAAACCCTTCAGTGTTTACTCAACACACACTTCCCAGGATCTTTGCAGACCAGTGAAACAGTTGTTAGGGAATGCCGGTGGGAACTAAGAGAGAGCTCGTCTAAAGAGAACTGGAACTGTGAAAAATACTGCCATCAATTGCTGCGGGATAAAATGGACCCAAATATAGAGTCTTTTAAGCCGTTCAAATCGCCATTTACGGATGGCATTTTTCCTGCTCTGTTACAGGAAAGTGCGGACTTGGTGATATATCACCTGCTACAACTGTTTAGAAATACCCTAGTTCTAACTTATAGTTCTAGTCCTAGTTGTAACAGGAGTCATACCAACATAATGAAGGACCTCTATGGTTATCTTTATCCCGAATCTAGGTAAACCCTCCTATGAGGTTGCAAAGGTTTATATACCAATTAGCCTAACATTCTTCCTCCTCAATACCTTGTTGAAGGTTCTGGATAGGCATTTAAGGGGCACAATCACCAACTGTCCCATACATCCATATCAACATGCTTATCAGAAAGGTAAATCTTGTGAAGCAGCCATACATTGTTTGGTTGGCAAGATTGATCAAGGTAATGTACAAAAGAAAATATTTTTAGCAGTATTCCTGGATATAGAAGAAGCTTTAGATAATACGAGCACTCACTCTAGAGTGTCTAAGCTTACATATAGGGGTACTGAGAAACGTTTTGTCAGATGGTAAACAAATGTTTAGTAGCAGAAGGGCACAGGCATCTCTGTACGGAAACACAAGAGAGGTCAAAACGCAGCGAGGATGTCCAAAAGGTGGTATACTATCACCACTACTAGCAAGCACTCCAAGTTCTCTGAAATCCTCAAACTTCATATTCTAGAGACAATGTCTGACAGAATATCAAAGGTTATACGGACTGTGAAAACCCATTTCAGGTCAACATTGTTGAAAGAGAGGAATGGTCAAACGGTGAACCTATCTACATCAAGAAGGGTCTAACCTGGTACACGGATGGGTCAAAATCTCTGAAGGGTACTGGGGTAGGTATCAGGGGTGCTAGGTTTAGCTTTAGCCTAGGTAAACTGCCAACTGTCTTTCAGGCTTAGTTATAGTACTTATGGAATGAACGAGAATGAATTGAATGAGGCTGCTCTGCAGGCCTTGGCCAACCATGACTGTATTTAAAATACAGTATGGGAATGACATAAGGTTATCACATTACCGGCAAAACCCAATAATGTTATTCTAACATGGGTGCCTAGACATAAAGGAATAACAGGTATTGAAGAGCCAGACGGCTGTCCTAACTTAGGAGCAATTGTCCTTTTACTGGTTATGAACCAACGTGTAGGGTTTGCTATAACTTAGCAGCACGTAGATCAGTTAACAATTGAGTGTTTAACATACACCGACAACACTGAACTTTCGATGTGAACTGAGGAGAACGTACAAACAAAGTGGCTGCATAGATAGAGGTTTGAAAGTTTCAGCTTTGTTCAGAAAATATGATTTTGTAAAGGCCTGGGATTAGACATAGCTTAAACCTCAAAACGATTGCACAATAACCCCGATGTCCGAGAGGCAATTACCATGCCAAGGCAACCTGGCCCTTTGTTAAAAAAATAGTAAAATTACACTGTATATTGAGCACTTATATACTGTGTGACAATTTCTGTTTAACCCTTTCCGGGCCAGGCGGCAATATATTGCCGTCGGTGACCTACGCGAAAAGCGCCAGGCGGCAATATATAGTCGCCTTGATATTCGTCGTTTTCTTAAATAAATACGACGTCAAATGATTAAAGTTTTATGTTTTTTTATTCCCTGGTATATTTGTAGATAATTAATATGAATATCATTTTTATTTTGGAGGTCTATGCATTTTTATTTTGTAATTGTCACGTGACATTATCAGCTGACTCGATCTATTGTTGTTAATTCTTTATGCTTTAGTGTAATCGTACCATTGTATGCTGGATTCTTCTTCATTATTTTATTTTGTGGTTGTAAATATTAGTAGTGTTAGTAGTTACGTGCTTAGCTATTATGTATAGTAGTTACAATGACTGACAATTTGCGATCTCACGGGAGTGAAATTGTAAGTAGCATATTTGTAAATAGAAAAAGTGTAAATAAATTTAAAATAAAATTGTGTAAATAGTGTTTTTAACTGCATTGAAACTGTTTATGGATCCTACAATCATCTATTTACCGGTACATCCATAATGTGAATATTTATTTTAAGTTTCTTGCAGTGTAAGAGTCAGTTGCTTTATCACTTGTTGCGAAGTACAATTATGTGTATTTATACAATATGTGTCATAAAAAATTTATTTATGAGAGAAATAATACAAAATGTTGTATGGTTGTTCCTTTCTAAATGTACAATATAATAAAATAGCTTCCCACATTAACATTCTTTTTCCTTTTTTAGTTATTTACAAAAAAAATAAAAACAATTTTATGTAATCAATTAAAAATCAATTAAAACATTATTTTTTTAATTTAAATTATTTAAAACTACATCTATATATTTTTTTGTTGATAGTATATATCTATACGAGTAATTTGGTGCAACTTTTAGGTCATTCTCTAATTTTTATGAAAAGTTATAAATTTTAATCTAAGAGACTGCAAAATCGCCAATTTTAGCCTGGCACTGTTGACTAGTCGCAAGCGGATATGATATGTGAAAAAATTTTGCAACATCTCATATTTGGTCCTGGCCCTGAAAGGGTTAACAATTAAAGCTTGAGGTTATAGACGCCAGCAATTTGTAAAATTTCGTATAGAGCTGCACATATTTATTATAAGTGACTTACTTTACTGTGACATAAAACAAAACCATAAATTGTTAACTTCTTTTATTGGCTTTAAACACGTTAATATTATAGCACACTTTATATTTGTGTTTTTAAATATGGCATTTGGTTTACCAATCTTTTAAACTAATAATAACAGGTTTCGCGCTATAGATATGACAAAACTACTAACTTACATTAAAATTTAAAGATATCTACAACACTATTAGTCTTTAATGTTCATAAAATTACTTAATTTTAGTGCTTAAAATATATAGCTTGTGGTTTTAAAATTACACAGGTGTTATTGCAACAGTTGCTATATAAATCCTTTGATTATTTTAAAAATTAGTTTTAATATGATTTAATTGAATATTATTTGCCAAAATCCTATTCTTATATTGTCCATAATATAACATAAAACTGGCCATATATGAAATGGATGTAATCATTATTTATGAAAATCTTATACCAAAAACAAAAGAAAAAAGTATTATTACATAAGCAATTCTGAGTTCATCAAAAGCAGAAGCATTGACAGGGCATATGGTTGAAATTTTCCACCCAAACAAAAGTAATATTTTGGCAGGATATTATGCTGAAAATAATGGTTATAAAATTAACAGTGTTCATAATTACATGAATCCACTAAAAACATCTTATGATATGATGATATATACAAATTTTATTATATAGAACAAAACAATGCTTTCATACTATATTTAAGATAATTTAGTCAATTTATTTTTCCCAAGCGTTGTTGCAATTTTAGTTTTCATTAACTCAAATTTATAATTTACTATTTTCCATTCACAAATGTTCTACAGAGATTCTCTTGAATATTGAACACCAGCTGTATTGCTTTATATGTGAAGGGACGTGTTTGTATTGACGTTTACTTATTTATAATTTTTTCATATTAATTATTATCCTATTTCCAGCTAACCACGTAGCGGTTTATTAAAAATGGTGAACACTAGCCTAGCCTCGAAGATATAATTACTATGATTATGTAAGATGAAACACCATGAAAACTAACAATAGATCGTGTCATTGAAAACAGATTTCCAAACTTAAACATTATCGACATGACGTATTAAAGTGGACTTGAGTGGCACCAGGCTGACTATAGGTGAGAAGTTACAACATTTTGTGAAAGTTAACATGTCCATTGACTACGATCTGGAGTTCTTCACAAGCTGCCTACTAACAATGAATGATTTTTGAGTGTAAGATGATTACGTTTATGATGACTTAAATCTAATACCCCGGGTGTTTTTAGTTATGTTACATAAAACCCTGGAAAATATTCAAATACTGTTACCGTCAGATTTATCAATCAAACAGATTAATTTTCCCTCCCAAAAATTATATTGAAATACAGCATTAGTATTTAATGTTATTATTTAGTTAAACTGAATCGAATCTGCATTGAACATGATAGGAAATAGACATCTATACACATATATTAAAACATGAAAGATAATTTGAGGTTACATAAATGATAGCAACAGTTAATAAATAAATACAAAACGCGTCGCTTTGTGGTCTTCGCTGAAATAACATGCTAAACCTACGGGTTTACAGCGTATAGTGACTTTATTATAGATGTTCCTCTCACTCAGACAATAATGATACTATCATTAAGAAAAGAAATGTCCAATTTTCCTAAGCAGACAGTTGTGCAAGCCAACTAAATGATACACTTTAATGACGCTCAGCATAATCCCATCATAGAACTCATTACAAATAGTATATTCAATTTAAAGTCTACAGATTAAATATTTCTCAAGAAATCTTGCCACACGAGACATATACATGTTGGTTTCATAGCGGTATTTAAATAATAAGAATCTGCACACCTCGTCACCAAGTGATGATATTTTATGTGCGGGGTAGTTAGACTGAAATAAAAATTTTATGTGTTACAAGAAATAAAAAATGTGAGAGTGAATTGGGTGAGAATATTGCTTTACTTAAAAATAATGCATATTTAGTTTATTATAAATTTACTTAGGAATAAACTTACTCTTACACACACTCCCTGAGGGTGCATGGACAGGACGGTACTCCATAGATGCCAATCTAACAAACAATTATTTCCCTTGGCGACATCGACATAATCGATCTTACTTAAAGGCCCAATCATTATAATTTGACAATATTTTCTTTGTTTAAAACTGTCTTAAGATCGATTCAACGTCGTAGCAGCAAAATTAAATTTACCAATCCCTTTAATCACAGCGAGTGTATTTGCCCTAAGAGCATGTTTTTCTTTTCATAAATTAATTACGATATTAAATCAAACCATTTACAAGTATAAACATTTTATTTCCATACACACATTTGCTTATAATCATCTCTTTCATAAATATTTGATCCACAGTTCACTCCCACTCCTATTTTAACCAAATTAATACAGTTTTCAGTAGATCAATTGAACAGTTTTAAATTATTGTAGCGGAATCAAATTTCATTCATTCAAAACTTGGGGTCATAGTTTTTAGAGGACTATAAATAGTAGAGAATTGTTAACTTTAAGTTGTCACATATTTTGATGACTTTAATTAATGTCGGATTAACCGTATTCGTAACATAAGTAATAGTTAACTGATTATCAAGTTTTTAAGCCCTTAAATAAATTTACACTCGATATCTTTACATTGTTATCCCTTGCGGATGAATTACGAGAACGAACTCTGGTACGTTTGTAATTTTTGCAAATTAAGAGCAAATAAACAAGGACTACAAAACAGCAGCATGGTATATGGCTTGGAAACAGCGGGTAAATAATAACAAGTAGGCAAGTCTTCATAAAAACATTTTTTAGAAACCCTGAACAATGAATCTTGAGTTAAGTAAGTCCAGGTCATAGCTACACATAAAAATACAATTCCCATGACAATGTTAAATATTTAAAGTGAATTTAATTTAAGTTGTTTTCTGTTATTTTCTTTCCTACTGTTATATTGGACAATGAAGTTTTAATTAGAATAAAAACTAATCACTAAAACTAAAAACTAAAACTAATCATGTTAGAAAACTAGAATTTCATATGTTTTTTTATCATGTTAGAAACTAGAATTTCATATGTTTTTTTATTATACGTTACTATAGTTCTGTGTATTTAACACAGACAAGAATGGTTTCAAATTACTTGATTTTTTAATTCCGCTCGGGACCTTGCTCTAACCACAGTTCCACCTATCCTGAAAATTGACAGACTTATGAGATCTGAAGCTACCCATAAGATTCTAGTTAATTACATGTGCTATATTTGACTGGCTGATTTTTTAATGAAAGTTTTGTAATTAATTCGTTATAGATGAAGTTTACTTAAGAACAAATAGTTAGCTAGTAGTTAAGTAGTTAATAGTTACGTAAATATATTGCTATTACAGATCATCTCGGAACTGTAATGACTACTGCTACAGTATTCCCATAACCTACACATAACGGGAAATTTGATTGTTTCCGTACAATATTGTTACATGGGGTGACCTTTAACAGTGCCAACTTGTATTAAAGCGTCTAGCCAAACTGTAATTATCATAACAATGTTTCCATTTTAATAACTAATTGTTTATTATTTATGTTTTTTACGCTGAAAGTTATCTGGAGCAAACAAATACTCGTCAACAAACCAAAAATGAAATAATTATAATAAATTATTATTATAGTATACTTATTGAATTCTATTACTATGCATTAAATCTACAATATTGTGACACAGGTAAACACAATTCCTTTGAAATCTTTATTTATATTTCAATTAATTACTAGATTTAAAATAAAATGCATGTATGAATGACTAGTTCATTGAAACAAGAGAACTGGGTTTAGCAATTTTTCGCTTATGTATATTTATAAATATATAATGCCCTCTAGGTGTTTACACAAAACGAGGAAATGTTTTATGCCATAATAGTCATAATGATAAAGTTAAGTCTTATATTGTAAATAAAACATATTCTTACAACCTTATATACACAATTATGGACAAGTCCATTATTGTTCAAATGAGCATAATCATTACATTCGAACGAATGTCAATATTTACAGGTATATTTATTAAATATTTTTTTTCTGTTTTATAAATAAAGAGAGGTCGATCCAAGTATGTTATAGTACTATTAAAACAGTACTGTTAAAGAGTGCAGCGGGTACAGACAAGATTCAAACGCACGCTATCTCTTATCTCGTGAATCGAAAGCGTAAGCAATCTTTCACACAAATCATTTGCATCTGTTAAGCATGCAAGAATCTACCGCAATTGCAGTAACGTACTTTGTATATGATGAAAATTTGGGATAGTTAAGTCCGAAAGAATTGTGGCAATACTTCTGGTAATGTACCATTATTAATACAAATATTACAATAACTTCTATTAAAGGTCAGCATCATAAATAAGTTAAATACAGTTGTCCCTGAATAGTTTTTTTTGACGTAATGGTCAAATAGACTTTGATCCTTATTTCAGTACGTCACTAATATTAGTTGCTATAAGTGCATGTTTTATTGTAGTTATATAGATATTAGTGAAGAAAATATTAGGATACATGTTGTATATATTTAAAATATATCTAGTACAGTAGGTATTAGTTTTTAATATTTAGTGGAAGACTCCTTGTTATCTTTAAAACTCATTCCTATGCCAAAATTAGTTTCGGTGAGTTTATTTAAATGACCGATGTACCTATCGTCCGATTTGACGGCCGTTACTCATTGGTGAACACGTCACGTGATCTGTCTGTCTGTCTGTAGTCCAGGACCGTCCTTTAGACGATTGAACATTGAGTTCTACCTTCAGAACAGTATTGGAGATATGGTCCTGTTGCGGTCGTTTACCCGTTGGTTCTCGTGATGGTTCCTCTATAAACTCTAAACCTATTCCTGATTTTAAGAGAACCTATCCTCATCCATGAAAATATATTTTTAGATTCAAGAGATCTATTCTTAAATGCATGAGGTTCTATTCTTAGATCCATTCAATCTTATTCTGAGATCCCTGAGGCCCTATTCCAAAGTCTGTAGCATGCAAATGCTAAAATAGAGAGTTTACAGTATTTTATTTAAGTATTTTATACGTAGGTAAGACTAGCTGCAATATAGGTAATAACAAGACTGGCCAATGCTCATCCCTATTCTATCATGAGACAAAATGTATCTTTATATGACTCCATTACAATCGGTAAAACACATATTTGTTCATTTATATCTATATTACTTATATTTTCATACATATTATAAATAAACGCACCATTGGTCCCTGATAAAATAAAGTGGATCTTAAATGGGTGAAAACTTTAAGGACCATTAAAGAAATTCAAAATAACTAACATTTTGATTTATGAAAGCTTTATTGTTATTGTAAATGAATTTAAAGAGACCGGTATAAATATCTGCAGTGTCTATAAGTATTAGATATATGCAAGTTTGTTTGTACGTGCCAAAATGTCAAAATGTTCACGCTGAAATGCGGTAAGATGAGAGCAAGTTTCGGAGTAGAGTTGGAACTCTCGCCACCAAGACAATACAATTTATCACCTCTTCTCTTGTGTTCTCAGACAAGATTCAGGTCTGAGCTCTCACAGTAGTACACTTAGCCTCAATTTAAGCTGTGTATTTTTTATGTTTATATAAATGCCACTAATTTAAATGACACATACATTCCGACAACCGGAAGTTTGTTGGTAATATAATAATGATCAAGCTAGATAAACGACATATTTATTAGACAATTTAAGTCATATACCACGCTAGACTTCCCTTAATAAATGTAATAAATTTGTGTAAGATATATGTGTAGCCGAAGTTAGTAAGTGCCACATATTATTGCTGATTTAATGTCTTATAAAAGATCATTTATACGATCACTTAATTCAAATATTTATAATTTATGAACCTATTAGAGATTATTACTATATGAAACAAAATATTTGCTCGGACATATTAATTCATTACTAAATTAAATATTATTTATTACATATTTGTTTTATGAGCTAATCGCCTTAAGTTTTAGTCCAAGTCGTTTAGAACTGTTTTAAGATCCCCTCCCAAATGTACTTTTTTACTTTTTGCCACTATTTAAATTATTACATTATTGGAGCTGACCAAGTGAGTAAATTAAAACTATGTCAGTACCCACGTTTTCATTGCGTGAATGTTTAAATAATAAAAATATTATCGATTTTTACTGTCAGAATATGTCTTTTTTTATTAAACCGTATGAGTCTGTGTGGTTTGAGTGTGTAGCCGAGTCTTGTGCCTGTGTCGCGTGTCGCTCTCCGCCTCGTCGTGGTCTTGTCACGGCTAGCCGTGCGGAGTCCTGACGCACCCGCCCGTGCTCGACGCGCTGTCGGTTGCCTCTGCCTCACCCTCTTCTCCACCATGCTCTTCGCCAATCACTGTCATCTTTCCGTTTCTTTTCTTAAATTGGCTAACGTCAACGCTCAGTCCCTCTTCTGCCACATAGATGAATTCCGCACTATTTTCGATTCCATTCAATTTGATATCATTTTAGTCTCTGAAACTTGGCTTTAATCCCATATAACTGACAAGAGCGTTGAGCTTCACGGGTTACAATATTTATAGAAACGATCGCACTTCGAAGGGAGGCGGTGGAGTGGCCGCTTATGTAAAATCTCATCTTCCTGTCCTGTATCTGTCCTTTACTATTCCGATAACTCCAGGTTAGGGTGTGTCCTGAGTACATGATTATCGATTTAGTGTTGTAATGGAATACACGTTCTAGTGGCTGTGTGCTACAGGGCAACCTGGCCTGGATTATCATGTGGAATTCGAACACTCACACTTATCAATTTTATGGCTCCTTATCGACATGTCATTGTAATGGGGACTTTAACTGCAATTTACTGGGACCTGATAACTACGACAAGACCAACTTGACTAACCTCTTCCGTTCCTGTAATTTAATTATTCTTCACTAAACGCCACTCATCACACAGCTACTGCCGACACATTGCTGGATGTTATAGCAGTTGCTGACCCAGATCGCGTTGTGCATCATGGACAATACCCTGCCCCTGGCCTTTTCTCGATATGACCTCATCTTCTGTGTTTACAGACTATCCATTCCTAAGGCGTGCCCCAAATTCGTATCCTTAAGAAATTACAAATATATTGATTCAGATGCTCTTCTCAATGATGCGTGGGCTTTAACTTGGAATGAGGTAATTCTAGCCCCTACTGTTGATCTTTATGGTAAATAAATTTAGCTCTTTCGTTTCTTCACTTTGAGACCAGCACGCTCCACTGGTGACAAGGAGGGTTACTAGGCGGCCAGCTCCCTGGATCACAGATGTTATACGTAATTTGCAAGGCTCAAAGAGATTCTGTATTTCGTAAAGCAAAACGTACTAAGTCACCTGCTGATTGGCTAATATATAAAAGACTAAGGAACAGAGTCAAGCAACAATTTCGCAATGCCAAAATAAGATTTTACTATCTACAATTTTCTGTTCAACAATCAACAAAAATCGTTATGAAAAAAAGTGAAAGAGCTTGGCATAGGTAAAGTTAACTCTGATAAGCCTATCTCAATTGATCTTAATATAATCAATAACTACTTTGTGGATATCCCTATTGATCTATCCGGGGCCCGTGATTATACCAATGAGTTGAGTGTTGTTCCACTTAATCGTGCTCGGCATCAGTTCTCTTTTGCTAGTGTGACTGAGACTGACGTTATAAGTGCGATCTTGAGAATTTCTAGTAACACAGTTGGAGGCCGATAAAATACCTATGAAATTGTTTGAGAATATTCTTCCCGTAGTAGTTCCTATAATTACAAATATTTTTAACAAATCTCTTTCTTCTTCAATATTTCCGTCTGTTTGGAAACTCGCTATTGTTCGCCCACTTCAAAAATGTTCATGCCCTGGTGACCCCTCAGACTTCAGACCTATTAGCATTCTATCAGCTTTATCTAAATGCCTTGAGAGAGTGGTTGCATCAACAAGTATGTTTCTTTCTCGAATCCAATAAACTTTTGTCCAACTTTCAATCAGGATTTTCGTACTAATCACAGTACAACGAGTGCTCTTTTAAAAATCACTGAAGATATACGTTCGGCAATGGACAAAAAGGCTTTTTACTATTTTAAACGCTTTTTGATTTTTCTAAGGCTTTTTGACTGCGTTTACCACCCATTGCTTTCTTTTGAAATTGTCTAAAATCGGATTCTCTGATGGCTGTGTGGAGTGGTGTGGGTTGGCAATGTCGTATCTGTCAGGTCGTCAGCAGTGTGTTAGGTCTAACGACAAAGACTCCTACTGGAAACCTGTGAATCGAGGGGTGCCACAGGGCCTCTGTCCTTGGCCCTCTTCTTTTTTTCAATTTACATCGACGATTTGACTGCTATGATCAAACACTCATTTTTTCACCTGTATGCCGACGATTTACAAAGTATACAGCCACTTTTTCCATTTCGAAACTATCTAAACATGTTGCTGGACATGAACACTGACATTGACGCTATTGCAACGTGGGCCTTCAAACACGGATGAAACTTAACGAAAGCAAGACTCAAACTATTCTTATTGGAAACTTCCAGACTTCTGGAGCGGTATCGACTTGAACAACACTCCTACACTCATATTGAACGGTCATCCTCTTTCATACAGTGACAAGGTCAAAAATCTTGGACTGACTAATTACAAAAACTCTTAGTTGGGCCGATAATGTTACTGAGACTTGTTGGCATGGTGTTTGCTGGTATTCATAGTCTTAAGCAATTTTGCTATTTATTTACCTTTGAATTTGAAAGTAATGCTAGTGAAGACCCTGATTTTCTGCCATTTCAATTACTGTAGCGAAGAGTTATAAATGACATGACGGTTGAGCTTTCGGACAGATTACAACGTTGCTCAAAATTATTGTGTTTCGCTTTATCTTCAACCTCAGACGATATGACTATATAACACCCTTCATCAATCAGTTACATCTGTTAAAGTTGAATCTACTCCGTCAGTTCCACATTCTCAGCATGTTACATTCTATTTTGTATAACGATTATTCCCCTTCTATCTGTCTGAACGCTTTTCTTTTCATTTCGGAAACAAGTAATTTGGAAATACTCGACGTGGAGCCTCTCTGTTATCTATTCCTGTTCATAGATCCTGTATTTACAGTAAATCATCACACTCTCTGCTTGTCGACTTTGGAATAAATCTCCCGGATCATATTAGAGGGTATTCGTAGTCGGGAACGGTTTCGGGGGGTGCTTAGGGACCATCTGTTTTGGACCTCGTCGGGTTGACGATGTCGTGGCATAGGGACGATGGCTTTGTATGAATGGTGATGATGAATGTCTGTTAAATTCCTTGTAAGTTTTTATTCTATGTATTTATTTTTTAGTTTCATAGAAAACCTTTGTTTCATTTTATTACTTTATATAATAGAGATTATAATTTTTGATTTAAAATAGTAATGTAAACTGTATTGTGGCTCTTGTTTTACAGTAATAGTAGAGTTTATTAATTTTATGGTTAGGTGTAAAGAGAGGACTTATAGTCCTAACCTCGCCAATTGAATATGTTTTACGTTGTATTCAATAAAGACATTTTTCATTTCATTTTCATTTCATTTCATCATTTCTTACTACTTTAATAATTCAAAATATTTGCGTTAGAATACAAATGAATCGGGTCATGCTAAAAGGGGATCAGTCAAAAAATAATGAAAATTGAGATAACAATGAATTTGTATTCCTAGGACCAAATTACATCTTTTCACGCTAAAAGGTGATCAGTCTGATGCATGGTTACTACAGAAACCAGTGCATAGACGTAATCAATTCATGCTAAAAGGAGCTCAGTCACTGACTGATCCCCTTGTAGCACAATTTGGGTGTGGAGTCAACAAGCCAGCCAGCTGTCACACGGATCACTACTCTCGCTAGTTCGCTACCTAAACCTAACCTACAAAACGAATGTTGATTTTGATCATTTCGCATACAATCACAGCTTTTTAAAGGAAATATTTTAATTGATTTGCTTAAGCACGGTGAAAAATGATTGAAGATGAAAGTGAAGAAAAATATCGAATGTAATCAAGGAAGAAAAAGGAAGGCAAACAAAGATTTGTGGAAGAGAAATAAAACAAAAGCTGCTAGACTACAAGGTGAAAGAATTTTTCGATAGTAAAGGAAACTTAGTACCAAAGAAAACTACCGATTAACCATGCAGGCAAGTCAATTTTATTTTAAAACCTGTAGTTTTATATGAAACATTTACAAAATTGTGTTGAAGTTCACTTAGGCTACCTATGTTGTTTACAATCTAGTTTACATGGACTAGGTTATCTTTGTTCATTCCTAGCCCTATTCCTACATAGTCTAAAGTAACTTAACGTATGTTCTAATACTCTTTACTAATAAAACTAATGGGGTTGCTGTACAGATAAAGTAGGCCTACTTCACCAGTTTTCCTATATTTTTTTTACAGGTTTTAGGCTATAACCTTTTTGTATTGTTTCAGCTGCAAGAGGAAGAACTGCATGGAGGCTGTCACTGTCACTGGAAGAAGATCAAGTAGATGTTTTGAACCATTTTTTAAACCTGAACACTAAAGACCAGCAAGACTTGTTTCTCTACAGTCCCCTTATAATATGTGAACGATATAAAGCATAGGCGACCAAGAACAGAAGATGCTCGAACTAACTGTGCAGCATTTACATATCATGTAATGGTTGGTACAGACCGAGTGCAGGTATGTTTCAAGGCTTTTTTATCATTACATAGTGTGACAAAGAAAAGGGTTGAAAGGATTAGAGCATTAAAAATGTTCGGTAAAAGTCCAGTGGACAAAAGGGGATTACATGTAAAAAAATCTATGTCAGAAGAAACCAAACCTTAAAATACGGGAACATATAAGAGAGTTTTTCCAACTAAAGAAAGCCACTACCTGGGAAGGCCAATAAAGTACTTGGACGCAACTCTTAATATTAAGACGATGTACAGCCTTTTTAAGGAAAAATATCCACTGGAAACTGTCGGACTTACTTTCTTCTTAAATTCTTTAATGAACACTACAATCTAAAATTTGGGAGACCTCAAGTAGATATTTGTTGTTGTGTTTGCGAAGAGTTGAGAATAAAACTAAAAAGCCCACATCTGAATGATGCAGCCAAAAGGTGTGCGCAAGCAGAACTTCATGTTCACAAGCGCAAAACAAAAAAATTCTTTTGTAAAATAAAAAACCGATACTGAGGACAAACAAAATGACAACATTTTGTGTTTGTCTTTTGATTTCATGCAAAATGTGCAAATTCCAAAGATACCGGTCCAAGAAACTTTTTATTTACGGCAGCTTTCAGTAAATCTGTTTTGTATCCATAACTTAAAAACTAATAAAGCAGATATATATCTCTACCACCAGGGGACTGCTGCGAATAAAGGACCGAATGAAGTATGTTCATTTTTTATTAACATTATTTTAAATCACCTTGACAAGCAGTATAATGAGCTTCACCTTATTATTCTGACAACTGCTGGGGCCAGAATAAAAATCACCCACTATCAAGATTTCTTTCCCGCCATAACGGAACTCAAACTGTTCGACAAGGTAGAGCAGTATTACCCAATTAGAGTGCCATTCCTTTCTGCCCTGTGACAGGGACTTCAGCATCATAAAACGTGAGTTGAGAAAAAATGATAGACTATACACTGTGGATCAGATATCAGACTTTATTCTAAAATCGAGCAAGAATGAAAAGTTTGTTGTCCACAAAGTAACAACCCAACAAATTCTGGACTTTAAAAGTTGGTGGCCTTTTTTTTATAAAAAAAAAGTTGTATCTGAAGAAACTAAAGGTAGAAACACCCCCAAACAACAAAAATACTCTTCTCAATCAGTTCTTTTATGCACTACACACTTACAGAAGTGAGTTTCCTGGGAAAGTTTGTTGCACGCCCGTTCATTGACTCGGAATTAAGCCATACTTTCAACCTTACAGGGCAAGGAAGGCTGTTTTTTAACAGCTCCCTGATAAAACTGCCTATTTGGAAGGAAAAGTACCATTGAAGAAAGCTAAACTTAATGACATAAATAAAGCTTCGACCATACATCCCCATAGAATTTGAAGAGTGGTACAGTGAAATTTATATGTGCCCACTACAGAAGAAGAACATGAGGACTTTGATGACTAAAAATAACTCATTGAGTTAACCTATGTACTATTTTACAGTATGACACACAATTTAACAATGATATTTCAATAAATTTGAGTGTAAAAACAAACATTTTTGATCATTTATTCCCATTTCATGCTAAAAGGGGATAAGTCAAGCACTTTATATAATTTTTTTTAGTATGTAAAAATTGTTTTTTTCTGTCTTTTACATAGTTTCATTTAATTATGTATGGTCTAATGTTGTATATTTAAAAAAATAATTGCTCTTGAACTATTTTTGTACTCAGAAAACAGTTTTTTTTTTAGTTTTCCGAAAACTGTTCCTTGAAGACTGATCCCCTTTTAGCATGACCCGATTCAAATATAAATCAACGTTCCTAAACGTGTTATACTCTAAGGGTTAGTAACCTCCATTCCTCCCTTATAATAATATATCGTTGTTTTCAACTTCCAGAAAGTGCTGAAAACACGTTTTTAATGCCTTAAAATATTTATTATATTTGTACAACGCCTTTTACTTTATTGTATTTCTCTTTCAGTTCATAAGTGTTCAGTAAATAGAGGTATCCTTAATCCAGCCAAGAGCTTTAAAATATAATGTAATCTCATCATTAAACTACTTAAATTCATAATGTAGTATTGATTATTTAATCGAATGTATATTATCAATTGAAGGAATAAAACAAGTGTTTCATTACGTATTCCTGAGCCACAATTTGAATTTATTTAAGATTGAGTGAATAATGGTTTAAATTAAATTAAAAAATGTTTATGGACGAAAGGTTGTCAGTAAACACACCGCACCAACTGCACTGTAGGTTTGTAGGATCCTTGTACAGGTACAATACTTGTACAGAATCTGTTCTATTCCTTGTTATTTTTTAATAGGTTTTTCATATTAATATAAATAATTTCTTGGCCTATTATGGGTACTGATCAGTTCAAACATCAATGATTCTACTCCTTATTCTCATAGGTTAATCACACAAGTCCTTTGGTTATGGTCCGTGACGGAATCACTATTGATAGTTTTGCCACTTCAAACTACATCGATTCTTTGCTCTAATTTTTTGGATACTTCCACAGATTTTTAAACACCGATCCGTGACTGGATCACTGAAGAAATGATACAATTAGTATAATAAAATATAAGAATTCTTGCATAAGCTTATGATCCATCCCGGGAGCTAGTCACTATTTTTAATAATAACATCTCATCGTATTTGTTATACTTCTTGTTCAGACTTGTAGACGTATTGCGCTTTATTACTTCTACGTGAAGAAATGGCCAACTCTTACCGTTAAAAGATTTTTTACCGATTAAATCATAATTCTTCTTATGGTTAGTAGGATCATCTCATGTGACTGCGTGCCTTATCTGTGTCAGTATTACTATTAGCGACACTGGTCACTTTTTTATGACACAATTCTATATTTTCTTCGAAAAATTCTCAAATTGGTCCTAAGCCCCTATGTACGTTCGAATCATTGTTATCAATATCGTTCATTTCTCAGCGGATAAACTCCAGTGCTTGTTATGATTGTAGTATCGTTACACAGGTTAAATAAACTTATTATTTTGTGTTTTTTAAAGATTTAATATTCTTATTTGGACTGAATTGCTTTATTATTTTATTCCAATTAATTACCAAATGAATTGAAATAATACAGCAATAAATTATTCACCAAATTTATTTTGACTTTTAATTGTAAATTCAGAAATTTAACTTATTTCTGTTTAATAATTTATATGTAGACCGACAAGGTAGTTCCAAAGGACAGAGACTAACAAAAGTCTTGTCAACCTATCCAACATTTTACCTTTATCTTTAATGTCAGACAGACAGAGACATGACCTTTTGATCTTAAAGTCAGTAATATTCTTACTTGAAGCAATATGAACCGAAGTACTTTGTTTGAGGTCTGTACTACCTTTTTATTAAAGTTATTACATAGGCGCCCATGTGTGTAGACAGACGGACGGACTGCCCTTTGACCTCTTGACCCAACAACGATAGGTCTTTAGAAAGCCTATGAACGGTCTTCAGTGTATAGACTTATTCGTGGTAAATTCCGTCAGAAATTTTCCCGGTTCTGACCTTGTTGCAAACAAAAGCAAAGACTAATGTTATATTCACGATCACGCAGCAAATAAATTTCATTGCATAGTAATGTAAGTCATGTAAAAATTAATGAATATATACATGATTGGTCATGATGCTTTGCTTTATCCCAAAAGCACAACTGAGAGCAATGTAATATTATTGTCAGGCACAACTGATTGATGATCATATGAGACTGTGGATGCCTTCAACTTTACATCTATGCTTCTAAAGGCAAACACGACTGAATTAATTTTGAGGTTGAAATGAAAGAATAGTGAAGATAGTAAATATTCAACAATATTGCAGGACAAATAGATACTTCCTTTACTCATAAAGTGGTCATCCTGATCATCCTATAATATTTTCATTTATATTTATATCCTAATTTCAAAACATTTCCCTTTATGTTGCTTTTATCATAAAAATATGTAAGTCCAATACATACGGTGCACAATAACCCAGATAAGAGATGGGTTTCTTTTGTGAAAAAGCAAGAAGAAGTTATGAGAAAACCCATAATCTTCAGCAAAGGAAACAAGGATACATGCAACAAATGTTTTGACTTCACTCGAGTTTGCTTCCTTGTATATTCTTTGTGGATACATTCCATAAGACAGCGAATTATCCACACTGTTTAGCTAGATAAATAATTAAAATTTTATCTGTTGTAATACATAAAGCAATAAATATATTTTTTAATTTTTGCACGTTAATAAATACTTATTTTTTTAAAGTACTATAGATTTCAAGCAAGCAAAAATGTTTAGAGATTTGTAAAAAATTTTATAATTGAATTTTTAAACAAAACTTTTAATATATGCAAAAAGATTTAGAGTAACTAATTTAGAAAATGAGCGAATTGTAATATATATTTAATAATTTGTAAGTGTGATATTAGTGTTACATGTGTGTGAGTATTAATATTCGTAAAAAGTGGATAAAACTGATGGAGTTAGAGATGTATAAAGTCGTAGTAATAAATATTTGAGATAAAAAGTTTACAAGCAAGTTTAATAATCTGCAAAATAACATTGAATATTGCTTCAAGATGTTAAAACAAACAATGACTTTGCCACATTGCTACCAAAATAAAGCGATAAATGAAAAACATGACAGTTTGGAGTTGGGTCCCCACGTTCTTTGGAATTTTGCCGACAAAATCTAATTATTTCATAAATCTATAAAATTTAACGTTGGAGTGGGCTCAAAACCCACGGCGTCAGCATTTCTGGCTTGACATTCTGCAGGTACTCGCAAAAAAGATGTAATCAACTTCAATAAAATTATCAACCTCATAAATAGAACTTAATCTTGAACATAAAAAATAAAACTTGCCTAAACAATAGTGTGACGAGATTATCCACTTATTGAGAAAGTAATCACGGACAAATAATATACATATATAAATAATTATCGGTACAACGTTTCGTCTTACTTTTGTTATCATGGCGACATACAACTACTTGTAAAACAAATATTAATAATGGTGTAATTGCTTATAGGTATATTAAATAATACTAAATGTTAATAAAACAATACTTTGCTATGTGGTTTGGTTTTTGGAACAACTCTTTCGAAACAAAACGTTATATCATCAGGTGACCCCAGAAATAAATATTTACATATTTGTATTACAATTAATATTAAAATACCATATGACCTGACGATAAAACCTTTGGTTTCGAAAGGCCTCATCCAAAAAATAAACTACAATGGAAAATATTGTCTTATTAACATTGACTATTTAAAAATTGATTCCAATTGCTCCATGAGTCTTTAATGGCGTATTTAATAAGTAAGGTATTATAAAAGACCATTTGTTAGAATCATGTTATCCTTTCAACACTCATATCGTCAATTACAACCTTTATACAAAGTATTCCAATCAATCATACTAAATATTATTATTTCCATTTACTGATATGTCTTGTGAGGAACACAATAAAACCAGGGAAAACATTGGAATTATAGTCAGAACATTGGGAAAACTTTGTAATCTTTTATTTCTTTTTGAGTAAAATACGCCTTATATGAATAATAGCCTATGTATCAAAACTGTGACGGTGAAGTCCCCAAACTAAATTAAATATCATCATTGTTACCCAGTTACATGGAGTAATCCCATAGAAGTAAAGTACCGTAGGTCCTTTACTTTTATTAAGGCACTAAGTTCTGACAGCAAGTGTTTTATCCACAAGAATGTTTTATAAAAAAGCTTTATGGGAGTATAATCCTTTGTAGATTTTACTCTGTTGAAAGTTAATTCTTGTTATATTGGATTCAAAGAACACTCCGTTGTAATATGTTGTGGTGTATGTGATTGTCATATTCAATTACAATTTTCCAAGTAAACAATTTGCCATTTATGTTCTTAATAGTCGTTTGTTTGAAAATGGATTATCAACTGCTACTGTTACCTCTCTATGTAATAGAACTATTGATTACTATCATAAGAACTATCAGGATTCATCGCATTTAAAATATAAGTGTCTAGAATATCTAAATTATTACTCTTTTTAGCAATGAAGGAGAACCAACAAATATAATCCTCAAAAGTCAATTATATTTGCTGTAACCTGACTAAGACCTTTTACAGATATGAGCCATTTTTAAGCATCTGTATTATCGATTCTATATAAATGTTTACAGATATTCGTGTCACTCTTTTGGTAATTACTAAACTATCTTTGCTTTCTGAAATTTCTTAAGCTGGTTTTTGAGAAGTTCCATCAACTTGTATCAAGAATATTAGGGATACAATCTGAACAGGGTTCTATAAGGATGGATGCCTTTGTGCTATTACACTAAATTTGATGAAAACATTTTCCAACAGTTAGTAATTTATATATTCATAACTTTATCTAAGCACGCCATAGCTTTGAGCAGCGAGAGCAATTAATCTTAAAGTATCCCATTGTTACTACCAATGCCAGATAATACTTATGTAGTAATCTTGTTAACAGCCAGGAGACTAATTGTTAGTAATCCCACTGCATTGAGGGATCGGATCGTGTTCCGCTGCATTAAGTCTGACTCCAGTTGCAATTACATTCCTTTATCCAATTATCATATTAATTGTTATAGTATGATTGATGATCAAGCGTAAGATGTATCAAAGTTAATAAAATTTGCTTGCTTTTAGCCAGTTTGTTTTTAATGATTTTATTCTTACTTAAACCTCTAAGACTATCCTTTTTGAATTGTATCGCTAACTATTTAGCGCCAATCAACCCATTACATCCTAATGTTTATAATAAATTTGTTTAATTGTTTATTTGAACTCCTAATAGTTGCTTTGAAAATGAAAAATTAAATATATCGTGCCGATTGGCCAAAATAGGGTGTGACCAAGGTAACGCCTGGACATTCCGAAAAAATTTGACTATTTTATACTTAAATCAAGGAAGATGGACAAAACTAGTTTTTTATAGGAGAAATACATTTATTGTTACGTGTACACTTGTGACACTAATATAGGGAGTATGAAAAATTTAAAAACATTTTTTGCACGATTCATAACAATAAAGTATTCGTTTGTAAGCACAGAAAGCAAAACTATTTTATCATAACAAAACCAAAGTATCAAGTAAGTAATACTAATTGAATTTCATTTACAGCCATTTAGGTTTGTGTACATTCAAATATTATAGGTTAGTACTCACTCAATTGAATTGACTTGGTGATTCAAACCCATTGTTTGTTGTTCATAACTAGACGCACTAATAAAGCACTTTTACACAGCTCTGATCACAATTAACCGTTTTAGGATATAAACTGAACCTTTTTCTTTTGACTGATCAGTGTCAACAACCGAAATCAAACATAATCTAAAATTCTCACCTCCTTTTCTAGAGCGTGTTCACTGTGACCATTTGGTAACACTAGGACAAATTGGGTTAAAAGTTCTTACCACTATTATATTGTTATATATTTAACAGACTATTTAGAAATAAAGCAAATTGTTTAAATTATAAAGCTTTAATGTTATGTTTGAAAATTATAAGTAATATTATTTCCTCCACCATAATTATTCTGCGATTCCTCTTTTAGAAAATACGATTGTTTGTACAACTGTACAGGTACGACAACTATGGAATACATATGCATTCAAGCACGATTCACATATAAGTCATACTTAATTGTGGTTTTTTAATAAGTGAAAATATAAAGTTTATTTATCTTTTCACTTGGGACAAAAAGAAAAGAAACCTCACTTTGCAATTTGTCCTTAAACGACATTTGCGCTTATTTCCAGGGTGATTGAATATTCAGAACGGCTAAGGGTGGAGGTAAGAACTGTCCCCTCCCATGGGTATGTAAGTAGGGAAGTTCAGCTCTGTTTCAGTTAATCAAAGTTAACAGAGGTAGCAATCCCTGATGTCTAGGCTGCCTCAAACACTTAGATAACAATTCCAAATCCATTATTCATCCCCCGCAGTCGACTAGAACTATCGACCAACCCTTCCACTTCAATATCTGGACATTTACAGTTAGTGATTTACCAATCCTAGACATACATAGGGTTGCCCACATACAAGTAACACATCGGTGTTCGCTGTATTCACTGTAGGTTCAACTGGAATGTATAGAACAACCAAAAATGAATCCTCGTGATAGTAAAATTAATGTTGTGCGTTTTCTTAGAGTTTATAATATTCTTATCTATTTAAACTCGGAAGATACATACGCTATTTATTACCCTTTTTGTGTGTATAAAATGATTCATTATACGTGTGACATACACATAGAGTGGGATGTCTTATATATATATATATATATATATATATATATATATATATATATATATATATATATATGGCACAATATCTACCAGTTGCGTAATATAGGTAAAGGGCAATAGCAGAAAGTTATATCACAACAATGTACCCTTTATGTGTAAAATATGCCTAGAATCTCGTTCACTTCAATATGAGCGTTAATAGGTTTCCTTATCTAGGGAGCTAGTGTAACTCGAACACTCCTTTGTATCAATTATATGATAACGTTTAACTAGTCGTATAATTAAAATAGATATTAGCATTAAAACCATTACAATGATTGTTTACTTTACGTTGTAAAATAGTCGTATTTAGAATAATAATGACCTATAGTATATATGAATCAAAATGTAAATTATATAGTTAAAAATTAATGGCCAATTGCAGCTCTTGCTTATGCAGGAAAACTAGAAGCTACTTATTTTGTTGTTATTTTATTATAATTAAACTGGTACACTTTTTTATTTTAGGCTTCAAGAAAGTGAACTTCTAGAGATATATTTATAATCAGGTTTGGCTAAAATAAAGAAATGAGTGGCAAATAATATTATCTATTATAAAGAATGAATAAATCGTACACTATAAAGTTAGGGCTAAAAAGCCTTATCTCACATTTAACCTGAAGACCAACGACTTAAAGGTGACTTCCGAACTAACACCATCGGCCGGGCAGGCGGGCTGCTTGCAGGGACAGGATCGTTCAGCGGTCACCCATCCAACAGTTCGATGCTGTTTGATCGGTTGTCTTTCGATAACCACTGTTACCGCTACACTGCGCCAGTGACCACTGTATGATGCGGGAATGACGAGCTATGATTTTATGACTCGAAATGGCTCTTTCAATTACTTCACATCCACTTTGATGGGGTTATTCCACTTGAAATAAACAAATGATATTTATTTAGTTTAGAGTTTTTAGTTTTCTGTTGTCTCTACAAAATATTAAATTTCTTTAAAAAATTTTAAATTGCCGGAATGTATTACTTCCTTATCACAATCATGTTAAACCATTTGCAATATACATTTATATACTGAATATTATAAAACATTATTAACAATGTTTTTTAACTTGAAAACTTTTTAGATTTCATTACTTTAAATTTAAAGTAAATATTCTTAAAATAAGTAAGTTCCATAGAGGGTATAAAATAATAAACAAGTTGATGTTCATGGCTCGAGAAATCAACTGGATTAGAACACTAAACCATTATTACCATTTAAATATACTTTTATACTACATCGTCTCTATAGGGATCCCTGGATAGACGCATAAATATCCCATATAACATTTTGGAAAACAAATTTATGTTTTCTTTCCAAATTGTTATACGAGAGAACTTGAACTAATGATTTTAAAAAAGGCCACAATCAGAAACCCTCATCTGTTCTGTGGGATGTCAATCACCCTCGATCTCAGGTCTGTTATTGCAAGGGATTTCAGTACTTGATATTTTTATTCACGAAACATTTATATATCTGAGAATTAAATTGATTCAAAACTACACCAAGACTTATCTCAAGATCATGATGTATTCTGTTGAAGTGAGGTAAAAAGTTGTATTTGTACTAAATATGGCTTGGTATTTAACATCGATAGATTTGGTAATCATTGATTCAATTCACACTAAAATTTCCACTTGTAGGGTTATGAAATACCAAGCTTTTAAACTAGGCGGCAAGTGCCCTATTTATGATCTGTTTGCCTTTCACGCCAAGTAGAATCATAGCTAACGCAATTACATTTTTGGAATATTTCAACCCCTATGAAGAAAGCCATTTTATATTAAAAGAAATATTTTGTATTCCTATAACTTTTAATCAAAGCAAATATTGGGTAAAACCAGCGGAAAATGTAGATGTTAAAACTAAGAATAAAATTAGTACACCACATTTCCTTAATTTGATCCGCTTTGATTACCACGCATAAATACCAATATATTATTCTAATTTTATGTCATTAGAACAGAAATACTTTTAGAATATAACAGTAAAATCTGCCCAAAACTTGTTTACTCTTTTATCGAAAAAATATATGAAACATAAGTAAACGTATACAAGCTTACATCAGGTGCGGGTGCTACCAAAAAGCTACAAAATGTTTAACTCTGGAATAACTTAATTAATACTTCTGAATTAAAGACAAATGACAATTCTACATGTTGTAAATCAGATTATACAAGAGACTTTGTTCCATATCCATTCATATGGATGATAAAGGGTGCAGGTAAAATGGGTTATTTGTTTTCATTTCAAACTAGTGACAATTCCCGTGATTTGTCGTTAAGATTTGTGTTTAAAATGCGGTGGAATAGTCTAATAAGTCATTGATAATGTTATAGTATAAGAAATAATTTGCAGTGTATAATAAGACAATATAATTGAAAGTATTTTCAAACTAATAATTCAAAAGAAATAAACATTCTTGAAAAACGTAGATATATACTAGTATATATATTTATTTTGGTATATTTAGCATTCTGTTTACCATTGAGTGAAATGCTGCTTTGAGTGAAATATATATAAACAATTCAAATCCTAAAAGATAATCTAATAAAAATACAGTAAACTAGATATAAATGAAATTGACGATATCTTATCATTGACAAAATCAACTGTTAATCAAAATTATTTTCAATACAATAAGGACTTTTAAAAACAAGAAGATGGGTTGGGAATGAGATCTCCTCTTTCAGGCCTTCTTGCAAATATATATATATATATATATATATATATATATACAACATTTAGAAAAGAACAAAATAATGAGTGACACTAATCCATTTAGAGACAAAATAATTTATTAGTTTAGATATGTGGATGATATATTTTATCTTTTCAATGGAGATGAGAACCAGGCAGAACACCTTTTAACATTTCTCAATTCTATATCACCAACAATTAAGTTTTCTAAAGAAATCCAAAAAGTCAAAATTAACTTTCTTGATATAAGTATTTCTAATCTTAATGGAAATCACTCATTTGAAATTTATAGAAAAACAACCCAAACAGATCTTCTAATACCATCATCCTCTAACCATCCTTGGAAATACAAATTAGCAGCATTTCACTCAATGGTAAACATAATGTTAAATATACAAATGAGTAATGAGAATAAAAATAAAGAAATTAATATAATAAAAATAACTAGCTGTCAAAAATGGATATCAACCCCAAATTTTAGACAAAATGATTAAGAAGAAAACAAGAACAATTAATAAAACCAACTAAATTCTACCTAATCATAATACTACAGAAATTCAGAAATATATATGTGTACCATTCAATACTAAATTAAACAAAGCTGTTCGAAAAACCATTCAAAATTCAAAATCCTCCATCAGTCACCAAACAAGAAATAATACATTTAAACTTATTAAAACAAAGTGAACCAAAATGATGACAAACAGGAATTATACAAACAATCTGGAGTATACAAAATTAACTGTAGTGACTGTGAAAGCTATTATATTAGGCAAACTGGAAGAAATTTTAATAAAAGGTTTAAAGAACACATACAAGCTTTGAAAACAAATAACATGTCTACAATAAAATAAAATTTTGCTGAACACTTATTGGAGACTGATTATAACTACACAAATATTGAAAAGAACATGGAAATTTTAGATATCGAAAGGAAAGGAGAGAAATTAAACACAAAAGAAGAATTACATATTTATCTAAATTATAATAAAGATTCTCATAACATTTTAAAATAGTAATATGAAAAATAAGACAAATCCAATTTTTTTTAAATTAAAATATTAAATACAGATTACTAATAAGAAAATTACAATTGTGTCATTTCAATTTAACATATGTTTAAAAGGACCACTTGTGTATATCTAATTGTTTATTATTTATTTGTTTATTTAGAGGTTAATGTACACTGATGATGGTTAAAAACCGAAAGACGTGTATGTAATAAAAAGTTTTTTAAAAGGGTTTTAGTTACTTTCATTACATAATATACATACATAACCCTGTAAGTGGAGAAGTGGAGTTAATAACATATACTAGTATTTTTATAATTGATTGTTCCGAAAAAAAAACTTTCTTGCAGCTTTAACTCTTTTTATGGAAAAAACTTACTCAATCCTTATAGGGATCACTGGTCATTTCCGGAGTGTTCTATGTAATCCTTAGATTGGTTTGGGTTTAATACTTTAATCAAAATTATATCAATACGAAAAAGGGGTTTCTCTCCGGTGGTTTCTTTCCTCCAAAATAAGGACAACGGAATGTATTTTATATTTATGATAGTTAATTTTACTATAGCTTTAATTTATGACTTAAATAAATTCTATTTTTAACCAAGCATATTTTAAAAATACATTTTTTAACTTTTTCAATAAGGAAATCAAACTATTATATAAAAAAAATTACGTGTGGCATAATAAATTAAAACTTGTAAGAATGCATTAGTTATTTCATCATTTACTTTAGTGAACTAGAATACGTAAAAAGTACTGTCGAATATTGAAACAAAACTCGTTCTCCCTGAGAGTACATGGACGGAATGTTACTCCATTGCTGCCAATCTAACAGACAATGATTTTCCTTGGCGACATCATCCATCTTGTTTAACACACCCCGACATTAGACGTTGACATTATTTCTTTTCTTTGACGCCGTCTTACAGTGGGTTCTAGACCGTAAAAACAAATTTTAAACTCAAAGATTGTTTTTTTTATGATGAGGTTAGTTCGCGTCCATGCACATGTTTTATTATACAAAAATATTTTTTATTACTAAATAAAACCATAAATCATCATTTTAAAAGGTTTTGCACACATCCTCTTATTTATTACTTACGATTGCCTTTGTATCATTCGCATTTTACTTCATACTCGATTGATACTAAAAACTCAATATAAAGTTTTAAAGACAAGTTTTTTACCACTAATTCTTCATCGGATATATTTAAAGTTATAATATAAGGTCGTACTTCCATAATGTTTTCCAAAATAGTAAGGCTCTAAGGTACACGGAGCATTTTAGTTAATTCCATGCTGTATTTTGTTCTGTTAATTTATTGAGATATCTTGTAATTTATTCGTTACAGCTCAAGCTTACTTCAGCACAAGTAAATCTATTGATATTACACAGAATCTAGCGGAACTGTAATGGCCGCTAATATAACTTTCATATATTGTACATAACAGTGAAATTCACCATCCATATAAATTTGCACAATGATAAATTAAATTATTATTTTGCTTATATCAAAATATTATATAGAAGCAAATATTGAGATTTACAGGTATATTATGGGATATGGTATTTTTTCATATGTTTAGAAAAATAGAGGGCGATTCAAGGATCATATCAAACACAAAAAGGGGGTTGGTTGAGTACAAGGAACAGTACTGACGAAAAGTGGAAAGGTCTAAGACAGGATTCGAACCCGCGCTATCTTTACCAGGCGAATCGAAAGCGTAAACAGTCTTTAATAAATCGTCTAGGTCTGTTACCGATGCAAACTGTAACGAAATGACAAGCTAATTTTTTAATTTTCTGTAAACTCGGGATAAATAAAATTCAAAAGGAAAGAAGCAACGCTTCTGTTAATGTACTGTTAAATACCTGTAGATAGATTGTAATTAAGTTTGCATATAAATTTAATAAAATAAGAAATTGAGGCACAATAAAATATTTTAGTAAAGCCAAATCTGTAAATGAATGCACTTGTTCATTAAAATTCGAACGGTCCAGGAAAATATTGAAATCTGAGTTCAAAGATCGTTACTAAATAGCAATATACTTAAGTGACTGACGAATTTGATATTTGATTTATAGCTGTTTGACTCAGAGATGCAATCAATTTAAGATTAGTTGGTGTGGTGAAGTGTCTACATAGATGTTTGAAATATATAAAGCTTGGACAGACTAGTTGAACTAAATAATTATTTGGGTAAATAGAAACATGGAATATTAAACGATTTGGTGACATGGTGGATTGATGACATAAGGATCTAATACTGCAATGATATCTCGTCATATACATGAACAGGATCAATAGCAAACATAACTTTGGAATAAATTAATGACTCCAAAAGAATTAAACATACTATATGATATTATATAGATAAATATGGGGAGAACACGCTGCTAAATAAATGAATAAGAACGAAAAGATTCCTTGAATATTATCAAGCCTACAAGAGCTTAGTTTGTAACAACACATAGAAGATATAAACAGTTTTAAACATTACACTTTCTGGTACATTAATTTTCCACTCTAGCTCTTGGAAATAAAGTAATAACAGACTAATATACGTAACAAGACTTTTTAATTTGTTAAGGTAATTAGTGATTAAAAAGATTCCACTAAATTTTCTAATTTAAAAAATATCCATAAAAATGTAATGTCTAAAAATGTGAAGCCAATGTTTAATTTAGCAAAAATATTTATAACCAAATTGTATAAGTTCAGTATTAATGATTAGTGTTGTGTATAGTTTTTTTAGTAAGTGCATGGTTATAGAGTTAGTGAAGTTGACAAATAACATGGTGGTTGTGATTCCTGACTTAGGCGTGCATTCCTGACGATGGCAAATGTACGGAACAATCCTGTTTCCTTCAAAATCATTCCATCATCAAAAATAACCTTCAAACAAACAATAAAAGAGGTAAACCTCTCATGGAGATTGTACGAAAGAAGTCAACGTACAAACAAACTTCGAAACTACAAGTACGGATTTTCAGCTGAAAGAAATGTTTAACTAAAAATAGATTAATTGGATTCCCGCTAACAGAAACGTTCCGGCAGCCTTTAAATCAACAGTTTACAGTTGAGAGCTCTGAAAGGTGTTGGAATAGTGGTCAAGCGTTCAGACCACAGAGTAATAAGGATAAGGAGTAGGGAGTTATTACTCTGTGGTTCAGACACTTCAGTATAGTTCGGATCACTGACTTGTAAGTGGATAGTTTGTAGTTACGGGCTTTCTTTTTTTTAAATTTACTTAAATGATAAAGGCTTTTTGAACTCCGTATGTTCAATCACGATGAGGAGGAAAACACATTGATATATTACAGGTACACAACAAGGTAGGAATACGCCAAACGTGTGGCGTAACAGGAATCGCTGAGGTTGTATACAAAGTAACAATTTTATAGCTGCATGTGTTACTAGAAGCGTTCAATAATTTACAGATAATAACTTACTGTCTTACGGATAGTACCACTACATTTGTTACTATATCACATATTAAATGTCATATTATTGAGTTAAAATTGTTTAAAAAAATATTTATTCTTCGACGGTCTCCTTGCTATCTATTCTTTTTGCTCTCTTAGGACAAGAAGCTTATAAATTGCACTTAGTCATGTACGAACCTTTGCGCTGCATCCGGAGAGACAGGATATTCAGGATAGGTAAGGTTAGGGAGTTGAGGCCGCCTCCTATCGAGATCCGTGAGGAAGAATTAGGGCACTACATCTCAAAGTCATGTCTCCCTGGAAGAAGGGGAGGCCAGTTCTAAACCAGCCTCTCCACTCAAGGTTTTTGCTAAAATTTAAAATTCATAAACTAATCATTGTTTGTAATTGAACATATAAATATTAATAAAATCTATTGGACACGTCCGCAGCCAGACTTTTTTTCTTCCTATACTTTATATTCGTATAAAAAGATACAATTCAGTGATCGCTTAACTACGGCTTCTATCATAACTTGTTAAAATGTGAGCAGATGCAATAACTTTACTGTATAAATTAGTTAGTTAATCCATTACCTAGAAAAGCAACCAATATTACTATAGACTAGAGTACTAATTTTCTTTTGTAACTAAGATTAAATACTCAAATACTGTTTTTGCTAGCAGGAGGACAACCCGTAAACAAGTTCATTCTTCAATTGATTTTATTAAAACATTTAAAAATTAATTACATTTTTACAAATAGCTTAGTGTAATTAAAATAAAGAGGATTTTCATCCCTATGTAATCAAATAATATATAATTCATCGTTAACGATAAATAGTTGTAATTTATGTAATGAACAAGCTGAAGTAAGTACCCCCATAATTCTCTAATGGTACTAATTGATAATACTCCTTATCAAGTCGTTTAGTAGCACCCAGGCTAAAGTAACAGGTATAAATTAACGTGGAGCATTAAAGCATCCTGTTCCACCATTATTACAACACTAGAACAATAGAAATGAGGTAACGCTACAAATATACCTTGTATCAATATTATCTCACTGTTTGTGAGGTATTCTGTTCCTTGAACGTTTCACATCTACTCTTGTATTGTATGCAAATTAATACATCTCTAGGTGTTTATGTTCATTTATCTTACATCTCCATATATCAACCTGTTACATAATGGTAAATGTAATTATTTTTTTACGATTTCATTTTTATATACCATATAAAAAGAACTCTAAATTATGAGGATTGGAATCCATCCATTTATTTGAGTGTCAAAATACATCATGGTTTATTTAAAAAAATCAAGTACAAAAGAGAAATGTTCCAAGATTTAGTCGTACACAATACAATTAAACAATAAGAGTTTCTAATAAAGCTACACAACAAGTGATTGATCTCTCTCCTTCATATTCTATGTGTTGTTCACGGATATCATTTTGCGGTAACATGATTTTTGATTATTGTAACCACTCTGGACTCTCACATACGAATGCTTGGATGTTTTAAAAATACGGACATTGGAAATAATTTAACGTAGTCATAGGTCAATATGTACATAGTTTAAAAGTGCTATATACGATTTATATGAATTCAAGTACAAAGGCTAACCTAATATACGAACTTTTTATTGTAATAAACAGATAAATGGGTTTTCCCTGTACGTTTAATCACTGCGCGAGTCTTTATCTCGTATATATATATATATATATATATATATATATATATATATTTAATTACATATATAGTACATATGTTTTATCATAAACGCCAACAGAAGTTTAAGATTGGTGTACGTCATTTGCAACCAAATATTTATATATTTTTTATCTTTATTCTGCGGAAATAAGAAAGCTAATTAGCTTTGTTTTATTTATTATTGTCTATTTGAAAAAATCCTAGTATTTTTTAGGTCATTAATAGACAAAAATCAACAATAAGATTTGATTTACAAACTCGGAAAGGGAAATTGAAACTTATATCTAATGTAACTAATAAAAAACAGGAATACCGCCAAAAAAGAGTGAAGATTTCTCAAAGAATATTGTCATTACCTCCCTCCGCAAGTACTGAGGAAGAGTGAAGTAGTACAATTATGGCCTGAGACACCCCTCCTTTAAGAGTAGTTGGGGAAGGGAAGGGATGAAGTACGTCGTTCCCAGACCTGAGTTTCATATTACGATCAATTAACCCACGAATATTCTTTATTGTGAGAAGGAAAAGGTTTTGATTTAAATAGTTCCAGTTTCCTTGTTTGTTATACATGTTTTTTTTACATTTATCACAAGGTTCAATTTAACACACATCCAATGGGATTTCTCGTTGGTAGTTTTAGAGTAATGTAATATATATATATATATATATATATATATATATATATATATATATATATATATATATATAAAAAATACTATCACTTTATTAGTACTTTATTTGCTGCTGGCTATTTTTAACGAATGATTTCATTTAATAGAATTTTTTTATTTACTAGAGTTTTTTTCAAAAATTTTATAATAAGTTTCCTAAACTCAATTAAATTGTTTATGGTGGTAAGTTTTGATTCAACACGATGTGTTTATAAAAATATGTACTTGCAAAAATCAATGAATTAAAAAAAATAACACTTTATTTAGAAGAAGGGCCTGATATTGTATCATAAGTAAAATCAGAGTACCTAATATGATGTAAAAAGTGGTAAAAGGATATGCTTATGACTAATAATAAATATCCAATTATTTTCGCATTTCTGGATAACTGCGACAAAGCATTTTTCCCATTTATCCATCATTTTATTATGACCTTGCCTAAAATTCCATGTACATAAGTTTAATTAATACTTATTTTTATACCAACCTACTTACCTACCTACACACTGATTTACCGGTACCGTTTATGGCATAAATATCCATTTTTCATTTATTATGCTTTTTTAACTTTAGTTACCTTTATTGCTCGTATTTATTTATACATTTGTCCTAAGAGAGACTCAAACTCTTATTAGTTAAATACCCATTAATTTTATGTTCCACTATTAATTACAAAAAATATTAGTTTTAAGAAGCCTAACCTGAAGTCTTCATTACGTAATCATTCAGTTTGTTTTCAGCTTCAACGTGCACATCTGAACAATAATTTTCGGCAAAGGAAAGAATGAAAAAGTGTTTAATAAACAAGATAAATAATAAGAGATTAACTGATTTGCACTCTTGACGGGAATTTCAATGTTTCAACAGAAGTGCTGGATGTAACGACAAGCATCCCTAGGAAGCTGGTTCTCTTGTAGTTTTGAAGAAATCTTTAACTATGTAAAAGATTAATTATAATGCAAAAGGCTTTCTGTTCCACTTCGAAGCAAAATTAAAACTAAAGCTTTTGTTATTTTTTCTGCTCTTTTATTTTTTTTTGTCTGGTGTCCCCTCCCCCATAAACAAGTCCTGACTGTATCACTGTTCAGCATCCCCCTCAATAAAAGAATCCTGGCTCGTCTTTGCCCACGAATTGGCATTAAATAACAAACTAAATAGTATTCAATAGCCATATAATTATTAAATGGTTCAACATACTCCTGAACAAAACAATGTCACTGGAAGGAATTTTAGTCTAATGATCCTTTACGGAATAATTTATCTAGGATTAAAGAGCTATTTTCTGTGGTCCTGTAGTATGAGACTGGAACACTTTTGTAAGTACCAACGAAAAACATATTTTCTCTGCAATAAGGAATAATATTTAAATAAATAGTAGGTCATTCGGTAGCTTTTTATGATATCTAGGAGTTGAAAAACAATATATTGCTTTTCTAGAGCCTGCAACAACTTTGCAATATATCAAACAGAATAACTGATACAATTCTGCCGAGGCATTGGCTACTGTTAAAGTACTAGTCATTGTTTATGTTGAAGTGAATTGGTGCCATAATGGTACGATGTGGTCTCTTGGCCCCCATCCAACTGGCTTAGCGACCGCCAACTTTGATGTATTTAATGTCGGCCCACTAACTTGGAACATTACTTTATCATCTAATGCCTTATCCAACATCAGTGCATTCATTCATGTACATCTGAAATTGTGCTTGGCTATCCGTTGCAATAATAATACATGTACTATTGAATAAATTGGTTTTAAAACTCTATAAAAATAAGTAATTCTTATGATATGTTAAGATATTTCTATTACCTTGTTAACTGTAACAAGCTGAGAATTAGGAAATTAAATATACTAAAATAAATATGCTTTCTTTTTAGAGCGTTCTAAATTAAATTTTTTCGTCATAATTCACAAACTATAAACTAATAATTTTATAAACTCGTTATTTAATGAACGTGTTCAAATAACAGTTTATGGTACACCGTTTATAAATGAATTAAGTGGATTTCTGAAGTAAAAGAAAAACGCCTTCATTAATTAGTACCAGATAAACTTTCACTGTGCAATAAAAGTTGGTAGAGTGAACCGTCCATCACTGACCATAATTGTCACTGGATTTCATACCGAAGAAAGTCTTCCTGTGAGAAGAACTTTAGGTGAATTAATATATCATGGATTTACATCACACGTACAATAATTAGCTTAGCTTTTCAGTGCCACTAATAATCTTTAGTCTATTACTTCTTTATTATCTGTAGAACATCTGTTTTTAAGAATTGAAAATAGATGCATGTTTTATTAGTTAAAAATTTCATAGTATATAACCATTTCAATTCAACAAGCTCTTGTATCATTTGTATTTTAACACAGTTATAAGATGAAAGAGTAAGATTGATATAAAATCCCAATGCTTTCTTAATTAAAAATACAATAGATTTGTTATTAAAATATATACATGATCAGATACTCTTGTTTAACAATATCACTGAGCTATGGGAATTATGTATAGAGCCTTAATAGGAATAACTGATTTTTAATAAACTATAAAATATACAAGAATATCTGGTTTGTATACCCATTTCAAAATAAAGGAGGTAAGATTTTTGATTTCCGTTGGCTTCAATAAATTTAAACTTTAAAATATATATTTAAATTAAGTTTAATTTACTCACTTAAACCAGACAACAAACGGGTACATTTAGCTTTCCCTTTTTGAAGGGGACTGAGTGTTACAAACCAATATAATTCCTTTATTTTAGGACTAGGTAGTAATAATTGTTATTTAAAATTACCAGTACGTAAAACATTTTACATAGTTCTTTGTTTCAAGGTTATTTTTGACGATGGAAGGATTGTAAAGGAAACAAGATTTTTCCGGACATTTTTCATCGTTCATTGAAACAAGAAATCAGTAACACTACGTTTCGAGATCTGCAATCTGATCTCTTCTTCAGGTAAAGAACTAACATAATTACAAACTAGGTTAAAATAAACAAATCTTACCAAAGCGTTGTGGCATGCCTAATTTAGGAATCACAACCTACATGTTGTTTGTCAACTTCACTAACTCAGAAACATGCACTTAATACAAAACTATACAAAACAACAATAATTAAAACTTAACTACGGAATACAGGTCACAATACGTCTTCATTCGTCCACTAACCACCTACGACTGACCAGAGGGACTAGCCAATGGTAATCGTCACGGCAGACTAAACCAAGATGGCGGAAATAAAAAGGAAGGGGGACCGGAATGGGCCCTTTCGTTATTATTGGTTCATGTGAGATGAACTTATTAAAACCATATTGTGACTCTGCATTGGTTTATTACAAATATCTCAACCGTTTGATACTTTTGGTTTTCTCTTTAGTTCATTTTTTAGAATTGGCAATCAAAGCGGCCTAATCTCGACTTATGGTTCACTAATTGGTTGATCTGCCAATTTAATGTATGTTGCCTCAATTAATTTCCTTTTGAAGAAATGTGGTTCCCGATGTATTATGTTGGCTTCATCCCAATTCATATCATGGTCTTTGGACCAACAATGGTGTGCAATTTTTAACTTTTCTGTGAGACCCTTTCTCGTGTTTTCTTTGTGCTCTTTTGTCCATACGTTTAGTGGTCTTTTTGTCTCGCCTATGTATTCCTTAATGCAACTGCATTTTATACTGTAAACAAAGTTTTTGGAATCATGTGTGCCATTTTTTGGTTTTGTTTTTTTACGAGCCTTTGTCTAAGAGTGTTGTGTGTTTTAAACGCGGGTCTAATGTTGTCTTTCTACTTACTCTTCTAATTTTCTCCGATAATCCCGGCACATAAGGGATGGGCATAAACGTAACTTTATCACAATTGATTTTTTCTGACTCAGGAATGATTCTTCTCGTTCGTTTGCACTCATTTATTTATTACAACATTGCCAATTCTAAAAAATGAACTAAATATAAAAGAAAAAGTATCAAACGGATCAGATATTTGTAATAAACCAAAGCGGAGTCACAATATGGTTTTAAGAAGTTCATCTCGCATGAACCATTAATAACGAAAGGGCCCATTCCTGTCCCCCTTCCTTTTTACTTCGGCCATCTTTTTTTAGTCTGCCGTGACGATTACCATTGTCTAGTCCCTCTGGTCAGTCGTAGGTGGTTAGTAGACGAATGAAGACTTATTGTGACTTGTATTCCGTAGTTCAGTATTAATTATTAGTGTTTTGTATAGTTTTTTTATTAAGTGCATGTTTTTAGAGTTAGTGAAGTTGACAAACAACATTTAGGTTGTGATTCCTGAATTAGGCGTGCCACAACGCTTTGGTAAGATTTGTTTATTTTAACCTAGTTTGTAATTATGTATTAGGTTAGTTCTTTACCTAAAGAAGAGATCAGATTGCAGATCTCGAAACGTAGTGTTACTGATTTCTTATTTTACATAGGTTTTTCTCTTTTCTCAAAAACATTTCTTTTACTTATATGCAAACTCTTGTGTTTTTTTTTACTTAGTGGTATATTTCAAATCTAGGCTCTAAAACATTTCAAATAAAAGTTAAACGATGCATTCAGAAAGGCTATTTGAGATGATTAAACTTTTCAAGTAAATTTTAGCATTATAAATTTTGCGAAATAAAAAAAAGAAAAGTTTATAGTTTACTTGTTTCAATTAAGAAATTTGGCTTTGCAACTTTTATTATAGTGATATATTGTAAATAAGATAAACATATTAATAAAATGTCTATATACCTTTTAACATAGTAAAGTTTGTCAGTTAGAAATAATTTGTTAAAATCAATTTCGAAAATTTAAAGTTTCGTCAAAAAATAACTTAGAGCATGATGTATTAAAAATAAGTTTAGCCACAAGTAGATTTTTCACTCCTCTGACCTCTTCTTTTATATGAATTCCAAAATATATAACAAGCTTGCAGGTAAAAACTGTCTTTAAATTCTTCTACCTTGACCATATTGATCAATAGACTATAACTTGCTGTTTTGAGTGACTTGCGTGAATGGTGACAATTTCTTTAGAGAAGCTGTGTTTAATATATTAACTTAGCTCAGGAAAACTTAAAAACAAATTTTATTAATTGCAAATTGAAATGCATATAGTTTGAATTCCCTAAAAATGTTTTCTAATTAAAACTTTTGGGATTTTTCATTAGCTATAGCAAAAGTTAAGTACATTGCAGTCCCGTTCAACCACCCTCGAGTCAAGAGCCTGTTGGATAACCCAACATTTTCCAGCAATACCTAGTTAAACTTAACTTATTTTGAAAAAGGCTCTCTGTTTTACACGTGGTATTATTTTTATACTACCTTTTACAAATTTTAGTAACATATGTATAACGTGGCTGAGTAGTTGATTATTATTATATTAGATTTAATTAACTAAGAATTAATGAAGGTATAAATACTTGATATTTAATCATCATATAATTAAATTAATTATAGCAATCGTTATACTTTAATATTGCATGATTGGTGGATGTGGCGGCTACAGTAACAAATTAATATGTAATTTATCTTTGCTAAACCTGAAAAGTTTCGCTATTGAAAAACTGAACATCCATGATTCATTGATCAATATTTCTTACAAATAATTTATATATTTTATATGACATATTTAGGTTTTCTTATAATTAATTTATCAGAACAGATAACTCTCTTTTTGTTGATAAATTGGTTCTAATACAATGAATTGCCTCTAACGAGTCTCGTCTCGCTTCGCTCTCGCTTCCTTTAACTGGCTAATTACCCTACTTCAATTGAAACAGAAGTGGGTATAATTGAGTCTCTTCGTCTAAACTGGTGAATGTGTAATTACTCAGGTGTCTCCTCGTCGATAATTGCCTCGTGTTCCAGCAGTTGCGTTAAAGAAGAAAGTTTAATTCCACGATATTGCCTCTTAGTTTAGATAATAGATTTCATATTTATTGTACATCAAATTGTAAAAATTTACATTTATATGATTTAAAAACAAATTCTTGCAACTGAACCTAATGTGGGAAATAGAATATTCAGTATCATTTTCCATCTCAGATTTTCCTTGTCCATTTATATTACGTAATTCATATTTGTTGAACATAATTTATAATACATTAATTTTCAAAATTAGATTAAAAAACCCCATTTATTTTAACAAAAATAATTATTGAAAATAAAATTTATGTGAGTGAAGAGATTCGATTAAATTTAGATTGCCACACATGTAATTTTGACACGAAATAATCTATATTTGGAATAGTGCTATATGTAATAATGACTCCATAATAGAGTGTAACACCTCTGTCATTAACCGTGCAAGTTAATAAATTTAAAAAGTAATCACAAAGCAGTCAAGCGTAATTAAAATCCTGGTTGATTAAAATATCGGGTAGCTGGTTATTTAGTAAAGCAATTAAAATTTTTTCGTGGTTGGAAAAGTTTTCGCAAAGTGTTAATCTGATTAAAAAAAAAACTGCCGCAATTATTTGCATAGGAAATGTATTTTGTACAAAAATGAAAACTTTTTTTAGTGTTAAACACTTTGCTTTTGAGTCGTTGTAACAATGGTTAATCCAGTCCCTGACTGAGTCCGCTTGTTTGTCGGTTTTTTTATTTCATATCATCTAAAAGTTCGTCGTTTATCCTTCTTTTTATTATCTAAATTCCCTCATAAGTATGTTTGCTATTGCGTCTCTTTTGCAACCTCATATTTCTTTTACTTATTTACCTCTATGAGCGTTATCTGTACTTATAATTATTAAATAAATTATTTTTCTACATTTTTTAAGAAAACAACATTTTTAAACATCTTGTTTCCCTAAGGAACTATTTTTGAATTAATGGGACTTATTCTCTCATGCACAGGTGCTATGCACCTATATGAGGAAGTATTTGAACAAAAATTAGAGTATATACAACGGTATTTAATTTTTCTTTAAAATGTTATGTTTTAGTGTTAATTACTAAAGTAATTTTTATATTATACCTGTAAATGTAAAATTGTGCTCCTGCGATTTCTAATTTTTGTACCATAAAGGAAATAAAGATGTTTTTAATTGATTGATTGAGTTTTTTTACAGTTAGCAATAGTTTCAACTAGGGCTATTTTGTATTATATGTAATTATACACAATAAATATTTTGTAGCGATGTATTTGAGGTGTTGCTGATTTGAAAAATTAAGAATTTTGTAGAAAACTAACTTAAAAAAGAAAGGATGAACCGTAAATACCGTATTCCATGTTAAACCTATAAACTGATTAACCAAGGTTTCAGTCAATATTTTTCACTTTTATAACGCATTTTACTAAATGTATTTAAATTTATTTACTGGATGATATCCCATCAATTTTTATTTTCGGTTTAGTGTATATAAATATCCCGGTACCTTAAATTAGGTTGGGTGGTGAGTTACTTCCAGACGCCTTTAATATTTCCGATTCATTGCTGATACTCGAAAATTGTACTTTAGCCACAATATAGGTTAGAATATTCCAAAAAATATGCCAGAAATAAGTTTTTAAATCGATGTTGTGCATTTTGGTAATGTACATGGTACGTTTTGGTGTCTGTCTGACAAGCCAGAAATTTATGTACCTTTGCTGAGTATGTTTATATTTACGACAGTTTAAAAAGTTTCCATATGCTGTGTCTTTTCTTTTAAAAATTCATTTTAAAAGAACTTGATTTTAGTTTCAAAATGCTTTAGTACAGTGGGTTATCCACCTAAAGAATTGACTTACCTTACGCCGAGGCACTGTTTATTGGCTGAGTAATAGTGAAGCCCCTTACTTGAGCGGATAGAAAAATCTAATTTCCATTCGTCTATCTGTCTCTTTCTACGTCATTAAAAGAGCTTAATGACTTGAAATATTGCATTAAGTTTCATTTCTATCTTGGCAGCATCGATTTCGAAGATGGTGCATAACAATCCGTGGGATTTGGCTAATAATGTTTACAACGTATTGAGTAACCCTGGTAACAAAAAATGCATTGTAAACAAATTTTGAAACGGAAAATCATGTAAAATTTTACAATGTGATATAGTAACACCTTATCATAGTAAATTGAGTTTTAGATGAAAGTCTTGCATGCACTCTCAGCGTGGTCTGTTGTGCTACATGTGATTTGGCGTACTTCTCCTTTGTTGTTTCGTTTAATCGAGCTGGAAGCGTTTTTTAAGAAACAATATTTATGTGTTACAATTTAACATCATTTATAATAATGTTTGTCGGTTTTTTTATTTCATATCATCTAACAGTTTCGTCGTTTATCCTTCTTTTTATTATCTAAATTCCCTCATAAGTATGTTTGCTATTGCGTCTCTTTTGCAACCTCATATTTCTTTTACTTATTTACCTCTATGAGCGTTATCTGTACTTATAATTATTAAATAAATTATTTTTCTACATTTTTTAAGAAAACAACATTTTTAAACATCTTGTTTCCCTAAGGAATTATTTTTGAATTAATGGGTCTTATTCTCTCACGCACAGGTGCTATGCACCTATATGAGGAAGTATTTGAACAAAAATTAGAGTATATACATAAGTATTTAATTTTTCTTTAAAATGTTATGTTTTAGTGTTAATTACTAAAGTAATTTTATATTATACCTGTAAAATGTAAAATTGTGCTCCTGCGATTTCTAATTTTTTGTACCATAAAGGAAATAAAGATGTTTTTAATTGATTGATTGAGTTTTTTTACAGTTAGCAATAGTTTCAACTAGGGCTATTTTGTATTATATGTAGTTATACACAATAAATATTTTGTAGCGATGTATTTGAGGTGTTGCTGATTTGAAAAATTAAGAATTTTGTAGAAAACTAACTTAAAAAAGAAAGGATGAACTGTAAATACCGTATTCCATGTTAAACCTATAAACTGATTAACCAAGGTTTCAGTCAATATTTTTTCACTTTTATAACGCATTATACGAAATGTATTTAAATTTATTTACTGGAGGATATCCCATCAATTTTTATTTTCGGTTTAGTGTATATAAATATTCCGGCACCTTATATTAGGTTGGGTGGTGAGTTACTTCCAGACGCCTTTAATATTTCCGATTCATTGCTGATACTCGAAAATTGTACTTTAGCCACAATATAGGTTAGAATATTCCAAAAAATATGCCAGAAATAAGTTTTTAAATGGATGTTGTGCATTTTGGTAATGTACATGGTACGTTTTGGTTTCTTTCTGACATGCCAGAAATTTATATAGCTTTCCTGAGTATGTTTATCTTTACGACAGTTTAAAAGTTTCCGTATGCTGTCTTTTCTTTTAAAAATTCATTTTTAAAGAACTTGATTTTAGTTTCAAAAAGCTTTAGTACAGTGGGTTATCCACCTAAAGAATTGACTTACCTTACGCCGAGGCACTGTTTATTGGCTGAGTAATAGTGAAGCCCCTTATTTGAGCGGATAGAAAAATCTAATTTCCATTCGTCTATCTGTCTCTTTCTACGTCATTAAAAGAGCTTAATGACTTGAAATATTGCATTAAGTTTCATTTCCATGTTGGCAGCATCAATTTCGAAGTTGGTGCATATCAATCCGTGGGATTTGGCTAATAATATTTACAATGTATTGAGTAACCCTGGTAACAAAAAAATGGCTTTGTAAACAAATTTTGGAACGGAAAATCATGTAAAATTTTACAATGTGATATAGTAACACCTTATCATAGTAAATTGAGTTTTAGATGAAAGTCTTGCATGCACTCTCAGAGTGGTCTGTTGTGCAACATGTGATATGGCGTACTTCTCCTTTGTTGTTTCGTTTAATCTAGCTGGAAGCGTTTTTTAAGAAATAATATTTATGTATTACAATTTAACATCATTTATAATATTAAATATAGTAATGTTTTATTGACTTGATTCAATTCAAAAATAATGATGTGAATAGTTTTCAAATGTATGTAATTATTATTACAACTGGTTATTATTATCTTGCTGTAACAGTATTATACTACTGAAAATAATGAAATTATATTAATTACCATATTTAGAGAAGCTCAAAATGTATACGTGTTTATTCTCCTAATCCGAACCTCAACATAACCAACCTCTTACAGCTGTTATACTTATCATACAATCTTAAAACTTTTATTATTAACAAGTTAATAAGGTGAGACCAAGTCAGTAAATTTATAATACAATAGCCAACATTTAATTCTATACTGCAACTATAATGAAACCCTTTCTATACCAATGTTCACACAACTAAGCCCCTTACATGTAAACGCCTACCTACCTTAAAATGCCTTTGATATTGATTATTATTATTTTAATGTATGAGTGTGTCATTTTTTTAATACTAAAATTCTCTGTGTTTCATAAAAATAATAGCAAGCAATTAGCGACCATACAATTATGAATAGCATTGAGAACCTGGTTTTCATGTAACAGTCTGCTTCAGACGTGATATTGTGAATTAACAGTGTAAAGCCTTGACGTTATCGCTTTAAAAAATAAATACAGTTTAATTCCCAATATTTATATTTCTACGTCTTTTATATGTTCTAAAATTCTTTTAAAATTATGTTTCAGTAATAATTTTTTGAAACGTTTTAAATTAAATTTGCCCTGCTTTAAAATCTAAAGTATATGTTTGTTTGATATAGTTTTCGGTAAAACACACATGATACTTAGCGAAAACAAATAAGCATTTACACTACTTCTTAAGAACTTTATGAATAATTCATTCTTTTTTTATACATTAATATAATTTCATTCATACATGAAAGCAAAGCATATCAGTCATACTGAATATTACTATTTATTTTTAATACAATACTTAAAACCAGATAAAACATTAAAACTGAAGGCGGAGACTGGGAACAATTCTAGCCTTTTATTTTTAGACTCCAGTTTCAGCTATAAACAACTTTATTCTCTGTAACAACACTGCTACGGTAGGGTTCCCAGACTTATTACAAAGCCCACATCGTCACTTAATTAAACTACCCCAAAGTGTAATCCCATAGCTGTAAAGTACCGTTGACCATTTACTTTTATTAAGCTACTACTTTCTGAGAACAGGTGATACTATCTACAAAAGTGTTTTATAACACTTTATTCTAATTCTTATGTATATAGTTTACTATTTTTTTAACTTAATTAGTTTTTATTTCGATTCGATCGTACATATTCCCTGAAAAAAAGTAAAAAAAATAAAAAGGTTTCCCTTATACATATTAGACATTTTAATTCATGTTTTGCCAAAGTGTACTGAAAGTTCCGGATTCGTACATGATAAGTTGCCCTTGGTTTCTAACGCTCGTAATAAAAGGATTGTACCAAATGACTTTTTCTAAAGAGCATATTTGTGCTAATTTGGTTATTCATCCCGATGTTTTTATGGTCATGCTTTCATAGGCATAACTTCCAAAAAAATGAAGATGTATCAAAAAGGTTTCATATTTGTGTTTATGAGAAAGAGACAGTCCAAAGATGTTTACAATATGAGCCTCTCACCATTAGAAAAGTTTAACTAAATCCATGATGATGGGTTCCAGTACGGAAGCCCCTGAGGGGTTTCAATACAAATGCCCCTGTCACAGTGTTTTTAAGATCCACTTCCATTTAAAAACACCCCAGACCAGACGCCATTATGATTTTTTACACCGCGTTAAACAGATTTTTAAAGATGAATCCATACTTTTTTATTACAGGGCATATACAAATTACACATGGCTTAGAAAATACAGATGTCATAAAAAGTATGATAACTACATGAAATATTGGTTCTAAGATAGAAACAAACTCTGGAATACGAAGATAAGTATCGTGACTTTAATATATTACATGGGGTGCCTCGCGTCAATTTAAGGTTGGATATCAAGATTCATCAGCTAATCTGCTGCACTGTTGTCGTTATCCCTGGCAGTTTACGACATTATGTTGGAAATGTGCTGTGATTTTAAAAATATCTTCAGTCAAAGTTGGTCAAGTTAGCGTTTACCACTCATTTCTAGTATTTGGTTAAAAGAACAGATAAGTAGAAAATGTATAATTTTCTCCTTGTTTATGAATCTGTATCCCATATTTGTTACTAAATCCTAGGTCACAGTAGCTTTGTTGTTGGCTTATTTGGAGAAGCTCCTAATTAAGAATGAGTCTAATTATATTAAGTATCTGCCTTTTTTAGTTGTTTGTAGCATGTATTGAGGAAACTGGTTTGTCTAATGTCCTCACCAAACATTTTATATAGGCATGGCTTCAAGTTACATAAACTTTTATTTTAATTTCATTAATGTTTTAGTTTTCTTTTTGGATGAAATTCTTTGTAGAGCTTCGTACAGTACAAGGTTTATAATTGAGTTTTCAGTTTGTCGCGTTATTTTAATGATTCCTTTAGCAATCTTAATAAATATAACATTGCTGATGTTTCGAAAGTAATATTTTAAAGGTGCCGCTGAGCTTCAGAAGTAGGCTCAACGCTTGCTCGGTCTAGTCCTAAAAATCTAGTCCTTCCATAATTGTGTGCAATTTTTCGCTTCTGGCCAGGTCCAAGCTATGTAGGAATTTATCAGTAACTTTGTTTTTGTGGACTGTTTTTCTTTGCGATGGCTAGTATAATACCCAGAAGTAGTTATAGCTATTGTGTGCATCAGTTTAATGGGATAGTACAACTCTTCAGCAAATTACCCCATTTATCTTTGACGAAGTTCCATCTAGAATTATTATCACGTCTAGAATCTTTGTACCTAATTGCAGTATAACTGGCCTTGGAGAACGTCCGGAAGAGTTTATTTACTACTGGGTAGAGGTAAGTTGTTGGCGTTATTAGAGGAAAAAACTTAGGTAAAAGTAATAATCTCTTTCCCATCATGCCAATTGGAAGATGGCGCATGGTTTTGCATCCTATACCAAATATATATATATATAGTCCCGAGTTAGCGAAACTAGACTTCACCGGAAGTCTCCTCAACCGCAACAGGAGGTACAAAGGTCTCGGAAGCGCGCCCCTCCCAAACTCGGAGCAAAGTATAAAAAAAAAAAAAACAACAACATGCCACTAGTGGGAAGAGAGACAGAGAAAAAATCTCCAGTACATAATATATTTAATTAGGTGGCAAACATTTTCACATAAAATACAATTAACTGCAGCACCACGGTGCACCAACTTACAAACTAAATAACAAAAATAAATAGAATTTCAGTATTGACAATAACATAATAAATATAAATTTGACATATAAATAACATAGTTTCAGGTACGGCATGTAGTAAATATAAAATTTTGAACTGGTAATATTTATGAACTGAGGGGAGGGAAAAGATTGTAGAATTTCTAGGCCCACTATTTTTAAAAAGTAATTTTGTTTCAAGTTTGTAGCAAAAAAAAAAAAAAATTTAAAGCCGATTTTTGAAGGAGGCGGGGGCTTAGTTGCCTCCACAAATCCGAATTAAAGATGAAATCCTCCCCTACAGATCATGTCACTAAACTAAATAAATACTAGTTTACTTAACACTGGCCCTCCTCCAGATATAATATCTGGCAGCGCTCCATAAAACCCAATCCTTTCAAGTCCGGTCAAAAGAAGAAGAAAAAAACATTTTAGCTCCAACCTTGTTTAAGATGAATTGAAGCCCAGACAGTCCAGTTGGATGACGGTACAGTAGCGCTGGCAGGGCGCGGGCATTCAATTTTAGTTTACCAGTGCTGTTTCCATTGGGCAGACTCGCCGCACCAGTCATGTCGACGGCACTCACGGGGACACTATTGAATCCCAACATAACCAGTAGATATTCAGAAGAGTTTTACTATAACCCGAGAAATAATGAAAACTTAATTATGTTTGGCACAAAGTAAATATAAAATATCCAAATTTAACAATTAAAAATAACCATCTGTAGATAACAGTACCTTTTAAGTATCGAAAAAACTGTTTCCCGAAAATAACTCAAGATACCAAGTATTATAAGATACACTACTTGGTGGCAATATTAAATACTACATAAAAAGTTTTTTTTTCAAATATTTAAGCATTTACTTATAGGCTAGAACAGCCATACTAAATTATTCAGCTTGGTAACATTTACTTGTAAAAATAATTCACGGTATTTTGTTCATTCTGTAATATTAATTGTAATGTATATTATGTAATTTACAAATAATAACAGTACATTATTTCTCAAATAACAATAATTTAATTATAATACAAAACTAAGCCGTTCACGCTACTATAAAGCAAATAATTAATTAAACAATAAAATAGAAATCATGAATGTTTCCACCCAATTTTTGCACGCAACACAAAACACGCAGAAACAAAATTTGCAAAGTCTGTACCGTCTCGCTTACACTAAATAAAGACAAAGTGATTATTAAATAAATAATTTCCGTTCGCCGAACGAATCAATTAGAAAGCACTAGCGCAAAATATAATAAATTAACTGGCATAGGTAAATAATTAACAATTTAGAAAGTTACGAAATGACAGGATAGAACACTTTGCGACAAGAAAACATACACAAGGAAAACAAATTACAAAATAATAAATAAACTACTTTTAACTGATGAACGAAAATATATGTCTGCGTGGGAGAGAAAAACCACCAACTAAGTTAAAAGAGAGAATAAGCAAAAAACAATTACCTGCCGAAAGTCGGAGAACTAGCCAGCCATGGGCATCAGGACGAGCAGTTAACAGTCAGAGATACACGTCGCCTCTGCCGAACGTGTCCGACCGCTCCGATCAGTAGCCGCTGCTGGTAATCAGCTGGTCGGTAATCAGTCAAGGTCAACCAGTGCCCGAGGTGGGAAAAATAATAGACAAAATTATCCAAACTGAGCCCCGGCTCAATTTATATCAATATATACATATATATGTTTTATATATATATATATATATATATATATATATACATTAAATTGTATAAATTGCAATTGCCTTATTTAATTTCAATAAACATTGAATCGCAAAAAGTACTTGCTCCGCCGGGAGTCGAACCCGGATCTCTCACTTGCCGGGTGAATGTGCTACCATTACACCACAGAGCACTTACTTTTTCCGATTCAATTATTTTGTATTAGGCCGTATCTGTCACATATGCGTTTAAATAAGCAAACTAACATATGATCGGAAGACCAAATACCTGTCAAACGACTTTTATTTACAAGAGACAGACAAAAGTTAATTGTAACTCCTCAAGCAATAAGATTTAATAACGATTAGCTAGTTAAACAGTTACACTGCTTTGTTGCCTTTACATAAAATTTTGGTAATGTCTGAAAGATTATTTTTATATTTAGTGTGGACATAATAATAAAAAAGGATGTGGAATCGTGTTACATTATAGTAGGTCTTAACTTACCGTATATACTCTAAAGATTTTTTAACCAGTCAGTGATTCTGTGATTTTAAAATTACCTAATTTACAATCATGGAGATTGGAATTACTTTGTTTATAAGCTAACAAGGCCGATGCTATAATCAATTATCATGTACGTTTTCCATTTCATATTGCGTGGAAGCATTGTTTACACAATTTCATTCTTGAAATATTTAAACATCAGACTAAAGAACTATTTTCAGTCAAGAGAAACCAAACATAAATTTCAAATAATAAGCAGAAAAACCATAACTGGCAGTTTAAGCTTAAAATCTCTTGATGGAATATAAATTTTCAAAGGAACAAACACTGCAATAATTTAAATGTGGAAACTATATATCGTGAGGTAGACCTTGTATGTTATTATTATGAATAAATTCCATAATTTAACCCGTATTACAATGAGGGAAAGATTACATACTACTCTATTGCTCTATTTGTCTTATTAGAAATGCAAGATTTTTAGTACTGAACGGTAAAGTCAGACCAACATATTGTATTTCTTCCCTCAATTAATCCCGTCTGAAACATATGTGAAGTATATGTGAAGTTAGATCGCAAACTCTTTAGGGATCGCATCAAATTAGCTGCAGAGTTTTAGTTGTTGAATAATACTGAATAAGAAGTTCAATAGCAGCTTTGTATAGGACTTTCAGACAATGACACATTTACATGTAGTAATTCAGTTTTGACAAGAACCGTTGCTCCATATTCATTCACACGGATGATAAACGGGACAGGTGAAATGAGTTATGAGTTTTAATATCAAACTTGTGACAATTCCAGTGATTTGTCTTGTATAACAGATTTGTGTTAAACTTGCAATCGAATATATTATAGTCTAGGAGCCGAAAACCAATTTACCCCGTATAAGCACGCAACCTGGTTTTCCTTTAAATGGATGCATGAATATTTTCTAATACATAAATTGATTGTCAGCCATATAGATTTGGCGGAGGTCAAAATAGAAGGGTATCGAAAGGGTTATTAATATGAAACGATCGTGTTTGTCATATTATATTTATTTATGTTTATACACTTAAAACTTATTGCCTATAAGTAATAGTTATGTGAGTTAGATAACTTGATAAATTACCACTTTCAGGATCTGTACATTGTTAGCTTACGCAGAATTAACATTTATTTACATATAATGGTTGTTTTATGTAGCAATCTAAAACAATAATCCAAGATATTCGGTATGGGTAGCTTGATTTAAATCTGTCTAAAATCACCCAATTAAATTTATTTACCAAAATATCCTAGCCATAATCATCCAGTCGAATAACATAAAATATACACTTTCTTATACAGATATGAAATCAAAGTCTTCTCTAAATATATAAACAACTAATATTCGAGGCAACTTGGATTTTTTAGTTCAAGTAGTAGTATTCTAATACCGTATCATCACAAGCACTTTACTATGTTGGATTTGTTTATATGCTCATGCACTTTTTGTCTAAATCAGAGAACACAATCTAGGTTCTTGTCTCCGAAATTAATGATCTACCTTTTTTAACAGGAATATTTAACGTTTAACAATTGAATAATATTTTAATAGAGCAGCACGAATAATAGTAAAGTTGTGGGTGGTGCATCTGAATCCTCCTTCCCACACCATGGAAAGGAAGAACGCACATACACACCTTCACCACACGCACACCATCATGGTGTGTACGTGTATGAAAATTACGATCCGTCTCACAATGTTCTGCACTAAATAAAAGTTATCAGTAGTTACCTTGAAAAAACATACACACATTTATTTTTATCCATCTGAATTGTAGTCGACATGCAAATACAGCTGACGGAATTTGGTCAGGCCGTGAGAAACAGCTGATAGTCAGGACCGCTAATTTTATTCACTACATTGAGAACACCAACCAATACTAATAACTTTTTATTTTTATAAGGTCTTTAGATAGCAAGGCTGTCTTCATCAGACACATCGCAAAAATTTAATGACAAATCACTTTTGTGATGTGCTTGATGAACATAGCCTTGCTATCGAAAAGCCTCACAAATATAAAATGTTATTAGTATTGGTTGGTGTTCTCAATGTAGTGGATAAATTAAGAATAGCAAATACTAGCTCTATCTTCAAGCACCGCTAAGCCTTGCCTTGAATGTCATCGAACAGTTTTCGTGTGGATTAGACTAATAATTTTATAGGCTAAAGACTAACCACCGTGCCGTGTGCTGCATATAAACTTCCCAGAAACTTGAAATAAATTTGGTTACATCCTCCCCTTTGTACAAGGATAGCTCATTGATTTTTATGCCAAGAGAACAATTTTAATTTAAAATTAAAAGTTTTACTTTGGCCTGGTAGATATCATTACGGTAGAAATATCGCATAATAAGTAATATTGTAAATAGGATACAAACAGGATATATGACGTGGTAAAACATGTCATGAAATAAATTTGTTGGATTCGTCAGTAGAGAATTTGTTTATGTTATGTTAGTTATTTCCATACTCTATTGTATCGGTCTATTTAATAGCGTTTTTATTTACTTTAATTTGAAGGTTCTTAGGTTCCTTTGCTTCCACGCAGTTGCTACTGATAGTAAACGTTCCCCTATGTTGTCTGAAATCACGGTAGTTAATTGTCCAGACACAATATATTTTATATGTAACTGGTGCCGGTAACTCTACATGTATTTTTTAAAAGTCATTATGCTACTTAGTATAAGCGATTAAAATGTGTATGATGGACTCCTATGAAGTTTTTTAAACGTACGTGGACGTACCCTAGGTACATATTACTATATATAATACGTGGTAAAGAGGACTAGAGTTTAATTTAATATCAACTTAACTCTTATATCATGTTTTAGATGAGTGGGAGAATTTCTAGTTCGATTTAGTTATATTCCCGTCGGTAAAGCTGATCCAGCCGTGTTACCTGAGCAAAATAAAAAAAAAAAATAAAAAATAAAAAAAAAATACACAGGATTCGGAAACTTAATTCGTTTAAAAAGAGTTTGCTCTTAGCTCTTGTCAAATTCTTCCGGACTAAGATATTTTCAGTGCCATAGTAGATTTTGCCTTATTGTCTCGACACAGGAAAAATATATGCATACTTTGGGCTAAGAAACCTAGTTCGCTTAAAAACTGTTAACTTCCAGGCGTTTCAATTTACTTAAGGTACCATATTTGTCTTATTTGCCTGATTGTCCCGATAAAAATCTATGTACGTATGTAGATCTTGAAAGTCTATATAATGTAGCCTGGAAGAATGGATCGACGAGCTTGTTATTGGTCATTTCAACGTTTTCCCTTGCCATTGTACAAGTTCCATATCACAATGGCATGGAAGCCCACCAGTTTTGTGAATGTTTTCACAGCTTTATTCATTAAGGTATTAAGGTAATTTAATATTATTTCAACTATTATAAAATTAGTACACAATGCATGACGGGTTTTAATACTTTACTGGTGCATTCTGGAGTAAAAGTTCGATATTAACGTCATTGCGATCCGCAGTACTGTATATTTTATATTTTATACAATATGCAATTTAACAGATGTTTCAGCTAATTTGCCTCGGTTGAAAGTGTCAACAGAGTTTTTACTTTGACTTAAGTTCGTATTATAAAAATAAATATTGCCATCAATATTCCAAAATATTGTAAGTAACTTTCTAAATTTATCTTCAAATAAACCTTCCTCGTATGTCAATGAATATTATACAAAGAGAATATAGTAGACTACTTTTCCTATATTCCTAAATTAACGCAGCGAGTATGTTACCTTATTCACTTCATTAAAGAAGATGGATCTTTTATAAAGAGTTTACATATACAAGTACAAGTACAAGTTTGTGTTACATATATATAGTAGAGAAGAGGAATATCGATAACCATGTAGATGTGACATAAAAATGAAGACATGTTTTACCTCCTAAGAGCGTCATAAAATATTAAAAATTAAATATTTTTATGTACAAAGACATCGTGTATTTAAAAGATAAATGTGTAAGAACAATGAAAGCATTAATATTTTGGCTATAATTTAGATTAGAATTTAGATGTAAATTTCAGATTTAAAAAATTAAAATTTACCCTTCTGCACTGAGGCAAGTAAATTTATCGAAACATCTCCAGACAATACATTTCATCTAGATAGTTAATTATAAAGAAATAGTTACAGCAATCTCACAGTTAAGCCTCCAGGAATAGCTAAGGCTATCCCATGGGTTACCTTATAGCTAATTGCTTCCAATCCCTTTGCACTGCTGGATGAACGCTGTAATAACTTTGCTACCCATCACATATGAGACACCCTGTGCTGATTAGATCTGTATGTGTTGGATTTCACATCTGAAGGACAGAAACATTGTAAATATTTCTTTCAGTCATTACGGGAAGAAATATTTGTGTAATTAGCTGTGTGTCAATATACCTAAACAATTACTTAAATTTTTGTGATCATTCATGAAAGAATTAACTTATTAATCGATAGCAAAAGCACAACCCCTTAATGAAAATATATCCATCAGTAACCCTTCTATCACGATAATAAATTATAAAAGTAAAAGTTGCTCGTATTGAGTAAGTATTTTTTCCGTGGGTTATTACATATGTATGTAATAAATAATATGAACTAAAAAAATACAAATTTACATCTTTAAGTTAAAATTTGTTGAGTACTCTATACGTGCAAGGTACCGTGTAAAGAACCTACTCTGTATATTTTTTATATTAAATCGTTTTGACTACTAGATGATCCCATATAACGCTTTTTATATCGAAAAGGTCCTGATAGGGTAGAGGATTCCAGCCCGTAGAACATTTCTTCTTGGATCTTGCAGCCCCTAGAAGCTCCCAGGCTATTAGTTTTGCGTTACTGATAGTACTTATCTCAGCTTTTTAGATCGCTCAAGAATAATAACTTTCTGGCTTTAGTAGGTCCTGAAATCTGTCATCTGAAAAACATTACACACCTAAATTAACCCAGCACAGTATGTCCATATACAATTTGATTAAAAATCGAAGCTTCCGGTTGGTTATTTGTCTCATCTGTATATGATTTTCTCCTCTGGTAGATCTTAAACTCTGGGAACTTCGGGAAACCTTTATATCTAGATTTAGATCCAAATCATGGATATAGGGATTGTAAATTTAGTAGTACACTAAACCTCCTCTCTTGGGGTTGCTATAATATTAAATCGTCCCTTTATATATTTTACCAATGTTTTTTTCTTATCAATACATTTAAAAAGCTGGAAAGTACCGATAAATGCATTTGAAACTATTATTAGAAGCACAACTTAAACTTTTTAGTCATATGTAATATCCATATTATAAAATATGTTTTTCATAAAATGGCCTATCAGCTTACCCCAAATATTACATATTTATGGCAGAAATATAGAGAACGTTTTCCTAAGGCTTGCTCCTTATGCCTCCAGAAGCCCTAAAGCCTAAAGGTTAAAGCCCTTTCTCAAGAAAATAAGTGTCGCTATTGATTTACATGTTAATATCCAACAGAGTTGGGTGAGAAAAACCATCTCAGATAGTCGAGGGTTATATAAAAAATGGAATATATAGTGGAATAGTTTTCGGAAAGGTATGGACTTGCTTTGTAGGGGAGAAGAAAATGTTTTATGATGAATGAATGTATTTTAGGAAGCGCTACACATTTCGAAGGTTTGGAACACTTCAGAAAATTGCTTATATGTTAATTATAAGAAAATATTTACCTAAATAAAAATGCCGCCTTAAATAACATGTCTTTATTGTGAAAAACACACTCAATACGTAATAACTTATTAACAAAAGTAATAAGATTTCAAACTCAGCATACATTAAATTTATATTCGAATGATAGAGATAAGTGTATTTTCATTTTTTTATGATTTGAGAAATATATTTTAAAAGGGAACAATTATATCACCAGGATCATTAGTTTTAAAACTAAAAATTACTGCTTAAAACTGTTAACCAACACCTCCAGAGGGAAAACATAGAAGTAATGTAATGGCATTGGTGTTGCAATCAATTTTTGTGTGAAGTAAATGTATTTAAATAAAAAATGTATAGAATATTTATATAATTTCCATAAATCAAACATGCGAAAAATTAATAGGTGTTCTCCCACCAAGGGATTTACCAAAATGGTAAATCACTTAATTTGGTGAAGAGGACCAACAAATTCCGCCTAAAAAACTTTGAATTTTTTACTGTTGTATATAATTTATAGCTTCAAGCAGTGAAATAATTTTTTCGTTGATGACAAAGAAATAGTTTCTTTTTATTTAGTTTAATTCGTCAAAATGCATGTATTTTTTATATTTTTTCATAGGAAATAAAAATACCTTATAAATAAAAATTATATGTGTCTTAACAAATAAAAAGAGTAGAGATGCATATTTAGTTATAAATTAAATGTGCTAATTTTCTATTTATAAATAAATTCATATGCATTTTAGTATAAATGTGCTGTCAAATAGTTGAACCCAAACTCACACTCCCTGAAGGTGCATGGACAGAATGTTATTCCATTGCTGCCAATCTAACGGACAATGATTTCCCTTGGCGGCATTATCCATCTTGTTTAACACACCCCAGCATTATAAAGTTGACACTATTTCTTTTGTTTAACGTCGTCTTGCAGTAGATTTTAGATCGTAAAAACAAAGCTAAGTCATTGACTTTGTTCGTTACGAACTTGTAGCATGTATATTTATAATTTTTAATAAGCCTATAAAACTATTAAAGTAAATTACACATAATTATTTTTTTTTGGTTCTTGAACATGTATACACACGCACTCTTATTAAATTTAATATCAATCGTTTTCGTATTAGTCATTAAAATTAATAATGCATTTAATTGGTTTAGAGTGTTATTGCTACTTAAAATAGTATTTTTAGCAAAAAGTTTAAAATCTTTTAGTAAGAAGGAATTTTTACTTTTTAAGCATTAAGATTCCGGAGCTTTGAGGGTACGGGAGATGGAAGAGGTCAGTTAATTATTTGTAAGTTTTACATATTTCTATCTTCATGGGTAAACATTATTAATAAATTATATGATAAACCAAGGTATCGGTTAATAATATTTTTCATAACGGTGTAAATATTCATTGCAAGAGAAATACTTATTAAAGGAACATTGAAAACGCTTGCTGATATTTGTCATCTTTGAAAATATAGCAAACAGTTACTAAAGCGAGCACCTGTATAAGTTAAAACTTCTTTGGAACAATATTACTTTGTATTTAGATATGGTAACGTTTAAACTTTGGTAGGAAATAAAACGTCAGATTAGTATTTTAAACTATATGTTCTCTACAGTCTTATTAGGTGAACACAGGCAAAAGTGGTTCAACATTCTTATTCTTATTACTGAACCATTACGTTGTCACTCGGGTACATTTCAAGTCCTACGCATAAGACAATGTGGTCCAAAATTTTCAAAATAACTAAAACCCAGAATTTCCCAGAATATTCTAGTTAAATTATATATGTTACTTAATTTTATTTATTTTCTTTGTGACCTTTTTGTACTGAAATCACTACAGGTAAACAATGATAAGCACAAGTATTGAAGACCGGTAAGTAAATCTATTGATATTTCACAGATCATCGCGGAACTGTAATGGCCGCTGATATAGAACTTTCATAAACTTAAGATAACGGGAAATGTCCCGGCCACAATATTGTTACACAGAGTGAGCTGGAACAGCGCCAACTTGTATCAAAGCGTCTGGCTAAACCGTAATAATCATAATAGTGGTCCCCATTTAATAATTAATCTTTGTATTTCTTCATCCTGTTTGGGCTGCAGTTTATCCTGACAAACAAAAACTCATAACAGGCAAATAATAATTTATTAAACTTAGAATCATTAATAATTAATGAAATAATATTAAATTAAAAATCGAACTAATGAACAGGAAACAAATTTCTGAAATAGCTACCAGATAATTCCTTTATATATTGAAATGAATTATTACATTGGAAATTATCAACAAGAAAATACGAAAATGGCAGGAGTGTGTGTCAAGAACTTAATTTTAATGTATGATATAAATAGTAAAATATACATGATCATTCACTGGTTCCATGGCACAAGAGAATGTTGCTTCTCAATCATTCGTGTGTCTGTGCATTGAAATATATAAAACAGGTGGTTTTGTTAAACATATAGTATAAAATCTTTGGATACATCTACGCGGTTTCGTGAAATTAATACATGTTTCATGCAGGTCATAATCAAGAAATTAAGTCTTCTATCATAATGAGACAAATCCATAGTTGAAAAGAACTCAATCACAGTTATAAAGGAAACGGCTATTTATCAATACAAAATCAGTGTATGTGTTCAATCCGAATAAATACAGTTACATTTATTTTATAGGTTCATTTCCCCGTCTTTTTAAATAAAAAAGACATGATGATCCTAGGATCTTTCAATTAGAAAATGATTCCGGAACATACAGTTCTTGTTCTACAGTTCTAATTTAAAGAGAAATTGTCATAACCAGGATTAGAACCTACGGCATATCTAACTATGATTCAAAGTCCACTTTGACGCCTTAGGTCATTGATAATACAATGAACAAATCAATTATTATCTCGTTTATATAGTGTCCTGTAGTTAGTGTTATGAATAAAAGAAATAATAACTTTTGCGTTTAAATAAACGATTCCTATTTCATGTAATATTTAATATCATCTGTTATAATATTTAACTTCAAACGGTAAATAAGATATTAGTTGAGGTAGAAATATATTTCACATTGACATATTCCTCACCGTCGGTGGCGATTACCTATTGTATGCCACATATGGCGCCAATAAGGAGTAAAAAGTCCGTTTTAAAACTAATATTTCGATAAATTCATTATTCATAGCTCACATTTCCTAAATAATTCTTGGATTTTTATATTTTATCCAAAGTATGATAAACAATAATGCATAATCTAGAATAGGTATTTAGTGATTTTGAAATCAGGCCCAGAGAATGACAACATTCACAAAGAACTGTTGAAACAGTCTAAAATACTGGTATCCAGAATTACATTTAAACATAAGATTACTGTAAGAATAATGTAAATTGAGAAATACGAAAGATATGGGACAGTTAAACTGGTAAAAGCAACTGAATTTGTTTGCGACTAACATTACATTGTCTGATATGTATTTATTATAAGAAAAATTGATGTAGAAAACTAGACATACTTTCCATCATAAGAATTAACCCAATGAAGAATAGTAAACTATTGGTTAATCGAATAGAGCCGTTTTGATATATTTAATGGAATAAAACGTATCTTTATATATAAATAGATTAGAAACCAGGCCAATATTTTATATGGAACATACGCAAATCCAGCATAATACCTTAATTATTATAATTATTAATAGAGAGTGCGTAATTATTAATAAAAAGTTAAAAGCTCTCGATTCCAGTTATGTAAGACGTTTTACCAAGGGATCTATTTCAATAAAACGTACCTGAATGTATGAACTCTTAATTTTAACCAAATCATTATTTCGTAATCTCTTGTATGTCTTTCTGCGAATATTCATAAGAGAAAATATGTGTACTTCTTTGCTCTCAGCTATAAACTTAGAGGTAGCGCTATAAATCGAACGAAGTTAACCAAGGTCAGGTCATGTAATAATGAGAATAAATTATTTGGTTGGGATTAAAAAAATAATTTCTACAGACAAAGTAGTTCTCTTCTAGGAAAATGAGAATTTTACTGGGGCATTTACTTAGGACAAAGAAAGATTTAGGTCTAAACTGATGGCCGTTTATCCATGGGGGCTAAATTGTCGGTAGATTTAGGGGTTTGAGAGCGTTGACAAAAAAAGAGGAAGAGAAAAAAAGTAGGAGAGAGAGCATGCAGAAAAGATAATAGACCTTTAGGTTGGTTCTATATTATTCATGAAAACGTTTATAAAATAACCTAAAGAATGTCTCCTATTACCAACGAAGTGTAGTGTACGATAAGGTACTCGGTTTTTTGTATCAAAATCGGTAAACGATATTACTTAATCATAACCATCGATATTACCAATCGATATTGATTAATTATCTGAACAATTAACTTTCTCTATATCAACAGCTGTAAACAATTTAAAATAATACACGTAATAGTATTATTAATATTAGGCCTATATATATATATATATATATATATATATATATATATATATATATATATATATATATGATTACGTGTGTATAATTATAAACAATTCAATAATTATTGAATAAACCATATGAATTGTGGTTCATAATTATTTATGAGTTTTCTATATTCCTATATAATCATATTTAGTTTAAAACACATGATAGTTATTTAGGACTATAGATACTTTTATATCAAATTAATAGTCTAGGATTCGAGATGCGAATATTAAGTATCGATGGTTATATTCTTCGATATAATCATGCCTACCGCCAACGAACACTAAAGGGAAGTATTCTCAAAAGTACGGATGTGAAGGAACACGGCAGACAAAAGTTTCTGTTTCTGATGATTGGAATGGCGTAGAAGAAATATTGTGTCCTTTGGAAAATTGGAGTGACTCAGGACTCGGATATTGAGAAATGCAGGAACTAAGTGAATAAGGCTTTTGTGGAAAACTAATCAATACAATACAATACGATTTGAGTCCTTATGTAAAATAAAGTAATCATCATAATACATTATTGTGTGCTCGAAGTTAAAGTAAAGCATCGTTTTTTATAGTAGATATAAAAATGGGATAGAATGACCAGAATCTTGTCTGTGTCCTTGAACTTTTATCTTATCAGTACTGTCCATCTTGTACTGTACCTTATTCTATGCGTTAAGATCCAATCGCAGGCCTGTGACGCGAAGAGAACGATCTCTGAAAATGGTTAAGAATATTTCAGCATCAATCAGTTATAAATTATAGCCCTTCATACTTCCACATATAATATCATGTTATGACGTTAATAAATCTACGATACTGTAATCTATTTGGTTGTTGGAGTTTGGAGATTGATGATATTGAGACTGAGAGGTTGATTAAACCTGTCGATTCTTTATTTACGAGAACATATCGTTAGCATACGAAGATTTTTAGATTGCTATAAGCGTAACTAGAAACAAACGGAATACTAGATTGGAGAAAATAAACATATAATGTGCTATTATATCCACAAGACTTTCATGTGCCTTCTCAAGTTTTTGGTGGGTTATCTGACACATTCATTCAAAATCTGCAGCTTTTTAAGTAAAAATATACCTTCTGAAAGTCTCGTAACTGATTTAAAAAATACCTTATAACCATAAAACTAGAAAAAAATTAGTTCCGCCTGTTATTCTGCCTGTCTGTCTCTCAGACTGCACTACATCTAAAAATATAACTTATCGATTTTTGCATCAAGCTAATTTCTATATAGGCAAAACAGATAGTTGTATGATAATAGACTACACTCCAGAAAATTGTGTTGATTTTTATCGTATATTTCTATATTAGTGTTAGGGGTAACCGTGATTGCAATGAAAAAAAAACAGAAGAATGAATAAATTTGTAAAGAAACTCAATGTACAATCACATGATATTTTAACATATGAATTTTATTTAAATAGTAAAAAAAAAATTAAGTAGGAAAATAGTAAGAGGAAAGTCAATGTTAAAAGTAGGTGACACGATTTGATTTCAGCGCATTCTTACGTGTAGTAAGCCTTCCTAACTCATCTGGCACATTTGTTATTAAACGCTTCTTTGAAACCTAACTTCATGAAAATTTTAATATATTATGTGACAATATATCTTGAGAAATATTTCAATCCTAGAATGAAAAATCAGTTTTATGATTCATATTTTGTTTATAATTTTATTTCCTGTTTGATTATCTCCCTTTGTCTATTAGCTAGCAGGATATATTAAGAATGGTATAAGCTAAAAATGTGAAATGTTTGTATGAAACCTCAACGGAGCTTATTACTTGACACTTGTGTGTTAAAATTTTACCTTTTTGTTATACCTAGACAACATGTTTAAGCTCAATCTTAGAGACAACTTTACTTTCTGAAATGAACAAATATCACTCAGAGAGATCCAGCACTACATGAAGATATCGGAAAGAATCACTTATTTCACGTTCACGTAAAACAAGAAGTTGAAGGAACTTCACATTGCATAATTATATGGGAAGTTTTGTTCCTGCCCCGGAGAAATAGGATGTATAGGATGGGCAAGGTTATGGGTAGTTCTTCTCTCTTATGTAACATGCAGTATATTGATTACTGTATTCCGGTAGTATCACAAGGGAAGAAGGGGAGTCTAGCTTAGCTCTAGCCACACCCATTCAGCGGACAGATGATTCTTAAATTTAAGGTTAAAATAAAGAAAAGCGCAAAAATAAAAACAAATACTCATATAAATGTTGTGTAAATATCTCAAAACAACATCCAAAGTGAGGTAAAAGACAATCGGTAACAATAAATTGTTTAGGCTATATCGCAAAACATGAGTCTCTCACCTCTCAGGTGCCATTTCATGATTTCTCCTCAAGGAGGTCCATAAAATAATCTAGAATCCAAGATTAAACACACTACAATAACCTTATTAAATTTTGAAAACTAGGAACTAAAACAGATAAAACTGCAATTTTGCACTTAGGACGTGTAGGGCACGTCAAAAGTATGAGTTACATGGGAGAAACCATAAAATGAATCACAATACTTCTCAATCATTACCATCATTACAAAACAGACATAGCTGACAGACAACACCATTACCCAATGTCAAATTGTAAGTTTGGGTGGCTTAGTACTAACACGTATTCACTTCACAACTCACGATTGTTCTTAAATCTAAATTCCACTCTAATAAAAGTTTGTCTCCAAGTCTTTTTTATTTCTAAAATACTGGAGTGAAAGTTTAAAAACTGCTCTTCTTGACAACAAATGACAGTTCATAATACGCACTGTGTTTAGGAACTATAGCGTATCGATAAATATAATATTGACAACCTACACAATAGTTAAATATAAAAAACGGTATGTAATCCAAGGGCCGCTACTACCAAATATTAAACGAACAGATCTCAATTCATCAGATATGAACTGTCACCATAAAGCTGCTTAGCCGTATATGAATGGGCCACTGACTTAACGACTGTCAGCATTACCACTCCTGAGTATTATACCCAATTCTTATTTGAATATGCAGCTGACAGTGCAACAGATTATCAATAAATCAATCAAACTTCTTAAAGTATATAATAATAGATGTTTGCACTCATTCTATATCACTTATTGAAAGCTTTTTATAAGTTTCTAGTGAATCTCAACTACTGACTGCTAAGAATTATCAGTTTATACATTTATCAAAAGAAATCAAAATCCATCTAATAATACGAAATTGAACTTCATACAACAGTACTTACGAGACAATTAAAAATATATTACTAACTCCACATTTTTCAACATTAACCAAATAATAATTTCCAAAACGGGCCCTTGTGACATATGGTACTAATTTAGGCTCCTTTTTACAATTATACTGATTCATGTGAATAAAGATATCATACAGCAGGCCTAAAAGTTTAAGTGAAAAACGTAAAAATTAGGTCCGTTGGGAAATTAAAAGGTTGACATAGAGCGAGAACAGAGTAAACTCTCAACCATGTTTATGAAACCAAAGTAATGGCTTGTAAAACTTTAGATTACAAATGTTAAACTTTAAAACATAACATTTGTAAATTATAACAGTTTTCTATCAAATCAATAACTGTAAAATGAAACCAAACTAGCTGCAGTATATTAGCAGATTCTAAAGTGTGGTAAGACCAGTTGCAAAACAAATTTCATGGAGACAAAATATATACCGAATGCGAAGAATGTGTGAACGGAAAGAAATTGTAAACTGCTATGAATGACAACAATACTGTATAAGGTGGATATGGGTAAAGTAGTTAAAAATATTACCAAAAAGGAACAGGATGTGTAAAATACTGAGAGAAAGTACGTGCTTGAAGCTAAGTTAAGACACTTAAGGGTAATATAGTGGAGAAGCAACAAGTGCAATGCTGGGAAACGGATATACGGAATATTAATTGAGCGTGGCATGAAGCAAAACCAAATGAACAGGTCAAATTAATTGTATAATTATATATATATATATATATAATAGTGATCCCTCTAGACCTATCATCAGCAGTATACATTCAGCATCTACATAGTGTGCATACTACACATAAACGATTTGTTTTAAGTCGTAAATGAAATAAATTATTTTGACTTAACATTACTAAGAATGTCCCAGTCTTGCCAACAGAACCTTTGTAGTGGATACGATGTACAGTTGTGTAAAGCGCCATCCCCTCATCTTTCGTATTCGTTGGTGTCATAAGATTAAGTTTGAAGAAGCACTAAATTTATATGAACAGTTTAGCGATATATTATACAATGAAAAAAAAGGTTTTCATGGTAACAAACTGAAACAATTAAGTTTTTATGACACAATATTAGCACCGTTTAAACCCTTAAAGCACATTGTAGCCTTACAAACAAAGTGCTTGAATGGTATTATACTGTAATGTGTTACTTCCACTTTCAAATCTGACCTATTGAGGGTTTAAATTTAGTTCCATAAACATTTTTCAATATTACTGTTTTGTTCTGTAACTTAGAAAATCTTATGAAACGGTGTGGAGCAAATTCAGATTTAATTGGCCATCACTACCAAGATAAATGCGTTACTTTTTTTACCAGTATGTCAGTAAAACCGGAACTGTTACTAAGTAAGCTAAAGAAATCGTGTGATTTGCTGAACGGTGAGTTAATGTTGATAAAACTCGTTAGAGTGAAAGAATTTCATAAAGATTGAATAATTATTAGAGAGAGTTATTGTAAAGAATAACACATACTCCGGGCCATCACACGTCAATATAAAACGTTTATATCATCTGAAAATATTATTATGGAGCTACGAAATATATAAAGACGCCATATTAAGAGCATAGACTATAAAAGTCCTTTAATCAACACCTTCTTTCACAAATATTCCATTTATAAGTGTTCGTCCAGTGGTGTACTGTAAGTCGTAAAATATAACAAATTATTAGTAACTGCAAATTTTTACATTTACTGTTGTAAATTATTGAGGAATTCAAAACATTTGGAAGATTATGTAACTCCTACTTAAAAATCTGTAGATGAAAACTGTAAATGTATGCAGGAAAGTATTCTTGAAATTGTGACTCGTGATTACAGTGGCTGAAGACTTAGGTAATAGAAAAATGAAACGCTGAGGGATATGGATGGAATCAAGGAGATACGTTGTATTCAATGATGTTATTGAGAGTTCTCTCATAATAAAAATTAATTTAAGGGTACATGCAAGAACAGCAAACTGGCAGAAATGAGTAGTTGCATACTAAAAAAAAAAACACATTTCATGACCGCATATTACAAATATTTGGTATATTTAATTTCTTACTTGCTCGTGGCTTACAAATCAATAAAATAGCTTACAGTTTTCAATATATAATGCATATAATGATACAACACATTTTTCTACCTATGAAAAAAAGTAATTCGTTCTCAGTGGTCTCTAAGGGAATGTTCCCAAACTCTCCACTAAAATTAGGTAATATTTTTGTTATATCTAAACGAAACTTTTTTCCTATTTATACCGGTAATTATATAAGTAATATTAATAGTTATCAACAGTTAAATGTACTGCTTGTCGGCCATTTCCCGGGTCATTCACGAAGTGTAAGGTTTTGATGTGTTTCCAGCAACAGCGAAATCAACTTTGTTTCTGTCATGTTAATGAAAATTAACTGATATTACGAAAAATGATATGACTGAGCTCTTGTTTTCAGGACACATTAACAACCTTACTTAATTTTTACAGGATTCACTACAAATATGATACTGTTATAAAGATAAATATCTCGTAGTGGTACAACCTGATAAGATATTTGTTTACTGTACTAACTGTTCTGTTCGAAAATTAAATTCTTTTTTAGTTATCTCAACCTCAATTTTAGAATAATTTTGTATAAAAAAAATATAAATTTACTTAGATTTTAGAAAATGAAAAGAAAAGTTCATTACATATACAAGCAAATCAAGGCCACATAGCCTCGTGACAACAGAACATTATTAAATTAAATTAAATATTACGTTGTGGATAAAAATCTATCAAATTAATACATTTCACTAACATTCTAAAGAATGAATAAGAAATTTTGAAAGTTATTATATATTCGATTATTATTTAACTATCCTCTTCAATCGACTTTGAAATGAGAAAGAGGAAGAAATTTAAAACAGGTAATACCTAATTTAAATATATCCTGTGGCTTTATTTATAGAATTTGTTTTTATTTGGCCTATAACCGTAGATGTTGAACACAATTTTCAATAATGAGGAGTTTTTAGATTAATTTTAAAAGAATCAACGGGCAATTTTCGAAGTATTGATTTTATACATCAAATGAATACTATTTATCCAAATTATAACCAGACTCAACCTTCATCAAAATGGCAAGTATACACTTAACGGTTACATAATGGCAGTATTATCACTCTCAGAGTGAACATAGTATGTACGAGGTAGTTTTACTGACAATCAGTAATATTCAAAGGCAGTGTATTGAAAGTACAAAAGTTCATCTCAATTTGTTCCCGGCTTCTTTAACTGGGCTAATTAATAGACACCTGTCGTCACAGAAACGTAATTTGCTTCTGATCTAATTCATGTCGTTGGTTTGGTAAATACAACTGTACTAGTAATTACTGAATTGATTTTGACTTTAAAGGTCTTTATACACTATACTACTCTGTGATTTAATTTTAAAATTATTTTAATTAGCATATAGTTTAAAATGAAAAACTCTATATAAACATATTGATTCCCAATGTTTCCACAGTTCGATCCTAAAGATATATAAAGATAGAGTAGATCTAGTGAACCATTAAATGTACGTAATTTTAATGACTATTTAGATATGATCAATTAAATGACATTATATGAAAATTTATTAAAATAAGAGCATTGCTGGCAAAGTAATAACAAACATTTTTACTGAAGACAAACAGTTGACAAACCTCTCATTGAAGTCATAAATGCCTTGGCGCATGTTGAAAACTTATTCGGGATGATTACGGTTTGTAGGGGCTGTCTTCTGTTGGGATAGGAATATTATAGAAAGGATAGCGGCTATATTACAGTCTTGCCACCTTAGAAGAAGAGAAAGCAAGTTCAGCTCCTGTTCCTTTAGTCAAAGCGGGGTAAGCAATACCTCATGCAACAGATTGTAAAACTAAGGCAGCTCCTCACACTGCAACAGGTATGCTCCGCCGTAGACAACACCTATCGACCTGTTCTTCCAACCCATTATTTTGAAATTACCAGTGGCCATTAAGTAATTAAAGATGGAATTACAATTCAATCAACAACAACTAATCGTTTTAAACTTGTCTTCCTATTTAATAGGGAGTGATACTATTTTTAATTCTACAAACAAATAAATTATGGGTAGTGAAGAAAAATTACGGTTAGTTATTTAGTGAACTAGACAAACCACGATATACAAAGAAAATTATAAATGTTAGGCAAAACTTGGACCAGGATTAGAGCAGAGTCGACAAAGGGGTAAAGGTGGTTTGTCAACAATGGTGAAAGGAGTTGCATTTTTATTTTGACAATGGCTTCATTGGCATACAGAACAGGGCATGAGCTCATACACACCTCTGGAGAGTAAATGACTCTATGCACAGTCTACTGCAATTTATCACGGATTCATTTCTCTCCAATATGAGATAAACACAGTATTGCTTGCAATATATTTTTACAAAGAAGCATGGAAGAGAGGGAGTGATATGATTGAGAGAGACTAATAGTTAGTGATTTGAACAGCAATTAAGAAAAAAAAAAAATAACGCCAAACTCAAAATGGGTTAAAAGAATAATTGAAGAAAGGTATGGTACAAATGTAAACTAAAAGCGGAACGAATACGATAACCAATAGTGTTAAACAGTAATAGCCTTCCATGAGGTCAGAATAATTCCAAGATATGGCATGTCATATGATTTTACTCAGTAGTTGAATGTGCAAATTTATTTATTCTGCACTTTTCTTACCATCTTAGTTACCCGTAACACCAATTTTCAATATTTGCTAACGCTCAGCCATATCCTATGGAATGACATGGAACATTATTGAACTTAGAGTTTGTTATGTAGAAACTGTAGAGAAAGCGCCATGTAGTTAGAAGTCCATAAATAGATCACCTCGTTTTCTGGATGTCGTGCAGATGGACAAACAGACGGAAATTTAATTTTCTCCAGCCACTTCCTTAAGGATAATCAAACAAACTATTAGAACACATTGTATTGAGAGGTAAAAGAGAATGACGGCGAATAAATAAATAAATATCACACATTTTATACGGATATGTTAATGATGTTTTGTGTAAAATAAATGGTACCGTATGTACTTATTTCCTTATACGAGTGGGATCGTTTCACACATGATTACGCCAAATAAACGAATGCCCTGAATGTTTTATTTATGAACTGAGCGAGATACGAAAGGAATATTTCCGATAAATATGCAAGGATCGCATTATAACTGGTATTGTAGGAATGGGCGGAGAATGTGAGACTCTGGGCCTTATTCGTTGACATTGCCACTTCGGGTATTGTTAAGATTTCCTAGTTTGTGAGAAAATATTTGTAATCTTCATATTTATAAGGAGTCAGTAAGTTGGTGTTGCTATACAGTATTGAATTATCAGGTGTTAGGGTGTTGGATAAAATAAAAACATAAAAATTAAGAACGTTGATTTAGTGAAATTTTTAGATAATTGCAAAAAATATTCAACGTTTATTGTCTTCCAAGATAATTATTATATCTTACTTAAATAAACTCACTGCAACTTCTTAGTATTAAATTAATGCACTAAATTAAAAAGAAATTTAATATTTTTAACAAAATTATTGAGTAAATATATAATTGATTTTATATAATTGATTTATGTAAATATTAAAAGCTTTCAAATTAATAGTTAGAAAACTAAAAAAAGTTTTAGTTATTTTGTTATAACTAGTATTAATATCTTATAAATATTTAAAAGATTACATAAGAAACACAACAATGATAATCTGGAGTATATAAGACATAACATAACATCTAGTTGTAATTTAGATTGTGAAACATAGGAGAAATATTTTACGAAAGAAGCTGTAACTTTAAAATTCTATGAAATCTCTACTAATGAGCATTTTATTGCTTTTAATGTATACCTTAAATTAGGCGTTAAAGAGTTTTCAAAACTGTTTAAATCGTTTAATTTAAAAGTTTATCTAAACAGGTTTATTAATCACTTATATTTTTTTAAGCAAAATAGAATAAGTTAAAATTCAAAAATAATAGGAGTAAGTCACGTGAAATAGTTTCCTTTTTACATCCAACTGTTACTGTAATTGGAAAGAAGGTTAAAGGTTACTTCCAATTACATTTGCCATCGTTATATGTTACAAGCATAAAGCACCTTATTATTTTGTGCAGTCATAGTTTGCAACTTTCCTTTCTATTACATTCATAAAATATTCGGAATATAACTAAAATACTCGTATATCTTTGCTTTATGTAAAACTAGCTGTTACCCACGGCTTCGCACGCGAATTTTCTACAGAAAAATTAGGACGTAGGAGAGCATATTTCTTTTAAACGTCGTTATTACCCTTCTGAGATAAATGATAGTCACTGACAGATACTCCAAGCTCATGATCTATTTAAGATTTAAATTTTAAAACAGTCTCAATATGCACCTGTGAAATAACTGGAATTTTTCTACAATTTTCTATGATTTTTGTATACAATTCAACTATATTAGACCATCGTGGACAGGAGTCAAAAAGTCGGAATTCATTAGCGCGGAATTCAATGTAATAAATGATAGCGCTCAATGTGATTTTGAACCGAAAATAGGCATATCTTAGGTACATATTATTACAGTCTAATGATTATGAGCTTCAGATGTTAAGCGAAATTGCGTATGGTTTTTATTTTAAGCTTTGCGCGTGAATCACTTCTGGATTAAATTAGTTATATCTCCGATGCCATGATTGAGCTTGCTGTGTTGTCTCGATCGAGAGAATATGTTTACACGGAGTTTTGAGAACCATACTTCTGTCAAAAAAAAAAAAAAAAAAAAAAAAAAAAAACAACTAAAGTTGGTTTTATTACATTCTTTATATTTGTAGCCAACGTAAGATAGCAATTTTGATATCTGCATTGCTCTTCTGATCAAGCATGAGCATGGTTTATATTAGATAAATATTGCAGTTGAAGGTGAAATTTTACGTCAAATTTGAATTGTATTATCTGGATAGTAAAGTCTATGTTTAACAGTGATTGCAGAAACAGTTGAAACAAAATTTGCTGTTTCTCTTAAGCTTACTCTATGCTTTCAAACTATAAGCGGAAAGAAATTGAAAATAGTAATTAAATTATATTATAAACATATGAATTTCTTTTGTAGCATTATATATGTTTACAAAGAACAGCTGATTAAATTTGAAAAGGCTCTTTCACCTAATAACATATGTTTGCTGCAATGCATTTCTTACGGGTATTTCTGAACTTTTAGAGACGAGAATCCTGAATCGGGAACGGGATATAAAGTATCCTATGTACTTCTCCTAGTTCTTAGCTACCTCCTTACCAATTTTCAGCCAAATCGGTTCAGCCGTTCTTGAGTTATAAATAGTGTAACTAACACGACTTTCTTTTATATATATAGATATGTATTTTGATTCATAGCTCTAATGAGACACACTAACTAACTATGCACATACAGATGATTTTGAAGATTTAGCTGATCTCTCCTTTTTTCTCCGTTTGGTCTAATATCGTATTATGCCCGGATTTCTCTTTGCATGTAGACTTACTTTAGCGTAGAGTCCCTGTGGCAGACCCCACTTCCTCTGGAGCCTTCTTATCGTGCGACCGGTTGTTCTCTTTGTCTTAGTCAAATAACATCATTAGAATTTGTGCCAAATGAAATGGTTCACAACTTTTGTGCGACTCATAGCGTTAGTTGTTGATTTATATCCTGTTAAAACAGGCTATTCTCTCCATAATAAAATAGTGATTTAATGGGCATTTTGGTATAAATATTACTCTGTGGAACTGTACTGGGAAAAAATGTGCTAATGTAATTGCATTTGTACGTACTATAAACTGTTTGACTGTGATGTTCCAAAATATTAGGTCCCGTTCCGTGAGCCAAAAACCAGAACTTTGCAGTAACTAATAACGATGGTAAATGTTAGAAATCCTAACATCCTTTCCAAATTATTTATCATCAATAACAAAAGTAAAATAAAGATCAATATTTTACATTATTCAAATTCTTTAACTAATTTATTTAACTGATTACTTAAATCTTTTTAATTTATAAATCAAACTTAAGTGTTTATACATATAACACCTATGTTTTAAACAGTTTAAGGCTGAAAATGATAAAATATGACTAGAATCCAGAGTTCTCCTGGAACATATCTCGTTTCCCGTGTCACTAATTAAGGGTATATGAACATTAGTCTTTACAGATTAGTTTCTTTAGAACAAAATATGCAAATAGTTCTCAAGAATTTTAAACTACCTCAGATCATATTCGTTGTCAAAGTGGTTATTTCAATCTGATTCTCTATATCATGCAACTGAGAGATGAAGAAAAGTTATTACATATGTATTCATAAGTTTAATATGAAGAGCTGTTTCAAACGGGGAGAAAATCACGGAGAATATTATGTTTATTTAAGTTTACATATTTCCTCGAGTGAGATACGTTACAATTTAATATCCAGTGAACGTATCGTGATATTACCATTGAAAACTTGGTTATATCACTACCTATGTATCTCATATATTCAACATTCTTCTTCGAACAAACGTGGATAGCTGCTAGTATTGTGTAGTCCTCCGTAACCAGTTGCTCCACAATATCATATTCCAAAATTTAGTTTGGTACCGTTTAAAAACTCCACAGATAATACTATCTCATCAGTTCCATGATTACCCATCTCTGGAAACGTTCAAAGCTAAAATTCCTTAAGGAATTGGTAATTCTATCTCTTTTTTTAAGTAAAATAACTAAAAATCACGACAGGGTGTTTTGGTAGAAGAGACTTATCGACTTTAGAATATATGACAACAGCGGAAGGGATAGAAATTATGTACTCAACTCTCGCACGTTAGAGAGGTTGAGGATTGGCTGTGAGTGTAACCCTTTCCATATTCATACCATCTACCACATACCAACCCTCCTACTTTTAATGTACTCTATATTGTACGCTACTAATAAGGTAGAGGTATGCACCATCTCGTGCAGCGTAACAATATATATTTGGTCGCATTAATTATTTGAATTTTACAGCTCAAATTTAATTCACGAAATGCCTTCGGGTAGATTGACAGTCATAAGTAATAATACATTTCCATTCAATAAACGCACACACCAAATGCCCTCAGTACAAGCATATCAATGACGCCGTTTGTGAGGTCAATGTTTATGTTTAGACGAATTCTACCATTAAAAATATTCCCAATTTACTAAATTAAACCTGGAAGCTAAGCTAAGTAGTCGAGAATGGTTAAAACAAAACAGTTATGATGGACTTTTACATCCCTGCGAATATTGATTGAAAGGTTGTATCAAAATATGTTCAAGCACACTATTAGAACTAATGGAAATGTTTTAAGAGATTCTTTGTCATTATTAAAGTAGGCTGTGATATAATGTTGTTTTTAATGCGGTTTATTTCAACCAGATAATGCATATCATATATCTGTGATAATATTATACATTTCTTTCAGATAAAACTTTATGTATTTTTGATGGTGACCGTTATCGAAACTTATCAGTCAGAGGCTGGAAATAAAATTCAATTCTCCCTGTCTGTGTAAAACTAAATACAAAAAAAATGCCTTCGGCCTAGAATGAATTTACCATTTAGAGCCAAATACCAACCAAAATACTAATGTGATCAATTTAAGAAATGTTGAAATCGTTCATCAATTAATTTTAAAATAAAGGCAACCAGATGGGTTGAAACTAAGGTGATTCTCTTTTACTTCTTATATATAAATTGTAAGTTCTATTTAAACGTTTGCACATCAGTGTGTTTCTGATAAAGGGTTCTGGAAACTGGGAAATTAAAACATAAGCACAGATTTTTTGTCTTTTATAACATTTAAAATACCTGGAAAAATTTTTACGTTAGACATATTTTGACTAATACCATAATTCCTAACATTATAAATAGGTATTGAAGGTAAAGCTAGGTACTGGGAGTAGGCTGCTATGTTTATTTTGGAGCAAAAATAGGGCTAATTTGTTTATCCCTCTGGGAAAATCTGTCCTGTATATAATTAACTTATTCTTCAATAACCTCATCTTGTTTTATTCAGTCGTTTAAACTAGCCACCAACACTTTAAGCTGTTATAATTTCAGATTTTGCAGCAAGTTTCTAGCTACTTGTCTCTCACAATTCCATAACCCACACTCCAAAGCAGATAATTGTGTCTATGTTCTGCGGATGGTTATAGTTGGCTGTCTAAAAATAAACTGTTGTTAAATGGTTACACCTTTCTTGGCATTTGGGTAATTACTAAAGAACGATGACTATTTAATTAACTGCACACTTTGTCACTGAGGGGTTTTACTTCCTCATGGTGATCTATTTTTAAAAGGCTATCTGCAAACCTCTAGATATCAGTTCAAACACTAGTTCATCTTTTGAAAGATATTCTAACTTAATGATAGGCTTAGTAGAATTTTACCCAATTTATTATGTTTTATGGCAGTTTCGCAATAATTATGTGTACCGAATACACGTAACACAAGGGATGGGTTCTCTGAGGTTGTAGTAATAAATAATTGTTACGCAAAAATTACTTAACAGTTTAATTATGGTAATTAAAACCTAAAAGCACCACTTCTGGATCATAAATAAACAATTATTTGCCATTTTGCTAAAACAATAGAGTAATAATGAACTACTCTATGAGTTATATGTGGGAAAGGGTGGGACAAGCCTCGTTGTTCTTATGTTCTATGGAGTTCTGCCGTCGAACTTAACTATGTAGCTCACGACTGATCGTCCGGTACCTTATTATAAAAACAATTGAGGGGTATGTGATCAGGGTTGCAGAATAAATAAACTGGTAGAATCCGGTAAAGTATGGAAAGAGAGAAAAACTGCAGAGATCGGTTAGTAGCGTGATCATGAGTGCCTATCAGGATTGTTAAAGGATCAGCGAGGGATGGAAAAGATCATATTCTCTCCTGTTGGCAACCTTAAAGAAGGGAATTTTTAGCATGGATTAGCCAATGGTTAGAGGTTCATGGATTCTGAATGGTAGGGGAGGAAAAAAATTTACAAAGTATTAGCCAGCCAAAGTTTATCGAAGAAGCGGGGCAGCTTGTCTTTTCGTACTTAAGAGCAGAACATCGCCACACCTTCACATCACGTTATCGTTAAAGAATTGTGAAAATAATTCCTTTAATCTTTAATAATTCCGGTTTTCTTTATAAAAGTATTTCTGCATACGTTAATAACGAAAAGCATTTGACAATTAGTATATTCTGAATTAATAATCAGTGAAATACATTCCTGTTCTAAACATACCTCATGATAAATATTATTCTGAAAATATCTGGAAAGACGATAGACGTGCATTGGAACGTTAGAAAACACATTTAAAACGAATAAAATTTGAGAAAATTACTAATATTCAAGCAAACAAATGAAAACGAATTAAATTAAGTAACGTTTAACAAAGAGTGTTTTAGTTATGACGGATAATATCAATTATAAATCTCAAAACAAACATATAACGTTTAATGTACAATGACATCTATGTTTAAGTTTAAATCAACTTGATCTTTTAATAATTTCCTACCGATTATTTCTTTAAACCACAGTAAAAAATCCATTTTGTATTGGTGAAATTTAAGAGAGCAAATTCAATATATTAAGAAAGATTTTCTTAGTGCTGAATCCTGCAAATCAATTATAGACTCTCATTTCTTATGGAATGAGGAGTTCTATTCTGTGATAAAAAAAGACTGCTTTACTCGGAATTGCTAAGGAGCATTTGTTTAGTATTTTGTCTTTTTAGGGGTAACAACATAACACTGTACGGTTTAGTGTATAAATGTGTAGTAAATATATTCACAGTTCCACAGTATTGTGGCCAATGCAGAAACAAGAATTTACACAGATTTTGCTAGATAAGTGCGGACCTCAAGACGCGGTGTAATTTTGTTTGAAATAGTAAATGTATAATTTAAATCCTACATGCAGTGAATAGACATTCTTGCAAACTAAATTATTACTCATTAACAACCGTTTACTGTTTTGTACAAATATTTATAACTCTATCTTCTACTTAAGTCATTTTATATTGAATTTATTTAATAAAATATATATAACTAGTTTATCGGTACAAAATAAACTTCAACATCTATTGAAGTAATTTAGTGTAAATGAGAGGAATAAAACAGTATTAGTCTTAAAAACTTTCCATCTGAGAACAGCAAAACCTTTTAAGTATTACGGTCGTATACAGTTCATTTTGTTAACCATCTCAAGCAATAGCTCAGGGCCATAAAACAACAATAAAATACTGCAGATAGTAAAGAAGCACAGTTCTTTAGGGAACAATATAGTACAGAAGTTCCGGTACCTGCAATAAACGGGTTTACTGTGGGATCACCCGACACTGTTTAGCTATTCTCTTACATACTATACGGGTGGGGATAACTATATATTAATGAATAATTATGGGTCTCAGCTTACTGTGAATTGTTAACAGAGGCTGTTCAATATCGACTAATGGAAAGAGTATTTAGTGTACTAATATAGATATATAAATTGTTACATAAATGTCATAAAATCTATAAAGTCTGCAGGACATGCGCATTACACTGCAGTTTTTGATTGCATCCAATAAATTACTGTCAATATAAAATAGGTTAAGCGGAGTTATTTGTAATATACGCATGTTTAAAACTTTATGATCAATTTCAAACTAAATAAAAATGCTCATTCAGATTAACTCAACATGAAATCCTGTCTAACTCACGAACGTGTACTGCTATATTACTAGTAACAACCGAAAATCGATACATTCTAAGTAGTTTAAATAAAAGGTTGTTTCCTTACATCAGTTTATAATCGAAACTAGTATATTTCCATCTATCAGAGTGTCAAGGCAATGACGAATAAAAGCCAATTTGAAAGGTACTGAATTTATACTGTGGTAATCTATTTATTAGCTTGTGAAATTAGATGATTTGTGTACAAAACTGAAAGCTAGAGATTTTCGCTACACCTGAGACGTACAAGAAATTACTAGAACTGATTTGGGATGTAAAGTTTTATAATGAAGTAATTGCATTTTGTAAGCAGTGGGTAATTTTGAGCCATCTTTGTGTAATTATTTTTATTTGTTAAAAGCAATGTTTTCAGAAAAGATGTTTGTAATTTTATATTTAATATAGTGAACGATTAACGTTTGCTTTTTACGACGAAAGAGTTGTAGAGAAAACCTTATTTTTCGGACATTTCCCATCGTTTAGTGACGCAAGAACACACTACGTTTCGAGATGTGCAATCTTCTCTCTGCCTCAGGTAGATAACCAACCTTAAAGATAATTAACATCTAGAAATTAGGAAGTTATGAGGTATCTGGAGGGTTGTGGCTCTTAATCCAGGAAAAGACATCATATTGTTTCCCAAATCCACGCATACTATCCCTAAAACATAAAGTTAATAAAAACACAACACTAATTATTAAATATGAACTTAGTCACAATAGGTTTACACTGACCAATCTACCGCAGAGTTTTCCACCTGAAGAAAAGCTAACACTGCAAATCTGTAAACGATATGTTTTTGCTTATGTCATTAATAAATGAACATTGAGCGGAAAATAAATGTTCACTTTAAAATGGTCAATTATTTTCAAGCAATACCGTAATAAAAATTTTATTAGTTTATCTATGTTATAGGTATCATTTATCTTTTAATTCAATTATTTTGTAAACTGTATACTATAAATACTTTTATAGGCTTTACAGCGAACATGAAACATCAAGTAAATGTTTAATATAGCTGACGAGACAGTCAGTAAAACGAACCAAAGATCAAAGAGCCGAGATAAAAGAGGAACAGGAAAGGAACGTGGCTAAGGAGAACGATTTCTATAAGAAACAAGTGAATTGAACTCAGGCTTCCTAGGGGAATTATACTTTAAGAAGATCGAATAGAAGAAGAGAGTGTGTTACTTTCAGTTTTAAAATCTACAAAGCCGGGCAGGAATAACAAAATATCAAGCAATATTCTCACATTTTACGGATAATACGTTTTAGAAATCGCTCAAAATACAAATACTATTATGAACTGATATGGTAGGTGATATAAATTACTAATATTAAATGAACCACCATTGCAACAATTTTATTTCACGCACAAAAGAGTTATGTTCAGTGTATTGATATAGAACTAACTAACATTGTACTTAATGTGAGCATTTTCTATATCAAAATTTCTTGTAGTGAATTTTTGTGTTAAGGAACGCATCTTAACTAAGATCGATTATTGCCTGCAAGCTGATGCTCTCTATATGTTTAGAGGGACAGTATAATGAAATAAATAATGATGATCTGATTAGAGAGGAAGTGTTATTAACCTTTCCTAAGCATAGATTATAACTTCTAAATACTGAAAATTTTAATAGAGTTACGAAAATGTAACGGTTTTATCGATGATTATATATAAGGTTGGAATAATTTATATTTAGGAATAATTAAAGGCGTCTCTGATGTTTCAAGGTAAAACCACGCTTACTACTTGTATTTATTTCCCAATGTAGTAAAAAATCTCGCAATTGAATATAACTTCAATGCCTCCTTATTGAATGGCAATGGTAAATCTCTGAAGGATCTGATTATCTTGAAAAGGGACAAGATTTTATTGCACTTTCTATAATTTTTATTAAAATTATATTAAATCAATCAGTGATTAAACTTTGTAAACTTATTTATACTTCGTACTCTTCAAGAAGGTTCTCTGTAATGTAGAGTGTATAGTTATAATAAGCCTATTTTAGGCTTATTAAGACCTTGAACCATAAATTTGAAGAACACTTTTTTTATTATTGAAACATAAGAAGTGTAATTTACTTGAACAGATATCTGGTAAATGTAACGATTTTCATTTAAAAGGTTTTGTCCAAAAATCCCACTTATCATCCCACCAATTTTGAGAGTGAACCGATGGAATGTGTCAAATAGAACGAGGACTGTGAATATAATATCTGAAACACAATTTGTGCGATGCTGCTCTGTCGTTCTTCTGTCCTGAGTTCATCAGGGTTCAGTGTGGTTGACCTCTTTCGTTGGTATAGGTTTTCTCTTTCCTCAGCTAGTACTCTGAGAGGTAGAATTCCAGAAATGACACAAACTGATTCCCCAGATACTGTACTCTAAGAGCACTTTGCCGGTATACTGGTCCAGCCCTTCTCCATGATGCTTTGGTCTTTAGTGTGTCTGCCAAATGGGTATCCCTTAGGTGAGCACTGAAGTGACTACCAACAGTAGCGTTCTACTTTGGGACCTCCGACATTGGGCATTATCGTGCTAGGCTGACTCTCACTACTGCCGCTCTGGCACTACTGTATTCGACCTGCTGCTTGAGGTTGAGCCGGGAATCAGTTATCACTCCCAGATATTGGATTAATTTTAATTCCTGTTCAAATTAACTCCTTGTAGAACTCCAAAATCCGTCCTATGTTGTGAAAATATGGCAGAATGTGCTATCAAAATTTATATAATTAAAACTCGAGACGTTTTGCTAGTTATTACTGAAGTAAAATATAAAGTGTGGTTTATTTGAATTATTAAAAATTAGTTATGTGATTGAAATGGACTTTAGCCAGTTATTAGTAATATATTTTTCAGAGATATAGTGCTTTTCGAATTATTCAATACACTTAATTAAGAATGTTCACTTTTCATTAAGAGTTTAGGGATAGTGACCACGTTTGTGATATAAAAGAAATTATAAGAATCAAGTAAACACATTAAATAATGCCGAGACTCAAGATTAGTAAATTGTTTGGCTGATAACTAATGTTACATAAGTGATAAGTGATGTTACATGATAATGTTACATGATACGGTTTAGCTTACAGTTGGAAGCACATAGACACATTAAATAATGCCGAGACTCGAGATTATTAAATTTTTTGGCTGATAAATATAGTTACATAAGTGTTAAGTGATGTTACATGATACGGTTTAGCTTACAGTTGGAAGCACACAAACACATTAAATAATGCCGAAACTCGAGATTATTACCAATTGTTTGGCTGATAAATAATGTTACAAAATTGATAAGCGATGTTACATGATACGGTTTAGCTTACAGTTGGAAGTTGCACAGTTTTGAAAGTTCCTATCAAATAAGTATTAAGCGTTGGTTCAGTATAAAGTTGTTATTCAACTACAAGAGATTTAATTCCGCACATAATATGGGACAGGGATTTTTTTGTATATATTATCCACGTGGCTGAAATACTGTATGGCATTGTGGATTTTAAGATTATTTATCCACTGGTATGTGTGGAGATTATTTACAAATGGCAGAGTTTGAACATGAAAACAAGGAAAACATTCTAAGTGTTGCACAGCGTGACAATCTATCGAATAATAAACTTACTTAAGCACAATTATCTCGCTTTTATAATTTATTTATTTTTTTTGTCACATAACTGGCATAGTTTGACTTGTTAGCAAGGACCTAAATTCTAAGGGCAGTACTGCAAGACAATTAATTGAATAATGAACTTTCTGAAAAATATTCCTCGCGCTTTCGTAATTAATTGCATTCCACTCACACTTCATTACGACTCAGAGAGCATTGACCAAATGTGGATATTACGCAGGACTGTTTCCATCCCTTAGACTCAGAATATTTTGCTCGCAACAAATTATAGAGTTTTATTTCATTCACTAGATGATCCTTCGCATTGATTATAAATCTTCTTGTGCTTATATAAACAATGTCTTAAAAATAAAATTTCTTCAAATTTATCAAAATGAAGTTTATAATTGAATTTTTAAGGCTACTTACAGATTGAATTATTTTATATTCTTTATTGAGAATATCATGGATCATCAATTTAAAAATACAATATTTACGCAGCAATCAAAATGTTAGGAATTTTTTAAAATGGCTTTAAACATAAATATATTTGTATATATAAATGCTTACTCTACTGGTATTGATACAAACTTAGTTTTATGCTAAGTAGTTGTGTTTTTAAACTAATGATGTTATCTAATCTTCTAGGTTTATGAAAATACGTGCACAGACCCGTGAGATCACCCGCATTTCCTATGTAAAATACCACGAATTTTATTGAATATATACCACTATTTCAGTAATACTTACACTACTGTGAACCAATGTGGAGGAACTAAAGAGTCAGAATTTTTAGTGAGGTTGGATTCAGAATAGGAAAGTTTGATGAGTTTTACGAGTTATATTTTTGTATTATTATTGAAAATTACGAACTTAAAGTTAGATCATCAGTACTAAAACATTTTAATACTAGCATTATAACAATTTACATCTAAACTACGGTGGAATCCTATGATATTTTTTGAAATAAAGTATTTAAGTTTTTAAGTAATAACCAAATAATCCATAACCAGAACAGTTTGAATATTCTTAAGTGTTGACAAAGAAATAACAGTTTCATGAAAGAATACAGATTTGTCTCCTATTTAGACAGGGGTTGACTAGATTTAAAAATAAGGATTACAATGTTCTTTAAATTAAATACATTTAAATTAAGTTATAAATTAAAAATTCCTTTTTATTTGAGGCTATTTCAAAATAATTTTGGTTATGTTTCATTGCATGTATGGATTGTTGTCTGAAATAAATTGGTTAATTAATGTTGATATATAAGTTTAGGTCATGTCATTGTAAAATTTTTACAGTAATTAAAACACAACTACAATATAAATTAATATTTCATTACACTACAGCACCGGCGTATTATACGCCACAGTTACGCTTTGACTGTATTCAAGGTACTTTCTAAATATAAAGACGGATTTATTATGTTTTACAAGTAATATTTAAGCACAGCGCAAATTATCAATTTTAAAATTCTACTTTTTCTAGTTTATTATTTCTTACAGTTACAATGATTTCTATACTAATAGAGTCTAACAACTCTATTTATATAAGAAGAACTGAATAATAAAACGAATTAAGTTACAACCTTTGCTCATTAGGCAAAATATATCTAACAACTAAGACATAGCAACTGCCTAAAACACGATGTTAAAAGAAAAGGTTATCTTAACAAATACAGAATTTATTTTTACACCTGATCGGATTTTTTCCATTGTAGGCTATACTTATGTTTCTACCCAGAAGCTTATAAAGGAATATTAGTTTAAATTTACTAAAGTTATAGATACATTTTTAAACCCAATACCATATAAATATAAATTTTATAGTATAAAAAACAAGTAGTAGTCTACATACACTTCAAATAGTTTTATTTTACTTGAAGTAACCAGGTGCTAATACCAAGCAAGATTCGCAAAATTTGGTCTCCATTCTAGGTATTTTTTTCTTATTCGTTAACTATCTAGCATGGGCTAATATCACTTTAAAATGTGAACAAAACGTGAGTATAAAAATATTGTGATAAATTTAAATAATTTCTTGTCTGAACAAGCGGAGGGCACTCTGAGGTATATATCTACAGGTGTGTTTCCTCTACCAATTATTGATTTTAATAGAACAGCCTACGCATCGCTACAGTTCCAGGTTGTAAACTGGTAAGGACACTGTTAATTTTTAAATGTTCCAATTTGTTTAAATAATTATGTGTATACTGCTTATACCAGGGTCTTAAATTTTGAAGTAAATAATATTCCCTAATAGTAGAATATAATAGTATAATATAATAGTAATAGTAGAATATAGTAGTAAATATATTCCCTAATGGTAGAATTCAACTTTTAGTCAATTCGGCAAAACACTAAAACTTATTTTTAACTTTCGATGTTACTTTGATAGTTCAACGAATTTAAATATTATGAGTTTGGAACGTATCATAAGTTACCTTCTCACATTTTTATTCAAAATCTGCAGGCCTCGAGTGGTAAAGTTTAGCCTCATAGAATTGACCTTTAAGGACTATTTGATAAATAGTATTTTCAATTCTTCAATATTCATTGTAATCAAGCAAAACTTGGTCAATATCTAATTTTAATACAACCTGATACCTGTATTTGTTTGTATATACTACGTGATTACAGATTGATTAACAAATAAAATAGACTACTGTGATTAAGCTTTCATACAGTCCCATGTTAAATTTGCCAAATTAAGGAACATTTTTCTCAGAAAGTAATAGAGATAGGTAGTTGAATTTTTTATGCAATATTTTACATATAATTATGAAAACATGGATGCTCTTTCATAATTTTCCAAAAAATATTTCATGTATATTTGAATTTTTTTGTATACGCTTAAAAAATTTCATGTTTTTACGATTATATATATTTTTTTATGGTTTCAATGAACTGCAAGGGAACTGAAGTCGCATCAATTTGTAGGTATATATATATATATATATATATATATATATATATATATATATATATATATATATATATATAAGGTATATGTTGAAAAATATCAGCTTTGTATCTTGAATGGTTTCTGAGAAAAATTTACCTTTATGGATAAAAACTACATTTTCGGAAAACGTGTGTAAACGTAAAAATACTCACATTCTAAGGAACTAAGTGTTTCAAAACATCCCAGCACCATATTGTGGATCATCAGCTGCCTCTTCCTCATCCTCTAAAGCTAGCTTAATCCTTTTTTGGCAATCCTGGCCTCTCGGGTCATTTCTTGGGCTGCGATGTTCGCCTTTCTCAACCGCGTCGCATACAGGTTGCGAAGCACGCTTACTGCTTTGTAGTTCAATTTTATACCCAACTCATTGTAAATGTCTAGCTTGATGCATAAACCATCATTGAATGCTAAAACAGCATTATATACACCAAGTTGTAGAGTGTTGTATCTCACAAATACATTTTTGAGAATCTTGGACCACACAATGCTATTAAAGCTTTCATTTTGATTTTGAGTTTTTTTATGAACAAACTTTTTCAAGAGATCAGGATCAGCCAAGTCTTGGAATATCTTTTTAATTGCCAGCATAATGTCATAGGGTAGGCTATATTTATGTTTGTATGTAAGATTACTTACTGCTTTGTTATATCCGCACCAGGATTCAGGTCCAGCAGGGCACAAATTGTGTTGCGGTTCATCATCGGTTGATATCTTGTGGAAGAATATTCCCCACACATTCCTTTTCATTTCATTTACATCATCTCCACCTCTTCTGATGGCTAGGCCGTAATATTCTTGTACCTTATCTATTTGCAAGTTAGTCAGCCTCTTTTTGCCACCCATAGTTTTGCCATCCTCAAGTTTCGTCTTAACGTACGATTTTTTCAATGCCCTCAGCCTCGTACCCGTACGTATTTTTCACATGATTCACACTTTCCACTTTTTGTATAGTCTTTTCATCTCCATATGGCTTACTTTCCATTACTTTCAAGAACCCATTACTGTCTCCATCCCCTAGATATTTTACATAATGAACTAGAATTGCGATCCAAAGAATTTTGAAAAACTTGCATAGCTCCGGCAACCTCCATGCCGCCACTACTGCCAGAGTAGTTTTGTGTGCAGGTGCGAGTGGGTATTCCGGTTTTATTTACAGCTAATGTACACACCTGGCAGTACTTAACTGCCACATCTAACACTTTACCAGTGTCAAACGAGGTCACACTGACAAAACCGTTCAAGAAATTTGTGGCCTCGTCTCTGCCACGACCCATCGAGGCATACCGACAAAACAGCCTTAGTTTCTTCACAATTCTCAGCCACAGCCTCTTTGGTAGCCTTCACCATGCTCTCATTAGCACACTTTTTTACTGCTTTGAGCAACAACTTAGTGGTAAAGGCCCGTTCACACGAGGCTGATATTCACTGCTGATTTGCCAGCGCTAATAAATCAGCGCCATGTGAATGCTCCACCAGCATCATCAAGTCAGGCGCGACCAGGTACGCTGGTTATTTATTTCGCGCGCTGGCAGCTTTAAACATGTTTAATATTACAACTCGAATGAGGGGGGATTAGGTCACGTGATCACATGCGCTTGGTTAAATCAGCTCATTAAAGGCCCGTTCACACGAGCTGATTTGCCAGCTGCTGATATCAGCTACTATCACAAGCGCTATGTATCAGCGTGGAAATGCCATTCACCACTTGGCTGGTTATTAGCGCTAGTTAGGGTGAGTGTGGCCATTTGAGACGGTGTCTCCAATAATTAAAACGTTGAAGTAGTTTGGTTTTAGCTGGAAACAAAATAGTGTCATCTCTGGGGATAAAGCGAAATATGCTGAGGCAAAGACGTACTTTTGTGGATTAGAAAGTGGATAATAGGCTTGAAGAACTATGGGCTTTTAACACACTGTTAAGAGAACTAGCAGAAAGAGGATGTCACTGAATTTTTAAGTTTATGCGAATGCGACAATACAAGTTTAAAATTTGAAGAGCTTTTGGAATTAGTCATGCCGTTCATCACAAAAAGAGAGATACTGTTCATGAGAATGGCCATTCCTCCAAAGACGAAACTTCAAATAACGCTAAGATATTTAGCAACGGGAGACTCCTTTTTCCTCATTGCAGTATTTATTTCGAGTACCTGTCAACACCATAACCTTATAATGATACCTGATGTCCCTTCAAAGCAATATACAACGTACTGGAAGCATTCATTAAAGTAAGTAAGCTATCTTTTTGTTCAGACATACCAATAAAAGACATATTGTATAGTTTATGTTTTAAAATTAAAAACTAAAAGAAATCTAAGATATAATTATGGACTACTACAAACTTATTAATAGTACTTATGTTTGCTTAGTTATAAGTCAAATTTATTAAATTATTGTAATATAATTTGTAGGCTTTAACAAAATAATACTTCAAAATGGCATAGTATTGAATTTAATTATTAGTAAGTATTTAGGCCTAAATAACTAAACATAACAATTAATTATCAAAATAAGAAAACTTGATAAGATATCCACTATTTTGATTAGCGTTCAGACTGTCCTCATCATCATGGATCGAGCTCGAGGCACCTCTAACGGAGGTGAAACTCCATGGTTATCACTAGGGAACTAGTAGAGACTGGGCGGAGATACGAGTCTAGTAGTCGAAGCCTTTCGGCAGTTATCAGCCTTGAATTTTCTCCTGTAATAAGATTACACTGCGAGGAGGCATTTTTGCGTAAAAATGGGCAGCAACAAAATGAGCAAATTTGTCATGTTCTTCCTCTAAATCGACACTAGTAAGCTCAGCTATTTTTTTTGGAGTTGAGATACGCTTTTTCTTTCTCAAATTTTGTAGAATTTTTCTTACTGCACTTAGCAGAACGATGTGGTGGTGCAGGTGGCAGCATTTTCGCCGGCGATCTCTTTCGATTGTTGGTTCCTGGCATGCTTGTGGGTTCATCTAGGCTTACAGGTTCCCCTTGATCTTCCCGAGTTCTCCACCAGTTGTGAAAGATCCTAGAACCAAAATAAACCGTTAAGAAAAGTAGCAAAACTTGACCGCTTAAATTATTTTATTGTTTTAATTTCAGGTACCAACTACAATTGAAGAATGGAAAACCATTCAAAAAAAGAATTTGAATTTAAGTGGAATTTTCCCAATTGCTGTGGAGCGCTTGATGGAAAACACCGCGCGAGAGTTCGTTATTAAAAAGGCCACCTAATTCTACATCTACTTTATACAACTACAAACAGTTTTATAGTATCGTACTGTTTGCTATGGTGGATGCCAATTATAACTTCAAGTTCATTGGTGTTGGTCGTGATGGCAGAGCCAATGATAGCTCCATTTTCAAAATGTCGGAGTTGAATATAGCGTTAGAACAAAATCTCCTGAATGGCCGTCCAATGGTTTATGTGTTGGTGATGATGCCTTTCCCCTTCGTCACAATCTGCTAACACCTTTAGCCACAGAAATGTACAGCTGAATGAAAGGATATTCAATTACAGACTGTCAAGAGCAAGAAGGGTTTCCTGAAAACGCTTTGGAATATTAGCGTCTAGATTTAGGGATCTTACTACATCGATAGGAATATCAGTGACACATACCAGACATTTTGGTAAAAGCTGCATGCGCCCTGCACAATTGGCTTAGATGTACCGCTGGAAGGACATACTTTCCTCCGTCTGCTGTGGATGTTGAAGATTGCAACATCGGTGAGATAATACCTGGCTCCTGGCGAGAGGAAATTACTCCATTGCTAAGTGCTCAGGTGATATCTTCGGCAAAGAATTACAGTCAAGAAGTTAAACGAGTTCGGAATAGATACGCACAAGCGTTTATGAATGAATGTGCAGTACCTTTGCCAAATGCAAAGTATTCATTGGAAAGCGTACTAGTTTGATCAAGTAACTGGTGGGCCTACTACCCGAATTGTATGATTTATTGTATATACTATGTTTAATGTTATTCAAAATAAAGATATTTTATAAAAAATCAATGAGTCAGTCTGTTTCCACAATAATTTGTACTTTTTAAAAATGGTTAGGTGGAATATATTTATATAAAACAAAATTACCATATAAATACATAAAATGTGAGCACTTACCAAATTTGAATGATGAGTCTCTTCCCAATCATAACGGTCCTCCAAAAAAATATCGGCAACTGAGAATCAACCAAGTTTTTGGTTTGTAAATATCTTCAGCACCAGCACCACTTTTTAATGATTTTTGTACTTTATTCAACTCCACTCTGTACGAGTCTTTAAAGACTTAATTTTAATTTAAGCTGGTCTTTATTGATATGACCAAAACCTTCGGATTCAAGGTGGGAACCTAACTTCTTCAACGCTACGTTCCCTGGGCGTCTCTTTTATTGTAATTTTCATCTGATGGGTCCCACAAACAAGAGTAGGTTTTAAAATATTCAAAAACTTAATAACAGAATCAATATTCCACTTAAGCTCGGACATTTTGCGAGTCAATACGTACAACTGCAAGTAAAGTAAAGAAGTAGCAGTTACTTTACCGAAATATACCACGCCAGCTGAGAGCAACAAATCACGTTTTTTTTCGTTCAGACGACGCTGGTTATGAGCTGATTTTACAGCGCTTGTGATCACGTGACCTAATCCCGCTCATTCGCGCTGATAATATTAAACATGTTTAAAGCTGCCAGCGCGCGAAAAAATACCAGCGTGCTGGTTGACTTTGACCGCTGGTAGGAACATTCACATGGCGCTTATTTATTAGCGCTGGCAAATCAGCAGCGAATATCAGCTCTTGTGAACGAGCCTTAACAGAGTCGTCTGAACGAAAAAAAAACGTGATACTTCTAAGCCAATTGTGCAGGGCGCATGCAGCTTTTACCAAAATGTCTGAAAATGTGTCACTGATATTCCTATCGATGTAGTAAGAACCCTAAATCTAGACGCTAATATTCCAAAAGCGTTTTTAGAAACCCTTCCTGCTCTTGACAGTCTGTAATTGAATATCCTTTCATTCAGCTGTAAACTTCTGTGGCTAAAAGGTGTTAGCATATACTGTGACGAAGTGGAAAGGCATCACATCTAACACATAAACCATTGGACGGCCAATTCAGGAGATTTTGTTCTAACGCTATATTCAACTCCGACATTTGAAAAATGGAGCTATCATTGGCTCTCCCATCACGACCAACATAAATGAACTTGAAGTTATAATTAGCATCCACCATAGCAATCCAGTATGATACTAATAAAACTGTTTGTAGTTGTAAAAAGTAGATGTATAATTAGGTGGCCTTTTAATACTAACATTTTTTCCATCAAGCGCCCGCACAGCAAATGGGAAAATTCCACTTCAATTCAAATTCTTTTTGAATGGTTTTCCATTCATCAACTGTAGTTGGTACCTGAAATTAAAACAATAACAATATTCAAGCGGTCAAGTTTGCTACTTTTCTTAACGGTTTATTTTGGTTCTAGGACCTTTCACATCTGTTGGAGAACTCGGAAGAATAAGGGGAACCTGTAACCCTAGATGAACCTACAATCATGCCAGGAAACCAACAATCGAAAGAGATCGCCGGCGAAAATGCTGCCACCTGCACCATCACCTCGTTCTGCTAAGTGCAGTAAGAAAAATTCTACGAAATTTTAGAAAAAAAGCATGACAAATTTTCTCATTTTGTTGCTGCCCAGTTACGCAAAATGCCTCCTCGCAAGTGTAATCTTATTACAGGAGAAAAAATTCAAGGCCTGATAACTGCCGAGAGGCTTCGACTACTAGACTCAGTATCTCCGCCCAGTTCTACTTCTAGTGATACCATGGAGTTCACCCTCCGTTAGTGGTGCCTCGAGCTCATCCATGATTGATGAGGACAGTCTGAACGCTAATCAAAATAGTGCTGATATCTTATCAGTTTTTTCTTAATTTTGATAATTAATTGTTATATTTTTAAAAATTATTTAGGCCTGAACACTTACTAATAATTAAATTCAATACTATGCCATTTGAAATATTTTTTTGTTAAGGCCTAAAAATTATATTATAATTTAATGAATTTGACTTTTAACTAAGCAAACATAAGTACTATTATACACATTGCTATTAAGTTTGCAGTAGTCTATTATTATATCTTAGATTTATTTTAGTTTTAATTTTAAAAAAATAACTATACAATAATGTCTTTTATTGGATGTCTGAACAAAAAGATAGCTTACTTACATTAAATGAATGCTTCCAGTACGTTGAATATTGCTTGAAGGACATCAGGTATCATTAAGGATATGGTGTTGACAGGTAATCGAAATAAATACTGCAATGAGGTTAAAAAGGATTCTCCTGTTGCTAAATATCTTAGCGTTATTTAAAATTTCGTCTTTGGAGGAATGGCCTTTTCTCATGACAGTATCTCTTTTTGTGATGAACGGCATGACTAATTCCAAAAGCTCTTCAAATTATAAATTGTCATTCGCATGAACTTGAAATATTCAGTGACATCCTCTTCTGCTTAGTTCTCTTAAACAGTGTGTTAGAAGCCCCAAGTTCTTCACGCCTATTTATCCCACTTTCTAATTCACCAAAGTACGTCCTTTTTTTTAACTCGAGCTCACATAGTTCCTTCACTCCCATCCTGGAACACTTGCCTCAGCATATTTCGCTTTATAATAATATAATCCCCAGAGATGACGTTTTGTTTAGCTGAAACAAGCTTCTTCAACGTTTTAATTATTGCAGACACCGTCTCAAATGGCCAACACTCGCGCTAACTAGCGCTAATAACCAGCCAAGTAGTGAATGGCATTTTCCACGCTGATACATAGCGCTGGTGATAGTAGCTGATATCAGCAGCTGGCAAATCAGCCTCCTGTGAACGGGCCTTAAGGGTTTCAAACTTTTGAGGTAGAGAAGGCAGGTACATCAGCGAACAAAATATGTTGGCAGCGGCTAGGCCACGACCAATCGTGCTCATAGCGTACACAAACATAATGTTTATATCATACTTTTCATTCTCTTTGTTGAATGTTGAGTTGCAGAAAGTTATTGATTCTAAACATAGACTACACTTTAGTTCCAAATTCACAGAAAGGCCATGCCTGAACAACTTACCGCTGTCAACAACACATATTTCTACGCAGTCATCGCCATCACAAAACTTTTTACTAACCTACTAAGTAGGCCTACATCAAAGATGACATTACCATAACCTGAGGATTGGTAAGTATCGTATTCAGTGAAACATTAACCAAGTTTGTTAGATGATAGACTAGGACTATGCTTAGGTGGTGGCGAAGCACTTGTGGGCTGATCATCTGGCTTTGGCCTAGGCCTACGATCTTTAGAATGGAATCGGTTCCCTTTGTACTTTGGTTTAGTTTTGTAGGAAGTTTTAGCGCTATGCATTATCACTACACCACTTCAAATCACTAAACAAAATACTACGTACCCTAAAACGACACTAAAACACAAAATGTTCACTTTTTAAACAATAATGTTACAAGGTAACCATGGATTTGTAAAACACTATTCAGCTGCTAATATTTCATCAACAACAGCAGACAGTAGAAGACAACCTATTAGCAACCAGTATTGCCAACATAATACTCAGCACTATTGCCCTGATGTTATGTACGCATATACTGCATAAAAGCCACGCGTCCCCACTGGGAAAATCGGGTGCGGAGGGGTTTATTATTTCTTTGTACATATTTGCGAATGTTAATGGTATTATGTTGTATATTTTCTTAAACAGGAAGCTTAGGGCTATCAAATAACATAAACATCTTTTTTTTGAAAACATTTGTTTTCCCTTTTCGGCTCCCCTTAATATTTGATTATGACGTTGATACGCTGAATATTTGAGCTACTATCTAACTCTGTCAACATTCCTTGAACCGAGACCAAATAGTTCACTCAATAATGTTAACGCTCCAAATCAGTTTCGACATTATATTATATTGTAATATTATTACAATCAAATATCTCGTGTCACCAACAAATATTGTTTGTTAATATGTCCTACAGTTGAATATTTTTGAATATCATCACAAATTTAGATATAAACGGGTAACTTCAATGAATTTTAACACATTTTTTTATCTTTGTACACGTAATTGGTTAATAATTTATGGCACTTATTCTGCATTAATTTGCGGAAGTTTATAAGAAATTCATACTTACTGTTCAAGACATGTTTTTAACGCTTTTAAATACGAGCAAAACACTGTTGCTGTTTTTTTGTTTGTTTGAAGTAACTGTTAGTTTTTTAACATTTTTATCGTCTTAAATAATGATTTTTTGTATACAACATTATTTAACAGGTTTAAATCAAGAATAATAGCAAATAAACATTTAAAAATTTACATTTATTTATTCTCTACGTAGCATATGTTGCTTGTTTTAAATACATCGTTAAAAATACATTTTAAAAATTAAATGTCGATATTAGGGCGGAATAAAAATAATAATATAAGTTAAATAGATGTTGATATTCTGAAAAAGATTGGTATATTTATGGCAACCGAGCACGGGCTGTATCTTTCATCCGGATTGTACTAATTTAAGATACAATCTAATGGATTGTGTGTGTTCTTTACTTTCTACTGTAAACTGTTTAACTTGTTATCTTACAAACAAAGATAACAGATTTTTTTATGCATAAAAATACATTTAGATAATCAACGCGCAAAAAACAAAATATAGAGAGATTTAATGAAACCACTTCTACATTTCGAATAAAATTGTCTATTATTTCCATACAATATAAAAATCGTTGTGAAATGTCCTAACTTTTAAATGAAAAAGTATTTAACGCAGTGTTTTTTCACTCTCCCCGTTCATTCTTCGTGTGTATATATATATATATATATACATAACTTACATTTACGTTTCATGTAAACTTTCAGTTCCCCAAATTCTAGTATATGTACAAATATTTGGGATTTTAAGGAAATTAACTAGAGCTTGCTATTAGCACACTCTTGGTAAAATTAGAGAAAAACAACAAGTATATAATGACATTTTTATAATGCCAAACAACTGAGAATAAAAGAATAAATCTACCTCACAGCTTTAGAATCTATGCTTTGTTTGGCCATGGTAAGAAAACCATGTCGTTCTACCCGTTACACTAATAACAAACGAGGCTGGGTCATGCGTCCTTTATCTCCAGCCACATACAACAGCGATCTCAGTTTATTGACGTCATCAACACAGCGCAGAATAGCCGAAACAATGAAACGACACCCATCGTTTTAAACGGATGGTTTGGAATTTATTTTGCCATTAAGAGCTCGTTTGACTTTGTATGCCTTGTTTTAGTCTATATGTCATGTTTTCTGATCTAATAAAGAATTTATTCCTACATCAAGTAGGTCTATTCAATCTATGTGTTGTGCATTCTAGTCCAATAACATTATTTGCAATGAATATATTGGTCCTGTTTGACTTATCTATGTATTTTGATCTGATCAGTCAAGATTCTTTTCATGGTAATTAAAACTAATAGTGTTTTAAAACTGATGTTTTAAATGATGTGTTTTAAATAGCTTTGATTGAGGAGTCATATCTTTATGTGTGGCCTATGTGTTCACAGAATATTTATGTTCCCAGAAAAGCAAGACAAGATAAACGGCTTTAGTCTTTACAACAGCTGCGCCTAGAGAAGATGGATGCGATTATTTCGAGATTTATTTGAAGATTTGGTGCTGGAGTTGTAAGGAAAAAAGGTGAAATTTTATTTGGATTGTTGAGATTTAATGAATACTTTTACAGTAATATTTAAACTGTTCTTAGTCCGATTGTATTGTTATTGTTAAACAATAGATGATATAATAATATAACAATTCACATGAAAACTTTCTCATTTTAATTTTACATAGTAAGTTACAATCTTTAGGATTCTTAATTTTCATCTTTATATCACAAGCCCATATAAGTGTAATTGACTTAACAATAATACAAAAACCATTAGGTGGATTGGAAAGTATGGAACAGCTCAATACATTATACTTAGAAGGGCAGGGAAAGGCCTAAGCAGAATTTGGTAACAATCCAGAAAAAATACACATATATGTGTCCACATTTTCTAACGACCGGTATATTGGAGGACTTTCTATCGGCTGAGAAAAACGCCAGTAACGTTGGATTGCGGAATTTTAATCTAACAAAATTTAATATCGAAATATTTTACTTGTTTTAGTATTTGAAGCTTTCCGTGTGTCTTGTTATTGCCATTTCCAAGTTTTAGCATACAATTCGTCCTTTTTCTGTCCACAAATTACTCAAAATTCACAACGCTAATTTTTACCATATAATTAAATTAAGAAAGTCGCATACCCTATAGTCCTGTCCTGCTTAGTTTACCGCATGTCTGTGTGTATAAATAAAAACAATAATCCTTAAACTGAATAAAAATGGAACTAATTAAAATTAAAATATTTCAAAATATTTAGTATACTTAAGACTGAAAATATAGTTTCACAAGAATATGATATCAAGTTTAAAAGATTTATTCTATCAAGGATAACACAGCAGAAAGAAAATTCTTAAATTTTGTGGCGTGATTAATTTATCACTAGATCAGTGGGACTTTTATTTAACGTTATGATTTTAACACTGCTATGAAACTTAGCTCTTTAAACCAAAATGTGAATACATCGTGTGAAGATATATTCGAGGAATATTTCATATTATGTGTCGCTTTAAATTTTAAATACGACACATGAGAATAGAAGAAGAAGGTTTATCCATTGAATAGCTTAATTTTCTTTTGTCTGACTGATAAGGTAATCATTTATCTTCTGTATGTTTGTATTTGTCTACAGAACATCACGAGAATAAAACGTACTTTAAACTTTACGTTTTGTATGCAACCTAAGCGAGGCCGGTTACGCAATACATAGTGTATTGTACTCGTACCTTGTATTTTAAAAACTCAAGAAGAAAAATCATTTATTTTGCTTGAAAAGACACTTTTACACACTCTTAAATAGATTTTTACTTTTGTGTCAATACAGAAGAACTTATTACCTTTGACATTTTAGGAAAATTACAAAACCAAATTTAAAGTGGTTTAATATTTAGAATGTTGTTTATAAAACGACATTAACAATAACTGTTTTCTTTTTCAAAGGATATTATTGAACATATTCCACAAATTAGAGAAATATCAAAATTGGAACTGTTCAAAATATTTTAAGTTACTGATATTACAATGTAACGAGGCAAATCGAAACGCAATTTGAAAAAAAAAAATCATAAATTGAAAATAAAAATAAATCTCTTTATGTGTCTGTCTCAGACGGAAATACCACTGAGCTCTTATCTATCTGGTTATAATACTTGTATATAAAAATATCTCTCACCTCGCAAGCTGCGCAGTACTGGGAGTAATATTTAAATAATCCCTCTTGGCATTGAATACAGTCTGAAAGAGATTGGAATTTTTGACTGGTAGTTCATTTTATCATAAAGAAACTAACCATTGAAGATTCCAGTAATCGGTGGTACTGTTAAATGCCATCATGTACAACATAATTTCAAAAACCAATATGTCACTCTTCGTATATCATCTTCAGCGTGACACACGAGAATTATAGGTAGTATTTTGTGGATTTTATAACAGTATATGTAATTTTGGATAAAAAGTATATAAGTAAAGCTGTAATGAATCTTGTGTAATTACAAATATTTGTTCTATGTTTAATGTTTATATTGACAGTAGTCTGAAGTAACCTAGTGAAAACACAGAGCGGTTATGTTTTAACAAGCGTGTGTACAGGTTAACTTTTGTTTAATGTGACTTGTTGTCTGAGTTACTACTGTTTTTTGTGGTGTTGTAAAGAGTGTAAGTGCGTTGTTTTTCGGAATAATAGTTATCATGTCGGATAAATGTGGAGTTTGCGTTAAAAAAGTTGTGGCAAATAGTCTGAAAGTACAATTGCGTTGATTGCAAAAACAGATTTCATGGAGCTTGTGCAGGGATGTCGAAGGATGATATTGATTTTATTCAGAAGGAAAATCAAATCTGGAGATGTACACAATGCAGTAGGCTTCGTAGAACAAGTATGCAAGTGGAATCCGAGCTGGAGAAGAGTTCACCAGACATAAGTGACGTCATGAAGCTACTACAAGAGATGAGACAAGAAAACAAGAGATCAAACTAAAAAACTTGAACTTGAACTTGGAAAATCCATCGAACTCTGCCATCAAACTATCTCCCGAGTTAAGAAAAACTGTGGATTCACAGTCTGAGGCTTTGAACAGGTATAAAGACTTGTATGAACAACTTTTTTTCGAACATAAAAGGCTGCAAATTAAAATTGTTGAGCTGGAAGCCCGTCAAGACGAAGCTGAGCAATACTCTAGACTTAATACAATAGAAATCCATGGGGTTCCTGAGAAAGAAAATGAAAATGTTTTCAGTCTAGTTCAACAAGTCGGAAACAGTCTAAACATACAAGTAAAGGAAGAGATGGTGGATGTCTGTCACAGACTTGGAGGGAAAAGTGGCGAAAGACCCCGAGGCATCGTAGTGAAGTTTACAAGAAGAAAAACAGTCAAGGAAGAGTTTCTACAAAAAAGGAGAGTCAAGAGAAAATCTGAATACGTCTGACATTGGTTTTCCCAAGCCCAGCAAGTGTCATCTATATAAAATGAGAGCCTTACTCCTACAAGACGGCGGATATTCAACGAAGTACGATCGATCATGAAAGAAAAAGGATTCACGTTCGTCTGGATACGGAACGGCAAGATCCTGGTCCGACCATCAGAAGGTGACAAGGTGTCAGCAGTGAGCAACTGGAACGACGTGGAGAAGCTGAGGAAGCTGCCGGCAGCCAACAAGGCTCGCCTCAAGCTCCAGTGTAACTAACTCCTCACAGACAACAGTACAAACAGTTCATCATGTTCACCTAAATGAATAGTTTAAAAAGAAAACAAGTTTTAAAAATAGTTTGTTTACTACTATTGATAGTTCAGATTTAATAATAGTACATCAAAACATCCGTAGTTTAAGGTCTAATTTTGACGATTTTTTTAGTGTTTCTTGAAAGTTTGGAAAAGAAAGCCTGACATTATTGTACTAACAGAAATTTGGATTGGATAAGTGACAGTGAGGGTGGGTCAGTACAATTTGCCTACTTTCTTGTTAAATGTTCAATGTAATAATAAGTACCGTGCGGGGGGCGTGGCGGTTTTTGTATCCGACCAATTGAATTGTGTACGTCAGGTTAAAACATACAATGGCGACGGCAGATGTCGTACACCTTCACTTCAAACTTGAACGGGGCATAGCTGTTGATCTTTTAGACAGTTTACAGATTACAGGCGTTCTCAATCAATATGTTTAATGAACGAATTTCAAAACACACTAAGCGGTAATAAAATTCTGCAAATTTCATAGTGAAAGGGGATTTAATATATTAATTTGTTGGATACAATCTATTAGAAGTGTAGAGGAATATTTAATTTTAATGGCAAGTCATGGACTCAACTCACTTGTCAATGAACCCACAAGGATAAATAATCATTCAGAAACCTGTATAGACCATGTTTTTTGTAGAAGTAAGTTTGATAGCTCTGTTAAGTTACAACAGCAGAAGTTTTGAAGATAAATATAACCGATTATTGGATGACAGTTTTGGGTTTAAATATTAAAAATAATTGTACATCACGTATAACAAAAAACTGTTTTGAACATGTTTCATTAAATTTAAATACACTTAAATTACTTGTAAGCCAAGAAAACTGGTTGGAAATATACAACTGTACTTCAATATCCGATGCATTTGAAATGTTCCTGATTTAAAATTCAAAGTTATGTTTCAGTCTCTACGAATTGTGTAAACGTTTAGTAATAAGTTTTTTAAAACCCTGGATCAATGCAAGTTATTGTAAAAGCCGTTAAAGAAAAAAAATATTTTGTACAAAAAAGTTGCTAAGCGGCCTGAATGATGTGAATTTAAGGAAATAGGTACAGGATTATTAACAACAGTTTAAAAAACCAAATAAAGCGCACTAAACAATTGCATTATTCACATGTTATAGAGTCAAATAAAACCAATACCAATAAAAAAAACAGTGGGAAAACTAATCATTATAAGATGCATGAAGTGTAATAATTGCAGAAGGAATAAAGATATTTTCATTTTCATTTTCATTTGATTTCATTTTCATTTCATTTCATTTTCATTTCATTTCATTTCATTTCAACTATAAAGGAATTAGTAGGGGATAAAGTTAAAAACTCAGGTGTAATTCTGGTGAAAAACCACAATGATATTACAACTTCAAACCCGAAAGAGGTGTCCAACATTTTGAATAATTTCTTTTGTTCAAATTTGCAGTAGACCTGAGACAAACAATAGAAGCAGAAAACACCAATCCCACTCGTATGAATAGTTGTCACCAAAATATCTTCCATACTGTGGCAATAAAAGACTCGATGTTTTTGTATCCGACTAATAACAAAGAAATAAGCAATATAATAAAATCTTTAAAAAATAACAAAGCTCCTGGTTTTGATAATATTACACCTGTTATCATTAAGGAAATATCCGAATCAATTACAGACGTGCTAGTTTATTTGATAAATCTTAGCTTGTCGACAAGAGAGTTCCCAAAAATTTTAAAACATGCGGTAGTCACACGTTCACTCTCTGCTCTCCACTCTTCAAAAAAAAAAATGACAGAGCAGATCTAGATCAGAATCCTGGCAACCTATCGACCTATTTGCGTTACTTATCAATATTTTCTAAAAATAACGTCGGGAAAAAATGTTGTAGGGGTAAGGTGAGGCCTAGTGAATTTTCTTACAACACAAAAACATAGTTTTTTTATAGTTAAAAAAACAGTAATGGGCTCGCCGTGTTTTACCAAAGTAAGTATTAAATACAGATTGGCTAGTGCTCAATGCCTTATTGGACTTCTCATGTCCTCGAGTGTTTTTTCTACCACAGGGCAAATGAATGAAGGAAAAGATGTGTGGTTCGCTGAGATGTTCTATTTGTCGGACCGGTCATGAAGGAGGCGATATCGATTACAGTGGATCAGAATCCGAAGATACTTTTAAAATAGAATGCATGGACGCAGGCATCAGGGGAATTGCTTTGCGAATGGTTTTGGTTCTTATTTGACAGATAGAAACCCAAGTAAACTAGAGGCTAATAAAACTTTCAGTGAAGTAGGTATAACTAAGTATGAGGGATATCCCCCAAAGGGATCAGTTTTTGTCTGGCCCTCTTTTTCTAACTTTTATATTAATAATTTGTGCAATGGTAATTTCAAGGGACAAGATTGTAGCATTTGCGGATGAGTACTGCTTTATATTTAATAAAAGCCGACCTCACTTAGCACAAGTACAACTGAGTAATTGCAATCATGATGTAAAGTGCTTTAAGATGGTGGTTTTTCTAATAATTTCATGTTAATGAGGCCCTAAAACCAAATACTTATTATTTAACCTCTAATGTAGCGAAAAGTATTCCTTATATTTCACCTGTATAAATACCTAAGGTTTTGAGTTGTCATTCTAATAATAATATAGATGTGTAATTGTTCAAAACTTAGAACAGGTAGATAGTATTAAGTAATCGTTGGATTACTGGTAAGATTTCAAAGTTGAATTGGGAAACTCTCATATAAGCTGAAGTTAAGTCTGAACTAGTGAAAGTATGTTAGACTTTTTTATTCTCTTAGAACGGTATGCTATACAGGATTGCTTAAACAAGAGTTTTATTTTGCCTTTATAAATTCTAAAAATTGAATACGGTTTTTAGAAATTTGGGGAGGAACTTATCATTACAAACCATCAAACCACATTGTTACTGGACTTCTGACTCTTGCAAAAACATTTTCATATAGAGATAAATAAAATTTAAAAATAAAATGGAGAGTTTCACAGCTCCAATTTTTAGAGATTTAAATTGTGTTTACCGGATAAAAAATCTGTATATCTATAAAGTATTAAAATCAATTTTACTAATCAAATGGCAGGCAGTTTTTACAATGCAAATTCACATTATAGTCAGAGAAGAATAAACGTTCAAGTTTCCGAGGACCTCCATCTAACCTTGTTTAAGAAATTCTATCTTTTTTTAGGACATAAGTTTTTTTAATTGTTTATCCAGAATATTTTAAACCAAATGTAAAAATCAAAAATAAGTTTGTTAAAATTCTTCGTGCATGTTTTGTTATTGGAAGAAGATGTAGACAGGTTTTACATAAACACTATATTATGATCATTTTACACTTTTTTTTAATGTAGTTAACTTTATATTATATATTGACTTGAACATCTGTATCAAAACATTTCACATATATTTTCTGGTTTTATGTTACTTTTTTTAGAAGTTAATCTAGTTATATAGATTGTATTTCAGAAGTGATATCATTACGAGGGATCTGGTAGGCGCAGTTCCTTTTTTTTCGAGCTTTGCTGTTTCTTTATTAAGTGTACCTAGTGTAATTTCCCGAACAGGTATTTTGTTACCTCGGGCTTTCATTGTTGATTTTTAGTTTAAGATCTACTGTATGTAAAGATGGTACAACTTGGACAACATAAAGAAATTTTTCATTCCATTCATTCATTCATTTCAGTTAGTTTAATAAGAACAATAGAATTTTTCGGGCATTTCAAAAATCGTTTAGTGTTTTCATACAATGTTGACAGGAATAAATAAATTTACATTGTTCTTCAAGAACCAAAAAGATTTTTATTAAAGTACAATCTAAATCTTATTCATTTTCGGCAGAAATTTTTTGTGTGACGTTGTGTTTTGTCCTCTTTTCTTCCGCCGTGCGGAACAATCGCTAGAGTTCACTCTACCCACTTACTAGTACAAATTTCTTCTTATTGAAGGAAACTTCTATAGCTGAATCCGAATGGGGAAGTATGCCATGTCAGGTATTACCTAGAGTATATTATGTGGGCATTTTATTGTCTTCCAACTTGTGAGTTTAAAATTTTTGTTTTTCGCGTGCATGGTGACAAAACAGTATTAGATTTCCTTTAAATTCCTTCAAATTCCCTTGGTAAATTAATATTAAATATCTTTTTCCAACCACCCTCCTTTGCTTATAGTTTCTTGTTTATTTAATAGTTTTATGGAATATTGCTCTTGCCTCGTGACTTGCATTCTGTTTCAACTGATCAACGCCTGATTTTCATTTTTCTCTTAGTTTCTTGCCTCCTAAGCAGTTTTTTGAGTATTTTTGACCCCATTATTCTTTCTTTTTTATTTTTCCGTTTTTCTTTATTATTGTGTGTATTATATTACTCTCCCACGTGATTTACGAAGGATATATTGAAATCCTTCATTCGTTGTGCTATGCATTTTGTAACATTGGTGGGGGGGGGGGGGGGTGGGGGGGGGGGGGGGTGGGGGGGGGGGGGGGTGGGGGGGGGGGGGGGTGGGGGGGGGGGGGGGTGGGGGGGGGGGGGGGTGTAAATTTATAAGAAAATAAACTTTAAGGTCTAAGAACCAAGAGGCAATTGGAACTGCATGCGATCTTCAAATATTTAGTTTGGAGAAACGGTGCGCTGAATTAGCACCCCCTGGACATAGCACCCCCTCGCTACTGACTTCATTTTGATGTCACGAAAGGGGGTGCTAAATCAGCACAGTGGCCGTGTCCAGGCCGTGAATAAGCACCCCCTTCGAATATGGGGGTCCTAATTCAGCGCCTTGACCGTGTTCATGTGCTGATTTAGCACCCCCTTCGATTAGGGGGGGTCCTAATTCAGCGCCTTGACCGTGTTCATGTGCTGATTTAGCACCCCCTTGAATCTGGGGGCTGTTAAATCAGCGCCTATACCTTATTGATGAGATGAATAATTGACCCAATGGAATAGAATAATAAACGTTTAACCATATTGCGATTTATTTTTCAATAAAATAAAATAATATATATATATTATAATTTTAATATATTGCGATGAGTATATTTACTGCATTGCTGTGGATTACTTAATATTTCAAAAACAGTTCATTACCAATTAAAAAAAATACTATGCATCAAATATACTTAAGTAAAAAACTAGGTTCTAGGCGTTTAAATACAGCTTAATTTTAAAGTAAAATTAATTTGAAACCATTGTACGAACAACGCAGAGGAACTGATATTGCTTAAATCCGGCATGTGTAATAAATATGCATGGTAAGAGATTATGTCAACCTATTAACCACTTTGAAAACAATTATTTATTTATTTTAATTTTTCGATTACCAATGAAAAGTGGGAAAATTTTTGAACTGTAAAATTATAATTTTGCGATGGCTAAGGGCGAATTATTCTTAAAGAAGACGCCACTCATAAACTGAAATATACTATTTAAACTGAATAGTATAATTCAAACACACTTGACGAACAATTTAAATATTATTTTATATTTACTAGAATCAATATCATTCGGTTATGTCCATATCGGTTAGTTCAACTACAATAAAAAAAATGTTTTAACGCTGAAAACAATGTTAAAACGCATATCAATAAATATACTACCATATTTTCAAAAGCGTTACTGCTTAGGTCAAAACACATACTTATATACTGAGTATTATGGATCTACATTGCTTAACTTCCCCTCTGTCGGTTATTGTGCGTTTCTTTTTTGTTGTTGTTTAAAAATGGAATATCTTAAAACCTAATAAATGTAATCCTACCAAGTCTCGGTCAAAATTTTATGGCAGCTAAAAATACATTATGATGTTATCTTTAATACTTAAAAATAGTGGCTATTAAAATATTTTACCTTTTAACTTCTTAAAAATCTGAAATTTTTCTAAACTATTTCAAGAAAATGAATTTGAGAGGGTTCTATCACAAATTTAATGACCAAGTATATAAAATATCATATGCACAGATTTACTGTAACAAAATACTGTCGACATTGAGGTTCTTAGCGAATAGGTCACAATACAAAAATCGAGTAAACGACAGCTCCAGAATATCTTATGCCAATCGTGCTCACATCTTAGTCCATTCATTTAAAGTACAGGAAATGCATTAATATATGTTGCCAAGCAACTGTTTTGTCTAATACATTAAAAAAACTACTAGAGATATTGCAAATGTGTCAACAATGAACGCCTTTATGAACAATGAAGAAAAACATAAACGTCTTAATCAAAAATAAACTGTTTTATTTATCATAAAGTTTAAATTATTCACAACATATGTTAAAAAATAATAAAGTAACTAGGTTATCTGTTGTATATTAAGAATAATAAACAACAAGAAAAATCGTACATTAATATTCAGTCAATAACGCTTTAATAGATGACAAAATCAAGATAAGCAGTTTTATTGGAAATACATCTGACTGTCGCTTGACTAAATTTTCGCAAATAAACATGTCCTAAAACAACAGATAAATATGTTCATAAATGTAAATAAATAAATTCATTAAACATCAAATAGACCTATATGATTCTACTCTTTCCTTAGATAGGCCTGAAACATGTTTTTCAAAATGTTTTGCATAATAAATGACAAAAATAAAAAAATAGGGCTAAGATACACTGAAGCTGCTGTTAATTTATTTTCACGAACCGTGTTTTATCACAGTAAAGATGCTCAGGTATAAATATATTTGTAATTAGTTTAGTATCTTACTGTTAGTTTATTATTGTATTGTTAGAGGGGAGAATTGTTGTGTTAGATATTACGGGTGACATCCGTAATATTTATGACAAGGTTGCCTGGAGGTATGGAGTTCTTGTTCTCAGGGCGTGGGAGGCGACAGAGCTTTCACTCCCATTGTTAGAGGTGGCCTTCCACGAACCAAGGGATGTTACCCCCAGGTTTATGGTAGGGTCGCTTCAGGGCGGGAGGGGCTGGCCCTCACGCCTCGTGGGAGCAAGAAAGAACCTTTACCTGGGACAGGGGCCTAGAACGAGTCTCCTCTAGTCAGTTCTTCATTGTACTCCGGAGGCGTAGGGTAGAGAGCACTCAGCTCTCTACATTACATATAGATTAGGACAGCTAGCGCCAGCTAGCTGTATTACAATACAGTCTGCTTATTCCACTTTTTGTATTAACATTTTAGTTTGAGTAAATACAAGTTCAGTTCGTTCAAAAACAAGTGTTTCATTTCATATAGATATTCCAGTATTCAAGGCCCATCATGCGCGCCGCCAACATGGTCCTACAGAGCCGGATTACTTTATAGAACACTTTAGACAGCATAGTCCAATCGTACCAGAATGTTTTATAGAACATTAGTGAACAGTGCATTATTTTCGTCAACATAGACTACCAGTGTCAACAGTGCAACATCGAAGGACTTGGAACATAGTGACAGTGCCATCGACCAGTAGTGTTTCCAGTGACCAACAGTGGGATACCTAATTCGTCGTCAAGTAAGTCCTTTCCAATTCCATACTACTTATTCCAGTTATTCCTGATAGTTCAAGCAAGCTAACATGTCAGACGAATTAAGAAAATTTATTGCCAAGCGAGCAGGAATTAAATCTAAATTAACTCGATTTAGGACTTATGTTGATAGGATTGAACAATCTGAAGATCCTTCACAATTTGAAGACAAATTCAGTGTATTTAGGGATTGTTTGTCGGAATTTGAAGCAGTCCAATCAGAAATTGAATTAATAGACACCGACAGCAATCATGACGTAGAAAGAGAGTCCTTTCAAGACTTATACTTTGAATTGTGGGCTAGGTCAAAGGCTCTCCTTCCCAAACAAAATTCAAATCATACAACTTGTTCACGCCAAAATTCAGTTTCTGAACCCTCATCAGCAGTACAAATTAAACTATCGACAATCAATCTGCCTACCTTCAGTGGGAGATACGAAGAATGGGTTCAATTTTACGAATTATTTAATTCAATCATAGAAGAAAACACGTCACTTTCACAAATCCAAAAGTTCCACTAATTAAAATCAACATTGCAAGGTCCCGCTCTCAACATAATAGAATCTTTAGAATTGTCATCGTCAAATTACGACACAGCCTGGACTCTTTTGAAGAATAGATTTGACAACAAGCGTGTTATTGTCAATAATCACGTGTCGTCACTGTTTGAAGTCAAAAAACTTGACAAAGAGTCCGGGGCAGCAATGAGAGATCTTTTAGATACGGTTAACAAACATTTGAGAGCACTCAAATGTCTTGGTCAACCAACCGACCAATGGGACACGCTCTTGGTTCACATGATCGTCCATAAACTAGATCTGGCCACATTTCAAATTATTGGAAAACCAATTAGTCACCACAAACTTGCCCACGTTTCATCAGTTGACATCATTCCTAGAAAATAGGTGTAACATTTTAGAAGCTATTGATCTAAATAGACCTTTAAACAGTAACACAAGTTTTAAACAAAGTAGTAATAAATTTAATTCAAATCATCAACAACTCAAAAAAACCTTCTAGTTCATTTTTCAGCAACACACCATGTTGCCCCTTATGCAAAAAGGGTCATAAAATATATCAGTGTGATAGTTTTCAAAATATGCCTGTATTATCCAGACTACAATCAGTGAAAGATTTAGGTCTATGCATTAACTGTCACATAAGCATATTATCAAAGACTGCAGGTCAAATGGTTGCAAAACTTGCAGCAAAAAACACAACACACTTTTACACCTTCAAAGGGACCACTCCAACAGCAAAAATTTAAATTTTTAGTCAAGAAAAGTAAACGGTCATCCTGCAGCCTTAACGTCTAATGTTACTGACAAACACATTCTCCTCTCAACAGCAGTAGTAGATATAGAGGATAATAATGGCGGGACAACAGCGTGCAGAGTGTTGTTGGATTCGGCTTCACAGTCGAATTTCATTACAGAAAGGATGGTGAGAGCATTAAATTTGCAAAAGGTACGCTCAAACATCCAAATCACTGGCATCGGAAACAGGCAGGCCTCCATCTCACACGTTGTCTATTGCACCATCCACTCACAACATGGTGCTTACAAAACTACATTAAGCTGTCTCATTTTACCTAAAATAACTAACGATTTGCCCCACACTCAGATTGACACAAGCAATTGGAATCTGCCATCAACAATGACTCTAGCAGATTTTAATTTTAACTCACCAGGGCCAATAGACATGCTCATAGGAGCAGAGCTCTTTTTTAGTTTATTGTGTGTTGGACAGGTGAGACCACACAGATCGGCGCCAATTTTCTAAAAGACATAATTAGGTTGGGTCGCCTCTGGTAGGGTTGCTACTAGGAAACAACAACCAACCTTGACATGCAATTTATCTATAGATGATCAAGTAACAGGGCAAGTGCAACGTTTCTGGGAAATTGACGATTGTGACGTTCACACATTCCCAGCCAGTCAAACTACCACGTGTGAACGGATGTACACAGAAACAACGTACAGGGATTCTACAGGCAAATATGTAGTTAACTTGCCATGTAGTGATGACATAAATAGTCTAGGTGAGTCCAAGAAAACAGCTGAATCTCGATTTAGTCAACTGGAAAGAAAATTAGAAAGAGATCCCAATCTACATGCAGCATATTCACAATTCATGAATGAATATGAAGCACTAGGGCATTTGGAAGCGGTGGAACCCAACGTGAAGCCAGTTGGTCCAGTATATTACATTCCGCATCTACCTGTCGTTAGAGAAGACAGTTCAACAACGAAGCTCAGAGTTGTATTTGATGCTTCGGCCAAAACGAGCAGTGGTCGATCATTAAATGACTGTCTTTTAGTTGGTCCTACCATTCAGCAAGATGTCTTCTCAATCTTAGCAAGATTTCGATATCATACATACGTATTAAGTGCAGATATAGAGAAAATGTACCGCCAGGTATACATTAATGAGAAACAACTGGACTTACAGCGCATACTATGGAGACAAGGTAGAGATCAACCTCTAAAAGTCTATAGGTTAAAAACTGTCACCTATGGTACAGCAGCAGCACCCTTCTTAGCAATCAGGACCCTTCATCAACTGGCCACAGATGAACGATCAACATATCCTATAGCCTCATCTATAGCGCTATCAGATTTCTATGTAGATGATCTTATGACAGGTGCAAAAACACTTGAGGACGCTAAATTCATTCAAACACAAATGTCGCAAATGCTTAACTCAGGAGGATTTAATTTAAGAAAATGGAATTAAAATTCGAAGGAATTGTTGGAAACAATCCCAGATAAAAATAGAGCGAAACAAGAACAAAATAAACAGTACAAAGTGTTTGGTATGTGGTGGAAACTCTGAGACCGACATGTTCCATTACGCATCTACTGAAAGAAAGCCATAACAAGATATCAAAAGCGTTCTGTTCTGTCAGAAATAGCCAGTTTATTCGATCCTTTAGGACTTGTAGGGCCTGTAGTTTTGAAATTCAAACTATTCATGCAAGAGTTGTGGGTAAGAAATCTGAGTTGGGATGAATCTCTTCCATGTGATCTTCATACATCGTGGCAGACACACCGACAACAGCTCTCAACTTTGAAACAACTTCAAATACAAAGGCAAATCACAGTAGGTCACGCAATCCAAAAAGAAATACATGGGTTTTGTGACGCCTCAGAAAGGGCGTATGGAGCATGTGTGTACATACAAACAACCGATACTGACGGACGCGTGTCAACACAATTATTATGCTCAAAATCTAGGGTATCACCACTTCAAAAAATGACCATTCCTAGATTGGAATTGTGTGCCGCGCTGCTACTTTCGAAACTTGTAACTAAAGTATTGGATACTGGCATTAAATTTGATGGATACACACTATGGACCAACTCCTCAATAGTTCTGGCTTGGATCACTTCATCAGCATCAAAATGGAAAATTTACGTTGCTAATCGGGTGAAAATTATTCAAGAATTGACGACTGAAAGATGTAGTTGGAGGCACGTAAGAACCAACGACAACCCAGCAGATCTGATATCAAGAGGTTTAAATCCGATTCAAATTATCGATAACAAATTATGGTGGCATGGCCCAGAATGGTTAATACAAAATTCTAGTGAATGGCCCAAATTTGATTTGAGTAGAATTTCAGATGTACCAGAACAAAAACTAATACCAACTACATTGGCGGTTGTCAGCACTGAGCCACTAATAGATGTTGCAAAATACTCATCTTTAGTAAACTCACAAGAGTTACAGCGTATTATCTTAGATTCATCAGCAACCTGAAGAATTCACATCATAAACTTACAGGTCCATTAACTACAGAAGAGCTCAACCATGCCACAAATCATCTTATCAGAGCAGAACAGGAACATTACATGAGAAAAGATTATAATAGGCTCTTGAAAGGAAAGAAGATTAGGAAAGACAGTCCATTGTGGAATCTTCAATCTTTTTTTGGTCCCGAGAAACTCATCAGAGTAGGCGGGAGATTAAAAACATGCAGAAATCAAAAAAGATCAAAAACATCCCATTGTTTTACCATACAAGTCACATCTAACGGAACTTATTTTTCGTCATGAGCACATCAGAATTCTACATGCGGCACCTCAACTGCTGCTTGCATCGTTGCGGCAACGATATTGTCCCCTTAATGGACGAAATTTAGCAAGACGTACCACACACAGTTGCGTCAAGTGTTTTAAGGCTAATACAAAAACAACGCTACCTCAGATGGGTGACTTACCATCAGATCGAGTACGCCCATGTCGACCTTTCAGTAATACTGGCACTGATATCAGCGGTCAGCCTCAAAAAGACGAAACAGTCCTACATCGAAGGGATACATAGTGATATTTGTATGTCTTGCAACCAAATCTGTACATTTAGAAGTAGTAACAGACATGACCAGTGAAGCATTTATAGCAGCATTCAAGAGATTTATTTCACGACGAGGAATTGTTACAAACATGTACTCGGACAATGGCACAAATTTCGTAGGCGCAGAGAGAGAGCTTCGAGAGCTTCAAGATCTGTTTACAAACGAAGAACATCAGAGAAGAATCGTCGAAGAATCAACCGCTCACCTCTTAAGTGGCACTTCATTCCACCTCGATCCCCTCATTTCGGAGGCTTATGGGAAGCTGCTGTTCGGTCAGTGAAACATCATTTGAAACGAGTTGTAGCCAACGCCTCACTCACCTTCGAGGAATTTTACACTACTTTAACAATGATTGAAGCTTGCTTGAACTCTCGTCCTCTCACTCCCCTTTTCACTGACCCAAATGACCTTTCACCATTAACCCCTGGTCACTTTCTCACTGGTGATGCTTTAACCGAATTACCAGAACCGAACATTTGTTACATTCAATTAAACAGGTTGTCACATTGGCAGAGGACACAGCAGATTGCGCAGCACTTTTGGACACGATGGTCCAAAGAATATCTGTCTCTCTTACAACAACGGCCAAAGTGGAGATCAGAAGCAGCCAACATCCAGCTCAATCAACTAGTTCTCCTGAAAGAAGACAACTTGCCCCCTCTCCAGTGGGTTACAGGTCGAGGGGTGCCAGTCCATCCTGGAGCGGACAATAGGATCCGAGTCGCCACCGTAAAGACGTCGTCTGGCACCTTCAGGAGAGCAGTCAACAAGCTATGTATCCTCCCCCTAGAACCTAATACAGTGCAAGAGTGTAATGTGTAAAGCGAAGGTCAGTGTATTCGTGTATATAGTTAATCATACATTTAACATCATAGTGACCTCAAATACTCATAGTTTAGTCCGTTGTATAGCATAGCTTAGTTTAAGTAGTAATTTTCAATTATAGTAGCGAAGTTCAAAGACACACATCCAATTGTTTGTAGTTCTATTCAGTCGTGGGTATTCTACTCAACCGTGTCATCATTTCTAATTACAAACTGTCTATGTTTAATTGTGTATTAATAACAGATTGATTTATAGTTGAATATTTCATTGTATTTGTTTCAATTTCAATATTTTCATAATCTTTGTTCTTATTAACTCTGTGTAAAAACTATAATAAATGTAAATTAGATTTTAAATTTAATTATCCTTGTTATACTAACTACCATGTTTAAGTTTTGTCTTGTACACATACATTTTATAGACTTATATTTTGATTAGTATAGTTCCATTGTTTAGTTTCATTGTTTCGTCCTGCACATGTGTCATTAGTAGAAATTTAGAATGTTTCATCACATAGCTTCAACAAATCAATTAGTTTTGAAATCAATAATTCAAGGCGGGGAGTATGTTACGGCCCGGTCTTAGTCCTTTATTTTATTTGTTTATTAGATATAGTTCATTTATGTTAGGTATAAATATATTTGTAATTAGTTTAGTATCTTACTGTTAGTTTATTATTGTATTGTTAGAGGGGAGAATTGTTGTGTTAGATATTACGGGTGACATCCGTAATATTTATGACAAGGTTGCCTGGAGGTATGGAGTTCTTGTTCTCAGGGCGTGGGAGGCGACAGAGCTTTCACTCCCATTGTTAGAGGTGGCCTTCCACGAACCAAGGGATGTTACCCCCAGGTTTATGGTAGGGTCGCTTCAGGGCGGGAGGGGCTGGCCCTCACGCATCGTGAGAGCAAGAAAGAACCTTTACCTGGGACAGGGGCCTAGAACGAGTCTCCTCTAGTCAGTTCTTCATTGTACTCCGGAGGCGTAGGGTAGAGAGCACTCAGCTCTCTACATTACATATAGATTAGGACAGCTAGCGCCAGCTAGCTGTATTACAATACAGTCCGCTTATTCCACTTTTTGTATTAACATTTTAGTTTGAGTAAATACAAGTTCAGTTCCTTCAAAAACAAGTGTTCCATTTCATATAGATATTCCAGTATTCAAGGCCCGTCATGCGCGCCGCCAACATCGAGGGTATACTCCTTTACCAGAGGGATATATCTGCTAGATGTAAGATGGACGGAAGTCGACCAAACTTTTTTTTATATTAACTAGTTAGGAAGAAACCTTTGCGGATTAATATACTTCATCCTTAGTTACAAATGCCTCATCCATAAGTTTTTTATCACAGTTTATAAACTAATAATGCATCTTCAAGTTGTAGCCTCATGTGAAATATACCTTTCTTCCGACTCAGCCGGAGGGGATATATTGTATTTGATGTTTCTATATATTCCTTTAATTATGAAGAATAGTTAGGCATGATTCTATAGAGGATATTTTACACGTAAGCAATAGTAATACTTATGGGCGTAACCTTGAGATATTTTTGTGAGTACCATTCTACGGATATTTGTGTAGTGTTAAGTCTATGGAGTAGGGTGGGCTGAAAAAAAAAAATTATTTTTTTTTTCAAGTGCTATACCGCGGAAAACTTGCATATATACTTCATAAATAAAATGCAACTGGGAAAAAAATTATTTTTTCAATATCACGGTAGCGCAATGCAATTAAAATAGTTCGTTTTTTGAAAAAAACTTGGATTTTTATAATTTTTTCTCCGGTGTAAAAACTTTAAATAATCAATCGCTATAGTGAAAAAACTGTATAATTTGACTTAGAAAACAGAAATACACAATGAACCAGTTAAAAAAACAATGTTTACGGTAGCGCAAACAGCTTTAAATAACGGATAATTACGCTAAAATGCGCAGTTTACAACACTGCCGTCCCGCGCGGAATGATTCGTTTTGTATGTGACTGTACCGTGTCCCCCACCACTCGTACCCAACCCACAATTCCTTGCGTTGTGTACGCTTGCTTCGCCATTTTGTGAGCTCGCGTCAGTGACTCGGCAGCTTTTGTCAGTGTCAAAGCTTCTTTTGTGTTACTTAGTTGAGTGTGTGTTGAGTGTAATGGCTTTGTCCAAGAAAATTACGCGTAGTGAGTTTTATTGTCCGATATTCGGTTACCCAAAGGAACTACCTGTAAGTAAACTGCCTTCCTATGAAGACGTTTTAAAGTGCTTCTTTCTTGAACATTACAATTTAGCTGTGGAAACCAACAACAAATTGTTGAACAACAACAGTTTTTCACAAATTTCTAATATTGTTGCACCGAAAGTTAAGCAATTATTTGATAAATCCTCAATACCAACAGTCTCCCTTTACAGAATTGTTCAAATGATCAATGCCTACAATAACAGTTACAGAGGTCTTATGAAGTCCTACAAACGAGATAAGGAAAAAGACTCGTTCAAAAAAAAAGTTGAAGAATTCAAGCAAAAGTCTTTGCGACTGTTTGATATCTCCGCATGCAAATGCACAATAACATTAGATTGCAATTGCCGAAAGGCCGTTGACTTGTGTGAGTGTCCGGTATCGATTGTTTGTACATGTGAGAAGTCAAAAAAAGTACCAGTCATTGAACTTAAGTTTTTGTACCTTCAAAGAAAACATAGTTTAGGCAAAATTGGTAACGTAGATGTGAAGGAGTCAAAAAAAATTATTCAAAGACAAAAAAGAAAAAACACTGAGTACAGCAGATGTCAGTCGAACGTTGACTCATTGTCACAGCCATCGTGCTCAAAAACTATGGAACCTACACAAATAGAAGACTTTGACTCAACTGAAATAAATAGAAATGAGGATAGTAGCGATGAAGAGTTTCAACCTGTTGTAAAGACACCATGGCAGATGCGAGTTAAATTGACTAATACTGCGCTAACAAGTGATCGTTTTGGAGTTTCTGATAGAGCAACAGCTGCTATTGCTTCTAGCCTTTTGCAAGATTTTGGTATTATAACTGAAACTGAACATTCTAATTGTTATTGATAAAAATAAAATCCGAAGGGGGAAAAAGGTTATCCGCACAGAACTGCAGGTGCAGAATCAGGCTGAGCTCAACACATTTCAAGGATTGTATTTTGATGGAAGGAAAGATGACACTATTGTGATTGAAAAGGTAAATTCAAAGCATTTTCGGAGAGTGATTAAGGAAGAACATTATTCTATCATTCAAGAACCTGGATCTGTATATTTTGGTCATGTGACACCTTGTTCTGGATCTGCTCAAAACATTGCCGACGGTATAATTTCTTATTTAAAAAAAAACTGGACTTTCCCTTGATGATTTAGACGTCATTGGATGTGACGGCACCGTTACAAATACAGGGTGGAAAGGGGGCGTAATTCGAACAATTGAAGAAAAAGTGAAAAGGCCAATGCAGTGGGCAGTTTGTCTCTTGCACTTCAACGAATTACCACTCCGACACTTGTTCCAGTTTTTGGATGGAGACACTACAGGGCCTACAACATTTAAAGGACCTATCGGAACAGAGCTCAATAACTGCGAAAAACTCCCCTTGGTGAAATTTGCTAGTGTGGAGTGTGAAATTCCAGATATTGACCGAAGCATATTGAGCAAGGACCAACAGTATTTACTGGACATAAGTTCTGCTGTACAATCAGGAATCTGTCCTATAGATTTATCTCACCGTGAACCTGGCCCAGTCTCTCACGCAAGATGGCTAACAATGGCTAACAGGATTCTAAGATTGTATGTGAGTGTTGAATATCCATCAGACGAACATAAAATCGTAGTTCATTTTATTCTGAAGTCATACATGCCTGTTTGGTTCAATATCAAAAAAAGCAAGTACTTAACTGATGGACCAGAACACATATTTCAAACTGTAAAATCCTCAAGATTCCTGCCTGAAAATCTGCTTCAAGTAATTGACCCCGTTATTGAAAGGAACGCTTACTTTGCCCACCCAGAAAACTTGATGTTGAGTATGATAGTAGATAAAAGAACTCACATAAGAGAATTGGGTTTGAGACGAATCATAAAGGCCAGGACATCAGCACCCAAAAGAAAGTCAATTAGAGCTTTCCATCCACCCAAATTAAATTTTCAAGCCACAGAGTACAGTGAACTGATTGACTGGACTGCCACCACATTGTCACCACCACCATTACTAAGAAGAATCAGCAACGAAGAAATTCGTGCAAAAATCTTGACTGGGGACACCGCAGCTGAATGGAGATTCGACAAATTTCCTTGTCATACGCAAGCGGTTGAACGATGCATCAAACTTGTAACCATCGCTTCACAAGAAGTAGTTGGTTTTGAAGCAAGAGATGGGCTCATCCGAACTACACTACAGTCAAGAGCAGCTATGCCATGCTTTGAAAGCAAATCAGCCTTCAAAACTTCCTAAACAAGAATGATTATGGACTTGTGATGAAATATATCCTACAAATCAAAATTCCTTTTTGAATTTTCAATAACAATTTTCATGAAAAATGTGTAATGCTATGATTAAGTTGATGCTAATAAACTATGTTAAAAGGAATTTGAATTATTAATTTGCAGTCCCCACACTTTAAACAACAAATAAATTAAAACAAAACTTTTTATTAAAAGGCATTGTGAGTAAACTGTCGCAGGACGGCAGTGTTGTAAACTGCGCCTTTTAGCGTAATTATCCGTTATTTAAAGCTGTTTGCGCTACCGTAAACATTGTTTTTTTAGCTGGTTCATTGTGTATTTCTGTTTTCTAAGTCAAATTATACAGTTTTTTCACTATAGCGATTGATTATTTAAAGTTTTTACACCGGAGAAAAAATTATAAAAATCCAAGTTTTTTTCAAAAAACGAACTATTTTAATTGCATTGCGCTACACCGTGATATTGAAAAAATAATTTTTTTCCCAGTTGCATTTTATTTATGAAGTATATATGCAAGTTTACCGCGGTATAGCACTTGAAAAAAAAAATATTTTTTTTTTTCAGCCCACCCTACTATGGAGCTGTTCCATTGTGCAGATGATTCACGGTACGCGTAATAGTGCATAAAATAAAAAAAATGAATCTAGTTTCTACTGCAGATGATTACGAGTAATTATTTAACCTCTTAACTGCTGTAAACGCGTTGACGCGATATCGGTAATCGTGCCGTCACTGCTACTCACGCGTCTACGCGATTGTTATTTTTCCGACATCTGGCGCATTCTGTTGGTGCCGTGTGTCCGATCAGAACGTAATATTTGATGTTTGCTGCTATCTATCGGTCACTTCTGCAACATTACGCTTCATTTGTTATGACAACTAACATCAGATAGTGGAACTATCTTGCGGCCGAATATTGAGTTACGTTTCACGTCGACACCAACACGTGATTAGTTTGTCGGCAGATTGTTCCGGCTTCGTTTATACTTATTTGTTTGTTTTTATTGACATATGTTAGTTATATTGTTATTATTTGTTTTGTTAGTGCTTATTTACGTTTATTTAGTGTTTGGTACAATGTCTAAAGACAATGATGACCAACGAATTCGTCAATTCCTAGATTTACCGAGTTCAGAACTAGGCTATAACCTAGATTCGGAGGACGACGATTTTGACGATCCAGATTATCTTCCAGATACTAATGATGAAAGTAATGAACAATTTATAAATATTAGTGACTGTGAATTAGTTTTTGAAAACAGTGACATATTAGTAACTAAGACTATTGATTCAGTGGTAAATGGCAAAGACAGCATTGATGAACCAGGACCAAGTAGTAGGCCTACAACAAACCAATGTAAGCCGCCAATGCGAAAAAGAAAAGCTTGTTTCAGAAATCCTTCAAATGAAAAGAAACGATCAAATACTAAGTATCCACACATTTGGAAATCAGGTCAGTTTGAACCAATTGTTCATAAATTTGATAACTCTAATTCAGGAGTAAGTAATGCATTGACTAATACATGCACGGAATTGGATTGTTTCGAGCATTTATTTCCAGATGAATTAGTTGAACTAATTGTTCGTGAAACAAACAAACAATTTGACTACTTAGTATCAACTAAGACGCCTACTGACAAATCACGAATAAATCATTGGAAACCTTTGACAAAAAATGAACTCTTTGTTTTTTTGGGAACTACTATGCTAATGGTACACAATAAAAAAGTTAATTTAGAACTGTACTGGTCCAATGACCCCCTTCACAAAAATAGTGTCTCAGATATGATTAGCCGAGATCGGTATCTGAACATTATGAGTTTGCTTCATTTCTCAGATAACAACGTTCCTGCTCAAAACGGTAAACTTTCAAAAATAAAAGAAGTTGTCGATATATTTCGTGAATCTTTCCGAAACAACTTTGAGCCATTTAGAAACATCTGTATTGATGAAAGTCTCCTTCTTTTCAAAGGCCAACTCGGCTTCAAACAGTTTATACCGTCAAAACGAAGTCGTTTTGGTATAAAGATGTTCCTTTTGTGTGACTGTGAGACCGGCTATGTGCTAGATTTAATTGTTTATACTGGGAAGGAGACTGAGATAAACAACACACAGGATTTAGGTATATCCGGAGCTGTAGTAACAACATTACTAAATCAATATCTTGACAGAGGGCACTGCATATTTTTAGATAATTGGTATACTAGCCCAGACCTGTTTGCTTTCCTCCACAGTAGAAAAACTAATGCTTGTGGAACAGTTAAATCTACAAGGTTAGGAATGCCAAAATTTGAGAAAAAGTTGCAAGTGGGTGAGGTAGAATGTTTCAACGATGACACAATTTTAGCAACTAAGTGGACCGATAAAAGAGATGTACATATGTTATCAACTGAGCATTCACATGAAATGAAGAATACAGGAAAGAGGGATCCAAGAACAAAAGAGAACATCATAAAACCTTCTTGTGTTTTGGACTACAATGTCAACATGGGAGCTATTGACCGGTCGGACATGATGATTGTTCACTTAGAATGCGTTCGAAGAACGACTAGGTGGTACAAAAAACTTTTTTTTCCACCTCCTGGATTTGACAATTTTGAACTCCCATGCCTTGTTTTTATGTAAAACCGGTAATAATCCACCTCTTCAAAAGTTTCATTTAGCTCTAACACGTTCTATTATAGAAAAGTATATGGAGCCACGAGCTAAGAAAACAGGCGGACGGCCATCACCTGGGGAAACACCGTTGAGACTTACTCAAAGACATTTCCCGTCAGTAGTGCCACCAACTGCTAAGAGGAAAGATGCAATGAGGGCCTGTCATGTCTGCAAGAACACGTCACGGAGAGAGCCCAAAAGGCGTGAATCTCGATATATGTGTAAGGACTGTGATGTTGCGCTTTGCGTCGTTCCATGTTTTGCAGATTACCATGAAATAAAGCATTTCTAATTGTTTTTATTATTCACAGGTACATTATTACATGATAATATTATGTTAGATGTAAATTTGTTCAAAAAATAAATCATTTTACAATTTACATTATTTTTTTTACCACCCCCCCCAACCCCTCCCCTACCCCTTCTACTACCCCCCTACCCAACCCCCACCAACTCCATACCCGCCTCCCATACCACCATAATATTTATAAACACTATTAAGTGCATTTCAATGATATATAATTGTAACTCAGTGCAAATTGTGTTAAAACGTTTGAATCGAAAATAACCCAGCAGTGGGCGTTACTAGGCTAGTAGACAACCTAGCAGTTAAAGGGTTAAGGGCAGGTATTGAAAAATTATTTCTGTAATAAATGACAAGTCAAAACTGTAATTTTTATGCTTCATCTGTTTTATTCCATAAAAACTAATTTTGAAATGTAATTAAAATTAAATATGAAACAAAAATGCTGTAATGAAAAATTCTATGCTATGACAGTGAACTATTTTGCCTAATATATGAGCCTAAATTGTTTAAAAAATTATATTAGTTTTTTTAAATTTGAGTTAATTAAACTAAAAAAAGAACACTCCATTTCCGTAAAGCTATGAAATTAAATAAGTAGTTTAATTATGGATTCATATACAAATAACATAGTTTTAAATTATATCTAGAAACATATTTCATTGAGCTTTCACGATTGGATTAAGCTTGAACTGTTAATGCTCAGTAAATACCCTTAACTAGACTATAAGTAGATTTTCAATTGGTATGGACACCCAGTACGCAATGCCTGTACCATAAAAATTACACAGCATAGATACTAGACTAATTGTGTATAAAATCCATAATTACATTTTACCTTCCGTAATATCCCAAAAATCGGCTAGAAAATAGCTTTTACTTTCACAAAAATGTACAACTGTAGATACATCAGTAAATATCTTATATTCAAGAGGATAACAAATTATGGTAGTTTTATAGTATTCTTATAGTTGATATGAAAGAACTTAATATACAATAATACAAATCTTATACCTCAAAAGAATGAATCCATACATCTAAATTAAGACAGATAATTAAAATTAAAAACAAAAGCATCATTTATCATTAGTTGTAATTTGTCTCTAATTACTGTATACTCGTAATTAAAAAACGTATAGGGAAAAGAGCCTACATGGGCTGTAATGATCTGTGTGTAGAGAATTTTATGTTTTTTAATATATATTTAGCAGTGCGTTAGTAAATTTTATAAACGTATTAACTGAAAGAATAAACTGAAATATAATATATGAAGGATATGATTTAATTAATTATTTTAATAGGTGATATTTAGAAAAAATTTAGAAAACAATGTCATGAGTGAAAATTGTTTACAAAAATATGACAATGCATGTGAGAGGGAGGAGTGCTCAGGTCTATTAGCCTTGTTAGTCGGAGCATTATTATGTAATATTATGTCTATGGTAATTTTGAAGTGAATTAGGCATATTTGATTATTATATTATTTAATCGTTTATCAGAAATTTTAAAAAAATCGTAGATATTAGCGTCACAAAAATCCAGATAAAACTATTATATTTATGATGAAATTGAATATGTAAAAGATAAATATCCTTTTTGCTGGTTGAATGCTAGGGGGTGCTAATTCAGTGACTGAGCCATGTCCATGCGCTGAATAAGCACCCCCTTTGGAACAGGGGGTGTTAATTCAGGGCTTCGACCATGTCCATGAGCTGAATAAGCACTCACTTGTAGTCGGGGGGTGCTAATTCAGTGCCTGGTCCCTGTCCGTGAGCTGAATTTGCATCCCCCTGCCGTGACGTCAGAACCCGAGGGGGTGCTTATTCCAGGGGGTGCTAAAGCAGCGTCCCCGGGGAGACGTCTAATTAAAAGGATTAATATATTAAACCGATCATTATCTCATACTCCTATGATAATATAACCTAAAGACTTTGGTATCACTCAGAGCTCTTGAGTGAAATTGTTGGGATTGAAAGTTGATAATAAAATAACATGGTCACCTCACATTTCCCGCTTTGCGACAAACTAAGCCGAATTAGTTCTGCTCTCAGAACATTATATCATCTTTTACATTAGGATGCTGATGGTTTATTATGGTTACTTTCCCTCCAAAATAAAATGAAGTAAGGGGAGGATCAACCCATGCATTCAGAGTCCTACTTAAACAAAAAGAGTAGGTAGGATAATTAATGGAAAACACCTTTAAGGTCTTGCAAAGGAGTCTTTCGTTTACATGAAAGTATAAATTTAATTTCTCTTTACATATATAGAGCAACACTTTTTAGACTAAAAAATTCAGGATCTTCATACTGTAAGAGATTATTCCCCATATGATATGTTGGTGACTTCCGCACCCCAGTACACCGTATTTACTTCCTAGAGAGGGAAGTATCTCATGCTGGAACCTGAAAATAAAGCTAAAAATTTAAATATTCTCTGAAAAATTTATTTTTCTGTATTGGTGACTTTCTTTCTACCTGAGAATAAAGAACATCAATTTTGACTACTGTAGCTCTTAGTGTATAACTAAAACTATTTATTGTTTTTATAGTTGTTGTTATAGTGTTTTTATAGTTCCTAAGTTAGTTAACTTAGGATTGTAGTTTCTGACGTCTGAGATGTATATATTGTATAGAACGTATACCGATTCAAAAAACTACTGAATTGAATTAATTTATTTTTCAGTATAAGCCTACAATCTATACTGGCTTGTATCATAAATAATACAGTACATGATTGCAATAGAATCGTTACCCTACTACATGCATAGACTGAAATTCGCCATTTCACAGGCCTCTTCTATATAGATATCCAACTCTGATTTAACTTTTATTTAAATGTTTGATGGGTGTTTACGTGCTTCAAGCTACGCAAATTATGATCGAAGACAATTTATACCTTTTTACGTATTTTATACTATTTTTTACCTTTATACCTATTTCTTATCCTTACATTTCGACTTCTATAAAAACCTAGCTCGGCTGGCAATCAGTTTCTTTATGAATGGAATTTCTCTATCAATGTCTAGAAAAACGAGATCTTTGCTTGCATAATGCAAATTGGCCATTACTTTCTGGAATATCGTTTATAAAATATAACGAAACATTTCTTTCCTACGTGTATGTTAGTTTAACTATTCGCACTATATTTCAACGAATTAACCTGTATACTTGATATTTCGTATGAATTTTAACTTATATATTCAACATAAACTTTGTTATCAGTAAATGTTATGCAATACAATTTGGCGAAGATTTAGCAATATTTTCACATTGGACTTATGAGTAACCGTAATAGCAACGAGAAATTGCTAAATAAATAAACTAAGGGCATTTAATAATCATATAGCGTTTTACTTGCATTGTACATGTCTCAGTGAATTTTGTGCGTAACACGTGGTTTGGCATATCTCCCCTTATATGAAACAAAAAGCTACATCTTAATTATCTGAAAGCACGGCCCTTACTGCAAGTATTAGGTCCTTATATCACGAAAATATGCAATGCATAAAAAAGGTTACGTTTAAAAATTGTTACTATTTTGAGTAAATGTGTCTTACATTAATTTTTTTGTGTTAGGTAATGGAAAAGTAAAAAATAACATAAACCTATTAATTATAATGTTTATAAAACTTTCAAATACGGTGTATATACAGATTTGTATATGACAACTAATAAATTTTTTTTCTTCCAAAAGGTTCGATCACTAGAAGCTGTAAGTAACCAGATCTTTAAAAACGTTCAAACTATTTTTCTTATTGCATGGGTCTGATGTTTTAAGGATTCGAGCATATAGAACCTCTTAGTCTTTCGTCTAGTCTAAAGGAAAGATCTTATTCTTAGAGTTTCACCCACTAGGCCCTATATTAGTGTACCGTTTTACTGGCACATGAGGGGTTAGCTTTAAAATTTAAAATAAACTTGTATGAAGTTTTGTAAAGTAAAGCCCTTATCATTCATCTGGGCCTACTCCTTTCACCGGTAATCCAGTCACCCCAGAATTATTATTTACTCCAGTTAAAAGGTTCACTTACCCGCAGGTTCGATGACGATTAGCAAAAGGATTTACTCTAAGCACTATTTACTCTACTCGTTACAATCGCTTCCGATGAACTGAGATGGAGGTACGGTACTCTACCTCACCCCACCTCTCAATTTCGTTATCAAACACTGCCATCTGCGATGCGCGCCTCGCCGATAGCAGCCTCTTTTATACAGTCCAGCCCTTATCATTCATCTGGGCCTACTCCTTTCACTGGTAATCCAGTCACCCCAGAATTATTATTTAATACAACCGGTACATCACCCACGCTCAAAACTGGCATTACTGTGGAAGAGTCCTATTAAAAGAAAATTTTCTTGTTCGTTACTTTTAACACATTCAACTACAAAACACATTCACACATTACTATTTACATACAATCTTTGTCAATCTTAAAAGTAAGGAAGCTCCAGATGATCCTGAGTGGAACCATAGTAGGGCGCCGACACCCCCGAGTGCCCCGCTCGGTACGCTCCTAGGTGCGTCGCTTGGTACGCTCCTGGGTCTATCTCTGAACGCAACAGCTGGCCCTTTGTTCGATTTCCTGGTGGCACAGGAATTCTTCTAGTCAGTCCATCCACCTGCGTTTTGGCCGGTTGTGCGTGATATTCTAAACCATATACTTCTTCAAGGAGAGCATTAATTACAAAGTATTAAGTATGTGCACTATATTTTAGAATAAAGTAATTATGCAAGTACTTGTTCTTCTTCTGCAACATCAACCGTCTAGTGAGTGTGTTGTGTCTTGTGCCTATTTGGATTACCTACATATCAATCTATTATATTCACTGTAAGTAAAGACATTTTGATTTTAATTAGGTAAGCTTTATCCATATATTTTACATTATTGACGGACAGATATTATTTTACAAACAATTATCCAACACAGTTTACAATAATCCTGAATTTTTTATTACAAAACAGTCACTTCACATGCTACAAGACACTTTTACTAGTCTTTTAATTTCTAAGTTTAAAAACAGTTTCCTCTTACTTTCATCATTTTACAAGTACACCAATAATATTATATCTTCTTGCATTATTGGTTTTTATTTCCTTTTTATTTACCTGAAATGGATTAGTGCACATATTGCAATTAGTTTATGTAACTTTTAATTAACATCACTCTGATTTTCAATATACACAAAGTCCAAATTATATTTTATTTTGACGTGACAACGTCTTAAATTAGGTTGCAGCTCGGAGTCACTCATGAAAAAGTGTAACGCCCGGTAACGTTGCGATGCCCGTCCAGTGGGTCCGCCGCACGGGATCCGCACGGGATAAAGCAGATAACTTTGGGTCCGCCGCACGGGATAAAGCAGATAACTATGTTTATTCGTGAAAATGTGGAGTGCTTAGATTCGTCATTTACAACAACTACAACAATAAAGGTAAATAATTGTACACTGATATTTCATTATCGTAAACTATGATTGATTGATTAATTGTTAGATTGACACAAAAGTTGAGAAACTGAGTTTATAGGTTATGTCATACTATTGACAAATGTTGATAGTGTTAAGTAAATTATTAGTTTAAATCACTCTGCAATCAATCGTAATTCAGTCGATTGAGAAGAAACAGCGCGTATTGCTAGTCAAACATTTAAAATAACAAATTATAACCTCTAACCTGTCATAACAGTGCGACCAAACACACGAACTAAACCGACCAATCACCACGCGCGGAGTTAGAATTTAACTGTGTTTACCAAGAATTTCAAATTCCAATTTTAGTAAATGTTTTATTCAACTTTACCATTTACAATAACAAATTTTAATTAATTTCAAATTATGTACAATGTTTTAGTAAACAAAATATATTTCTATAGTTAAAATTTGTGCAATTCTTATTTTCATTCAATTCCTTGTTCCTATTGTGCAATTTAATAATATTAATATCAATAAATATTCTACCGAGAAAAAGACGTTGTCACGTAAAATCTTCGCCCGTAAAACCGACTTTACAGGCAACCATAATTTTAACAGGTCATTAATTATGCCTCTTAACTCATTTAATTTAGGTGGTGACATAGTATAGGGTCTCTCTCTCTAACTGGTTCTTTATCACTTACCTCCAGTGTCACTTCATAATCAATAGCCTTACCTATTTTTGTCGTGAAGACTTCAGGAAAATCTTTTAATAATTTCTTTACACCTTCGCTAGCTTGATGGCAACCAATTTTATTTTTGTATTTACATTGCTATTGAGTATAGTGGCGTTTTCAAATAGCTCTATCTTATTATGTGGCTTAAAATTTAAAATAACAGCTATCTTTGTTCAAGTCCAACACAAGACCTGTTTGTTTCATAAAGTCAGCTCCAAGTATAACATCCCTTGCAAGGTTCTTGGCAATTACAAATTTTATCTTCCAAGTGTACTCCTCTATTTTTATGACTATTTCACACTCACCTGTCAACTCAATATTTGAATTGTCCGTACTAGCACATTTTATTTCGGTGGCTTTGGACTTATTTACTAAACTTCTTAATATGTAGTAATTGTTCATAGTGCTTCTCACTCATCAAGGTTAGACTGCTTCCAGAATCCACAAGTGCCTTACTACTAATATTTTTGCCAAAACTCACCTATACTACTGGTAGTGCACTTAAATAGTTACTGCTTCTTAATGTGTCTACTTTGTTTACCTTTAACTGAGGAGAGATCCGATTAGTTTGCTCTTCTTCCTGATTTACAAGTTTTTTGGCTTCTCAGGGCTCATTTTATTCACTTGGAATCTAGGAGCAACTTCCTTTTTGTTTTTTAAAACAATCCTTAGCATAGTAACCAATTTTACCACATATATAATCACTTCTTTGTTCCTTTGTTGACATTTGAGATTAAGGTTGGCCTTGAGGTTATGTTTACAAACCATTTGTTTATGTACCGACTGTCGTCTGTTTTGAGGTTATGTTTGGTCTCTCTTACGTTATTTTATTCGTAGTATACATTCTGTTCGTGTATACTTAGCTGGTCCAAGTCCTCAAAGTTTTTCGGATTGTCGCAAAATACTAATCTTGCTCTTACATTAGGAGCAATACCAACCTTTATGATGTCCAACAATCTCCTTCTCGGTGTAGTCACACTGTAGAAGTTTAGCATTCTCCTTAATGCTACTAATATAACTACTTAACCTTTCGTTATGTTTTTGTGATCTATGCACAACATTCCTCTTCAAGCTTTCCTTTTGTCCCACAGGCACAAAGAAATTCATTAGACTTTTATATATCTCAACAATACTCTTGCCACTTACCTTGTATCCAGTAACTTTTGGTACAATGGCCCATTAACTTACCCTATGCTAATATTTAATACTTGGCTATCGTTTAGTGGAGTTTCAGATACCAATTGTTGCACAACCCGAAGGTAATCCATCAACTCAAATACATTTAACCCATTAGTCGGTTTAAAACGCTTTTATGTATCTTTCAATCGGATTCTGCAGTTTAGCAAAACTAGCAGACATCCCACTAGCTACTTGCAGTGTAGGGGCAGTCTCTACAGTAAACTTATCTATAGGTTTTTGGTTTAACTGCTCATTTAAGACTTCCTCTTCTACACTTAAGTTCAACAAACTTTCATTTACTGCTTATACATCCTCAGATGTCAACTTATCTTCACTAAAAAGTTTCTATACTTATTTTACTTTGTTTATTAAAGTTTCCAAAACAATTTTACTTTCTGCAGTAACCTTGAAACTTTTACACAAATTGTACATTCTGGTTGAGTAGTGGTTAACCTTGACATTGCAACGCACCAACTCAACTTTACTTGTACTTTCATCATACTCGCTTGCCTTAATATTTAATAAATCTACTTGATTAGAGATGTGATTAACTTCTACTGGAAATGACAAATTTCTTTTAAATTAGCATAATTTCCTTTGACTTTTAACTTTAGCACAGACCTTAAGGTCGTCCTAAGTTCGGGTACATTACCATCAGTACTGTCAATACCTCTAAACCTCAACTCATAAATTAACTCTTCCTTGTTTATTAACTTTACATGTACAGAATCCATGTTGTATAAATATAAAATAAAATCTAAACTTCTTAAAATAAAAATAAAATCTTCAAATAACAGTTCACTTAATATACAAAGAGTCAATTGAGGTTATGTTTATTGTTTTACAAAACTTTGTAAACAATCAAGATTGCGGACTAGTAGCACTGACTTCCTATTCTTGTTATACCTACAGGAAAATACACGCAGGTAAAATTGTGCACCACAAGTCTTTGCAGTCGTGTACTTAGACAAAAATAGAGCACGTTCAGTCCTTCACAAAATTAAATAAAATCAAAGTTCTAGTTTTTCTTCACTTCAAAACAAGTTAGTACTTTAAAACTAGTTAGCAGATTGGCGCAATTTTTATGTACCGTTTTACTGGCACATGAGGTGTTAGCTTTGAAATTTAAAATAAACTTTTGTGAAGGTTTAAAAATAAAATAAAATCTTCTGAAATAAATAAAGTTCAAACTAAAATAAAACTTCTTGTTAAAAATAATGACTGGAATTAAAATTAAAATAAAAACTTCTCGATGACTTTTAAATTCAAAATTGTAATATATTCCTTACTCCCAAAAATATACAAGTTCCTACAGCTTGTCTTTTTACTCAATTTTCAAAATTCAAACATTCACACTCTAATCTGATCTGGCAATTCTTCACTTTAATTTATCTTCAAAATTCAATTATATTTATTACTAATTTTCTTTACTTTACTTTAAAAGTATTCTTCAGTGTTAGAGATTTAATAAATCAAAAAAATAATTGCTGAAGCATTTGTAAAAACCACAAAACTCTTTTCGTATTTTTACATAAAATTTTATGTATATGTGCTCACTGCACCAACAAGTTTTATATTGCACAGATCAAAAGGACAAGTTCCTAAATTCCCATTAAATTTACTTTTTACAATATTTCTTTCCACAAAATTATTCCAAAATAATTAAGAATGTATATTGACTGGACTCCAGTTAAAAGGTTCACTTACCCGCAGGTTCGATGTCGATTAGCAAAAAGATTTACTCTAAGCACTATTTACTCTACTCGTTACAATCACTTCCGATGAACTGAGATGGAGGTACGTTACGTCTACCTCACCCCAACTCTCAATTTCGCTATCAAACACTGCCATCTGCGATGCGCGCCTCGCCGATAGCAGCCTCTTTTGTACAGTCAAGCCTTTATCATACATCTGGGCCTACTCCTTTCACCGGTAATCCAGTTACCCCAGAATTACTATTTAATACAATCGGTACATTAGCTTCCTGTTATTGGTTAACTCATTGTTGCTCCAAATCAACACCCCCTCAATTTATATACGTTAAATGTTACGGATCCATTTACCTCAGGGATTTAGCAAAACTGCTTAACTAAAAGAGAGCCGAATGAACTATTATTAATTAAAATCCTTTGGTAAATTACGTTCTGTGCACTTTTATACAAATTTCCAGCAGTTTTTTATCCTGAGGCTCCGTCCAATTTTGCTCATATAGAAGAGTAAATTAAACCCTACATTTATTTTTATAACTTCCAGGCCAATTTTTATAAAACTGCGTTACTAATTACTTCTATTCTTTTCTTCATATGTTGAAGATAAATACAAAAATTAAATACGTATCTACTTTACAATAAGTAATTAAGAAACAAACTTCAATCGCCTATGTTCTATTTAAACTGATAACTTAAACCAGTCGTAAATGTACACATACTTTTAAGGATCTCCCTAAGCTTTCTACAACCAATGAATGATTTTAGAGTGTTAGGATTACGTTCATGATAACTTAAATGCAATGCCCCAAGGTGTTTTAGTTATGTTACACAAAAACCTGGAAATTTTTTAAAATCCTGTTACAGTCATAGTTAACAATTAAACAGATTAATTTTTCCTTCCAAAACTTATACCGAAAGAACTCATTAGGATTTATTGTTATTATTTAGTTAAACTGATTCGAATCTTCATTGAATATGATAAGAAATAGACATCTATACACAAATATTAAAAGAATGAAAGGTAATTTGTGGTTAAATGAACGATAGGAACAGTTATAAAATAAAAATAAGACGCGTCGCTTTGTAGTGTTCGCTGAAATTACTTGATAATTCTGTAGTCTATAGTGACTTTAATCTAGATATTCCTCTCACTCAGACAGTAATGATACTATCATTAAGAAAAGAAATGTCCAACTTTCCTAAGCAGACAATTGTGCAAGCCAACTAAATAATACACTTCAATGACGCTCAACCAAATCCCATCATAGAACTGATTACGTATAGTATATTCAATTTAAAATCTACAGATGAAATCATTCTCAAGAAATCTTGCGATATGATACATACTCATGTTTATTGATGAAGCTTGGTTTCATATCGGTATTGAAATAAACATAATCTGCACACCCTCGTCACCAAGTGATGATATTTTATGTGCGGGCGTAGTTTGACTAAAAAAAATGTTATGTGGCACAAGAAATAAAAAAATGTGAGAATGAATTGAATTAGAATATTGCTTTAATTTAAAATAATTCATATTTAGTTTATTGTAAATTTACTGAGGAATAACCGTACCCCTACACACTCTCCCTGAGGGTGCTTTTACAGGACGGTACTCCATTGCTGCCAATCTAACAGACAGTGATTTCCCTTGGCGACATCATCCATCTTGTTTAACAGGCCCAAGCATTATAAGTTGACACTATTTTCTTTGTTTAACGCTGTCAAGATCGATTCAACGTCGTAGCAGCAAAACTAAGTTTAATGATCGCTTTAATCATAGCGAGTGTATTTGCCCTAAGAGCACGTTTTCTTTTAATAAATGAACTACGATATTAAATCAATGCATTTAAAAACAAAATAAATTTTATTTCTATACACACATGTGTTTATAATCATCTTTGTGTCGTAAATATTTAATTCACATTTAACTCCAACTCCTATTTTAAGCAACTTAATACACTTGTCAGTAAATAAATTGAAATTTTTTTAATTATCGTGGTGGAATCAAATTTCATTTATTTAATACTTGTGGTCTGTAATTTTGAGAGGACTAGAAATAGTATAGAATATAGTAGAAGTTTGTTAATTTTAAGTTGTCACATATTTCGATGTTTTTATAAATATCGGATTAACCGTGTTCGTAACATAAGTAATAGTTAACTGATTATCAAGTTTTTAGCCCTTAAATAAATTTACAATCGATATCTTTACATTGTCATCCCTTGCGGATGAATTACGAGTACGAACTCTGATACGTTTGCAATGTTTACAAATTGAGAGAAACATAAACGAGGACTTCAAAATATCAGGATGGTGTTTGGCATGGATAGAACGGGACATAACAATAGGTAGACAACTCTTCATAATACAAATTTTTAAGAAACCGTGGTGATACCAGTTAAGTAAGTCCAGGTCATAGCTACACATAAAATGACAATTCCTATGACAATGCTAAATATTTAAAGTGAATTCAATTTAAGAAGTTTTCTGTTATTTTATTTCCCAATACTTTCTTTGAGACTGAAGTTTTAGTTAGAATATATGCTAATCATAAACTTCGGGTTTTGCACTTCCAATCCTTTTTCCCACTGTAGTCTGTGCTGGTGTCATATGAGATTGTGATGGTCGTACTTGTGATTTGTGCTCGGGACTTGCATTCTGTGCAGTGACAACGCTTAGACTAGGCTTGAGGGGCTTTTGGCTAAATTTGAACCCCTCTCTTTCCTTCTTTTCTTCTTTTTGTTCTTTATTTTTGTATGTATCAATACTACCCCATCTGACGTAGAGGATAGATTTCAATCCTTAAAAATGTTCTGCTATATATTTTGCAAAAATATCCTGTTATCCTTTCAATCTTAAATTATTTATATTTTTTTAAATTAGGTATTGATTATAAACTATCCCAGAATATTAAAAAAAATTTAATTTCAGCTCGTAAATCATGTAAACCAAACCTCTACCCTTATTACTTTTATTTCAATTCTATTTAATATTCCATACTATATATTGTACTCGCCTATGTTACCAGAAAACCACAGAGCAGTAGGCTACTGTTGGTACAAGCCCCTTGACGTTAAATCAATTGACATCCAATTTCGCCCTGACAGAGGAGATACAAAGAATGACAGTAAAATATCTGATATTATATTGAAAGTTGGAGAGAAAGAGATTTTATCGCTATAAGCGCTTTAAGAGACAATTGTAACTATATAAGAAAGAATCTCTGAATTCTGTAATTACCGAAATCAAAAAGTATAATAGAATTAATTTATATTTTTGCAACTGTGTTATTATGTTTTCTAAAGAATTATTGGTTTAATTATTGCTGTTCGGAAAGAGATTTAGCTTTTTACTAAGTTAGCTGCTTTGGTTAGACCATAGAATGTCAAATGAGGATTTTAAATTAAACGTTACTATAGTCCTATGTATTTAACAAACATAGAAGTGGTTCAATCTACCTATTCCAGAGGCTTTATCATTACATTTCATACGGGTTCATTTCAAATCCTAATCAAAGGTTCACCCGACCCTACAATTACATACTCATGAGACCTTAAGCAACCCAGAAGATTCTAGTTAATTACGTGGGTTATATTTGATTATTTCATTGCACTAAGGGATATCTTGCAATTAATTCATTAGACATCAATCTTACTTAAAAAAAATATTTTACTAATTAAGTAAATCTATTGATATTACAGATGATATAGGAACTGTAATGGCCACTTGTACAGAACTTCCATAACCTTTATATAACGGGAAATGTGGTTGGTGCAGTACAATATTGTTACACTGGTTAGGCTGGAAGAACGCCAACTTGTATCATAGCGACTGGCCAAACTGTAATAATCGTAACAGTGTTTTCGTTTTAATAATGATTCATTAAATTCATTCATCCTGTTTACGCTGCAGGTTATCCGGAGGTAACAATTACTCGTAAACAATCCAAAAACTAATTAATTATAATAAATTTATATACATAGTGTACTTATTGCAAGGATAACACAATTCCTCTTAAATCGTTATTCATATTACAATAATTAATAGATAGGAAATCGAATGCATGTATTATTAGCTGGTTCAGTAGAACAAGAGAAGTGTGTGTCTTCAACCTGTTTATGTCTATTTCGAAATATATTATTTCAGTTAGGTATTTCCGCAAAACTAAGAAATGTTTTATGATCATAATGATGAATCTAATTCTTATATTGTAAATAAAACATATTCTTTCAAACTTAAAATCATCTTTACGAATTTCGAGATTTACACGTAAATTAGGTAAAGGATATTTTTTAATAAGAAGAGGTGGACCCAAGGATGGTACAGTACTATAAAAAACAGTACTGATAAAACATTTAACGGCACTGACAGGATTCAAACTTATGCACAACTGTTTTTATGTCTTGAATGATTTCAATAACAGACGTGCTGTTTGTTTTAGGGTAAAATTGATAAAACTGTTTGATTCGAGTACATTTTTGTACAGGAAGTATTTTTTAAAGATTTCGTCATCAAAGAGTTTTAAAAAAAAGCCGCCCGTTTTGAAATGTGTTGACTATAAAGTTTATTGTGTTGTTTGTTTATTTCATTCAGTTTATGTTTATACGAGCTTGAGAAAGTTGTAATTAGAAATAAATATTGTACGTAAAAGGTTGTAGAGTTCCTTTTAAAACTGCTCTTGGAGAATATATGTTAGATTATTAGATAATATATAACGCACACACAAAAATATATATAATTTGTGTGTGTGTTTGTGTGTGTATGTGTGTGTGTGTTTGTGTGTGTGTGTGTGTGTGTGTGTGTGTGTGTGCGCGTGCGTGTGTGTGTGTGTGTGTGTGTGTGTGTGTGTGTGTGTGTGTGTGTGTGTGTGTGTGTGTGTGTGTGTGTGTGTGTGTGTGTGTGTGTGTGAATGTGTGTTCATGATGCCTTGTTTAGAAGAGTTGCAGGGCTAGATTTAACCAGATATGAGGAGTTTACGATTTCACTAGTGACTAATCACTGCAAGACACACATTCCAGTTTTGTATTCAGTAACAGATTCAGTGAAGCACCCTGTCGAAGAGAATATATACTAATAACTTAGTAATGTATAAAACGTATCTTCATTTAGGAAAAAAGGTAATTTGTCTTCATAAAACCATATTCCGAATCCATGAGTTCCTACATTTAAGATAACTTATTCAAGTCCATGAAAATCTATTCCTGTATAAGATATTATATACTTAAGTGCATGGGATACTATTCTTCGACCCATGGTATCCTGTTCTGAGATCCCTGACTGCCTGTTCAGAGGTTCATTAAACGTTCAAATCTGGAATCCGTATCGTGTGTGATAAATATTTTGTTTAGTTTAGTCATTTATTTTACCATATATATTTTAACATAAATCACGATTCTAAAACATTTTACCCACCTATTTTATAAGTATATAGGACGTGCTGCATACAGATAATAAACAGACTGGCCCATAATCATTCCTACTCTACTATCAGACACTCTGAGCCTTTATACGGCCCTGTTGAAGTAAATAAAACCCATCTATTTTAGTATAATATTTTTTATTTATTAACTTTTACTTCATTTATAATATAGATAAACGTACCTGATGTGTCCTATAAATCAAGGTGAAACTGAATTAAAATTTTAGGGGCCATTAAAGATGTTAAAATTATCAAACGTTTTGATTTATAAAAACTGTGATATTATTGTAAATAAATTTTAAGAAACGAGTAAAAAACTCCACATTGTCGGTAAGTCAAAATATTCCATATATCCAAGTTTTTTTGTACATGCCAAAATCTTCACTGCTGAAATGTTGGACCAAGACAAGACCAAGAATCTGAGAAGAGTTGGAATCCTCGCCACCAAGACAATACAATTTGTCACCTTCTGTCTCGTGCTTTCAAACTTATCTCAGGTCTGAACTCTGACGTTAGTGTATTTAGCCTCAATTCTAGCTCTGTATTCTTGATAATACAAATTCCACTAATTTAAATGGCATACATTCCGATAGCTATAAGTTGGATGCTAACATCATAATTACTGTCCAAACTAAATAAACGACGTATTTAATAGAGCATTTCTATACAACGCTATACTGCTTTTTATAAATATATTATATTTTTATATGATATATGTGTCATTTAAGCTAGTAAGTCCCACATATTATTGCTCATTGAATGTATTATATAACTTGGGAGTGCCGATGGCCGAGTGGTCTATGACATTGGACTTGGAGTCTGAGTTAGAGATAGCGGAGGTTCGAATCCTGTCTGTGACCGCTGCACTTTTATATAAGTACTGTCGACCTTGTACTGTATCGACTCTCCCCCTTATTCGGTTTGATAAGATCCTCGCACAGTCCAGTAGCCCATGAGGACGGGCAAAATAAAGCATAAAAGGAGATCGGCAAAGAAAGTTAATTCCTTACTACTTTAAAAATTCAAAAATATTTTAGTTTAAAAATATGGAAAATAAATGTCCACAATTTTTTACTTTTAAGGCTAGTAACCTCCATTCCTCCTTTAAAATATGTTATTGTTGCTAAATTGCAGACAGTGATGAAAAAAGTATTTTTAATGCCGGAAATCATTTTTAACATTTTTACAACGCTATTTTTTTATTGTATTACTCTTTCAGAACATAAGTGTGTAATAAATACAGGTGTTATTAATCTTCACAAGAGCATTAAAATATAATGTAATCTCATCGTGAACTACTTAAATTTATAATATAGTATTGATTATTTAACAAATTTATATTACCAAATGAAGAAACCAAGTGCTTCATTACATATTCCTGAGCCATACTTTGATTTTGTTTTAGATTGGGAGAACACTGGTTAAAATGATAACCATGAACGAAAAGTTGTCAGTAAACACACCGCACCAACTCCACTGTAGGTCTGTTGTATCCTTGTACACGTCTTCATCCAACGTCCGTGACCAGTACTGAGGAATTCTCACAGATTCTATTCCATTTCTTGTCTTTTAGTAGGGTCTTCATATCAATGTAAATACGTTCCAATCCTATTATCAGTACCAATAAGTTAAAACCTTAAAGATGCTACTCCTTTTTCTCATAGGTTAATCACGTAAGTCCGTGACCGAATCACTTTTGTCACTTTTTTCGACTTCAAACCACATTATAGTGCTTGCTCGAATTGTTTGTATCCTTCCAAAAGTCTTTAATACCTATCCGTGACCGGATAACTGATTAAATTAAACAATTACAATAATAAAATATAACAATTCTTGCATAAGTTAATGCTCCTTTCCGGGATCTAGCCACTATTTTAGTACTCGCATCTAAGCGTACATACTTTATTCCTTGTTCTGATTTTTAGACTCATAGCACTGGTGTCCATCACTTCTACGTGAGCGAATCACTAAAGAAATGGCCATCACCTACACAATGTTTTTCCTATCAAATCCTAATTCTTCTTATGCTTGTAGTATCCTCTCCTATTCCTGTGCGCCTTATCTTTGCAAGTATAATTATTGGCCACACTGGTTAATTTTTATGACACAATTATATATTTTCTTCAAACGGCTCTCAAATAGGTCCTAAGCCCATACCAATGTTCGAATCATTGTTATCAGTATTGTTAATTTTTCATCGCATAAACTCCATTCCTTGTTCTGATTGTTACAAACCGTTCATTACATAGGTTACGATTACATACGTTCATTACATACGTTCCAAAAAAGGTATTGTTTTGTGTCTTTTTTACTGATTTAAAATGCTTCCTTGGAATTTGTGATTATGTTGTATCTAAACTAATATATAGTAATTCCTTTATTATTGTATTCCAATGAATTACCAAATGAATTTAAATAATACAGAAATAAACTATTCACAAAATGTATTAAGAGTTTTATTGTTAAATTAATAAGTTTGATTAATTACTCTTTAATAAATTCTATACAGGGTAGTCAGAAATTATGGTAAAATATTATTAAGACGTGATATTTAGAGCTAAAAATATAGAAAAACATGTTATAATAAAGTAAGGTCCGGAAACGCTCCATTATGTGAGTAATGGCTGCCGAACAGATATTGTCTTTGTTTTCAGTTCACCCAGGTGAAATTAAGAATTCTTAAATGTTTTGTTCTTACTTTTTAACTCAATCAGGTGGATATATAAGGAAAAATACCACGGTGAAAAAGTCAAATAAAACCACTCTAGAGGTTTGTAGTGTGAACAGGTTTTGGAGTAGAAAAAGTATGAAATTTTCCAAAAATCAATAAACGAAAATACCCCCGGCAACCAGTCCTTAAATGTTTGAATGCCTCAATAACATGTGTGGTTAAATGAACCAAGTAAAAAAATTGTTTTTTCCTAATGCAGAATTGTAGCATAATTAAATTCTGAAAACAACCATAATAAGACAAAGTTAAACTAAATGTGTACAAAAATTTATGAAGATTGATCTCCTCACGTAAAACACTGACACGTGGTACAGACGCGAGCAAACTTTGTGCTGTTTTATAACTAAGTGAATAGTATCCTGGGAAAGGATAACGGTATCAGATGGAGAGCTGTGTAATAATTAATCATATTTATAAAAATGCAACAAGCGGTATTAAAAAAAAAATAGAACAAAAAAGAAAAATAAAAGGAAAAAAAAAAAAAAAAAAAAAAAAAAAATAAAAAAAAAAACAAAAAAATCACGAAACAAAAAAAAAAAAATATAAAAAAAAAAAACAAACAATAATTTAACAAATACAATGCAAAACGGCAGCGCCAAACAACTCAGCCCAACCAACGACGCGACGCGTCCGGACTCCACAATAGAATGTGCCACCCAATCCCGCCATCCCCCCGAGCCATGACCCCGTCACATACACCATGAACGCAGTAAAGTGAGTGAACCAAGCCAGAAAACCCCTTCCCCCCCCCCCAAACACCTCTCTAAAACCCCCTCCCACCCCCTCCTCTAACAATAAAAACAACCATTGAACTTACCCCACTACCTACCAAGCCAAATCTGCCCATCACATCAAGCATATAAACATCCCAAACATTATCAATCCCACCATCCCACCACCGCATTACCAGTATTCAAACCAAATAACTTGTCAATAGTTAGGAAGATGATATAATCCAATCTAAACCCCAGAGCCAGATTACTACCATAACCATTAGCGCGACTAGGGTGAAGGTGGGTGCGACCCCCCCTCATATGACACAACGCCCGGGTCCTTTCCCCGTGCCGGAAGATTACTCGCTCGTATAGCGCCAGAGTCGCGTCGCGTGTCCACATGAGAGTGCCCCCAACCAGTGCCCGAATACGAGTGTTAAATGGGGTTGCCGGTCAGAGCGCCCACAGTTCCATTTCTAACTGTAGGCACAATTGGCTGTTGAGGCGCTGACATATGAGATGCTCTCTGCATTTGACTCTCTTTATCCTGGGCATGTCATGCAAATACGGTGGTACCGTCTGGCTGTATTCAGAGAGAAACTTATATTCATAATAAGTTCACATTTATTCAAAACAAAAGAAAGATCTAACCCGTGGGGGAACGTGACTGAGCTAGAAAATATTTGGTCCGACGCAGGCGAGCGCAGATGGGTAGTCCAGCGCGATGCGGCAAGTTTTATTTTTTTTTGTTTTTTTTTTCCATAAACAAGATTATTTTTTTTTTTTTTATTTTTGTTATTTAGTTTATGTTTTTTTTATTATTTTTATTTGTTTTGTTTTTTTTTTTTTTTTTTTTTTCTTTTTTTTTTTTTTTTTTTTTGTGTTTTTTTTTTTGCCTTCTATTCAATTGTATTCCATAATCACATCAAACGGGGGAAAGGAGCCAACTAATCTTTTTTTTTTTTTATTATTTATTTTTTTGATTTTTTTTTCGTTTTTTGTTGATTATAAAAAAAATTCTAAAATCCAAATTCTTACTCTAGGATATCATATACCGCAACATCTAACCGCTCTGGCTCTGAATGGTCCAGCGCACTTTTTTGCCTCTATTCATCACGCCTATACTGAAACAAGTTCTTTGAAGTCTTCAAAGCATAGTAATACGCAGGCATCATAGGGCTTGTTTGAATCATCTATCATTGAAATCATTTCAGACATAGTTGTTCTTAATGAAATTTCTGATCATTTCCTGAAAAGAGCACAGAGAATTTTCAGCTACATTCAATGTCAGCCTAATCTAGTAGTTTCTGAGAAGTACGTGAGCAGCGAGTGACCCAGTAAGCCCATATCCACTTCCAGCATGTCCAAGACTCTTTGCCACAAGAACAACCTCTCCCCGTGTTGCTTTCTGTTGACTGGAGATTCTGGAAAATTGTGCTAGATCCAAATTTTTTAAATACAATTTTGTTTACCGAGATGAGGGGTCACTTTACAAGAACTATGTTATCATTACCATCCATAAACGAAACCACACATTTGGTCAGACGACAAATCCCTCATGCTATCAAACCTAACGCCCACATCATCAGGTTTTCAGTAAATGTTTAGGCTAGGAATCTTGAGTCAGATCATTTAGCCGAATTCGTGCTTTCCTTCCCAAGCTTAGTGGCGCGGTGTACTTCACGTTTATGAGAGACGAAGCTAACCTAACCTGCATGAGTGATGTACCTCTGCATATTGCGCCAAAACATGTGGTTTATGCAAGACTGGGGCACCTAGCTCACTACTCCCACTGCTGTTCGTGGACACCTAAATGCGAGTTTCATTCACAATCAATGAAAAGGCCGAGAGTGGACCACGTTTCTGGCCATCAAGATCACCGAGGACTTAAATCCTTTAGACTTTTCTACCATTTGGGGATCAGTTTAAAAACAATAGTATTACTCTTCCCTTAGCCCAATAGATATCATTGAAGAACTACTCCGATTAATCAATTTCTAAAGGAATAGGAAACTCATTATGCAAACACCTGGAGTTTTTGAACGGGTCCAGGAAACTCGATGAAAGACGCCTGAACGCGTGCATTTTAGAACAAACGGAGGTCATTGTTGAGCATCATCTTACATCTTTGTTCCGGTGAGCACTTAAAGCAATTATAGATATGGTTTATTGTATTGAAAATAAAGAGTTTTGAACTAAAATGATGTTTGTTTATTTCACGACTGCTGTTACCATACAGAGTACTCATGTCCATTATTAAGTAAAACCAGCAAAAGTTTGCCGTGTAGTGTAATAAGGATGATTCCAATTTCAATAAATTGTTCACAATTTGGTTATCTTTGCTTCTTACATAGGTTTGTTTTCAGAATTAAATTCCCTAGACAATCTGCATTAGGAAAAACAATTTGTTTATTGGTCATTTAACAAAGTTATTGGACATCCAAAACATTTAATGGCGGTATTTATCGTTATTAGGTTTTTGGAAAATTTCATACTTTTTCTCAAAAACTGTTCACCACACAACCTCTAGAGTGGTTTATTTGATTTTTCACGTGATTTTCCTTATCAATCTACGCTAATTTGAGTTAAAAAGTAACAAGAACAAAACATTTACAGACACTATTTACTTTCACAGGTGAACTGAAAACAAAGCAAAATCTTTCGCAGCCATTACCTCACTAATGAGAGCGTTTTCCGGGATCCCAACTTAATATAAAATGTCTTTTCTATTATTTTTATGCTCTACAATCATGTCTAAAAATATTTTACCAATTTTCTGACTCACCCTGTATATAAATTGAGACAACGAAAAACAGACAGTAACGAAAGTCTTGTCAACCTACCCAACAATTTATTTTTATCTTAGATGTCAGGCCGACAGAGAAATGACATTTTGATCTTAAAGTAAAGTGATATTCTTACTTGGAGCAATATGAACCAAAGTACCTTTTTTAGGTCTCTACTACGTTTTAATTAAAGAGACGGCCATGTGGGCACACAGATTGAAGGACTGCCCTTTGATTTCTAAACCTAACAACGATAGGACTTTATCAAGCTTATTAAGGGTCTTCAGTGTTTAGGATCATTCGTTGTAAACTCCGTAACGTCAAACATTTCCCCAATTTTGACCTTTATGTGAACAAAATCAAGGACTAATGCGCTATTGACGATCACGCAGCAAATAAATTTCATTCGCGTAGTAATGTCGATGCCGCGAAAATGAATGAACATAGATATAATTAGTCATGAGGCTTTGCTTTATCCCAAAAGCACACCGTGAGCAATATATTATAATTGTCAGGCCCAATTGCTTGATGTTCATACCAGCCTGTAGAGTCCAACTTTACATCTAGACCTTTAAAGGCAAATAGTACTCAATTATTTTGAGGTAGCTATTAAACGATAGTGGTAATAAAAATTTTTAAATAGTAATGTAGGAAAATAATTACTTCCTTTATTCATGACATAGTTATCCTCAAAACCCTGTACTTTCATTTTTATTTATATCCTACTTTTCCAAACATTTCCCTTTGTGTTGCTTTGAATCATAAAAATCCCGTAACTCCAATACATATGGGTGAGTTTCTTGGATGAGAAAGTAATAAGAAAAGACGAGGAAAATCCTTAAGTGAAGGAAACAAAGATGCCTGCAACAAATTTTTTAACTTCACGTGAGCTTTCTTTTATATCTCTTTTAACATATTCCATACTATTTGTAATTTTCCATGCTATTCAACTAGATAAATGAAGAAACTCTTCACTGTTATAGAACCTAATAGTTATAAGTTTATTACGTCCCCTTGAGTCATCAAGGGAAGGACCTTAGTTATCCCTGTATGTTAATGGAAAAAACGAGACTCAGGAAAACCTTAAGAAGGCAGATCCATAGTCTTAAAATCAAAATTGTGTATGTTGAAGGGAAGTTACTTATAAAAACGCGTAGACAGAGAGAAGAGGCCTGAAACCAGCTCTCTTAGTTATAGTATATAATTTAAAACTTTTAATCTGTAGTTCAATTGTTTTCGAGATCTCATGCAGAAGCAAGGTTTCGATAAACCTCAGCAAAATGCCATGGGTAGAAATCCACCGTTATGGAACGCGATGTTGCCTACATAGAAATGAAGTGTTATGAAATTCGTTTTTTTAAGTCTGTAGGACTGTTAGTTTTCTTAAAACAGACAGAGGCACAATGAAATTAATTTACAGTTGGATATAATATACCTTAATATAGAATTATTTTCGTTGCAAGTCAATGTGTGACATACAAGTTATTGTGTTAAGTAAAATCTTTTCTAAAATACATCTTTTTCGATTATTTTACAAATTGAAGTTATTACGAAAAACCAAAGGCACAAAGTTAGAATTTTATACTGTATCAACAATATGACCTTTCAATAAGGAAGTTACAATACAGTTGGGTAAACTGCAATTATTATAATGCCTCAATAATTTCTACTAATATCTAATACGTTCAATTCATATTCATTACAAAATTAGATTAACTACCTTGGGCAACCGAGGACTCGTTTGGTGTTTATTTTTTAATACAAGCAAACTACTTCTGGTTATTAGCCCTAGGAATGGTTGTTATCTTTTTATTTGGCATTATATTTTCGGCTATGAAGGCATAATATTACATAATTTCGTATACTGTTTTTTAGTGTTTCCCAATGTCGCAGTGCGTGTTGTAGTTTTTTATATATTGGAGTGATTAAAGTAACTTAAACCGTTTTATTCCATATAAATAATATAAAAACCACCCCCTTTTTCAAATATTAACAAAAAATATTCATAAAACTATTCTTTTCCCCTCAGGCAAGTTTCTCATTGATAAATATTTAAAAAAGTGTATTATCATTTGTTGCCATTATATATAATCAAAAGATTTAATATCAGCTTTCAACTAAATAGAAATAACAGCAATCAATAAATTTCAAAAGGCTATCTCAGCTTTATTTCACGTTCAGAAATTAGCTCATAGTTTACAGGAACGGCAAATGAAATTAGATGTTAGGTTTAAGGCCGATTTTAAATGTAATGGTATAGGTTATGAAATGAGGTTATAAAATCATTTTTCTTAATCACTTCACCTATATTAATATTTATTTAACACTGATAAAAGAGCGGATCTCTCCAAGCATTGGTAGTATAGTCGAATATAAATACCTTTTTACTAGCCATACTCAACCATAGAAATCGCAAAGATAAAATATGTTGTATTATGACAATAAAATCACTGAGGCAATCTACATACCTGGCAATAGTCTAACAGATAAATTACGGAGATAAATAAATTATAGCAACTGAGAGAAAGTAATGAGCTAAATTAGAAAAATATTGCTGAAGAATGTGTAGAATGCAAGAGATGTCATTGAGAAATCAACTAGTCATTATAAAGTCATAATTCATAGTCAAATAGTTAATAAAGATGAAAATTAACTTAACGAATTATAAAATAGATTTATGTGTCACGTTTTGTGTCATACTTCAAATTTGGTTAGATCTATAAATAATGGGAAAGATTCCCGATGAAAATCGCATATAAAAATTAGACATTAGAGAACGTTTACGAATCTTGATTTGCATAAATGAATTAACATTATTGAATCGTATGTATCACAATATTTGAGTAAAATAATTCTACAAACACCTCAAAAACAAGACCTGCTTTTCAGCTGAAAGAAAGTTCAATGCAATAAAGAGATTAAAGGGATTCTCGCAAACAGAATCATCCGTCAGCTTATAAATCAACAGTTTCCAGTTGAGAGCTCTGAAAGGTTTTTGGTTGTGGTCAAGCGTTTAGTCACTTCAATACAATACACTTCAGTGACTTTGTAAGTGGAAAGTTTGTAGTTACGGGTTTTCCATGCTCAGAAGGTACTAAATAACAAAGACTCTGTTTTTCTTTGTTTTATAAAGCTCAATTAGGATTCTAAACTATACATTTCCTTATTAAAAACACATAATACAAGAAAGGATTACAGTAAATGAAGCTGTAGCTTCGCTGAGCTTCCATTCAACATTTTTTCTATTGTTACGTATGTTTCCATGGCGCATATTAAATTTAATTTCACTGTACCTATTTTTATGCAAAATCTATTTATTCCTAGACGTTACATTAATTTCGATTACTGATAAGAACCACGCAAACGTGCTTACTAACGCTGTACTTAAACACATAGTGTGACTATCGCCATTTTAGATCTAATTTTTTCTTATATAAAAGTGAAGCTGCATGGAAAATTTCAAGCCGATAAATCAGTTCATTCCCGACATAACGTGCCTACACACGAATGGTATAAAAACTGACAGGTAACGGAAATTAGTTTTACCAGGCCCTTCATTAACGCACAGCTAATACATAAAAATTGGGTAATTTTAAAATGTTTAGTACTGCAAGTTATATAAACTTCTCGTTAGTAAGAAAAGTTTAAAAGCTACAAATAATATCCCCCTTATCGTGTGTTTAGAGTGCAGCAGCAAACTTCTTACAGCTGCAACCATCAGTAACATGTGGGTCATAAATCATCATTGCCTTACACAAATATCTAATTTCACACTCTAATTAAACAAAAATTACATTAGGATACAGATCAGAGTATCGAAATTTGTGTTATCTTTAAAAAAATATCAGTACCTACTGCCAATGGTGTTTCCCAAATTCTTGGGTCAGTATTAGTTCTCATTTGTGAAATCCGCTTGAACTTATCAATCCATAATGGAAATGTATTTCAATACACGAATAACAAATTTGTGAAATTAGGACCTTAGAATTAATTGGACTTGCCTAAATAAACGTTTCTCACAAAACTTTCAGAGATTAACTCAAAAACACTTCAAAATGAGATCGCATGGAGGGTTTCTTTTTGGATAGCGCAAGATTAAAAAGTCTGGTGACATCGTTATGAAAGTTGATACTAAGCACACGTTTTGAGTGTAAATTCATGTCAAAACAATATAAAGGTGATCATGACACCTTTTTCTCCTGTCCGGGTGAAAAGATACAAATCTAAAGGAGCATAAAACAACGTGTAATGGGAAGTGCCTTACTGAGGCAAAAATGCTACACGTACAGGATGTTAGCTCTACACGTAACAGAGATGTATTTGGTGTGTTAACCAAATTAGCTCTTATTGCTGTTATGTTTTATTCCGATTTTCTATTTTTAAATAGAGAACGAATTAATCAGGAAAACTAGAACTTACATGTCCTTAAGTTCCAACATGGAGTCCTTGCAAGAACACTCGCAAGAACTATTAAGGCAAAGGGCCTGGGAAAAGGTTTTTGGTATTAGACGTTCAGATTCAAATAAGAAGGTGAATACTTTTCAGGTATATTCCAAATAAGAGCCAAGGGCAATTTCCGAGTTCACTGATCAATAAAGGCAATGCAAGGATTTTTCCGTGTCTATAGCACAATTATTCCAATAATTCATTCCCTGACTGTAGGAAGAAGGATGTGTAATTTAAGATAGACAATGGCTATCTTACAATTTTCACGGTGTAAATCATAAGAATAGGGTTAAGGATAGAAATACTTGTACGATACATAGTAACGATTAGTAAAAATAGCACTGTACGCCTTTAGCACGTAAAGAAGTGTTTTGGAACTGTATATTAAATTATTGCTATTGTATTAAAAGTAATTATCGTGCGCTATAAATTTGTATAGTAATAATCAAAAGCTTAGAAAAATGTTTTCATGGATTTATTGCTAGTTTTATAAAAAATATAAATAATTATACGTAAGGAATCTTGAGAACTTCTATCTTTATTTGGATAAATAAGGCGATATAAATAAAGACTGGTATAACATGTATAAAATAACATGGAAGCATTAGGGCATCTACTCCTCCATTATTACCATACTACAACGGTAAATAATGAGGTAACGCTACAAGAGTTCATTGTATCAATATTATCCCACTGTTTAGTGAGGTACTATCATCTCTGTTTGTCGAACGTTTCACGTCTACTCTCGTATTGCATGCAAATGAATACATCAAAAGATGTTTCTATTCATTTATCCAAAATGTCCTCAAGGTGTTTCTATATATTTATACAGAATTCCCTCGTATAATCTGTTATACAATTAAAACGGTAATATTGCTGTGCGATCGTACCGTCTTATTATCATTGCACTATTATTCAGGGTGATTATTTTATTTAAGGGGTTTGCGTAACAACCTATTTCGCTAACATTAAATTAAGCTAATTCGATGTACTTTTTCTTGGAAACAACAAATATATATTTTAATGACGCCTTATTTTTGGAGCAACCTTATTACCACTTAACTTTTTCCTTCCACAAACATGGTTGTAAAATGATATTTTCAAAACTAGAAGTAGCAGTGTAATGTATTTTCCTCGAAGTAAAATAAATATGTGTACGAACTTTATTTCTATACTAATCCTTATTGTTTCAATCACTACCATTCTCCATAATCAATAACTTCGTCTTTTAAGATTATATTTTCCTTTTAAGAAGTTTTATATACTTTTTATTTCATTATACATTCTGGGAGCAACCAAAATTTAGGATTTGTACAAATATAAAAGGTTATTGGACTTAAAATGGATTTTTATTACAAAGTTTATGATTATATACAATATCATCACGAGACATGTTACCATTCTTGTTATGTCATAGTCTCATGATATTTTAGGCAAACATTTACTATAATTTAATTATTATTAAATCTTTAAAAAAGGACAAGAAAACTATATTTTTAAAAGGATATTAATCTTACGAAATATTTTTGCAGAATGTATAATAGCATAATTTTTGTAAAATATGGTCCTCTAAAAATATCCATTACATATTCTAATCGACTTTGGATCAGAGCAAAATACAATATTCGTAACAATGTAGTATTACACGTTAATCGTTAAAAATTAAAGCACTTGTAGATAGTGTTGAAACTGTTTATTTTTTATATTGTTCAATAACAATTTCCTACTTGATTCTTTCCTCAAGATTAATTTTTAAGTATTTAATCATTCCTCTCTATTTATATTTTCCCACCCCTCAAACTAATTTCTAAATATTACAACCAGCACAGTAATATGCAAGATTATTATCAAAAATAAAATTCCAACTAAAATGTATAAGGTTGGTTTTTTCTGGACTCAACTGCATAGTATTTATAAAGCAACCAGACGTATTATTTGTGTTATCAGGATTCTTTTTATCATGTTTGTCCTTTCAAAACCATTATTTCATCTCGGAATTTATGTTAAGCTATCCAACAGTAATAAAGAATGCACTATTAAATGATATGGTTTAAAAACAATATAAGATGTTAAATTATTGTAATACACTACAATATGCCTTTTGGCCATTGTAAAGGGAGAATAAGGTGAATATTGGTACTATAAATTGTGCTTATATTGAAAATTAAATATATTAGAATCCTTTTTGTAGCCTATTAGAGACCTTTTATCAAACCGTTTGATGAAGGTTTCTGATTGATTTAATTTCCCATATTTAGTTCAATTCCACATAATTGAAAAATGTTCTTAAATATTTTATATTTAGGTTTCGAAAATGTATATCAAATACATATAATCACTTACGTTTTTCATATATTATTTAATATAAAGCATATATTAAATGGAATTTAACAAAAAAGTTGCAGTATTATTTTTAGAAACTATTTTTTCCATACCACTTTCTGCTTAGTGCACTAGACGCACCGTTTAGAACACGTCTCCATCTTGCTTACACTGTAAGGCTGCTGGGTAAACCAGAAAGACCTCTTTTTAAGTGTAGGTGGTTCTGATATAGAAGCTTTTTAGGCTATTGTTTGTGAAAAATAATTAAAAAAATTGTATAGCCCTCAACAGGCTATCCCTTCATTCATTAGTTATAGAAAATCAATACTTCGTATTACTGTACGATTAATTTTAGTATTTCTATAGGTCAATTTGAAAATATTTTAACAATACTTGGCGTATATGAGCTGAACGTATACACATAATTTTTTTCCTACAATCAAATACAAGATTAGTTTAAAACGTATATTTTTACATCGTTCTTCAGCCTGTTATATATGCACGTTATTTCAATAAAAATTACTGCCTAGTTTTATATCATAACTCGTGACATGATGCAAAAATGTATTAGGCGCATTCAGTATACAAAAGAAGCCTATTGAAATTGTCCTCATATATAACTATGCTTTATAATGTTTCTTGCAAAAACGATACCTGTCCAAAAAAAATAAAACTATGTACAAAAGTTAACCTTGTAAATATCTGTGGTAAAATCACGGGTTACCTTTGTCACTATTTCGTTTAATAATGTCATCAATCATCAATGGAACCCACAAAAAATTAACGACTCCGTTATTTATGAAACTGGAGAAAACATAACAAAATCCTGAAATGCTTCTAACATCTGCCAAACATTTGTTTTATCGTGAACCGTTTACAAGTTATCGATTACAGATTATTACAGAAAAATAATCTTTTAAATATATTTAACAATTTCATTAGCCAGTTTTATTCGCCATTTCCTTCCATTATAGCGGTCGCGGTAGTTAATATTCAAATAACTTAAAATTCTACTGTTAGTGGACATAGAGAAACAATAAAAAGTGTTCTGGAATACTTATTACATTTCCTAAATATTTTTTTAGTAAACATCTCAAATGGTGTTGTAATGTGCATTATTGTGTATTTCTATTCTATTATAATTATTCATTAATATTGTAGTTGCCAAAATATACGAAAACTGATTTTACGCCTTAAAAGAAACACCCCGTTTGTGAGATTTATATTGCGTTCTGTTGAAACAAGTGCGTCTTGATCATGTGCCCAAACGTATCGTAATACTATGTTTTATTTAGAAACTTCCCTCTTATTTTTTAAGATTATTTGTGATCGTTATAATCAATGGAAGGAGATTATGTAATATTTTTCACGTGATAGTAACAATATATTAATAATATACTAAACTTTGAGGTTGTATCTATTAAAGGAAATAAGCGAGATGGAAGTGTGCCAATAGCTATAAGATCATCGCACTCTTTGTTGTCAGATGTGAAGCTCTGGCGTCTTCCCAATGTCAGCTTTTCACTTGGTCCAAAACAGGTTGTTAATTAGAAATGACCAACGGATTATTGACAACATTATAGTACCTTGTTTTTTATAGAAAGAACCAATCCAATAATTTCATTTTTCTTTCGTGAATGCCCTTTTACTTTCTCTACCTTTTTAATTCCTTTTCAGAAAAGTATACAAAAAGGACAGTTATTTAGAATTTAGTTACATAATGGTGTGAAACTCCAATTATGTACGTACTACGGAACGTCGGCAAACTTTTTGGCTAAAAGATTTTCATTTTATTTACTAGTCATAAGAAAAGTTACTTCACTTTAAATTTTCAAGTGTTATGTTGTATATGTGGTTAAACTATACATAATATTCAGACTCAGGAACAGTTTTACTTAGTGCCATTGTCTGTACAATATGATTTTATGCAATACGCAATTTTCTTGGCTTTCAAGACAAATTTAGTTTCTATTGTTGGCAGCTCTGTTCCCCAACAACAGAGAGGTCTGTCTGCCGATAAAGGAGGTACATTTTATTTTTACCACAGTTCAAACTGGTTACATTGGTTGGTTCTTGGTGATGAAATTGTTTTACTAGAGTACAATACTTATTTTATTTAAATTATTTGTCCAGAATGGGTAATAATGTTATTTCTCGAAATATAAAATATTAATATATGTTTTTGATAGTTTATTATTAACATTAAATACTAAGAAAATAGAAGAGATGTCAATATAATTTTAAATGTTTTATTTTTGAATGTATTTATTTTAAAATGTCATGTTCCAGTAATTCGTTCTATTGCATATAATGTTCTGGTTAAAAACCTGCTCAATAGTCAAGAAATATGTAATATCAATTTGAAATTTTTAAATGGAAAAAGAAGAATATAAATCATATAATCTGGTGTTGTTGAAACAAGAGAATGCTGAAAATTTCCAAGAAGAAGCGGAAGTAATTTCTGAATTACTTTGCAATGGTAAGGAAAAGTTTGCAGGGTATGTATTAAACTAAGGACAACACATGCAACCCGTCTTATTGCACTAAGATACATTTAAGCTTTCAATTTCCATGTTGGTATACTAATATTTGTGTATGATAGTTTTATAAACATTTTGTAATTTTTAAAAGTAGTTTTATGGATGAAAAAGTAGTATATTTCTGTTTGAAAAATGTAATTTATAAAAAGAGACAAAGATATAAAATTAATAAACTTGAAGAATCTACATCCCCTCAATAACATTTATTCATTATAATCGTAACTGGTATTTTTTCATTTCCATAGTTGTGTAGCACTGCTAATTATGGAATTAGCTTAAAAATAATGGTAATTAATCATTTAGGAAAGAGGTGAATGAAAAGAATATTTATTCCTTTAGTTTTCTGTTAATATTAATATGATTGTTTTAAAGCTTTAAAAAATTATTTGATTTCCTAATGATCTGTATCACCTAGATCACTCAAAAAACTAGTTGCCTGTCTGACCGTCTGTGCAATAATTCTTAATAGAAAAGTCCTGGAGACGTACAGACGTCCTCCTAGTCAAAGGAACTTGTATTGATTTTGGGATTAAAAGTTGAATTTATGTTGCTATAGCTGTAGTTATAAACTGTTATGCGGGTTGATTAGAAGTAGATGTACAAAAATAATAAATTTTGATATTTTTGGGAAAGAAACAATTTTCAATTGACATTAGTGTGATTGTTAAACGTTGTTGAATTTTCTCTACTGATCTCTCTCTAGTGTATTTAATAAATTATAGCTCCTTAATGCTTTATAGCTCCTTCGAATCTCTAGCGTGTCGTTTTATTCAAGTAACTAAGTTATCCATAATAATTACACTAGATCTTTGGTTTTAACATAATCATAATGCTTTGTTTGTATTGTTGATCTATAGGAACAGTGAATTTAGGATCACGCTAGACATATAAAGTTCGATTTTGTGTTATTCCTGGCAGGAAGTCATGTTAATAGAGTTATAAACTGTTATGCGGGTTGATTAGAAGTAGATGTACAAAAAATAATTGGGATATTTTTGGGAAAGAAACAATTTTGAATTGACATTAATGTGATTGTTAAACGTTGTTGAATTTCCTCTACTGATCTCTCTCTAGTGTATTTAATAAATTTGATCATATAATGTTTTTCATGATTTTTGGATTGAAATGTAAACCAATTCATGGTCAGATACCAGCTTTGTACAGACATATATTTTTTGAGATAGGTTTGAAAACAATAGTACAATAATACTTAGTTTTAAAAATCTAGTTTAAAAAAATGTGATTTGACAAGGTACTATAGATATTAAGGGTTTTAATACTGCACAGCTATCTTAAAAAATCATCAAAGAATAATTGTAATTTTTATTTTTATTTATTGATCTTCCTCTTAAAGCGCTGTAGGAGTATAATCGAAATATTTCTTACCAAGAGCCAAACTCTGTTAAAATGTACTTGTTAAATTAATTAGTAAGACTTTTAAAGCCAGGAAGTATTTTATTCACTTATTAAAAATCTGGAATACATATAGTTAGACGTCTACTGATTATGATATTATTGTTCTACAACTTGAATGACTCCTCTCCTAGCTAGAAATTCGAACGGCCAATAGATCTTAGAGCTAATAGTTGTAAGCATAGTCTATAAGATTCTGAGATTCATTCTCTTTTTAAGAGAAAAGTCCATAACAATCGAACACCCAACACACGTTTTTCCGTCAGCCTTACAAAGGAGATGAAAATATCCTTCGTAATGAGAATCCTAATACATTTATGCGTATTACTTCTCTTGATTTCCCAAATTATATAGTGAAAGATCGAAATGACCACGAGACGTCTTGTGAAGCTGCATCACCATTAGTCTTGCGTGTTGTTTGGCGGTCATCATTCTACTTGCACAATTGTAAACGATGTTCTTCATAACTTTATGTATTACGATAAAACATGATATTCTTGTGTTCTGTATGAAACACACACGCACACCACACACACACACACACACACACACACACACACACACACACACACACACAGAGAGAGAGAGAGAGAGAGAGAGAGAGAGAGAGAGAGAGAGAGAGAGAGAGAGAGAGACACACACACATATTATATATATATATATATTCCTTCTTATTTGTATTTATTTTTACCAATACTTGTCTCAAAATCAAACCTATTTTAGTTGTTGCAAATTTGATGAAAAAGACGGTATTAGTAGGATATCAGATCTTTTTAATTGTTTTAGTTTATCTTTGCGTGATGGTACGTTTTTACATTTTCCTTAATACAGAAATAATAATTAGCATAATAATGTCTTTCTATAATAATTTTCTAAAATATTCTTATATAGTTCAACAGGATCGTACCTACCCACTTTATTTCCACCAACGAACAATTTTTAATTTCAATTGGCATACAAAATATTTAAATGATAACCATTGTTTTATTGTTCTATGTTTTATATAATAAATTTGTTCTTGTAGATCCACAGAAGGCTCATTTAGATTTCACGTCATTCTTTAAATAGAATGTTAATTCGTCCTGCCATTATCATTGTAAAATAAAAACTAGAAGAATATTTTATTGGTGTCAGTACACAGGATGGCGTCATCACAGAAATAGTATACTGTTGGATAATAGATAAAAATTTTAATCTGTTCTTGTAAATTGTCCATTTTGGTGAAAATAAATGTCAATGAACAAAATTAAAGTCACAATCTTGACCCAATAAAAGGTACGGTCACCATTTTCAATGCAAAATCTTTCCATGATATGTTGTTCTGGGGTAAAGCTAATAAATTACACAACTGACTAAAATATTTATTTAAGTTAACCATTATTAATCCTATATATTCCTAATTAGTACATTTATAATGAGACTATCACTGGAAAATGTACTATAGTAAAAGCTACTCTGTACTTGAAAAAAATAAGTAATAAAGAAGATAGTATAACTTAAACAGTATACTTAAACAAGCTTTTCATTTTCGTTTCCTAATTTGAACAAAAATTCAACTGATCCTAAATTTAAAAAGTTTAATTACAATATATACATGATGGTGCGTTGTTAACAAATGTTAGCACTTGTAACGAAATGCAATGAGTACAGTTCAACGGTATTTTCAGTGCACCTATGATAATATTTGTTATTGATAACTGACCACGAAAACAGAATTAATTTAAAATATTATTTTCATTAGTAGTAGTACTTATTTAATTCAACTCTTATGTTTTCATGTCTTACGTCCAATAAACTAGCGGTAATGAAATATTGACGGGATAAAAGATGTTTATACTGTATCCTCAATGGAACTATACTCTACAATACAACAAATTGCGTAGAGCATATAAGCCTGCCGGGTCAGGCTGTTATCGCATATGGATTAAAAATATGGATGCCGTAAATTGACTCAGAATTCCTCTGAGCTTTTTTTGTTTGAATATATTTCCTTTAATATGAGTTTTTTTTAATAAGTACCACAGAATTTTTTAGTTTCTCCGATAGGATGGTTTTCCTTCCTGATGATAGAAAGGGATATGACTGAATGAGTGATAGCAGTAAGTGCACAACTAATAAAATAATATGAAAGAGAATAAATATTAAAACAATGTCAGGGTCTCAATTTTCACTTGTCCAAACATCAGGCCCATTTTAATTTATGCTGATGGTTTTTGAACTTAATAACTGTTCATAAGAGGGAAATATTGCACTTTATCTTAAAACTACGTTATTAGAGTAATAATAATAACAATATTTTCGCAGCAATACAGTAAACGGAAGGCAACATATATAGTGTCCTGAATGTTGTACAAGTGGTCTAACTCAGGAGTAAATGGTCCCGAAGGACGATAAAGTTCGGAGCCATGAGTGGTGGTTATGGTCGTAACCTCAGCTGGCAGGACGTGACCCGCTGGAGACCCTTTCGTGGCCCCTCTTTCCTATTCATAACATTATTGTTTCTCATGTGTTATAAATTTAGCTGCATTCAAAATTTTAGAATATTTATATTTCTATAATCATTGAGTTTACATAGACCAACATAAATTTACGAATTTATCAGCAAGGCTAAAAGTATTTAAAATTATCCAACTTGTTTGTTTGAATTATTTCGGAGTTACTGCACTTATGAGCAATAATATAAATATATTAATGTAAGGAAGCATTATGGAGGTAACAGGATTATTTCTGTCATATCGATCAGTGATACAATAACATTCAAAACTAAAATCCTTATTACTAATTTCTTGTACCTCTGAACGATCCCAATTAAACCTTTTACCTTTCTAATCCTTTCATTTTCAAAACGAACTTAAAAAAAGAAAGCACTAATATTTGATGAATAGTGTAAGGATTTTAAATACGAAATGAGTTGTCTTAAAATCTTATACATATCTATTAATTACTTCAGTTCATTTCCTCAATTACGTAATGAAAAATAGAACTATCCACATTAGCCTCGTGACGCTATTTTACCACTAGTCTTGGGCTGGCAGGCCATCATTCAACCAGCAATCCTTTCGCTACATACTTAAGCAATAAAAATAAAGTAACTTTCAATAACAATTATTTGTAACAGTCTATAGATTTCAGATGTATATGGTTTGCAGTATCATTGGTTATCATATTCTTTGAGCCAAATATTAGGATTACAAGCAACAACACAAAATAAAACTATTTGTAATATACGCTTGTTGTTGTTTTTGATACCTTCTCCTGATTTAAATAAATGCAAATGTAGACTCTCCCAAGCGTATAGTATTCGATAGTGGCCTTCAACGTTTGTCTTTGTCAAAGATAATAAATAGCTCAGTACGAATACAAACTAAATACAATTGAAGACAGCGATAATCCGATACAACGAAGTATACAAGGACCCGAAATAACGTGACGAAATAGGTAGGACAGAGACGGAAGGACTTTTAGATCCTGAAATAAGAAGAGCTCTTTCTTGGATCAAGAGGACACTATGTACCAGGTTTAAAGTCTCTAGGAGCAATATCCAGAGTTATTGATGGACAGCCCTTTGACCCTAAAAACAAAGTAAGCTCTTCCTTGAACCACGAGGAACCCATGTACCAAGTTTTAAGTTTGAAATAATATTTTTATCAAAATTTATCACATGGACTATCGAATTAAGGGCCTTTTGAATTACGTGTGCCTAAAACTTGCAAGACCTTTCTAATTAGCATAAGATTTTACAGATTTTAGAGCATTAATAAAATTTGAATTTTAACTGGTAAGAGATTAAAGGACTTTTAGTGTGGCTACTGTAGAATGATATGATAACATATTTGTACAATGCAGCACAACACCGCAAACACACCCTACCTTCATTGTTATCTTTGTGTAACAATACGTATTACAGATAACACACACGAAATTCTATACACTGAGTTGTAGTATAGAACCTACTGGACTGCTTAGGAACTAATTATTGTGCAGTTTATTAAAATGATGAAATTATAATTATTATATTCTTCCTTAGTTATCTTACTGACCAAGAATGTTTGGCAAAATTTACATTTTAAATCTCAAGTTCCATTGTGATATATTTTTAGAAGTGATAAGAAAGTTAAAATGTATTTTGTGATATTTTTGGAAAATATGCTGATATATTGAGCAAAAGTTTTATACAAGTAGTTTTTGTTTACCAAATTAATTGTAATTTTTTTCTAACTACGATAAAATAAACAGTAAAGTGATAAAATTTGTAGGCAATGGTCACTGTCAAGCTCAAGTGTTTAATAAACAGTTCCACTTGACTAAAACCATGTTTTAAAGGAATTTAAGGATAATTCTTACCAAGATTGCAATTATTTCCGTAGCGGGAAGTGAATAAAAATGAAACCGATAACACTTCACGGTCTCTTATATACAATGGGAAATATAATCAATAAATTAATAAGAGGAATAAAAGGATGGGTTTGTTCAGAGGTGAAACCACTTCCACTCGTCCCCTATAGACGATGGATGATACTCCCTAGTGGCGAGTGCAGAGTTCGCCGAAATTATAAACACGTAACGTCAAAGAGGATTTACAAGATACAGGTTGATGTCTTAGTTTATTTATGTCTGCACTGTTGTTAATGAATTATTTGAATACGTGTTTAATCGGTTACTTATAGAAGGTGTTCTCGGATACAGTTATGGAAGTATGAAATTCTGAATTTGGAGCAAAAAGACCATCAATGCTGAGAGGCATCAAGTTGTCCATCCGCCCGTCCTGTCGAAGCGACACAATTTCGAGCTCTTATTACACCAGACGCTTTATCTTAACAGCTGTCTGATCGTGAACGAATCGGTACATTATAAGGGAAGGGGATATTTTTAAAGATATAAGTAAGATATACTCCTCTATTCATCATTGCCCTTCCTGTCGCTACAAGGGCTTTTCTTGTCGATATCAATGTTCATATGCATCATAAGTTCCCTCTCTTAATAATGTACATTTTCTTCATGTCAATATCAGTGCCTTTCCATCATTTCTTTTCTCTCCTGGCACTTGTTTCTAAAGAAGTGCCTATACTGCAGAAATACAATAACACACACAAATCTCACTGGCAGCCAGACCTAGGACTACCACATACGATCAAGCGCAACACTACCGAATTCTGTTGATGGTATTACTTAATAACCTCAGTGATAGTTGAGGCACGAAATGTGTTCGTTTAATACTTTTATGACGTAATTGTTTGTTTTGTTTCACAATAGATAGTTAACTGTGACATGTCAAAATATATAAAGTAAAATACTAATAAACTCAACATAACTGCTATTCTTAACGAAATTAGCTTAAAAAAGGAGGACTATATACAATTTTACCTTTATCTATGTTTATTTTTAATGTGGGACCGACGTTCTTTTCCGAAACTACCGAATAGATTTGAATGAATTTTTTTTTATCTAAACACGGATCCCCATAGTAATGCTTTTTATGGACTGGGATATTATATTTCCAGCAAAAAATTTGGATTATTTTATTTTAAGAAAATCTTTAGCAGAACCTAGGCACAACAATTTGTGAAGAGGCGGATGTCTTACAATTAATACGACTTGCCTCAGAATTATTGCTAAGAAACATCACTTGTGATTGGTTTCAAAATGATAATCTTATTACATGCAATATATAAACCGACCTGAAGTAACGTGATAAAAAGTTATCAAATAACTATAAGTCGCCTTAATGTTATTGTAGTAAGTTTCCTAATTTACAGCAGTTTCAAAAAATCTCCTTTAGCAGTCCGTTTCAATAAGGATTTGGTTTAACGATACGACATGAAATGCCAAAATTTGGTTTAATTATAGTGAACACGTTATTCTTCATAGTGAAGTTCCCGTTGGAGGTTATGTGGAACTACTGTTGAAGAAATTAGGCTAGATTGAGTCCAGAGATGTGGTAGTTTTTAAATCACTGCACGTTACCTCAGAGATGTGTGAATCTCTGTAGTCTACATTAGTGTTTCAGATGATGTTGAAATACTTTAAAACATGATATGGAACAAAAAGGTAGAATGAGTAGCCGAGATTTACTTTTTTAGATAATAATAACCTACGTTACAATTTTTAAGTGAACTTTTTTATCTTGAGTAACGGTCCGAGTATCGTCTTTGTAGAGAACATGTCCAATCAGCTGGAGCAGATTAATAGGCTTGAGTACTGAGATTGGAATTCTTCAAATCCATTTGATACCTCGGAGTTGTTGTAGAAAGCTTCTCAGGGTACATCAAAATTCCTAATGGCATTCCTTTCAATAATGGCACAGATCAGCTACACGAAATAAGATGTTGAGATGTTTATTTCTCTCACGACCATAACTCAACTCACATAATAATATTGCATACTCGTTCATATGTATTAATCGTTAGGGTGACGTCTATACTGAAATAAATGTGAAATCTGTCCTTGAACAAAAAAATAGGAGAGAGTGAAGAAAATAACACCATTCTAATAAATATATCTTATTCAGCACGGAAATATTTCTGTTTGTATTACAGTGCCTCAAAGATACCTATTAAACATGACGAAGACAACGAGATGGAATATGTTTCCGAGATATACTTTTCTAGCTATTACCGTACTTTGCCGTATGCTTTACTCAGCCTTCCTCATTAACCATTGACCAGTTTATCTTCAAAGTAATATATCTACTAAGTGGAGTCATTAAAAGTTTCGTTGTCGTCCCTAATCATCTTCAACTGTATTGCCAAAGGCATAATATACAAAATTTGTCGTTGCCTTCAAAAATTAGAAATATAAGATTGAGATTACCTTTTTGTTACGTTTTAGTTCCTTCACTTAATTACAAGTATTTAGTCGATAAATTATGAATAAATCTAAAATTGTGCTGTTAATGCATAATGACGAATCGCACATTTGTAGTACATGCAAAAACTACCAGCCAATGCTATAAATCAGTATTTCATAGCAACCGTGGGTGTTTCTTACATTGACATGTCTCAACAATTAAGCTAGTGTCACTGAGTCCGTGGGTTTTGGTAGATTTTAACAAGCCGTTTTAAACAAACAATGGTGAGAGAATCAAGGAATATTACAAGAGATAATCTAGATATGTGAGAGAATTTGTTTCTTGAGAAAGGAATTTCTTTAATTATTAAGGATACGACAGGTCTTCCTTGAAATCGTGTTTTTATCCGTTAGTTTTTGCGATAATTTCTTATATAAAATATAACCTAGGCACTTGAAACTTTGTATACAGGTTTCTCTGGGCCCCACAAAGAACTCTATTGATTTTAGGGTCAATGGTCAAAGTATAGTCAATTTGTCTGTTTGTTCGTCTCGCGATAAATCTAGACTGAACGGTCCCTGGAACTTAAATATTGGTATATAGCTTCCTCTTGGCCTAAGAAAAAATCTATTGATTTTCAAATCTAAATCTCCTATTAGGGATGAAACATTCAGAGAGCAGCCCGTCCCGTCTGGGCAATAACTTATTATATACAATTTGTGGGCCCTTCTATACTCATTTTTTCCTTTTTATTTCCTAAGGGACCCAATTGAGATGTTGTTACTTTTGGCAATACCGATATTAATATTTTAATACAATACTGAATAGCTCACACGTTAAGCTACTTAGAATTAAGTTCGGGGAGGCACTGCATTCATTTGCACAATTTATTTCTATATTTTTAAATAGCAAAATGCTGTTTTTGTGATTGCAAACTGAAAATATTAGGTTTTAAATTCAATATTAGCACAGTTTAACCTTTTATAGTCGGGTGCAGCTATATGACCCTAGACTTATGCACATTTAAATACTTAGATCTTACTTAAATAAAGTAAAGTAAGAATAAATATTGGGTACGCTTACTTTAAAACATGGGGTATAATAATTATAATTTTTATACTTAAACTATATTTAAATTCCATAACATATTATGAATCATGAATTATAAGTTAAACATATCATAAGCAGGTAGTAAATTCTTGAATAAATCACATCATGTTTACTGAAAATACATATTTGTGTGAACTATGGAACGTTTCCAATACGCTGTGGGTTCTGGTACAAGGACTAACACCTGTTCAAACACAATTCCCGCCTAAACGCCACAACAGCTGATTAGTTCCCGCCACAACAAGATTATCTCAGCGACGTGACCAGATTGTTCTGCTGACATGGTGTAACCGCTCCGGTAATAGCTTTTGACTCTCTTAGTAAGTGTCTATTCTGAAGCTGACCGCAAAACCATTTATATTGGATAAAAGAAATAATATAGAGATAACTGATATTTAAGAACTCTTATATTATAATAATTGTAATGTGTTTATTCATAATAAAAGTTGTATTCATATCATTTGGGATTAAAAAATATATCGTAATATTTATTGCCATGATCCGGAGAGACTAATTAAACTCTATATATTTGTTAAAATATCATTTTTTATCATGACAATAACATCTAATTCTAATTTAAGCTAAATGTCTTTGAATTTAAAATCCTAAGTTTTTAAAACTTTTAGTACTAAAATGACATTACTATTTAATTTAACATTAGTATATTTTCAATGTTAACAATATATTCCATTTTGGAGCGGTTGGAATAAATGAGGAAGATGTTAAAAATTTGGTAATACGAGATTTAGATCCTATGTCACCTTTATTATTTGTATTCTTTAACGACAAACGTCATGAAAATACTGAAAGATTCAGATTTGATTTAAGAATAAAGTCTTAAGAAAGTAGTCTGAAAGTTTTTCTATAATTTGAAAACTTTCAATAAACTTTATATTTTTATTAATAAATAATTTTTTTAATAAAGTAACTAATAATAAGCAATTAAAATTATGAATAAATTAATAATAAATAATATATATCTTTTTTTATAATTATTGTTTAACAATAGCATTATTTTACTCACATGTTTAAAGATTCAGAGCCTTGAAAAGCATACATTATACGAGTAAAGAATTAATGACTGTATAATCTTTTCCATCTTGTAGAATGATAATATACAGAGAGAAAATATGCAAGAAGTAATTTTGCCGATAATCAGCAATGATCAAACACAGTGTATTGAGACTAAGAGAAGCTCAGCTCGCTTTGTTCGCAGCTCCTTTGACTTGGCTAATTACTTCACACCTGTCGGCACATAAACGTAATTGGCTTCTAGCCTAATTCATGTCGTTGGTTCTGTAAATAAAGCTGCTACTAATTACATGCCTTTGGCTTCACTGGTGATATTGGCTGCACCTTTACTTTTATGTGTCAGTTAATATTTAACCACATCAGCATATTCTCTTTTTTTAATAATTCTATTAAATTTGTTAAAAAATATTATTAAGAAAAATACTGTTTGCAGTATTGACCTATTGCAAGTGTTATCATAATGCGGAATATAATTGTATTATACATAATTTACATTTACAGAATATAATTTAAAGTAAATTGTAGAAACTGGGAATTACTAAAATTTCTGTATGGTGGATAATAATATACTGATATTCAACAAAGCAGTGTTTTTATTCATGTGACGTGGCATCTTGTAGTGGCAAACTGTTCTTCGTGGTGGTCCTCAGGGATCCATATTGGGATATTTATTAGTTATTAAAATACATTACATTGACATTGTAGTAGATCATGGTAAGTGTAATTTGTAAGCTGGTAATTTAAACAATTATGACCACTTAAAGGAAGTGTTTTAAATAAGAATATTGAAATAACGAATATATTGTGTCTCTTTTACAGAGGTCTGTAAAAAACTCTTATACGGATGGACATAGAAAACTAAAAAAGTTGGAGTAAACTAACTGAGTGTAAGAATGCAGAATATATATACGTCTTTTTGTTTTTAATTACTACATTACAAGTTACAGTAATACTTTTTATTGCTAGAACCATATTGATATATTTAATTCTGCTTGTCATCTACATAAGACTGGTTTTAAAATAATGTACTAATATAAAAAATCTACCAGCAGAAAACTCATTGTTCTCAAGTATAAAATATAAATTATTTCTTTAAAGAATTTAACTTTATTTTCCGTCATATTAAATCCAAACAGTTAATTATACAGTCTAGAAGGTTGGTAATTTATAACTAGTTATTTTCAGAATAAGTCAAGATACATCATTACCACTAGAAGCACGTACTTGTTTACTGTACATATACTTTATTATAGTTACAGAAAGGTCGTTACCCAACTACCTGCATATAGCTCTTTTGTAGTTTGCATACACTAAAGTTTATTGTAAGATTCGTTAGAATTGGCAAAACCAAACAACAAAATACTGATTTCCCCAGTCACATTGCCCTGTCGCTTAATACGATTCCACCCTTTAATGTCTGCCACGTAGTTTTTGGTCATGCTACATATGTAAGTATTTACGATCATATGTAAGGGAGAGAGTCGGGACAGTACAAGATCTACTGTACTGACAAACAGTGCTAAGGTTATAGATCGGATTTAAACCTGCGTTATCTCTGACGCAGGGCCAAAAACCGTGAATCCACCGACTCTCTAAAAAGTAGACCATATTACTAAGGGATAAAATTAAATGAAAAATGTCTTTATTAGAGGGAAAGTTAGTATTATAAAGTCCTTTCTACTATTTAACCTCAAAAGGATTAGAGGAATAACCCAGAAAATGTCCTGGTATTTGTTCAATGGAATTCCTTGAGGAAGGAATTTAGCATATGTAAGTGGTATGGAGGATTTAACGTGTTTTGTAACTAAGAAGTGATATAATATATTATCATAACTTGATGATTACGCCTATATAAAATGTGCATATAAAATGCAAGTTAGTGCTAGGACAGTCAGTAACACACACTTAAATCAATAACATCGAACACTGCCTGTTTGTTATATGGCTGAGTTATACACCCATTTCCTGCATAATGTGATAAATTCCGATATAGGAAATTGGCATGTCTTACCCACAAAGACTGTTTCCTCATTCTCTCACTGTAAATATTTAATTTTGCCTATAATATAAAAAAAAATTGGATATTAATGTTTAATATTTTTTAACATTCTCATGAAGAATTTAATGTAAATAATAAATTTACTACCTTATAAAATAAACGTTTATAATCTTTCTCGCTTCTTTAAGTATGTTAATCATTCTACTCCATTGAAAAGTTACAAAAAATGGATTTTCCTGGAAGCAACCCTTTTTAAATCTCAAGATAAGTGATTGATCTTCATAAAAATACTTTAAATTTTATTTCTTAGTCATGAAGCTTTTATATCTAGAACACTGGGAAATTGGAAAATAAAATCTTGTTTTTAAGAGTTTCAAACTTTTTTAACCCCTATGCATATTTGTCTAATTGGAAATGCTTAATTTTCATACTAAATAAAAGAGGTATACGTGTGCCTAATTTGAACCTTCTGTGATGGCAAGTTGGAGAATTAGTAATGCGTGAGTTATTAAGGAATTTGCTTTTTAAATACAGAGGTTATTAATAACAGTAGGTTTTGATGTTTGGACGTCCCTTATCATTTTGTTAAAGTAGTTAAATTTAATTTATTGTATTTTATTAATATGTTGGAAAAAAACGAATTTAAATATTTATTTTAAGCGTGGTCGTGGAGCCAATATTCGTGGCCTTCAGCTTTGGTAGAGCCCAAATTCCGTGGCACCAAGGGTTTTGTACAGCCAACATTCGTGGTAAACAACTTTTGTAGAGCCAAGATTTCGCGGTTTCAACGTAAGTTTGTGGAGTCAACATTTCTTGTAGACAACAATTCGTGTAGTCAACAATTAAGCATTTTTAGAGCCAACTTTCGTGGTCAGCAACTTTCTTACATTCAAGGTTTCGTGGTACCGACATCTTTTGTAGTTTCAAGATTCGTGGAGCCAACAACTCGCAGAGTGATTCTGTTAGAAAATAAGCAACATCTTTCGACATCCAGGGAAAGGATAGAAGTTTAACTGTGTTTATGTACTAAAACCCTTTTATTTTATAGAGAATTGACGGTTGTAAAAATATTTGTCGTATCGGTTAAAAACATTCCTACGTAATGTAAATGCGAGCGTGTCTCCTTATTCTTATGAAGTTGAATCTTAATGATTATGGCAAATAAAAAATTCACTTAAAGTGTTTTTTTATAATATGAGTGAGATATGGACGGAATATTTCCGATAAATATGCAAGGATCGTATTATAACTGGTATTGTAGGAATGGGCGGAGAATGTGAAACGCATGGCTGTAAACGCTGACTTTGTTCCCTCGGGGAATTAATAAGATTTAGAAATTTAATAGATAACGTTAAAAATATTAGGATGTCTTTGAATTTAGTGAATTGGTGGTACCAAAAAATATTGAATTGTTAATGGTGGTGAAACAGTGCAACAAATGTCTGCTGTTTTAAATAATTTAACATTTCTAAGTCTATTTCAAAGTAAATATTTTATTATACTCAAAAATACTTACTATAACTTAATAATACCAATGTTAAATGTCGCGTTTTATTGAATTAATGGTTGAAGTTATGTGTGTTTTGAAATTGCACACAAAAAACATTTTAATCATCTTATTACATTAAAATTAAAACAGTCCATTAATCTTTGTAAAATCACATATAGATAAAATTAGGATGAGATAAATTCATAAGCATATATACGGCATGTGAAACAGATATCTTCATTCATCCAAATTCTCACGGTAATTGAATAGAAAGCTCGGACTACTTGAAATGTACACAAGAATATAACAATTCTGCTGTTATTTGTCTATTTAAGTAGTAAGTAGATTTATAGAATAGGATATTTCCGATTTCAGAATCGTGGAAAACAATCTCAGTATAATTTAATAATTATTTTCCTGTACACTGAACATAAAAAATCAAAGTAAATGTGTCTGTATTGGTATTCTATTCACCTCGTTGTTTCTAATAATTAGGACTTAGACTGGGTAAAAGTAGCAAATATTTCTAAAATACAACTTAAATTTAATTTTTATGGGTGAAAATTTGAAATTATAACATTCTTTTTTACAATTGCCATTTTTATATTCTATACGCATAGAACGCCATATGGTTTGGTGCAGTCTTATACATTGCGATTTATCTCGCTGCTAGAAGCTCATGGAAGTTTTACTCGTACAGCTTCTTATATATTATGTTGTATTGCCTACTTCTTTTTCTTTGGTATCTTTGGTATCTTTGTGGCTATACCGATTTGTGCTTGCTTAATCTTGTGTACAAATTAAGAGAACTCCACACCATATGCCACGTAACCGGATTCACTCAAGACTATAGCTAATGCCATTCTCTAGATGTTATGGAAACGAAAAATCAATCAGATTGAAAAGAAATTGTTACAGCCCCAGTCAAAAAAAGAGAAAATTTGCCTACCACGTGCGTGATACACTTTATGACGCTGTCAATTTTTACGTAGCGACATGTACCTTCATTGAACATTCGTACCTGCATAGACAAGAAATTTTCATATGACAATTGCCGCTTCTACGTAGAAATATAGTGTGTCGTGGAAAATGTAAAATATTCTGATAAATAGTTCTCAAGATATCCAGTGATGGATATGATAATTAAAGGTTCAACCAAATTCCAAAGAGAGAGACATGCAAAATCATGTAAACCTATATTATCTATAGCCTATTTAAGACTTGTTTATTCTATGATTTTAACTGAGGTCATGATTATCCAAAAACAAAATATCAAAACACACAGCCAAATCCCATGTAGGGTTATACACCGTCATTAAACTCCATGCTTCTCTTTTAGAAATGAAGTTTTATGGAAAATTTCGTCTTTAATTCAGTTCATTTTAGACATATCGAGAACATACACAGGCAGACAAAGTAAATTCAGCGCATAGAACGATAGGCTAACTAAAGTACATGTCAATATCAACTATGGAGCACTTTAAGGCATGTATTAACTACTAGCAGAGTTTTAATTTAATAAACCAACAGCATGAACTAGATCAGAAGCTAATTTCGTGTCTGTGACGACAGGAGACAAGTAATTAGCCAAGTCAAAGGAGCTGCGAACAAAGCGAGCTCAGCTTCTCGTAGTCCCAATAGACTATCCTTGATGATTGCTGATTATCGGTAAAATTACCCTTTACATATTTCTCTCTGTTTCTGATAACCCTACATAAGAGAGAAGCCTATACTGCCATTATTTCTCACTGAAGGACTAAGATAAGTATTTTTACAGACCGGTTAACCAAAGTAATGGAACGTAAATTCATGTACGAGTAGATAAATGCTGCATGACTATATAGGGATTATGAGGCCATGATTAATCATAAACGGAAAAAATAAAATGTATGTTATAAATTATTATATAGAAAATTTCCATAATTTGTTTTCACTACTTTATTTATTATACTTTTTATGGGAATTAGGCTTTTAAATTTATTAATTACCAATTATAGCAAAAAAATATATAATTACAATGTTAATTACTACATTGGAAAGATGCTTTTCTTTATCCGCCGACTCTTCACAATATTATCGTTAATAATTAGGGAATCTTGATTTATTTTCACTTTATACCTTATTGAAAACGTAAATATAATTAGACACGGTCGTTCTTATTTGAACGCATTGCTTTGTTATCTCTTTATAGTCTAGGAGTAGAGAGTCAGCTTGCACAATATAAAAAGCAAGTGGCTTTTTTAAGAAATCTATATGGAAGGTCTCTTTTATTAAACGAACTAATCGTCAGTCAAAATTGTTTTGATGGAGTTATAAATGGAAAAGCTTAAAAATATGAAGTAATATAATAAAATATAAATAAAACTTTTCAGACTCTTACGTAAACGCTATTTAACGTCACCTAAACATACACAGAGCTTTAAAAAGCACACTTTAATTCTCTCTATTTAGTTCTCTGACGGAAATATAAGTAATAATTACTTGTATTTTTTTTAAATAATTAAGCACAATCTTATAATATGAGAAAAATGTTTTCAGAGACAAAACTTCTAATTCGTGTTTATAACCTCCATGAGAGAATGGACAGTAAAGATTAATATTATTTATAGGGAAAATTCCTCAATCGATTTCTAGAACTCCAGGTTGTGCGCTTATTAAATGCAAATTATCTTAAAGATAACTAAAATTAAGACTTGCGTCAATCTGTTTCAGAGTCCAAATAGTTTTGTTCTAAAACTTTTTTCTACAGATTTTAACTTTTTTTTAAAGTAATATGTTTTCTTGAAGGGCGTAATATTAAAATTAATAATGTATTATAAATTTTTAGAAATATTTTGCATAGCCTCTTCGTGTTTTGTATTGTTTGTATTGGGCTATCATTGGTACAGTAAAGTATAGATTATCATTAATTTAATAAAAACCAAGTTCTTAAAAACAATAAGCCGTAAATTATAAATGTCCAGCAAGAGACAACATACTATATTCTATAAAATGTATATGTCAAGTAATAGTTTTGATGTCACTATTCGAACTTAAACTAAACTGAAGGGAATTGTTAAATAAATGTATGTTTTGTATAAATGGGTGGGGGGGGGGGGGGGTGGGGGGGGGGGGGGGTGGGGGGGGGGGGGGGTGGGGGGGGGGGGGGGTGGGGGGGGGGGGGGGTGGGGGGGGGGGGGGGTACGAGTAATTGTTAGCATCCGGATAACCTGCAGCGTAAACAGGATGAATGAGTTTAATGAATCATTATTAAAACGAAAACACTCTTACGATTATTACAGTTTGGCCAGTCGCTATGATACAAGTTGGCGTTCTTCCAGCCTAACCAGTGTAACAATATTGTACTGCACCAACCACATTTTCCGTTATGTGAAGGTTATAGAGGTTCTATATCAGTGGCCATTACAGTTCCGAGATCATCCGAAATATCAACAGATTAACTAAAGTTATTAATTTTAGTTTTTAGTAAGATTGATCTATAACAAATTATTTGCAAGAAATCCTTTAGTGCAATCAAATAATCAAATATAACCCATGTAATTAACTAGAATCTTCTGGGTTGCTTACGGTCCTCATGAGTATGTAAATGTAGGGTCGGGTGAACCTTTGATTAGGATTTGAAATGAACCCGTATGAAATGTAATGATAAAGCCTCTGGAATAGGTAGATTGAACCGCTTCTATCTTTGGTCATTACACAGGACTATAGTAACGTTTAATTTAAAATCCTCATTTTGACATTCTATGGTCTAACCAAAGCAGCTAACTTAGTAAAAAGCTAAATCTCTTTCCGAACAGCAATAATTAAACCAATAATTCTTTAGAAAAACATACTAACACAGTTGCAAAAATATAAATTAATTCTATTATACTTTTTTTGATTTCGGTAATAACAAAATTCATAGATTCTTTCTTATATAGTTACAATTGTCTCTTATAGTGCTTATAGCGATAAAATCTCTTTCTCCTCCAGCTTTCAATATAATATAAGATATTTTACTGTCATTCTTTGTATCTCCTCTGTCAGGGCGAAATTGGATGTCAATTGATTTAACGTCAAGGGGCTTGTACTAACAGTAGCCCCTACTGCTCTGTGGTTTCTGGTAACATAGGCGAGTAAAATATATAGTCTGGAATATTAAATAGAATTGAAATAAAAGTATTAAGGGTAAAGGTTTGGTTTACATGATTTACGAGATTAAATTAAATTTTTTTTAATATTCTGGGATAGTTTTATAATCAATACCAAATTGAAGAAAATGTAAAATAACTGAAGATTGAAAGGATAACAGGATATTTTGCAAAATATATAGCAGAACATTTTTTAGGATTGGAATCTATTCTCTACGTCAGATGAAGTAGTATTGATACATACAAAAATAAAGAACAAAAAGAAGTAAAGAAGCTAAAGAGAGTTGTTCAAATTTAGCCAAAAGCCCCTCAAGGCTAGTCTAAGCGTTGTCACTGCACAGAATGCTAGTCCCGAGCATAAATCACAAGTACGACAATCATAATCTCACATCACACCAGCACAGGCTACAGTGGGAAACAGGATTGGAGGTGCAAAACCCGAAGTTTATGATTAGCATATATTCTAACTAAAACTTCAGTCTCAAAGAAAATATCGGGAAATAAAATAACATAAAACTTCTTAAATTGAATTTCACTTTAAATATTTAGCATTGTCATAGGAATTGTCATTTTATGTGTAGCTATGACCTGGACTTACTTAACTGGTTCACGGTTTCTTCAACATTTTTATTATGAAGACTTGCCTACCTATTGTTATGTCCCCGTTCTATCCATGCCAAACACCATCCTAATATTTTGAAGTCCTCGTTTATGTTTCTCTCAATTTGTAAACATTGCAAACGTATCAGAGTTCGTACTCGTAATTCACCCGCAAGGGATGACAATGTAAAAGATATCGAGTGTAAATTTATTTAAGGGCCTTAAAAAACTTGATAATCAGTTAACTATTACTTACGTTACGAATACGGTTAATCCGATATTTATAAAAATATCGAAATATGTGACAACTTAAAATTAACAAACTTCTACTATATTCTATACTATTTCTAGTCCTCTCAAAATTACAGACCACAAGTATTAAATAAATGAAATTTGATTCCACCACAATAATTAAAAACTTTTCAATTTATTTACTGACAAGTGTATTAAGTTGCTTAAAATAGGAGTTGCAGTGAAATTTGAATTAAATATTTATGACACAAAGATGATTATAAGCACATGTGTGTATAGAAATAAAATTTATTTTGTTTTTAAATGCTTGTATTTAATATCGTAGTTCATTTATTAAAAGAAAACGTGCTCTTAGGGCAAATACACTCGCTAATGATTAAAGCGATCATTAAACTTAGTTTTGCTGCTACGACGTTGAATCGATCTTGACAGCGTTTAAACAAAGAAAATAGTGTCAACTTATAAAGCTTGGGCCTGTTAAACAAGATGGATGATGTCGCCAAGGGAAATCACTGTCTGTTAGATTGGCAGCAATGGAGTACCGTCCTGTCCAAGCACCCTCAGGGAGAGTGTATAGGGGTACGGCTATTCCTCAGTAAATTTACAATAAACTAAATATGAATTATTTTAAATTAAAGCAATATTCTAATTCAATTCATTCTCACATTTTTTTATTTCTTGTGCCACATAACATTTTTTTGTCTAACTACGCCGCACATAAAATATCATCACTTGGTAACGAGGTTTGCAGATTATGTTTATTTTCAATACCGATATGAAACCAAGCTTCATCAATAAACATGTGTATGTATCAACGTGGCAAGATTTCTTGAGAATTATTTCATCTGTAGATTTTAAATTGAATATACTATACGTAATCAGTTCTATGATGGGATTTGGCTTAGCGTCATTAAAGTGTATCATTTAGTTGGCTTGCACAATTGTCTGCTTAGGAAATTTAGACATTTTCTTTTCTTAATGATAGTATCATTAACTGTCTGAGTGAGAGGAATATCTAGATTAAAGTCACTATAGACTACGGAATTATCAAGTAATTTTCAGCGAACACTACAAAGCGACTCGTCTTATTTTTATTTTATAACTGTTCCTAACGTTCATTTAACCACAAATTACCTTACATTATTTTAATATTTGTGTATAGATGTCTATTTCTTATTTGTATTATTGTATATTAAGTTCTTTCATATCAACTATAAGAATACTATAAAACTACCATAATTTGTTATCCTTTTGAATAGAAGATATTTACTGATGTATCTACAGTTGTACATTTTTGTGAAAGTAAAAGCTATTTTTGAGCCGATTTTTGGAATATTACGGAAGGTAAAATGTATTTATGGATTTTATACACAATTAGTCTAGTATCTATGCTGTGTCATTTTTATGGTACAGGCATTGCGTACTGGGCGTCCATACCAATTGAAAATCTACTCATAGTCTAGTTAAGGGTATTTACTGAGCATTAACAGTTCAAGCTTAATCCAATCGTGAAAACTCAATGAAATATGTTTCTAGATATAATTAAAACTATGTTATTTGTATATGAATCCATAATTAAACTACTTACGTAATTTAATAGCTTTACAAAAATGTAGTGTGTTCTTTTTTTTTAGTTTAATTAACTCAAATTAAAAAAATAGTAAAACAATTTAGGCTCATATATTAGGCAAAATAGTTCACTGTCACAGCATAGAATTTTTCATTAAAGCATTTTTGTTTCATATTTAATTTTAATTACATTTCAAAATTAGTTTTTATGGAATAAAACAGATGAAGTATAAAAATTACACTTTTGACTTGTCATTTATTACAGAAATAATTTTTTAATACCTGCCCTTAAATAATTACTCGTAATCATCTGCAGTAAAAAGCTAGATTAATTTTTTTATTTTATGCACTATTACGCGTACCGTGAATCATCTGCACAATTGAACAGCTCCATAGACTTAACACTACACAAAAATCCGTTAGAATGGTACTTACAAAAATATCTCAAGGTTACGCCTATAAGTATTACTATTGCTTACGTGTAAAATATCCTCTATAGAATCATGCCTAACTATTCTTCATAATTAAAGGAATATATAGAAACATCAAATACAAAATATCCCCTCCGGCTGAGTCGGAAGAAAGGTATATTTCACATGAGGCTACAACTTGAAGATGCATTATTAGTTTATAAACTGTGATAACAAACTTATGGATGAGGCATTATTTGTAGCTAAGGATGAAGTATACTAATCCGCAAAGGTTTCTTCCTAACTAGTCAATATAAAAAAAAGTTTGGTCGACTTCCGTCCATCTTACATCTAGCAGATATATCCCTCTGGTAAAGGATTATTCCCTCGATTATATTACTTTTTCTGACGGTATCGATGATAATTAGTGTCATATTACGGGAATGAATAATAGATTTCATATTGGGACTTTCATATTAAGTGTTATCAACTATTAAATGTAAAATATTCTCACATATATGTTTTGTTGCTCCTTTCATGAGTAACCCTATTTCCAAATGTGGATCATAAGTCTTTTATTACCTACAGTACTATAGGAAAGGAGGGATAGTTATTTGTAATTAATTTAGAACACCAGTTCAAAAATCATAGAATGTTGCATTGAAATTAAAATTGGAATATCTTCCAATGACCATAATTTATTTCATCAGTAGCATGCCATTTTTAAAGACATGAAGGAGATGTCTATGACGTACCAGTTATTTTACAAAATTTCCGTATGAAGGGGCGGGTATCAGCTAGTAAACATATAAAAACTTGAAACTCCTTATTTTTGCCTTAACATCGTTGCTCGTTTTATATCGGTTGTCTACCAAATATGAAATATACAGAGTAAAATCAACCTGTAAATACCGATTGTAGGACTGTAGGTCCACACATAATTTTGACGAAGCTGACGAAACCCGTCCGTGCACTACCGACCCTACTGTCCAAAACTGATCTGGCCGCATCGAGTGGTCGAGTAATAATATCGATGTTATTCTCAGTTGTTATTCCTATATTAATACAAAACTCATTATCGATAGTAAATTTGTTTGATGAAATTTCGTAGAAAATATAAGAAGAAATCAAACAATGTTTGATTGTACAGGCCCAAGGTGTGGCATATTATACTCACTAGGTAACGGTTACTTTTACACGAGTAAAGGGAAAAGATAAACTAGAACACGGTGATGATGTAAGGACAAAAACTGAAAATCATCGCCTTTTTGTATGCAGTTAAAGAATCTTTAACTATTGTGTGTTACATTAGTCACACGTGCACTTCTAACCCCATGTATCTGGAAGTGTCAAACTTAAGGATGAACATTCTTACAATATTGTAAAAAGAATAGTGAAATCTCAGTGAAGTCTTTAAAAAAAGCGTCTAAAAAAAGGTTTAAAATTTAAAATTACACTTCAGCTTAGCTGTAATTTTATTTTAAGACTATTTATATCGGAAAGTGTTATAAATGTTGTTACACTCTAATTTTCAACTCGTAATTTTTAAAACTGATTTGTAAACTAGGTAGTCAACAGATGTATAGAAGCATAAATATAACATCATTAATAATGAAAAAAATACTAAACAAAAATACATAGTATTTCATTTTGTATACAGTAAACTTTTATGTTTTTTAATGTATTATTTTCCAGGTAGAACAAAATCTTCAAACCTCGGTTATAAAAACTTAACAACTGCAACAAATAGCAATCTTTACTGGTACATTTAAGCATCTACGTTTACCACCGTAATCAATAGCATATCTACAAACTCCGTATACATTTACAAGCTAGGGGTCAGAAGTAAGTCTGAGGTCTTCCATAAAAAAAGTTAAATAGAATTATTAAGCGGTTAACAGTAAAGAGCTGCAATAACTATTTTTTAATTTTTTTAATAACATGTATTAGAGTGTTTTTTCTGACGTCTTAATCAAAAGAAATCTATATTCAGAAATAATTAAGGATATTATGACCACAGTCATAATTTTGAATTTTTGGATTTTTTATTAAATTGTGTAATAATTGAAACCTGTTTTACCATATATCGCTTTTAATATATTTAGGCTTAAAGATTTTTTGGAAATCACTATTTTGAAAATGAAGCTTGTAAGAAGTTTAAATTTTAGATGTAATAAGGCCTTAAGGTTATAAAGGTATATACAACATTTTAACCTAAACAATCCATCAAATATAAATAGTAAAGTAAAAAAGAAAAAAACAAAACAAAATTGTGGCTATTTGAGTAATTATTGAGTTTTAGAAAAGTGAATATGATTTATTTTGCCTTTGGTCAGATAATAATGTCAGAAAATATTGATAGAGGTTGTGGAACACTCTGTATAATAATTTTATATACAGAGTGTCCTGTAATTCTTAGGACAAGTCTATATACCGCATCTGCTCAGGTCATGGCAAACGCATTTCAGAATATGGAAATGGATCTACGGTGCTTAGTTTCCTATACGTCAGTCTGTATGTGTTTTTTATAGACAAATTTGCTTTAATATCTTAAAACGAATAAACAAATCCTACCTAATTTGGATCAAATATTTTGTGGTAACAAGCCCAGTCATAAAAAATATTCATTAATACTTTCGAAATGGCGGCCATTTAATCTCATTAACTTTGAATGTCTTAAATCCAGCAGGTATACAAGAAAAAAATCTGATCGTGGATTGTATCACAAATCTAATCACTCAAATACTATTTAAAACTAATAATAAATAACTCATTAAGAGCATCTTTACTGTGATAAAACACGGTTCGTGAAAATAAATTAACAGCAGCTTCAGAGTATCTTATCCCTATTTTTTATTTTTGTAATTTATTATGCAAAACATTTTGAAATACATGTTTCAGGCCTAACTAAGGAAAGAATAGAATCATATAGGTCTATTTGATGTTGAATGAATTTATTTAAATATTTGTTGTTTTAGGGCATGTTTATTTACGAAAATTTAGTCAAGCGACAATCAGATGTATTTCCAATAAACCAGCTTATCTTGATTTTGTCATCTATTAAAGCATTATTTTCTGAATATTACTGTACGATTTTTATTGTTGTTTATCATTCTTAATACACAACAGATAACCTAGTCACTTTATTATTTTTTAACATATATTGTGAATAAATTAAACTTTATGATAAATAAAACAGTTTCTTTTTCGTTAATTAAGACGTTTGTGTTTGTCCTTCATTGTTCATAAAGGCGTTCATTGTTGATACATTTGCAATATCTCTAGTAGTTTTTTAATTTATTAGACAAAACAGTTGCTTGGCAACATATATTAATGTATTTCCTGTACTTTAATGAAGGGACTAAGATGTGATCACATTAACATTTATTTATTTATTTATTTATCTACGGTAACACCATTAGTACATGTAAAAAAAAAATAATAAGATATTCTTATATTCAACAATGAGCCAATTAAAAATGATCCACATTATAAATTAATAACAATGACAAAGTAAACTGCTACAACATAACAATAACATATAAAATAGACTATATAGAAAATAACAATAATAGCATAGCAACAATAATAAATAGTAACAGTAATTTATACGATCAAATATACATCCATCTGTACTTACACATATACTACGTAGGAATAATTTATAACAATGAAAAGGAAAAAAAAGAATCAAATGTATACATGTAGAAAAGAGTAGAGGAAAAAATAACTCACGATCACATAATTATCACGATTGGCATAAGATATTCTGGAGCTGTCGTTTACTCGATTTTTGTATTGTGACCTACTCGCTAAGAACCTCAATGTCGACAGTGTTTTGTTACAGTAAATCTGTGCATATGATATTTTATATACTTGGTCATTAGAATTGTGATAGAACCTTCTCAAATTCATTTTCTTGCAATATTTTAGAAAAATTGCAGATTTTTAAGAAATTAAAAGGTAAAATATTTTAATAGCCACTATTTTGAAAGTATTAAAGATAACATCATAATATATTTTTAGCTGCCATAAAATTTTGACCGAGACTTGGTAGGATTACATTTATTAGGTTTTAAGATATTCCATTTTTAACAACAACAAAAAAACGCACACTAACCGACAGAGGGGAAATTAAGCAATGTAGATCCATAATACTCAGTATATAAGTATGTGTTTTTGACCCAAGAAGTAACGCTTTTGAAAATATGGTAGTATATTTATTGCTATGTGTTTTAACATTGTTTTCAGCGTTAAATTTTTTTTATTATAGTTGAACTAACTGATATGGATATAACTGAATGATATTGATTCTAGTAGATATAAAATAATATTTAAATTATTCGTCAAGTGTGTTTGAATTATACTATTCCGTTTAAATAGTATATTTCAGTTTATGATGCGTCTTTAAAAATAATTCGCCCTTAGCCGTCGCAAAATTAAAATTTCACGGTTCTAAATTTTCCTGCTTTTGATTGGTATTCGAAAAATTAAAATAAATAAATAATTATTTGTAAAGTGGTTATTCGAAGGGGGTGCTAAATCAGCACATGAACACGGTCAAGGCGCTGAATTAGGACCCCCGTATTCGAAGGGGGTGCTTATTCAGGGCCTGGACACGGCCACTGTGCTGATTTAGCACCCCCTTTCGTGACGTCAAAATGACGTCAGTAGCGAGGGGGTGCTATGTACAGGGGGTGCTAATTCAGGCGCACCGTCTCCCCAAACTAAATATTTGAAGATCGCATGCAGTCCTCTCGGTTCTTAGATTGTTAAAGTTTATTTTCTTATAAATATAAATAAATTATCAAAAAAATCTAATATATATTCATAAAAACAACTCCTAAAAATTTTCATTACCATTTCAAAAAACAAGAGTTTTTATTGATAACCTTGGGAAATCATTTACGTAGGTAAAACAGTATAAAGAACTTTAAATGGTGCTCTTATAGAAACTTACAAAAACATGCTTTAACATATATTTCACTCGATATTTTAAAATAATTTTCCTTTTAATCTGAAAGAGATACAATTATCTTTTTTTCCATTTTATTTTATTATTATTTATTATAGCATTTAATTTTGATAAGAGTATTAAATATTATCATAATAAAAAGATTATCATATCTTACTCCAGAAGAGACCAGTAATTTCTTCTAGCTTTGAGCCAATTAAAGCAGAACAGCCAATATTAACTTCTCCAAATCCGAACTATAATATGTAAATTAAATAGTTCTATTTTACAAATTGATCAATAATCTTGGGTAATAACATTGGTTATTATATCATTTCTTGAATATGGTTTTGTTCTTATACAATGTAAATTGGTTTTTACCACCAAAATTTGCTATGATATATTCAAATGCAAGTTAAGGACAGAAATGTTACACAAGACAAAGCTCTGGAATTTTCACGAGTTTGTAATGAAAACACATAACTCTTTCACCTGCCCCGTTTATCATGTAAATGGATATGGAGCAACATTTCTTGTCAAAACTGATTTACTACATGTACATATGTCAATTCCCGAAGCTCCTATTCCAAGCTATTATTGAACTTCTTATTCAGTAATTCATACCGAAACTGTGTTGACAGATATGATTTTATCTCGTTTATATTAAAGTGTACTTTTGTTTCATATCTTCATGTGATAAAAATATCTGTTAGGCTGATTTCATGGTTAGGATCTGAAAAGTTTGCAGTTACTAAGTAATAAAAATAGAGCAATGTGAGTATATTAGTATTTATGCTTGGTAAAAAACTAGGGCTGAATTAGGTCAGAATTGTGTATTAATTGTATTTTAAGTTATAATATACCTAAATGTTCTGTTTCATACCGTTTCTGTTACCGCCAATATGGGTTTCAGTTTCAAATTATTGGAAGTTCGCTTTAATTTCTATGGACATAAAATAGCTCACCAATTTAAGATGGAAACATAAAAAATGTGTCTGTAACAATGTGTCGAGTTACTGTGAGTGGAAAACAGATTAAATTCAGAGCACCAGATTTGTAATCATAAGAGCTTTGTATTACAATCTACAAGTGGTACTTGTAGTGTAAATTTGATTATATTATTATCTATCCATCACGATGGCGTTTCAATGTCTGATTACAAAAACTATACATGTTAAGTACCAAGCCATATTTAGTATAAGCACAAATTTGTTACCTCAATTCAAAATGAAACCATGATCTTAAGATGTATAAGTTTCAATGTAATTTGGAATCAATCTAATTCTCATATCGTACAAAATGCTTTTTTGGTACAAAGCGCAAGCAAATATATTAATACCAAAGACACCTTAACCTGAGGTTGGTTTGCAATTCACTCAAAAAATGAAGGTTTCTAATGATAGACTGTTTAAAAACATTTTTATTACATAAAAAACCGATGTGATTTAGGATATTTTTGCGTCCAAAGAAGACTCCTTAGAGACACGATTTGGTATGTAGATTTATTGGTAAGTGATTATAGATGGTTTTGTGTTATTACCGTGTCAATTCCTTAAACCGTAAACACAAAACTTGTTCAGTTATAACGTAATAACTTGTGACATCCCAAATTTACATATATATATATATTTACTTTATTATTACCACATTCAGATTTTTCCATGTAGCCTAGTGAAAGAACTTAGGAATGTAGAGAACTATACATTAGTTAAGTGTCCACTACACATATATGGTGAATTATGGCGATCGATGTAATAAACAATAATTATTTGCTCATTAAAACAAAGTTCGTTATTTTTAGAGACCATTGAAAATGTACAAATGCCAACTAAATGCATATCTTTTATTGATCTCCTTTTAAATCATCCCATTGAAGTTGAAGTTAAAAAGTCAAATGTGATTCGTCATTCCTGCGTTGTATACAGTACATTGAGTCATATTACTAACTAATGAAATATAAATTTTTTTTTTTATTTTACAAAGACAATGTAAATATTATTCTTTGAAAAATTAGGTTAATTTTTGGCTTAAAATATTAAGCACAGTAATAGTATTTTTATATGAAAAGGAACATTTTAGTTTGGGCTGCTTGGGAAAGATCGGTTTTTCAAAGGGTATTTCATATTTAACTAATTATTTTATGATTAAATTGGTATATATTTTAGTTCATTATTATTCCTTATATATTACTCACTAAGTAATTATTAAGTTTTATTTTCAATTTATCTTTAAATCTATGTTACAATGAGTTGATATTATTATAAATTGTATTTGTATTATATATATATATATATATATATATATATATATATAAACAGCTGATAATACAGTATAAAGAGTTTATATAATTACATCTAGCCGCTCTGAAAGAATAACTGATGATGCCCATACCCCAGGTAATGAACTTTTAAGGATAATTTAGAGATAAAAAGTACGTTATACAGATATAAATTCCCTTTAGTTTTCTTTATCGACCTTAGGATGATTGTAGATATTGTGCCCATGTAGACATTACATTATATTTACAAGTCATTCGTTTAATCAATAATACTTACATACATAAACGGCAATGAATAGCGTATGACTATGCAGGGTCTACATAGGTACGAATATTATAAATCCAAATATACTTAAAACTAAAATGCCACAGTTACGATTAACTATATTATAATAATTTATAACCTCCAGCTCAACCTGCACTGGATACAGTCTCAATTGCATGTATCACTTATATCTGGGCAATCCTATTGATATCTAGGATCCGCACATAACTAACCGGAAATTTAAATATATAGGAGTGGAAGATTGGACCGATAGGAGTAGTCTACTGCAAAGGATGACTGATTTGAGTGGAAGAATGGATCAATATGAGTAGTCAACTGCAAAGGATTACTGTTAGAGTTGGCAGTGCTACCTGAGTGTTAAAACCAGCTTGGACATAAGGGCGTACTACCCCTGTCCGCTTTCACTGGCTGGAACCGAGCTGGACTTCCATTATTCCAGTGTTATAGCTGATTCCATTATTCCATTGTAACTGAGATATAGCTTAACCGCCTTGAATGTTCTTTCGCACTGGATGTTGGTTCAAATAGCGTTTTATTATCAATTTCAAAGTTAGGTTTGTCAGCTTTTGTTCTAAGTTAAAAATAAAAATAACATTATGACACACATTTTTAAAACGTAACAAAGTATTAGTAACATTTAAAGAGTGATTAATATTTTTCCATTCTTTTTATGTATAAAAAGTCATACAAACAATTGTATTTTGTAAAAGAGCAATAACAGAATAAGGATAATGATAATACTGGAATTAAATGATTTTAAATTTGGAGATCAAAACCGTATAGTCAAATCTATCTTGTTTAATATTTGTTATGTTTTTATAAAGAAAGTATAAAAACAATTGTGTTTTCGCAAGAACTTTTAATTGGAGGTATATAGTTAGCAATAAATAGTTTTATACTGGAGCAAAATTCTGTATTACAATTCGACTAAAAGTAAACAGATTGTATTAAATTTAACACAACTTACACTTACCACAATGTAGTATACACCAATTAATATGATAATTAGATAAGGGAGTGTAATTAGTTATAGAGTCCGACTCAATGCAGCAGGATCCGATCCCACAATGCAATGCGATTACTATCAATTAGCAGCCCAACTGTCAACAAGATTAACAACGATTATTATCTGGCATTGGTAGTATCGGATGGAAGCTTAAATAATAATTCGTTTTACTGATCAGAAGCTATAACGTAATGGAAGAAAATAATGAAACAGACCACTGGAAATTATTAATGAAAGCTGAATGCTGTCTATGTATTTGATCAAATTCACAGTGATAGCGCCCTTGACTAAGCAGTTCCTTTTCAAATTGTGTCCCTAACACCCCTAATATAAGTAAGAAAGCGAAGATATTTTAATAACCGCTATATGAGTAAAACAAATATCTAAGAAAAGTGATATATCATTGATAATGATATTAATAAAAACAAACGAAACAATTTTAACAAATTTCGTACTGAATTTAGTTTTTGAATCCCCCTATACTGTATTTAAAAACTTTTATAAAACAATTGTTTTAGATAATTTATTAGTAAATTTTGATAATACGTCAATTTCATATAACACAATACATGTTTAAAAAGGGATCATCTCTGTAAAAGTTATTATTTAGAAAATATGAGAGATTATAGCAAATTCAGTTGAAATAGTGATAGAAAATACTTTTAAATAAAGTGTTTATTATATGCACATAAAAGTGTTACTTACCGTAAAATATTATCAATCTTTTTTTGAAAAAAAAAATTATCATTAGTTATGAATCATTTTAAATTTATAGCTCATTTCTCTCTTAAAATGTTCTATTGTTAGAACAATGTTGACAAAGAAATATGACAATTTAGTAGAATATAAGTTTCATGCAAAATTATAATTCACATACGAAATTTTTCTTGGTATATCTTGTTAGATAAGGCATTAAAATTTGTCTTCATATAGTTGGGTTTTATATTAGTGATTAAACAATTAATGTCTACACCAAGGTTTCTATAAATAAATATATATATATACATATATATATATATATATATATATATATATATGTATGTATTATTACACTTAAACTACAATTGTTAATAAATCACATGTTTAAATGTTTTTTTTTTTTCTGTATTGAGACTGTTTACACGTTTTTAATCTGATATTTTCTCATGGCCACCATCCATGAGTTCCACGAATAAACTTGGACCTTCAGGTTCCATCTGGTAAAATAGTGCAACGGAATACCTACTTATTTAAAGATGTGCTATATTGCTGTTTTTACACAGTTTATTTCAAATTACGATAAGAAATATGTGCTGTATTTCGTAAGTCAAATTAAATAAGTTAAATAAACGTAACCTCTACAAGGACTCCCCTACATCTTTATAAAACGCTCATTTGGGCAACACTTGTTCTCTGAAGGTAGTAGTTTAATGAAATTGGACGGCCAACGGTACTTCACAGTTAAGGGATTATACAGCAAGGTGGCTTAACTAACTGACAATGTAGAAGTTGAATTGAAATAGGGAACTACACTGTAGGAGTGTTGGTGCAGAGGCTAAAGTTGTTTATATGGGAGGAAAGAAAGTGTTCCTAATCACCAGGCTTTAGTTTCATTATTTTATAAGTTTTCTATTGTTGCAAGAAAGAGAATAATTGCAATAAAAATAAATAATATTTAGTATGCATATAAAGAATTAGTGTAAATAATAAATTCCTACTTTAATGTATTCAGAGATTAGCTTATTCAATTCAAAAGGACTCTTGAGGCAAATAGTGTACGTTATAATATATGCAAACCTAAATGTGTTACAAATGAATTTTTCGTAAATAAATGTTGTTCAAATATTGGTTTCATAAATGAAACAGACTATTTCTATGTGAACTAAAGGTTAATTACTAAATGTTATTACTTTTAAAATGAAATATTATGTAGTTATAAATTAAATATTGTGTGGATATAAATCAACTAGTAGCTAAAGTCATTAATGTTGGAACTTATTTTATAATCATTAACATATGTTTAGTAATTGATGTATTTTTTTTTCAAAAGTACAACATTTGATAAATTTTTGTTTGTTCAAGTCTAGTATAAATCAGTTAGGTTCCAAAAAGTTATGGTGGTAAATATAAGAATGATAGGAGGGGAACTGACAGACTTTATGGCTGTGAAGCTCTGGGATGGTGTTATCGAGGAAACGTTTACCGGAAACGGATGTGAACATTGCGGCCATCAGTTGCTGTAATTGATAGCTGCTTCGTCCGCCAACTGATAACATCCGGTAACATTCTGATCTCTGCTGTGCGTACCAGTGTTTTCCTTTTTATTGCAAACATTTGTGGTTGAAGTTGATGATTAAATAATAGCGTATGTAGCAGACTGTTAGTTTGTCGGGTGAACGAAATATGAAACCAATATTTAAAATAATGTGCCGTCTTAAGTAAAACGTCCTTGTAAATTGATGAGGCACTTAAATTTCATATTGCTTATTTGGAGTATCTCATTTAGGGCGCACAAGAAAATAAAATAATACACTACTAAAAAAGGCCAGTAGAAATAAAATTGACAAGAATAAATGTAAAAATTATTTACAAATTGTTACGATATTTATTCATATGTTAAGTTACTTGAGCGTTGAACATAATAATTAGATCAGTAAAAAAAGTAAGACCCAATATTAGAAAAAAAATCAGAGAGAGAGGGCGAGAGAGAGAGAGAGAGGGAGAGAGAGAGAGAGAGAGAGAGAGAGAGAGAGAGAGAGAGAGAGAGAGAGAGAGAGAGAGAGAGAGAGAGAGAAAATATATATTTGTTAAGCATTTTTATAAAATTAAGTCGAAAAAAAATTCTAATTGTAGGATACGAAATTACTAATACTTATCGCATAAAATCGTGTCCAAAAACTCTGCACTGTTAATTTTCCCACCAGTCATAGCTGAGAATTATACACTGAGAATTAAATTTCTCAATGCCACCATAGTAGTTACGTTTCCTAATTACTAGTGACTTGTTATATGAAGATTTTAATATGTCAGTATTAAATATTACTTAAATTTTCCATTCGTACATAATATTTTTTTATTTTTTTATTCATTCGCATATTTTCTGGTGTGTAGGCAATATTAATTAAAGGGTACGATAGTGTGCATATTACAAAAAAATATAATTGAAGCCTAAATGTAAATTTTCATTTTAATCTGGTTTAAATTTACCATGTGGTCATATTTTATATGAGTATTAATATAATCGTTTAGTTATGTAAGAATGAGAGCTTAAAAGTGATGATGAAACTCACGCTATGATTGGAAGAGTAAACAACTCAACCATGTAGTGATTTCATTATAATTCAAATACAATTTTAATATGAATTTCATTATTTTTGTAGCTGTATTATATTTTAGGGGACTATTGAATGAACATTATTGTTTTAAGACATTATTAGTTTAAAATATTATTACTGCATTTTAATGTTTAAAATCGTATGTGCGGTCTCAGCTTTATAAGAAAACAACATGTTACTTAAAAGATATACTAGGCAACAAGGTAAAAAGTACACCATATCATAATCATATAAATTATTTACTACCATCATGGTTACCCATAAAGTTAAATATAATAATACAGTAATAATATGCATTCATGAATAATACAATGTGATTTTACTCTTTTCATTTATTCTTAGATTATTACTACCGTCATAATGTCCAATAAGACTAATGTTTAAATATTATTCCTCTACAAATACCATTCAGTAATATCTACCATTATCGATCTCGATGCTACCTATGTTTTATAAAACATGCGAAAATTAAAATTTGTTTACAATGCAGTTTTGCTTATAGAACCTTAATTTTATAATGAATGTTTATATATTTTAAGATTTAATTCTATTTGGCGTAAATTCGCTGTACTTTAATACTTAAATTAGGATGAGAAGTTTTTTTATAAGTTTCGATACTGGAATAAATCTGTATAGTTTGAGTGGATGACAGACCTCTTAACTACATAGAATGGTATGAAAATAGGTTTATTGTTCCAGTTGGAAAATGATTCCTCAATAAGGAGCCAAAAAGAACCATTCTGGATATTTTATGTATTATATACTAAATATTACATCCACTTTTATGCATATTGATTTACAAGCAATTCTTCCAATAATTTTAAGTTATAATGAAAATACAGTACTTAAATATTAAAATATATTAAAGGTTAAATAGCTAGAATTAAAGTGTGATACAACTCATCATTGATCGCATTATTCTAACTCATCTGCGTCTCCAGTATATAAAACTTATGTGTAGGTAGATGATATTTGTAGAAAATTTACGAAAATAAACTTACCGACTAGGAATATCTTACAATACATATAGGCGATATTTGTATTGTTTATGCAATGTTCAAATGTATTATATCACGAGACTGAACGTTATCATGAAAGGCAGATATAGGCGGAATAACATTGAAAGAGAACAGCTATAATACAGACAGGAGACAGTTTATTGACGAGGAGACACTCGAGTAATAGAAGCAAATTCACACGAAGAGACTCAATTATATCCACTTCGGACGCAATAGAAGTAGATTAATTAGCCAATTAGTGGGAGCGAGAGGGAAACGAGGTGTTCTATCTAGGCATTTTATTACCTGGAATCCAATTCATCAGTAAGATGAAAATTATAGTATCCTACCTCATATGTTCATTATAATGAAGTTTTTAAGTAAATTGAATAAAACTTTGTAAGACACATTTATAAAATAAATATCGTTGCACAGCTTTTAAAAATGTCCAACAAATTTTTTTCAATATGGTGAATGAAGTCATAAGCATAATCATTTCCCTAAAACACTATCGATGTTTAAACTGATAAAAACTTATGTTAAAAACAATAGTTGATTAAAACATGATAATTTAAGAACTAATGAATATAATTACGTTCACTATTCATATTTATATACATATTAGTATTTATTTTATTTTTATTTAAATTAAACTAATCTTGTACTAAGTATTACTCAGCTGATAATCAATTTGAAATATTAAATATTTATATTATGCAAATAGTTTTTTACACCTGACGATGGCATCTTTGATGCTGAAAGGCCTCGTGTATAAAAATAAAATTGTTGGATAATTGTGATTTTTCTTTAATAAATTATCATAAAATAATGAATACAATTGAACTTCATCTGTTGTTGTCCCTAAGGAAATAAAAGAAGAACGCTAACCACAATCAAATATAACTAGAACTATTAAAAATTCTGAAATAAAGATAAAGCCAAGATTTCACTAAATTATCTGTTTTGTTCTTCCGCATTAATACGTTATGTAAGATTCACTGGGGATAATGTACTATTTAACCTAAATTGCAAAAGACTCAAAACTTGAAAATCATTTAAAATGTACTTATTTGAAATTTTCAGAAAAGTACACTATATAAATATTTAAACGAACGATAACATTATGTAGTGTTTATAGGAATATTACCCCAATTATTGTAATTACCATGTAAACATTAAAATATTTTAATGTGGCGCTAATAAGGCACATAGTATAGTTATTGTAAGCAATGCGTTGTTTGATGAGAAATCCGGTGATTTTGATGGTCGGAGTTATTTTATGGAAGAGCAACTTTGATTAGAACAGTGTAAGGTGATCTCAGTAAAGATAAATGAATCCGTTCGTTTATTTTTCATTTCCGAAATTCTCTTAGTTTATTGTGAAACAGAGTACCACAGTTTGTCATTTGGACACGTTAAATTATTAAAAAAATAATAAAAATAATGTCATATGCTTATAAAATATACAGAATGTCGTTGGATCCTACTGCATAAGAATATCTCTTGATATGTTTCTGGTTTGTAAATGTCGTAGAACCGAAGACGCTTTCTCGCATGATCTAACTGGTTCGTCACCCTCACTTTAGGGGCTGGAAAAATTTAATTTCTGTACATCTGCTTGTCCGCACGATAACTATGGACTGTTTTAAACGAATTAAATTTAACACTAATTCTTGTTTATATATAAGGAACACTGTGTTCTATAATGTTGCATGTCACTCCAATAGATTTGGGAGAGAGGTATCGGAAATTTAACAGTTGTTCTTCTAAATGAAATCATACTATATTGGTACATGAGACATAGTAATACATGTAGCCTAATGAAAAAAGCAATATACATGAAATTTTGATACCAGATGTACCTAAACCCCTTTATTGCTATATGTGATTTTTTAATGTATAACAACTACAAAGCGGTTAAGATATTTTTGAAAATCCTTGATGCATTAAAGGAGTTTATACGTAAGTTAAAAGAACATTTCGTACAATTTAACCCTTAATATGATCGTGAATCGGTTGAAAATGTATGAAAACTATTAATAGTCATGATGGGATGACGGTAAACCGCGTGTCAATTATCAGGCTTCCTTGACATTTAATGCCGTTTTCAAGTAAATTCAAGTATTCTTCACTTCATTAGGCTACATCTATTTCTACGTTTCTTGTTAAAATTTCAATAATATTTTTTTAGCTTGTTTCGAAACTATTTATCCTTAGATTTTCATATTCCCATCTTGATTACCGTTAAGCACTAAATAAAAATATTTGTTATGGCTCAGCTGAAACGCATTAAATGACTTTCGCAATCCAAATAGATTTTTATTTTTTACACGTGAAGCTTACTGCATTGTTTCAAGTCCATATATTGGTTTGTTCTCGAGATATGAGGTGACAAACTTAAATAAACAAATTTGTCAAGGACTTCGAGTGACTTGGTTACTGTACAGCCAACAGAGATGTGTAAATTAGATAAATAAAAACTATAAGAAGGTAACAGTTTGCTACTTGTGTAGTATTGCAGTTATGGGCTGAAAACACTTACTTACAAAATTGTAACATTGTTATAAAACTAATCGCACGTATTTTATAATTTGCTTTACTTTATGGTCCCTATTCATTTAAAAATTATTAATTCTTATTTATAAATATTTTTCAATCCAGAACCGGGATACTGAAGGAAAGGAGCTGTATATAATTTTGTATTGGCAATAAATCTCAGATTCGCGAATCTTTAAGATGTTTGTAGGTGCTCAGGAGAGAGTTTCCAGGATTTACGTCGTCAGTTTGACCTCACTTTATCGAGACCTTTCACCTTAATTCAATCACTTGTCGATGTGATTCTATGTGAACCTTTACACAGGGTAAATGTTCTTTCAGTTACAATCTCGGCTAAGCTACTTGTACAGATTTACTTTTTTGAAACACTCCCGACATACCATAATATTTTTTTTATTAGAATCAACGGATTACAGTAGGCCTATTACACAATGTCATGACAGTGAAACATTTTTTTGTCTTCTAAAAGTGGTTATAATATTACATTTTCTTTGTACTCTATTAATTTTTGCAGATAATCCCTTCACAAAGGAAATGACAAGGACTAGATTTTTTTAATCTAAGATTTTTCAAAAGTTTTTTTACACTTATAACAGAATTAAGGCGTCTATGTAAGATCAAAATTCAATGTTTTTATTTATTTTGCTAACCCATTTTTATACGAGCACAAGTTCTTTCGCTGTGAAGCAATGAGTTTCTGACGTCTTATAGACAGATAGTTTATGTTTTTAATAAAAATGTATATGTAGGTCCATGTTTGTTTTTTACGATAAACATTGGTATCTCTATTAAACCACGTAAAAATGGGATTTTTTGTGACCCCCTACATCCAAGGTTAGGCCAATGGAGGGACCTTCAGTTAAGTGTCTTAATGAGAGAAGGCAATGAAAGTTTCATCCACATGTCTAACAGGTTTGAACTGATTTGAAACCAGAGTTTTATGCTCCACTTTTTCCATAAATGTATTAGAGAACATGGGCGATAGAGGAGATTCCATCGCTGTTCTCCCAATTTGACGGGAAATTTTTCCCTCCAGACCAAATAAATTAAATATTTTGAATAGTTATAACAATTCAATAATAAAGTTAATACGAATTTTATTTTCTCTAGTTTACTGTCCTATTTTTCTTAAACGATGTTCAATGAATTTAAATGTTTCTGCAACTAGTTATTCGACATCCTCTTAACGTCTAAACTAATTAGCTTGTCAGTCTCTGCAAATTTCAAAGTTTTTTATAGTAGTCACGACTTTTTTAAATTTTTAATGAGAGTAATTTCCCTTATAACCGATACAGGAACCTCAAGAGATCTTAAATTTATGAAGTATGTTGTAAATTTGCTTGAATGATTGCCTTTATACCTGTGAAGAAAATCGGCTATTTATGATATGATAGTTAATTAACCACTCTTTCTTTCGATATACAGTTTATTATTTGGTGTAGTATGAAAATAATTATATATATATATATATATATATATATATATATATATATATCATAACTGTATAGATTTTTATCCATAGGATGGTTTTATCAACTTGATATTATTTTGTGGCATGATAGTGATAGCAAGTAGAAAATAATTAAATAGGCATTTCTATACCTCATTTCAATTGTTACAATATGTTCATATAAGCACATTAAGCATGGGCTTCATAAATATGGAGGGTTCGTGAGCTCTTAATGGAATAAACACGTTTATTGTTCTTACATCATGCACAGGTAGTGTTTATTCAGTAAATAAGGACGTGCACAAGGTGATGAATTATTATTCTTCGCTTCTAAGAGATGCTAATTCTGCACGTGAACTTGATTACTACACTAAATTAACTACTTAGGTGTGTCTGACTTAACACCCCCTCGACATTTAATTACTTAAGACGTAGCATCAATTCAATGTTACGTCAAGGGAATTAAGTAGCACCTTTCACTTTCAGACTTTTTCTATTTACTACATGGATATTCTAACTAAAAGATAATAGAATTCAGTAAAAGTAACTCTTGCAAATTCTAAACTATCATCCAAGCATGGTAGGATAACCCCTAGAAATAAAATTACTTTGAAAAAGAAGATCCTACCAAGGTATCTAAAACTGACCGCTGTGATAAAAAACCTTGTTGGTGGAAATTTGGTATGCTCATCATTGGTTGTTCCTAGTGGTTATGCATTATTGATTATTGTTTGAAAAGACTATCCTCCCAGCATTGCTGAAACATATAAGAGTTAACTGTATTAATAGTTTTTTATGTGGTGTGAACCGAAACAATTTAAAGATAGTCATGACATTATCTTTATTTTCCATGTGTCAGGAGTAAAACATTCTCGATTTTTAATAATCTCGAAATATATTTACCATTATATAACAAAAATATTCTTTAATGCAAGCACATGTAATTATAAATATTAATATTTGGACCAAATCTATGCATCCTTGCAAAATTCTCGTTTTGTTTGGGTCATACATTTCCTGTAAACACTTCTTTGTAATTGCAAGGTGATATTGAAACTTTGCAGAATTGGCATTTTTCATAATTCTGTTATAATAACTAGACCAGGTTGTTTGTTCCAATATTCTTCTTGTTTTTTAAATTTATATAAAATAATCTTACTATTTTTGGATGTCGATCGTTTGTGTTGTCCAGATTATTCTACACAATGTACGAATTAATGAAACATACTTTTGTTTAAATAACCACAATAAAAGTTTAACAACTATATTTTATTATAAGTTTTTTAAGATTAAACAAAATTTAATTATTTTATAAAGAAATTATTTAATTGTAGAAACCCCCATACAAATTGAAGCAGGGAATTTTCTTATTGGAACAATCTAATGGTTTAAAGTAACTACACAACTGTCCAAAAATTTTATATTTATTTCTCGAGACCCTTCACCGTTAAGGATGTATTTTTCAGGTGTGAATTCAATCAAATTGAAACAGTATATATATTTTTCAATTTAAACACAATTATTAGGTGAATAAAACTTAATAAAATATTTGGCATATTAAAAGTACAATAAATGTACCTATAGTAGTTTAGGCCGACTATTTACCTATTAAAGGAAACGTGTTTTGAATCAATCCAATAACATTGAATAATATTTATTATCTTCATCGTATTAATTTTTTACTGTTTCACACGGATCGATTTCTTCTTTGATATAGACTAAATTTTTATATTTTTTTTAAGTTGTGATCACAAAGATAGTAAGATAGATATTCTAATCTATGTGTAGGAAACAGGATTTTTTCGGACATTTGCCAGCGTTCAGTGACACAATAAATCACTAACACTATGTTTCGAGATCTGCTATCTGATCTCTTCTTCAAGTAAGGAACTAACTAACCTAATAAATGTTTTATTTATTAGGTGCATGTTGTTAGAGTTAGTGAAGATGACAAACAATATGGTGGTTGTGATTCCTGACTTAGGCGAGCCACAACGCTTTGGTATGATTATTATTTTAACCTCGTTTGTAATTATGTATTCGGTTAGTTGGTTAGTTCTTAACCTGAAGAAGAGATCAGATTGCAGATCTCGAAACGTAGTGTTACTGATTTCTTGTTTCAATGAACGATGGGAAATGTCCGGAAAATCCTGTTTCCTTCACAATCCTTCCATCGCCAAAAGTAACCTTCAAACAATTATTATTATATATATATATATATATATATATATATATATATATATATATATATATATATAAACACAAATATTTTTGTGAAGTATATATTTATTCACTATGTTGATAACACTGGATAAATGAGACATGGATAAATCGGTTAGCATTAAGCATTTCTTAAACCGTTCTCGGTGCTTTGTACCGCTAAAAGCTCTCGATTCTCATGTGCAAGGCAACAGACCGCCCCTTAGAACATACAGAATGTTATGCGAATTAAGTTAACATAAAGTGGAAGCGCTCTATAATTGGTATATTTAATTATAATGTACCTCAATCTGCCATGATGACTTGAGTATACTCTGCTTGTTTGTTACGTTATTGTTCCTCTCTAATTTGTGTATAAATATCGCTATTCGTATTCATAATAATATAATTATTTTTATTGATAAAATACAAAAATGTTTTGGCAGTTAATTACAAACGGCATTTGGTTAATGCATCACATTCTATATGTCTATAAATATTAATTGGAACATTTGTTTCAGTAGCTGCTGTAAGAGGTACCATCCCCATTTTCCATGGTTTAGTTTAGTTAATAAATATTATTAATTAGAGAACCTACAGATAGAGATGGTATTACGATTCATTAGGTACATAAATATTAAAATACATTCAAGAATCTCCTTAAAGTTTTAATTAATTTAAAAATAAAACTATCCAATAACTCTACTTTATTTTAATAAGATCTCTTGAACATATAAATTAAACAAACTGATAAACTTTTAAATCTTGTTTATTCTTCATTACCTGTGTCAATTAAATCTGTTCTTATTTCAGTATAAGTTTGTTTGTATTGTTGTTTATATCCACTTTGCTTTCAGTTATATGGATCAGGATGATAAAATCTAAATATGGAATTGTTTGATATTAAAATTAATAAAGTATTGTAACGTTGTCAGTAATCCGTTGGTAATTTCCAATTACAACCTGTTTTGGACCAAGTGAAAAGGAGACATTGGGAAGACGCCAGAGCTTTACATCTGGCAGCAAAGAGGTCGATGATGTTATAGCTACTGGCACTCTTCCCGATCCGTCTTTCCTTTAATAGGTAGGGCCACACAATTTGTTTTTGTTATTTGTATATGGTTATTACCACTTTCAATTTACAATAACGATCTGTACTTTGAAAACTCTGAAAAGGAAATTTTAAAAATTATTAAATTACCATTAATTATAAAATTTAATTAAATCCACTTGTTGATCAAACAGTACAAAAATATAAATCTCAAAAAATACATTAGCTCGCTAAGGTGTACTATTCATCTCCGACTAGATTTAGAAAATGTTATGTTCATAGCTTTCTATAAAGTCCAATGTAGTTGGAAGAACTAGGTACATTTTGTGGTAACTGAAATGATATTGATTTATTGTAATTGGATTTACATACACTCCATTTATCAAACCCCTTTGATATGGAAAGCATTGACAATAATAACAGGTATAAGCCATGTTATACATATTACAGAACACTCTTCTTTTTATAACACCATAAACTTTACGAGCTAATAAAAACACCGGTTATTTCATAACAGAGTTTGGAAGTTTTTGAAACTTTAAAAAGCCGCCGTAATTTAAGGAAATGACTAACCAAGGTGGCCAACGAAATTAGTGGATATTTATGAGATAAATTTCTTTATTAATTTTAAACTTGTCTCAGCATCACCTGTGTTTAGTAATAACAATTTCTTGTAGGACCTACATATAATCGATGTCTCAAACACCTTTAAAGGTACAAAACCGTTATAATACCAGAATAGCCGTTGTTCCTTTTTTATTTTTGTAAATAACGAAGTTGTGAGTTCTTATAAAGTTTGAACCATCACGATATTAAATTATCTACCAAGCTGCCCAATGACCTTAGCCGAGATATTTAAAAGATAGATTTTTGTACCTAGGTTCAACTCGTTTAGCTTTATTTGGGACAGTTATCGTTTATCACAAGCCGCATAGATATTGCGTAAACATTTTGAAAGGGATTGCTTTTGGTCTCTGGGGGTCTTGTCGGTGAAGTTAGCATAAATATTTATTAATTGCTAAGATACGAACAATCGAAATGTGCTTATTGTATGTACAAATCCTACTTCATAGATTTGTTTCCTAATGACACAAAGTATTTTATGCATTTAAAGCAGTAATTCTTATCGAAGTTACGCGAAGGAAAAGAGGCAAAAGTTAGATCACAAGGTATACATTGTTTATACTGTATGAGTATAAAATGTAAATGAAAAGAAAACATCCGTTGTAATTTATATGAATACTACAAGAATTTAGAATTATACCTACAGAATCTTTACGCTCAGTAAGATTAAAAACTTTGAAAAAGACTAATACAAATGATAGACAATTTTGCGCAGTAATGAAAAATTCCTTCTTTGTTAATAGTGAATTAAGAAAAAGCCAGTTGAGCTATGTACCATTTTTGGAGTTATTCCTTATCTAACAAAAAAGTCAAAATAAATCACGTTGTCTTGAGAAGTTTATTTTATATTAATATTACAGACATATATGTCAAAACTTGGTTTGAGTTTTAGCATTAAAACATGCAAAAAGCAGTTTGAGTTTAGCTATTGCACTTCCGGTTACTGCAGCGTTTGAAATTTGATACTAACATAGTTTTTATTCCTGGAATCTAGAGTTCTAAAACAGTCTGAATAGATAAAATAAGTCGGCGACCACAACGTTTAAAACCAACATGCACCACTTCGAAATCAGAGAAACCTACACTACAAAAGACGTCTGTCTGGTTTATTAAGCAACTATCCATTGTACAATAAATAAAGAAGTGTTATTATTGTTCCAATTGTGAGACGAATGTACAAAGTGGAAGGTGGAGGGGCTCTAATCGTTTCTAAAAATAAAGATGAGTAACAATTAATTAAATTCATTTATATAATCATATATATATAAATATAGGTTTTATTTTAAGTAATATAAGATAATACTTTAGAGGTTATACATGTTACAGATAAGATGTCATAATTTAATAGAAAAGTATTTTAAAGCATTTCATAATTAATTCTGTGCAAAAGAACTAATTATGTGCAGAATATTTAACTTAAGATCGTTAAATTAAAATAAAAACATTTTTGTTATAATGAGAGTATTATAAAAATATGGTTTTACACCATAACATTCAATAGCGTATTTGTTATTACTCCATTACATAGCTCAGCATGAACAGGAGGTGCAGTAATTGAATGCACAATTATTGAATATGACATAAGTTGACAAAGCCGCTCACCAAGTTGTTGGACAGACAATAAATACACAAAAGTTGGCAATCATTCAGCCAGTTGGCTGTGGTCCACGAGGCCGACAGTGTCGTACTATTATGGCACCAATTGCACTCAACATATTGTATTGTAGCAGTATCCAGATTCCTGCAAAAATCATCTTATTCGTTCAGTAAGAATGTAAAATATGGATAATGTACGTACTCTCTGTAGATATGTTACTGGAAATCTAAATATTTTTTTTATAAATGCTAACAGCACCAGTTTCGCAGTAACATGGTAATTTTTTTTTTTCATTTTCATGTCAGCCAGGTTTTAATTTTCAATATTTACAAGACAAGCGGCACATGTTACCAATGAACTTTGATCTGAATATATTAGCGAGATAACATGCAAGTATGGGAGACAGCTTATAACACAGCTTTAGTACATTTAATAACATAATATTTTAAGAGAGATAGATACCACCGAAAGCAAAATTATAAAATTCAGAAAGCTTATAACAGTAGAAAGATCACTAGTTGTAGAAAAAGGTCAATAAACTATTAAAATCAGAGGTTACATTAAGATTCTATATAAATCACAACAATATTTATTCATCATTCTGACTGATTCATTGGCTTTGTATTTGGCATGGGAATGAGTGTTAGCTAAGCTTATTCCTGGAGGGGTTGTGGCTATTTTTCCCCTTTACCATTGTCAGCGCAAATCTCGAAAATATACTGACCTATGAATAGACTTGAAATTTGTAATATCATTTCTATATAGGAAAAATAGAGTTTGGTGGTACACGTCACTCTATAAGATTTGGTAGAGCGTTAGTGAATAATTTCACATTGGCCTTGATGTTTCACGAAGGTAACAATTAAACTGATGTGTGATGAGTGTATCATACAAAACTGTAAGCATAAGCATACAGTTTTTTTACTTGTTTAGTTGTAAACCATATCTTAAGCCAGTTCACCGCTATATTATTGATAATGTTCTTAATTATTCTATATGCCTTAACCTTTATGTACAGTATAGATTCTACTCATCGAAATATATTATTAAATTTTAGTAACATAAACGGTGGCGAATTTCAAAACCCGTTATCCTAACAAATAAATATAAATATAAATAAATCATCCATAATAAAAAAGAAAATTTAAAAACAGGAATAATAAAGATATAGCAATTTTTATTTTGAATTTCAATGTCTGTCAACAGATTATGTATTTGTGTATTATAAGGCATTTAAATTATGTTACAGATATGTGTACATATTAGACTATCTAAAATGGAAACATGATTTATAATTGTATTAGATACTACCAGACTTCCAAAATATTGGTTAACCAAGTCTTTGCACGAAATTTCATTTAGAAAAGAGGGGTACAATGATTTGACACAAACACACACACACACACACACACACACACACACACACACACACACACACACACACACATATATATATATATATATATATTAATGGTAGTAAAATATGAGATAAATAATACGCGGCGAAATAAATTCGAATCTTCCATTTAATTTAATTTTAAAGATTATATCCTAGAATTATTAAATGAAACTTTTTTTATACATAATTCTGTCATTTCTCAAATTTGTGCTTAATTTTTCCTGATCTTTTTTTAAATAGTTCCAAGATTTCAGGTACAATTGAACTTATTTAGGGCAGTGAGGAAAAATCCTAAGCATAAAGTGAGTCTAAAGTTAAAGTCCTTAGCTGTTTAGTTATACACTTATGGAATAAAAAGTGATGGCCATTCTCTTTAGTTAATTAATAATTAACATATAAATAATAGATAATATTCAATATCACCTGTTTATTTGTGTGTAGATTATTATACTCATTATTCTTAATTTTGAAAGGTAATTATAATCACCTTTAAACTCTGCCGACAAAAAAAGTAAATTAAATAGTGGATATTAGGGTTTTAAGGGTGGTTTCAAGAACAGAGGCCTGTGTGTAGAAGGGAGATCAGGAGTGTTAACCAAGGATCCTCATAACGTCAATATTATATTTTGATACAATGAGAACAGTAATTTTTATATTTATCATAAAAAACACACATATACATATGAAATAATGTTAGGTCTTTTATTGTGGTTTTTGTATAACGAAACCTTCACTAAAACTTTGAACATAAAATCAAATGATAATGCCTTAAGTAAACATTTATTACATGAATAAAAAAATTTTAAGGTTCACGATAACGGATATTCAAAAGTTCATAGACCGTAAAATGAACTCAGGTCTGGGAACAAGGTACTTCATCTTTTCTCTCTACCAACTGCTCTTACAGCAGGGTGTCTCACGCCATAATTGTACTACTTCATTGTTCCTCAGTAATTTTGGAGATAATGACAATATTTTCTACCCAAAATTTCAGTTATATTTGGCGACATTCTTTGTTTATCAGTAACAGTAGAGTTAGGTTTTATTTTCTCTTTCCAAATTTGTAGACTGATTCTTTTTGTTGATATCTGTGATTGATGTCCTTAATAAGATTAAAATAACTTATTTTTAATTCTGTAAATTCGGTTTAAAATACTTTAAGAAGTACTAGTAAACCCATAAATGGTCTTAGGTTAATTTATTACAGTTTGGGTTGGGTTTACAAACCATTTTTTTCTAAAAAAAGTAAAAAGTAAAGTAAGGTAACTAAAACTATCTAACTAATAAATTAAAACAAATAATTCTTTTATGATTGGAATCCATTTTGGAACCCTTGTGTTTATGATGCTTTATATTTGAAAAGTGAGTTTCCTAAAGCTTTTAAAGGTATGCTAATTATATATACGGGTATCGTAAAACTTATTCCTTAAAAATACAAGTTTACAAGGAACAAGAAAACTCCTAATATGTTGATTTTATTGTATGGACAGGAAAATTATACTCAAAGAGCTCTAAGGTATGAAACCTTACTTTCTTTCTATCTGTATTTCTGCACGATATCTCAGGAACAAAATACCATACATACTCGAAATTTTGAATGAACCTTGACCTATTGAGTTCTATAATGGTGAAATCCTCTCCGTGGAATTTGGTTGCACGTTATTGAACACTTTTAAATTGGTTTTATAAGTATATAACGAGAAAAAAGATAAATACTTTTTTATAAATGAATAAATACTATCATATTTCTTTTTAACTCATGAAATACTAATACGTAACTCTGAAAATTGGAACTTTGAATGCTACAGAGTAGCCTGTTACCTGAATGAGGTTTTGAACACTCCACCATGTGTAATTTGTTTAATAACTGTAATACCCAACTACCACATATTGTTCGTACACTATTTTCTATAATGAACAATTAACGTGCTTACGTTCTTTTATACAAAACATACATTTATTCAACAATTCCCTTAAGTTTAGTTAAGTTTGAATAGTGACTTAAAAACTATTACTTGACATATACATTTTATAGAATATAGTATGTTGTCTCTTGCTGGACATTTATAATTTACGGCTTATTGTTTTTAAGAATTTGGTTTTTATTAAATTAATTGTAATTTATACTTTACTGTACCAATGATAGCCCAACACAAACGATACAAAACAAGCTTTAAAAACGAAGAGACTATGCAACATATTTCTAACAATTTATATCACAATATTAATTTTAATATACGCCTTCAAGTAAACATATTACTTTTTTAAAAAGTTAAAATGTGTAGAAAAAAGTTATAGAACAAAACTATTTGGACTCTGAAACAGATTGACGCAAGTCTTAATTTTAATTATCTTGAAGATAATTTGCATATAAGCGCACAACCTGGATTTCTAGAAATCGATTGAGGAATTTTCCCTATTAATAATATAATAATATTAATCGTTACTCTCCCTTCTCTCATGGAGGTTATAAACACGAATTAGTAGTTTTGTCCCTGAAAACATTTTTCTCATATTATATGATTGTGCTTAATGATTTCAAAAATACAAGTAACTATTACGTCTTTTATTTCCGTCAGAGAACTAATTAGAGAGATTTAAAGTCTGCTTTTTAAAGCTCTGTGTATGTTTAGGTGACGTTGAAATAGCGTTTACGTAAGAGTCTGAAAAGTTTAATTTATATTTTATTATATTACTTCATATTTTTAAGCTTTTTCATTTATAAATCCATCAAAGCAATTTTGACTGACGATTAGTTCGTTTAATGAGAGAGACTTCCCTATATATTTCTTAAAAAAAGCCACTTGCTTTTTATATTGTGCAAGCTGGCTCTATACTCCTAGAATATAAAGAGATAACAAACCAATGTGTTCAAATAAGAACGACTGTGTCTAATTATATTTACGTTTTTCAATAAGGTATAAAGTGAAAACATTATTTTATAAATAGATGTAAATCAGGATTCCCTAATTATTAACTATAATAATGTGAAGAGTCGGCGATAAGGAAAAGGATCTAACCAATGTAGTAATTACAGTGTAATTATATTTTTTGCTATAATTGGTAATTAATAATTTAAAAGCCCAATTACCATAAAAAGTATAATAAATGAAGTAGTGAAGACGAATTATAGAAATTTTCTATATAATAATTTATAAAATACATTTTACTTTTTACGTTTATGATTTGATGGCTAAGATTTGAGTTGGAAATGGCATCGTAATATGTTTAGCGAAATTATCATAAAATGTCCATAAACTACATCAAAATACTATACCAAATTAAATTTGGTTAGTATAAATATTGATTACATTACATTATATTCTTTGTTGATTCGATACCATCATTAGGTTTGGCTGTAAAAAGGTTTGTATAGATAACGTGTGCATAGAAAAAACTAACAATAGAACTGCCATAACCTTTCCAATCTCAAAGTTAACAATAAAACAAGTGTATGGCAAACACATTCAAACGTTATCTGAGAACTCGGAGTTGTTACAATATACACAAAGAAAGTCGCTGCCCGTTCCACACAAACCAGGAAAGGTGATATATTAATTATTTATTTTGTTTGATTATTTAGGAATCCTTAATCATGTTAAGTATGCCTTAGCCTACCAACACAACTAATTACTCTGCATGTTTTTTCCTTATGCCTTAAGGTACTCGTATAAAGACAATGATGGATTCCAATCCTCTAACTCTACTGTTATTTTTAAATAATAGATACCGATCACCAACATACATTATTGAGTTATTATTTCAAACCACTAATCGTCAATGATAAAAATTTATTGTTTTATATTTCTTTCCTGAAGGGGTTTGCGATCTTAAAAAATATATAAAAAAGTCGTTTTTAACTGAGTGATTAATTAACATTCATTTTCGGTAAAAATTTAGAATAATACGTGAAATTGATGGAAGTAGAATATATTGCAAACCATAAAAATATCGTCTACAATGTTGAAAGGTAAATGTCCTACAAATTGCACCTTTTCCGATAGTTAACTTTTTAACATACGGGTTGTCTTTTAAATATCTGAACAAAGGTATTTCACATTATTTCTTATATTTAGACAAATACATCCCTCATTATGAGCATAGGTGCTTACTTTCCCATCTGTCTGTCTCTATTATCTTTTTAAGAAAAGGTGTCATAAAATAATAAATTAAAGCATACCAATTTTGGTCAAAATTTTACGATAAAAAGTCTAGTTCCTATTGAAAATATTAAGACATTATCTTTATAATTTAAAAATGGTGGCCGTAAACCTTTTAACTCCTAATATCTTAAAAATCAGAAAATTTACTTAAGAATTATTAAACTAAAGTTTTTTTTAATTTATATCCCGTTATTTAAAATCAAATATTTGACTTTTAAAGTTAGACCATCAATATTTATTTAAATCACTTTGCTTATAAAGCACACAAAGCATAAGATATTAAAGAACTGCCATTTTGGCCACCTCGTCATAGTAAATTTGCTCTAATTCAGTTATTTCTTACTAGATTTAAAAAGTTTTGGTGTCATGAGAGTTTCTAAAAACACTAAACATTTATTCCTGCAATTATTGATTGATATTGCTGGTGTTTAAGATATTAAAAGTTAAAAAGGTTTAATGGCCGTCATTTTTGCATTATTGAAGATCATAGAACCATCTCATTATTTTGTATTAACAAATTTGGTTTAAGGTTTGGTATGATTTAATTCATTATTTGTATGTGGCTTAAAAAATAACACATTAAAACAGATGGATGGAAAACTACGCATAGGAAACCCTTGTTCATAAGGAAAAATGAGTTTATCTTGACTTAGGCAATAAAATTATATACCATTGTCCAGAGAGTAATGGAACACTCCGAACAATGTACGTTTTATCAAACCGTCTTCAAGCTAGGGTTTTTAAAGTTTTTCTAGATTTGAACAAAATATAAGTAGCCTACTGAGATTGTCACCATAGTTGACCAAGTGTTTGGTAAGCCAAGTGTTGGCTGCCAAACTAAAGGCTTATTTAAAACCATGTATGTGTAGTAGGTACGGAGAAAAGTTCACTGATCTAACCTAATTTATTGTAGGCCAGATAGTGAGCAATCCTGGAAAGGCGCGATAATACCACAACGTTACAAATACATTCATGTATAACCGTTTCAGTTAAAAACAGTTTAATACGAGGAAATTTAGCGCGAAGAGAAGGAACTTGTGATGTACTAATTTGCATACAATACGAGATGTGTAACGTTCAACAAACAGAACTGCTCACAAAACAGTGGGATAATATTGATACAAGGAACCCCTGTAGTGTTATCTCATGTTCAAGTGTTGTAATAATGTGAGAGTGTGATGCTTTAATGCTTTCATGTTATTAACTGTTAAATCAGCGTTGGTGCTATACTAACCTGAATGTCAATATTTGTTAATACAAATTAGAAAATAATGACTAGTCTAAGTAACCTACGATATAAATTATAATTAACTATCTATATTTAAAGATGTAAAGAGTCATATAATCTTTCAGGTAGAATTCAGATAGATTTGCAAGTTCCGCTTACCATGTACGTTTTGTGAATATATATCACTTGACTCTAAAAAAGTTTGTTTATAAAAGTTTAATTAATTTATACATTTCTATTTAAAAAAACCAAAATCATCTAACTGCTGACAAGAAGAAAATAGCAATCGTGAGTAATCATAGTTAATAGTAAAAGGTGAATACATGCAGATATTAAAACACTGTTGGGGTTCTTGTAAATTAATGTATTAATTTATATAGTTAGGTTAATAATAGTTATGCTTGGGTAGGAGCGGTGCACAATATGAATGTAGGTAAAGATAAGTAATAGACCTGAAACACGTCTGTTAGATTTAAAATAAGAACACTAGAAACACGATACGAATCGTTGATATCCTTATTTAGGATGAAGTAGAAACCCAACCAATGAATTAAATATATTGATATGCCTAGAAAATATAAGAGGAGCAGTTATAAAAATGTAATTACAGAGCCTTAAGGGACACCATACGAATTCATGTTCATCTTTGTGAACTGTACCAATGGGCGAAATATAGTGGTATCAAAAGCATGTTACCTGTTTGGATAGGTCAAAGAATACTGTACTTTAAGCACATATTTAAGACTTTATTAAAAATGTTGTCCATAAGTTTGCTACATCCACAACTTACGTTAAAAGATATTCTAGGTTTCTCTGAAATTAAAGTTAATCTGTATAAAGCTAGTAATACTGTTTTGAAAATATTTTTCTAAGCTTTTACTGAATACTGGATAAATCTATGCTGTACGGAATTAACTTTTAATACAAACTCGGTTGAGTGTGATAACATTCCAACCTCTGTCATTAAACAGTCTACTTTGAGATTTATGATCCATTGGCTGGTTTAATAAATGTATCTTTTCAGACAGGGATTTTTTCCGGAGGAACTAAAACTTTCTATAATAAAACTACTATTTAAAAAGGGCCAAAAGAGAGACATGTCCAACTATATACAAATATCAATTTTACCTGTTTTATCAAAAATCTTACAAAAAATAATGACAATTCGTATTTTTAAACATTAATAAAAATAATAAATGATATTTAAAAATCAAATTGGCTGCATTAAAAATTCTTCCACGGTGACTGCGGTTACAATTTATTGGACTCAGTATTAAATTTCACTTATAATTATTTCATATAAAACAGAGTCACATACAAAGATGAATCAATGGAAACCCACATTTAAACTTGGAAGACTATTACACGTGGAGTTCCCCATGGGTCAGTATTGGGCCCTTTCCTGTTTTTTATTTACATTAATGACCTTCCATACAGCCTAACCTGTTCGTACGTTAAATTATTTGCAGATGACACAACTTTAACAGTAAAAGGAGATAATTTGGCTGAGATTGTAAGTTTCTTGCAAATGTCCCTATGTGAAGTGGGTAGTTGTTTTAACGCTAACGGTCTGATGCTCCACAATAAAATGCCTAATAATTCACTTCATGCCTTTTTTCAATTAGATTCCAGAAGTTAATTTGCCTGATATTGAGGTTTTTGACTCTTACAAATTCCTTAAATATAATGAACACGTAGAGCAACTAATATAAAACTAAATACAGCTTGCTTTGCTTTGATAACATTTAGCACTGAATCAAACCGTGATACTATTACGTCTGTCTACTACGCATATGGGTAACTATAAGATAAAAGGCCGGAGCGGCAAATCACGAATTTGACGTTATCAACGTATTCTGCTCACCCTCCTGAACAAAAAATATATATAGTACTAGGGGGTGCAAATGACAAATAACATGATTTTAGGGGGTATATTTATAAGTGGTTAAGTTTCTAATGTTTTAATGTTTAGTTCGTGTGTGGTGTCTGGATAATCTGTTTACTTGAATATTATCTGCGGCCGGGACTGATAGCAGCCTGATAACGTATCTGTTATCTGAGTTAACGAGGTCCTTCTCTTCCATCTGAATGTTTGCTGTCCTACAAAAACATTAAGAGTTTGTCCCACAAGGACAAAATCCAAATGGATCACTAGAGGCATATTGGTCTCAAGAGAAAAACTTAGATTTTTTTCGGAAATCAATAAAAATTCAACGAACGAAGAATTTAAGTGTTTTTTCAAAAAATATAAGAAAACCTACAAGAAAGTGATCCTTGCAGCGAAAACCTATGATGTCTCTAAATCCATTATGTCATCAAAAAATGTTTCTAAAACTGTTTGGGGCATCATTAACAATAAAGAAAACCCTCATAAACAAATTAAAATTAAAATTGGGGATAAGCTTGTGGATGATGCAAAGGAGGTGGCAAATGAGTTTAACAGATTTTTCGCGCCTGTTGCTTGTGAGCTGAATCCAAGACCATTACAGCCCCGAGTGAACCCTACGCGTAGGCAGAGTCCTGTATCCTCAATGGGTTTAGCGCCTGTCGTTGAAGAAGAGCTCGAACGAATTATTCAGCAGCTCCCATCCAAAAGTTCAAATGATTCCAATTTGATATCAATGCGTCTCTTTAAAATATGCTCTAAGCACATTTTGAGACCATTAACCCTTCTAATTAACTTGTCTTTTGACCAAGGAGTTTTTCCCTCACTCCTTAAACTCCGAAAGTAAACCCAATTTTAAAAAAGGACGACCCCAGTTCCACAAACAATTACCGGCCTGTCTCAATTTTGCCAGTAATGAGCAAAATTTTTGAAAAGATTTTTTTGTCAAGAATGCTACAGTATTTGAATATGCACAACCTACTTTCAGAAGACCAATTCGGGTTCAGAAAGGGTAAATCGACAGTAGACGCGGTAGCAAGTCTGGTCGATTTGGTTGTAGAGGGATTTGAAAATCGTAGGTCCACCCTAGGTGTGTTCCTCGACTTGTCTAAGGCATTCGACTGTGTTGACCACAAAACGCTGCTCGAGAGACTGGAATTATACGGCATCGGAGGCGTGCCACTCTTGTGGCTCAGATCATTTCTGAGCAACAGAACTCAAGTTGTCCAAATTTCAGACCAACTCTCCCAACCAATTCAGCTGAACTATGGAGTCCCTCAGGGATCAATCCTCAGCCCAATCTTGTTTCTCATTTATGTCAATGACATTGGGTCATCACTACTACATGGAAAAATTGTGCAGTATGCTGATGAAACGACTCTCTGTTTCAGTGAAAAGACAAAATCTTTGTTGGAAGAACGATCTTTTGTTGATATTAACAACTGTGTTCAGTACTTCAACAGCCTCAATCTCATAACAAACACACAAAAATCCAACGCCATGAACTTATCTCTTCGATCTGTAGACTCAGAGTGTGACCCTGCCATCATGTTGGCAGATTCCATTCTGGAAGACGTTTACAGTATCAAATTCCTTGGAATACACCTCGATCGGGGGTTGACATGGAATTTTCATATCGACCATGTTTGCAAAAAATTGTCCTCAGGCATGTCTTGAGGTCTTTAGCCAAATATTGCCCTACTCAGGTCTTGATGACGGCATATTATGGTTTGATATACCCCCACCTTACCTACGGAGTAGTATTGTGGGGTGCCAGTGCAAACAACCAGTTGATGAGAGTGTTCAAACTGCAAAAACAAGCGGTTCGGATAATCGCTCATTTGAATTTTCGAGAGTCCTGCCGAGAAACCTTCAAAAAATTGCAGCTATTGACTCTGCCTAGTCTCTACATTTGCGAAACGACACTGTTTTGTATGTCTAAGTGTGCCTTAACAACTGGCCGAGACATTCATTCGTATGAGACCAGAGGCAGGGAAGCCTACCGAACTGGACAACACAGAACGGGGGTTTATGAACACCTGCCCTCACAAGCAGGTGTGGATTTCATCAACAAGCTGCCCAATGGGATCAAAAATGCACCATCGCCCCAGGCGGTCAAAACTCGGTTGAAAAGCTTTTTAGTGTCACAAGCATTTTACAATGTGGCCGAGCTTTTGGCATTTAACTGGGAGACCACCCAACAGGGAGATTGACTTTGGCTGAGGAGGTGGGGAAATTGGCGAATGGAAGTGCGATGAGTGAATGCGGATTTGTATGTATGAGTGTGATCTTGATGTGGGGAGAGTGGACAAAATTTTAGTTATTATAGTGACGTTTGCTATACATGTTATACATGTCTATTGCAATAAAAAATGATTGATTGATTGATTGAGTTCTCCGGGGCAGAGTCAGTGCTTCACAAGATATCGCGTTCAGTAGATTGGATTGAGTGAGTGCGTTACAATCATAAATCAACCATTCACTAGTTCGACCAACCCTAGTGAATTGTGTGTGTCGGAGTGTTTAGTAGGGCACTTATGTAAAAAGTTTACGTTTTAACCGAAACGAAATTATTTCCTTTTTAACTGAACATGGAATTTTTAATAATTAGTGTATTTGTTCATCGTGCGGTCGCGTGTTTTTTTTTTAAACCGGGAGACTTTGTTTCTTTCTGAGACTTGAGACTTTCTTTTGTTAAAAATTAGTAAGAAAAGAAGTTTTAAATGTTGAATTTTTTTAAGTCCACTTTTTTGTTGCTGCTGCTCAGCTATATCCGCCAACACACTAATGGTAAGTGTTCTCTGTTAATATCCATCTATATATTTATATTTGAGTTTTTTTTTCATGACTTATTAAGTTTTTTAACTTTACATAATTGCCTTTGCATTAAGTTTCAATTTATATTTCTGATCAGCCCCTCTAGAATTTTATATTTTACTAATAGGTACTATCTCGAGGGATGTTTTTCTTTAATGCACATCAGCGCGGGCTTCGGCAGCACCTTTGGCCGGAGGCACACGTCTCATTTCGATAACAAGTAATTAGTTTGTTGCTCGAAATTAAGAAAAACATTGTTCATTTTTATCAACATTCTGCTCATTTCAGTATTATTTTACATTTACGTTTGCAAAGATGGCGACCCATCCGATGACGTCATCACGAGGTTAAATCATGGTCACAAAATGTCACGTGACGCTCGACGTCGATGTACAACATGGAAATATTGCTCCGCGGGTAAACAGTTGTTCCATTTTTTATGTTCTAGAACTTCGTTATTTCTCATTTCCACCTCATCAAACCTTATATTTTTTTGTTCTATAGGACGATTCCAATAAGTTAATAACGCAAAACTCGTATTTTGCCGCTCCGGCCGTTTATATGATAATTATCCGCATATGTTTTCTTGCATCTGAGATATAGGGTGGCATTTTTGGGAAATTCACTAAACTTAAAAAATGTGTTCAAATTGCAAAAACGAATTACAAGAATTATGTTTAAGCTTCAACCCGATAGTCGTGTAAACCATTTTTTATATATAAGAACATTTTGACCCTCCCATCTCTGTAAATTTTTGAAGTTTTAAGTTTTTACAAATCTAATAGTGAAAAGTTCCATAAAAATCTAGTATTTCACCCTTAAAATTCAAGGAATCAGATACTACACTATCCTGTTAATCGGTTAAAACTCTATGAGCAGTTAGTGTTTTATTCTTCATTTAAATTTTACAATAAATTGATATAATTAAAAAAAAAGAATATTGAACTCAAACATTTAAAAACTACTTATAATGCTACATTATAAACGGGGCATAAATGTAATTATAACAATTGACTTCGTATTAAAGAATTTAATCTCAAAACGTGTTTGGTGTCAAAATTTCACGTCCTTTTCTATGATCCAAAATTATTGTAGATTACACATTCTTCCACTTGCACTGTTAAAAAAAAACTCGCTAAATACACTTGCTATAGAAAATTTTTAACATCTGAATTTCGGAATGCAATAGTATAAGTAAAGGTTCATCTACAGGCAATAGCTTTATGGTTAATTAATAGTTCTATTATCAGAATATTGGGGATCCAATTTTCTGTGATTCATGAATTAAAACTGTTTTCATGGCATAAAGAAAAATAATCCTGACAAAAGAATTAGGTAATACTATAAGTCACGTGGAAAAAATATGACTCAATAATCTCTATCCTAATGTAATTTGTGTTTCATTAGTGTGTGAACTGGAATTTTTTCTTGAGAAAATAAAGAATGTTCGTTGTCTCTTTCATGGATGCAGTTGTATACAGTTTGCCGTTGCACTCAGGTCGGATAGTCTGGGAATATTTTTTTAATTTTTCAGATTTATTGTTATGGATTTTTAGCGTTAGCGAAGAGGGTGGTTCATTAATTTCTGTTGCCTACCATTTAGGCTACCTCTCTGACTATCCACACGATACTTTGAGAACGAATTGACTTAATGACTTGAAATGTTAATGGAACTTAATTTTAACAAATGCATAATTTAATTCGAAGATTTTATATGTTATTATATAGGATTTAGCTGAACGTTAGTGGACCGTTTTAAATCGTATTTTGGATAGCTATGACGATAATAATGAATCAAGGAATAAATAGATTTTTATTAAAACTGAGTACTGTACTGTGTATAATTTGACATGTGACATATCTAACTTGCAGATATTAAATGTTGCGTAGAACCTCAGTAAAGCCACAGTGACGTGGAGATTATTGTTATCTTGTATTATATACTTGTAATCAGAGTCTTTGTCAGTAAACTAGAGTCTAAGAATGGTAACCCGTAACTATAAACTTTCCACTTACAAGACAGTGAAGCGAACTTTACTGAAGTGACTGAACGCTTGACCACTATCCAAAACCTTTCAGAGCTCTCAACAGTAAACAGTTGATTTAAAGGTTGCCGGAACGTTTCTGTTAACGAGAATCCCATTAATCCCTTTATTGTGTTTAAATTTATTTCAACTAAAAAACACTACTTTTAGTTTTGAAGCGTTTCTCAAACAAACCTTCTTTCAACCTTGTTAAACAAATTTCATGATATATAGTATATATATATATATATATATATATATATATATATATATATATATATATATATATATATATATATATATATATATATATATATATCAAATATATATTCATGTCCTTCCTGGACACATTGCATGTGACGCTACCTTACGTTACCAAGGGTATGATTTTGATATAAATACTTCTAATACACAACTATAAAGTAACTGCTGGACCGTTAGTAAAGATTATTGCTCGAGTAGCTTCAGAGACTTAATTCTGTCTGCCTGTTTGTCCGCATGGTATTTTAAAAATAAATAACAATATCGACGACAATTTTCACTAAGCTTTATCCCTACATAGGCTACATTGAGTTCAATGTGGGTGCATTTCCACAGAATACATGTTACCAGCAGATTTTCGTGAGAACTAAATAATTTTCGGATTTAACATACTTAAAGAAATTCAGTTTCTAAGTAACACTACTGAGTTAGATATTGGTGTTAGTCCATTTAAGGGTTTGGTTGAGAGTTAGTAAGCATACCTGAATAAGTGGATCCAGGATATTTTTAGAATGAGTTCATCTGTGACATCTGAATTTTCCAGCTAACTTCATTCTTACGTCCTCAAGATTTTGTTTTATACAGTGGATCTATTTAAGATTTTGCTGACTCTCATTGTTTTTAATAACGTAAGAGAATTACTAACAACAATACCTATCAATTGATCACGTTTCATAAAAGCATACAATTTTTGGTTAATTAGTATTCATAATTTGATGATGTGAACCTTTTTAAATAATAAATACTACAATATAAACGTAAGGTGTTAAAGGGTCAGATTAATTATATTTTATATCTCGTGTAGGTAAATAAAACTTAATTTTATTGCACAGTTATTTTCTGGTATTTCTTGGACGAGTAATAAAGTAAAACAAACCAATTCGTTGTAACAATATTTAAAACTATTTAAATAATAAAAAAAAACTCCCCATTTTATGTAAGTTAGCACAAAAAACATATTATTAGTTGGAATGGACTTTAGTGGCAATAATGGTAAAGATAAAGGGAAGTTATTTTCAATATCTTTATACTTTAGAAATATTTCAGAATCTTTAAAGTAGTAGAGAATTACGTAATATGAAACCTAATAGTTACGAGATCAGCTACTATATATTTTAGTTTTACAAGCTTAAGTTAAAATATTTAATACAATAATTCATTTGTCTACTATAAAAAAATGATAACTTCTTATATGGTACTATTAGTTTAATAAGTATAATATTTAATTTGATTAAACAATAATATTATGCTTCTAGAGAAATTACAGTTTATTGGAGACCATGGATTATTTCTATTGCTTTAATTTGCATAAGAATCCAGAAACCAGAGGTGCAACTGAGGCTAAGTGCACTACTCTCAGAGTTTAGACCTGAGACAAGGCTGAAAGCACAACACAGGAGGTGACAAATTGTATTGTCTTGGTGGCAACATTTCAAACTCTTGCTCTTGGCTTACTCCGAAATTTCAGGAGCAAAACGTTTGGCATGTACAAGCAAACTTTGATAATTCGAATATTTTGACATGATATATTTTGGAACAATTTTACGTTTTTTACCGGTCTTTTAATATTTACTTATTGTAATAGTAAGTTATTAATAAACAACATCTAGGAATTTGATCCTATCGTTATATGTTTGAGTCTTTCTTCAGTACAGCAGGTCTTTCCGGGTTAAAGGTCGGGAAGTGATTATCGGTGTTTGTAGCCCATGGGCGATAGCAATTATGTGCTGTGTTGGTTGAATGAGTAACGTGATTGTGACATCGTCTATGGCGTTGAACTTCGCATCTGGGTTACAGATTGTGAAGGTTCAAATTGTGTATGTATCCATACCACCTTTTGTCAGTATCTTGTACTGTATCGATTTATACGGTTTCATAAGATCCTAGGACAGGCCAGCAGCCAAAAAGAACAGGTGAATAAGACTTATAAGAAGATTGGTCTTTCCATTCAGACTGCGGGATCATATCCCAGTATAAGAAGCGTTACTCATTATTTGTTTGAATTACTTACAATTTACTTACAGTTTATGACTGGTAAATTTCCTTTTGTATTTGTTTACTAGTGTTGGCTACCTATTTATGTTTCTTCAATATGCCATATTGAAGTGAATTTTTCTTTATCCATGTCCTTTTGCTTGTGAAAGATTGTGATCTGTAGCAGTCAAATTACCTGTGTTTCAAGCTAATATAATGTACATCTCAGGCGCTTTATATTCTTGGAGATCGAATTTGCGAACTGGAGAGCTAGAATTAGAGGTGCCGTGGTTCTTCTGATCTCCGAAATCTAGGAATAATGAGACTCTAGTCTTTGGATATTTAAGATGGGAACAAAATACTTAATGGACAAATATGACGATGTTTTTTTTTCCAGAAGTGAAATATCTACATTTGTGAAATGTTCATCTCAACACTGCGCCTGCTATGGCGCAAGGTTACCTATTTATAACGCAACGGTTGCACACAGTGACCCCGCACCTAGTGTTAGTTACGCCTAATCTCAATGCAGCAGCGCAACGTAGAGTTTATGTAGCGTGGCGGTTCCCTTCGGTGAACTAGTACTACATACTGCCCAAGTTCGGGACAGTTGTGAATTAAAATCATCAGTGAAATTATCTGAGTTGAGGTAAAAACGTGTTTGTAAATAAAAATTGCACGCTTTGGTAATCATTAGACGGTTTTTCACTGAAGTGACTTTTTATGATTTTAAGACATGTCTGGGTTTGCACTAGTGTTATTCTCAGTGATCTCAATTTCTCTAGAAAGCGCATTTACGTTGATCTTAAAATCGTACCTTAATGTGTTTTATTAAAAGTAAATGAAGAGCAGTATATTCTATAGTTCTATCTGAATTATTTTTTTTAATGAAAAACATAAGAGACACTGTGGGATACTTAGAAGAAGAGTAAGGAAAAATGAAGGTAGAATAAATACTGTCACTGAAGTTTACATTTCTTTCGTTGAAAGAAAATAAAATGTTGAAGGACATGTAAATTCAAACTACGAATGTTAATATTATTTGGGAGGAGGGATCGGACGGCTTTAAAAACAAGAATAAACCAAAAGGGAAAGCTATAAAGAAAGTGGTCTGTAATGCATTCAGGAATTGTGGTGAATGGTATGTGACGACGCAGGGTCACGTAATGTAAAGTTTACCAGCACATTTTCCTGGTACATGGGACTACACGGTTTTTAATGAAATCAGATGGGGAAAAACATAGTCATTACTCTAGAAGATTTATACGTTATTTTGAATATTCCACAATGGTGAACTGTTTAAGCAGCACAAGAGCTGACGCTTGTACAATTTACATATTATTCATTTGCATACTTAGTAGCAAATTCTATTGGTTGGAAATGAATCACCGAAGCGTGAGATAAGGCAATGCTATGAAACACGATGTTGCAGTGGCTTATCTATTACAGCAATCTTCACTTAATTCAATTAAAACAATGAGAAGCTGACACAGATAAATGTCGAGGGGTATTTGGAGGGAGCTTTTGGCGGGAGATGACTTGATTACAGCCGAGGAGGCTTCCCGCCATGTCGCGCCGGGAGTTAATCGTTCCTCTCATTCTTCTTTCTTAAGATAAAAATTACTCTTTGTAACCAAACCATTTATATTTAATTGTCTAACTGTAATTAAATTAGCTCATAATATCATTTTCATAATCTAAACCCAACAAATTTTAAGTAATCTTTCGACGATTTTATAAAAATTTTGCGATATTGTGAGAATAATAGTGTCTCTCTTGATAACAGTTTATAAAATGTGTAATCGGAGTGTTCTCCATTCTAACCTCAAAATTAGAAACTAATGTAACGAACTAGGAGAGATTTAATGAACAAAACTCCACAGTTTACTTAAGTAAGAATATACGTGGAACGCAGTCAACCTCATTATATTTCCAACGGAATTGTTAGCAACGTGTTAAAATAATATGTATAGTGATAACCTACATATGGAACTTTGTGCTGTATTGACATCATTCTATCTCTAAAAAGTAACGATTTCTAAATATACTGTACTGAAGGAAAGAAATTATAAGCTTCCATGCCTACTTATGTACGCTTTAAATGTACACCATAAAAACCGATATTGATTTCGTATTCTTTATATTATTATTTAATAAATATTTAAAAAAATTAAGAAACATCAACTGGCTCTTATTTAAAAATAATTACTGCAGAAAAACATCATTATATAGATTAGATTTCCTATTCTATTATTACCAGGAGTGGGAATTTCGTGTACCAGAAAGGATAAGATTATTTGAAGCTGTTTGTGTATATCGATCCGCCACCTATTGAAATGTCATAGGTTTAGTTAGGATGTCCTGCGGGTTTGAGAAAACTGCAGAAATTCTCCGTTCTTATCCATTTCCCCTAAAAGCTACGAAGGCTTTTCCCTACATTCGTTTCTTCAGCAGTAGGCATTTTGCGGGCATCTTACAGTTTAATGAAACCTAATAAATTTTTGTATACATCAGGAGCTTTTTATTATATGCCTTATTTCTTTTATTAGTCATATTTATTCTGCAATCGTTATTCATGTTCATAATCGTTCGCAGGGATCGCCAAAATCGTGTGCATTCAACTAGGTTCTAAAAACACAAATATTATAATCCTTCTGGTTCATTTAAGCCTATTCTATTTCAAACATTAATCTGGACACTCCTGTCAGTTAAGTACGCAAACTAAATACTGGTGAAAGGTAGAATTTTATTTATAAAATTATGTTTGGTAGCAGGTTTGCATGTTGAAAATGCGTAAAATTGTATGCAATTCTCCTAAAAAAACACATAATACATAGTTTTTCTTAAAAAATTAATACATTGTTATTATAGGTAGCGGAAATATTTCAAGCACATATTTTTATACTGTTTGTATAAACTGGAAAATTGTTTACTTCATACAGGGTTTTGATATGAAAATCAATATTTACCATGCGTAATTGATTTTATAAAAACATTTTATTGAAAAAACGCTCTACAGCGATATGTACAAAAACTTGGGAAGAAACTATGACAAATGTTCTTTGGCCGTGAGATCAAGGTCAATGGTAGGAAGCCGTAGTACTGTATGAGGGACTGGGCCGAGGCACGATGCTGACGGAGGAGGAGCCGACATGCCCCAAGGTGCTGGAGACTGGAGAGAATGTACTGCTGGAGAAGTGAGGACCCAGAGTCGTGCTGGAGATGTACGGACCAACAGTTGGACCTGCAGAGATTTCTTTGTGGGTTTTATACCGGATGAAGTAAACTTCTGGTTTTGAGGGAGGGGTGGGCTGAGGGGTGGGTATCACTATGGGGGGTTGGTCGGCTGGATGTTTGTGAAGGACGTAGATAAGAGTTTTTTCTTGGTCTTGCTGAGGGGCAGGAAGCACTGGAGCCGACTGGGTGGGAACAGAGGGAGCTTTGATGAAGACAATCTTGTAGTGCTTTTTCGGTGGTGGTGGAGGAATTACTTTTTGTGGCGCTGTGTACTCAGTCTCTGGAGGAGGTATGTGGACGTAGATGTGTTTCTGGACGACAGCAGTTTGACTGTAACCTCCACCAGTACCACCGAAGCCGCCTCCACCTCCTCCACCGGAGTGGCCGCCAAATCCACCGCCGCCGTTTCCGCCGCTGTAGCCGCCTCCACCTCCAGTCGTGTAGCCACCGCCTCCACCTCCATGGCCTCCACCACCTCCACCACCACCGTGACCGCCACCGCCTCCTAGGAGGACGATGGTGTTTGCTCCTCCGTGTCCTGTGCCTCCCACGAAGTCGTTGTTGTCATTGTAGTCGTCTGTGTACACCGGAGGCTCCGGCCTTGCAATAGCAAGAGGTGCCAAGCACCACATCACCTGCAACAGCGTGAACGGTGTTAAATTTTAAACTGTTATTTAAATTATCTGGGTGTCAACTAAATGCAATATCCGTTACAAATATGTAAATATCATGTATATCGTTCAGGAAATCTAAATCAGAATTTTATAAATTTCAAATTTTGATGTACTACAATTATTATTTCACGGTGCGTACATTAATAACTTTTATTTTTGGATGTTATATCTTTTATTAAATTTCAATTCAATCAAAGTACCTGCATTATTTGTACTGCCATAGGAGATTCGTAAAATTATTGTTTAAACACAACTTTGTATCTGTTCTGCATTTCAACGAACGGAAAGAACAGGAAGTATAAAATCTATTACTACATCTACACCAACCAGCCCAAGAATATTTCAAACCATCAACGAAAAGTGTTATCTCGGGAAAGCCGCAATTTGTTGCTGTTAAAAATCGACTGTCACTCGAGACCATAGTTATTGCAAGTTAATATAAATAACTCTTCGCTGTTTTAAAATTCCTACACGTTGAAACGTGTCAATAACTTTTTGTCTTTTTAAAGTTTTACCTATACATAATTCCTTCATAGTTTGAACTTAGTAATTAAAATGCCTATACCACACTAGAATAAAAGCAATATCTTAGTGTAAGAGTATACATATCAGTAAAAGCGTGTATACATAATTTAAAGGAATCTAAACAGGAAATTACATTATTCCTATTAAAACTCCACCGTGGAAAGTCTACAAAATTCTTCATACCAAATATTAAATGGTGAAAAAGAAGTCTTAAATTCATAAGATTTCGTCATAAAATGTTTACAGAAGAAATGTATAAAGAAGGTTGCAAATTGGAAGATTAAGACCAAACCTACAGCAGAATTGCTTTTAAATAGGGCACAAATATTTTATAGAAGTAAATGAAATTGAGAAAATTATAAAATTAATAAAGAAAATATTTTTGTAGTGTAAGTGGTTTTCAACATTGTATGACAATGTTTTTACAAGAATTAATTAACTTTATAGTGTAAATTAGTTTTCAGTACTTCTATTGTACATTAAGATCCGGTACACACTAGTACTTCAACAAATCAGATTGGTAAAATTTGTAAAGACAACCTTAGAGGGGTATTTTAAACATTTATTAAACTGTTCATTGCCATTCTTTGAAAAGTAAACGCTTACGTACGCAACATAGTTTTGTGAGATCAAACGTTAGTTAAACTAATTACATTTATCTGCTTTTAAGCATTTAAACTGCATGGAATACTGCAAATCTTGTATATGGAGCATGTACTTTGCATGAACTCATAAAGCTTGTTTAATTGCAATGTATATTTTCTACTAGGTTTTCTCGTAATATTTAATTTTTACCATTTAGAACTTGATGTTAACTACTAAAACTAAAACCATTTAAATGAAGTAAACTTGTATGCATAAGCTATAAAAAAATGGAAAATTACAATTTGGAAATGCGATCTGTTCGGTCTACATTTAAGTTTCTAGCAAATAATGTATATGTGGTTGACAAAATAACGGACAATAGCACTCGTTTTTGTAATGTGAAATATATTTCATTTAATTCGCAGAATAATTTTTACGCAAAGGTCAAAGAGAAGTCCAGAAGCTTACCCTGTATATTGATCTAATGTCAGAAAGACACATTTTATGCAATAAACTGTGTTTATAAAGTGTAACGAGAGATTTAAATCAGATCTATTTTTGAGTCCGTGTTATTATGGATTTAATAGTTCAATTGCCACAGCGATATAATTCAATTAGCAATAACTGGTTTACGGTAATAAACGTTTCACGTGATATCTGCAGTTCCGCTCTAATTAAGTTCCCGCCAAATGCATGCAGTGCTCATAAAACGTGACAACCCAATTTGCCGACTGCAATAATCACTGTTACGTTATGTCACTCTAATCATTGAAACAATGCGTGTAATTAAAGCACTAGCAGTGTTCCGTGTTATGAAATACAGTTGTGTTACAATCGCGGAGTGTTACATGCAACAATCTCGGTAGAGAAACAACGTTGTCACGGCGAATTCGCATTCTTCACGGTCTGAAGCGGACTCGTATCACAGTCGTATGACAGTTTTTGTTGAGGAAGAGGATTCAGTCTACTTTGTCTCGCGGGAAACAGGATTTCACTCTCAGACTCTCCGTTGCGATGGACGGTAATAAGAGGTAACCGGTGAGGTAACTGCCCAAGTGTGTGAGTAAGAGTGGATTGACAACTATGGTTTTAAAATGAATAATAAAACTAAAAATGTCATAATTATATATAAAATTTGAGAATTGATAAGGTTCTGTCCACTTAGTTTCATCTTAAACCTAGTAATAACTAGTAATTTATTACAGTTCATAATAAAACTAATATTTAAAATCGTATAAAATAAACAATAAGAAAATATACATAACCTATATTCTTTAAATTTAATTAATTTAAAATTCACCCATCTCACACATACTATTTCCGTCAGCATATAAAGCTCGAAAAGTGTTGCCAATACACGAGGCCAAAGCATTGTCCTTAACTCCAACCCAAAACCGAACGCACCTATTAAATAGTCAAAAAGCGAATACATTAAAAACTTACAAAAAGAACAATGTTCTACGCAAAGGGGTTGCATAGAAACACATACAATGGTGAAAAATTAGGAACATTTGATTACAGAATATTTTAATATGGTCCCGGAGTTTTAGATTTAGTATAAGATGACTTGAATAGTTTTAGCACGCTGTAATATGTCTGAAAGTAAAACCTCATAACTTTTAAAAGGAGGCCGCAGTAACTGTAGTGAAGAAAACCTACAGCTTTAACTAGAACAACCTTCTTGTTTAAAGACAGATGATGAGAAAATATTTTTTGCAATTTGAATGCTAGCAAAAACTCCATTACAAGTTTATTTACTTAATTAGCCTACCCAAAGATTTTGTCCGATGTGATACTTTATCAATATTTGATGAAGGTTGGTTGTTATGTAAAAGTCTAGGAGAATGAGTTAAGTTACCGATATTTAAGAGTCTAAAGTTTCCAATCACTACGTCGTGAGTTTTGTTTCCATTGAGTTTCAATCCATTTTTTAAGGTCCAACTTACAACGAAATGGATATCGTGTCATCAATAAAATCAAGGAAACCAGTGATATAGTCTCTTTAATGGTTTCTCTTATTTTCGTTATTTTAATCACATTAATATCCTTTATAGAATTTCGTGAATAAGTTTACTTTTTAACATATAGGTATTGAATGAAGTACAGTCAAGATATGTTCTGAATAGGAAAAATCAAAATCAAAACGCGTTTAAACGCACACGACGCATATCTATGAAATAAGCCTTCTTCCATAACTACGTTACAAATAAAAGAGTAAAATGTATTTCGCCTAAAACTTATTCTTAAAGGGTCATAAACAAAATGGCCACATCACCAGTACAGCCGACTCATAAGAAAATGTTAGGTAAAGTGAGAATGAATTAATTTTAAAGATTAAAATAAACTGTAAAAATGTAGTATATGAAAAATGCTCTTTAAGTTTTTAACGTTAAAAATCGTCATAAAAGGAAGTCGTCGGACAATCCTCATAATTAAGAGCACGAGTTCTGAAAGCTTAGCTAATTGCATCCCAAGAGGATGCTTGCGAACTAATTATTAAACTTAAGTGACTCTAAAAATGTTTTTTAATTATTTACTTAATTTATAGAACTGTGCTATATGTAGTCATATTTATAAATAATGCATGAGTAGAGATGTTTGTATGAAGTTCTTAATTTCTTCTTTCTCCTCTCTCTGTGGACGCAAATACATATGATGATATTTGTGTTCATATTTCTATATACTCAAATTTTCTTAAAAGCACGCTTGCGAACAGATAAATACACCCATGTATTTTTCGTATATCGTCAATTTGAGTTGAATGTATTATTTACAAAATTACGCAATATTTAGACCCTGATACTTATATTTATAATACTGTGTGTTACTATTTTACATAATTTATTGTTTTAAATATGTTTTAAAATAAAATATTGTTTTAATGTCATATGTATTACCTGTCAAATACATATCAAATATTTTACCTCTGCGATTTATTGTTGTTGTCATGGTTACCCACAACACTATTAAACCAACTCTCAGCGAAATCCCATAGAATAAAATATTTAAACCCGATATTGCCTATATAGGAATGAAACTACACCCAAAATTTATATTTTTAGAAATCTGTTATAAAACTGTTATTAAAACAAGTGAAAATTGATTTAATATTTACAATACGTGATTTAAAAAACATTAATTAGTATTTATTTTTCTTGTTACTTATTGAATTGTGCTAAAACACTAACAGAGAATCACATTTAAACGATTATTAACGAGTTGTTTGGAATGTTGTTTATTTGTGAATGCAAAAATTAAAATATTAGCCTGACGTTTCAATATTGTTGTCACATGTGTTATATTAAAAAAAGAAAAGCAAAATAGTAAAACAAGAAAAATAGTAGTCCGAGAAAACGGTTCAAGGGGAGCAGGTTTAACCTGTCGTTATTTGGTAATTGTCTAACCAAGTTATAGGACGTGATAGTAATCTAACACAATATAACATGAAAGATCAGCGCTTAAATCGGCCTAGTGGAGTGAGTTACTTCCATTATCGGTTCCTGATCCATCCATAATCCTGACAAATTGCAGAGACATCTGGCGGTGGTTAGAGTAATTAATCGCAAAGGTTTCAAAGTCAGATAGCTACTGTTCAACGGATATACTACATTTTTAAACATTTTTTATATTTTCTAAGTATTGAGAACAAGTATTTTATCTATAATTAAATACTAAAATGTAAACTAGAACATATGTACTACAAAAATATTCATTTTTTCTTGATTATTATTCAATAAATTTGAAACTTTGATAGCTTTACCGTGATCAGAGAATTAATCAAACAAACTTAAAAATATGGAATATCCCAAATTTTCGTTGGTGGCGTAGCCTGGTAGTAGTTATAGTAGCTTGACTCGGTTAAGCAACGATGACTCTAGATTATCCCTCATAAAAATAGTTCGAGTTACAACTCCGTCTGTGCACCCCGTGCCAAACACTGCTACCAGTTTTACTTTCATTAGGGATTACTGATCCGTTTCAATATCAGATGCAATAAAGAAACATCATTAGTTGTTGCAAGAAACAACTATATGAACGTTTAATTTCATTGCTTTGTTTTTAATAGATCATATAAATCAATAGCAAATATTAATCTATTATGTCGTAGCTGTAACAGCTGGTGCTTACCAATATGACAACACTGACTTAAGTGACATCAGACTCTGTTGGCGAGGGCTGCTGTGGCTGCAATTAAAACTCGGTCGTGCATAGAATATCTTGAATATCATAGTATTTGTTAATTTAGAAAAGCTTTCAGTAAAAAATAATAGTTTTGAATAGTTGCTAAAAGTTTGAAAATAAGAAAAAATATCAAGGAGTACATTGTTCACATTGAGAAATATTTAATATCGTTAACATTTTTGAAACCTCTAATTCTTAGAATATAATATATTCACAAATATTTACTTGATAAAGCTTACACACTACATTTTTCAGACTAAATTACATATGCTAACTAAAATTTTTCGTTAATTAAATATATGGATCCCAAAGAATGGGGTTCTTAATCATTTTGTATTTACGGCTATTTACAATTAGTTTTCAAGTTTTATGATTTGAGCAGTAAATCTTAGAGGTCTACGAAATAGTTTCGTCTATAAAAATAGTTTCACAGTAAATTTTAAATCTAATATACTAGGGGTTTTTTTATTAATGAAATAAAATTATTATTATAATTTTGTCAGTGTAATATGAAATGGTAATAATTGATAAATATTAAGTTAATGGTTATTTGAAAAAGAATAGAAAGAATTGAACATTTAATTTTATTCACTCTGTAGCTTTTACATTGTTAATTATGTCTCGAAAACATGAAATAAACTCGAGAAATAATTTAATGTGTACAAGTTTTTCCTAATGAATTACTCTCATTAATTACGGCTTCACTATAAATTCTGTATGATTCTACTCGTTTTTATAATACTACACCAAATCACATGCTAAATGGCTTCTCTGATTTTGTCTATATTAAGCTTTAAATACTTTGCTAATTTCAAATTTTAGTTTTCCTGTGTAGGACAGACAATAGTTTTTCATCTCACTCCGCCAGACAAGCTTAAAATTGTGTAGGTTTTACTCAATGTGAATATTCAACCCCACGGGCGATCTCCACGGAACTCATTCTTTTATATGTTGGAGAGAAATATGTAAGAAAATGTCTTGGAAATATATTGTAATAACGTAATTTTTTCTATAACATACTATTAGATACTAGTAGGGCTCTTTTGTAACAGATCAAATATATATATATATATATATATATATATATATATATATATATATATATATATATATATATATATATATATAATAATGTATGTGTTTCTTTAAAATAATAAATTTAAGGTTATAAATAATATAAATCTCTGGGTTGAAACACTAAAATGTAGAAAACAATAATTAATTCCAAGTTGAGATATAATCTTGGTATACTACCACGCAAGGAGAGTGGTACGGAGTTCAAGAGTCAACCCACATATTTCAAGTCGTCTAAACAATTTGAACTAATCCACATTTCAACTTTTCTTTAAAGTAAAACTATCGATGATGGATTGTATGAATGGAGTTTGGTGGCTAAGCATGGCTGAATATTACAAACATCGATCATTAGTTTCTGAGTATTAAAATATATATTTTTCTTTAATTGTCAGAAACCTTAGGGCATAAGTTTAAGCGAGCATAAAAATCTTAATCGAGACAGAAAGAAGCTATGAACTCACCAAAGTCTAAACAGACAACAAGCAAGTTTTACGTCAAAAACCTTACAATTCAAGCATATGCAAGTACATACCAAATGATTACCATAACAACGAAGCATTTAATTTCACAAAACAGGTCCACTAGACACATACACGCTGCACACTCAATGTGAAGATGAATACCTTTTCAAGTGATTCTGAATTACAGCATTATTTTTTAGAACGTGTATCTAGTATTGTAGTTTGAATGTAATAAGGAAAGCGATGGACTTTAAACTTCGGCATTATAACTGAATAATTATACCCAATTTTTATTGGCTGAGCTTGAACGAAGCCTATAACTCGTAGGGCTGGAAAAATTAAATATTTGTCCGTCTGCCTGGCTGTCCGCACGATATCTCGAAGACGAACTGGCGTATATATGGACTCGAGGTAGTGCATGAAGCTTCACTTATATATGCGCAATAATGATATCAGTGATGGTGCATACCACTCTATGGCTTTTAGCTGAGAATTTACGAATATTTGTATATTAGTATTATCGGTAACCATGATGGCAACGTGAGTAGTTAAAAAAATTTAATACAGGCGTAAGAGATTTAAACATGATAAATGTAAACCAACCATCCAAACACATTCTTCATTTATATTGACTTGATGTATAGACTTATTTAAACACTGATATGAGCAAACGAGGTGTTTCTTACACACACACACACACACACACACACACACACACACACACACACACACACACACACACACACACACACACACACACACACACACACACACACACACACACACACACACACACACACACACACACACACACACACACACACACACACATATATATATATGTATAATAAATAATCCTAATTATATATATATATATATATATATATATATATATATATATATATATAATATATATATATAATAATCTAATTTGACATGTGGCAAGATATGTTAAGGAAGATTTCACCTGTAGGCTGGAAATATGCATTACACTTCATTCCAATAGGAATGGGTTCTATGATGGGTCATTTACGATTCAAATTTTTTATAATACTTTTTCTCTCAAACTGTCCATACATATTTCGAAAACGAAATGAGCTAGATTTGAAATCTTGCCTACAACTTCAGCAAAGGCTTTTCAAACATGAGATGTGGCATTTCTACCTTTATCGGACATCAACTACTTAAATAAAAATATTATTTTTATAATGCCTATAGTACATTTCAATCCTTACAAGTAAACAAGATCAAAAATAATGATTTCGTTACCAATTACTTAAAAATTGATGGTATGAAATTTAAATAATTATTGAGCGAGAATATAAAAACTTACCTATATGAGGGAATCACATTTAATTTTAATTTTTAAATACAAATGTGCATTGCATGGTTTTCACTCCTCTTTCTCATCTCGTATATGCTAGTATTAATAAACATAAAGATCACACTCTCCCAGAAACTTAGCGACTGAAGTCCATCCTTGTGATAAGGGAACGTAAACAATACATAATACGGTTACGGTGACGCGGCCATCAGACTACACGTGTCCTGTGAATGCTCCCGATTGTATTCCACATGAGTGGGATTGTGGGAAACCGTTTTGTAACGGATCGATCGGCCATCGGCTTTGTAGCCAGTGGACCGTGAACTGTTTTATCCTAACATATTGTGCGGCAGATTGGTCCCGCCGTAACTCTTACGAAACGGTCCCCCTTTCATCTGTTGGGAAACATGTGGAGGGTGCGCATGCGCATTGCCCAACGGTCGGCCCAACGATACGAGCCGGTATCAGTTATCGGGGCGACCACGCCGAGACAATCGTATTTCACAGTCGTTGAGTGGCATAACTGTTTACATAGTTGAGCGAACACGACGGCTATTCCGGGAAAATGAAGTTTCTGATTGACTTCTGCCGCGCTGAGGTGAGCTGTCCGGCACCGGTGACCACGTGACTAGTCAAGCGACACAGACTGCGTTACTCGGTCACCGTTTCTAATTGAATTAAAAGTGTGTCTGGTGGGCACACACATGATGTTTATAACTTCTATTGATTCCGTACAAGATACTACACAAACAATATTCTAAAAGTTTTGGAAATATATTTTATGAATATATAAATTTAAAATAAACACTATATCAAATTAAGGAAACTAAACATTATGAAGCATATTTGGGTGCTACACGTACAATAAGTTTTTTTTTATATTTTCAAGGGCACCTTTGTTTATGGCAGTATTCAGTACAATTCCGGATTTTGAAAATAAATCCTTAAAGAGGAAGTTAGATTAAGAACTGTGGTGCTCTCAGGAGATTTTGTGAAATTGTAAAACTTATTGTCATAAGTAAGTTATTGCAAGAATTTATATTGCTTTAAACCTAGAACAACAATTCCTAGCAACTTTCCTTTTGCTAATGTTGAACTAAATATTTAATACTGTAATTATTGCTGTAGCACATTTTACAGTGTAAGTAAATCTAAAAAACCGTAAAATTTTTGTAAATTTAGATTTTTAATAGCAGAATTACAAATTGTAATCTTGTGCAACAATTTAAACGTTCTTTTAGTGATTAAATACCTTCAATGAATTCTTATGATACGTACGTTATTACATGCATATTTAGTACAACCATGAGTATTAGGGAGTATTGGCTCAATGTGTCGAATCGTCGTAAAAATAGGGCCAAAGCAGATGACCTTGGCTTAATGAAAGACTTGCAGATCAAAGGACAACAACGAGCCAGCTCACATGAACTCTACTAATTATAAGACATCTTGTGTTTCTTAATAATTCTTATGATTACAATATTTTTTTTGTTTTTTTTTATATTTACAAAAGTAGTCCTTTAGAAAAGAGTTTAGTTAATTAAAGGGAGGTATTCTTATTTATATCCATTACATACGAGTATTAACAATATTTCTGAATAATTCTACTATATATAAAGTTAAAACTTTTTAGAAAATTCATGTTTTATTGTTTGTTTATTTTAATATACATTTTTATGGAGAATTCTATATTTCATTTCGTTAATACGAGAAAGTATATTATATTTTATTCTGTCCTTATGAAATATTGTAAATAAATTAAATTTTAATGTTTTAATCTTAATAAATTTATTTTTTCATTCTTAAAACGCCATCAACTTTTAATTAAATATAATTGGAATTAGTGAATCCTGTTGTTCTTGAGGATGGAAAAATATCAATTTTTCATCCGTTAGCATGGTATCTGAAAATTAAACTTACATGAAGTCATAAAAACTATGCTCAAACCCTTTTTAATGAATAAAAATTGAATACATCATGTAACACGATATCACGATAAGGGTTTCTTCTGTAGGGTTGAAACATAGACAAAAATGAGCTATGATGCTGCACGTATAATCCTGGGACACGGATGTGAACCGTTGAATCCTACCACTACTTAGAAGATAAATAAATTTTCTTAGGTAAATGAGGTGATGATGATTTATTTTATTGTAGTAAAACAGTTCTTACAACAAAATTCTATATCATTCAAGGCAAAAAAGTTTTTTTTACATAAGGATATTATGAAAAGTAGTTGGTTTTCTCCCTCTCAAGGGAGTGTAATAATAAATTAAAGCTTGATCCGGTGAGAGATACTTTAATTAAAATTATGATGCTATGTCTCGGATCAAAAGGTATGCATATTTATGCGTCTTTCGTTTCTAAAAAGGCCAGCAACACATTTTCAGATGTAAAACCTTGTGAAGTGAGAGCAGTTCCAAATTAAATTTTGGTCTTTTGACACACTCAAAGAGGAGGGGTTGAAACAGCTGATGAATGCGAAAACGAGGTGAGGCGCAGTAGCGAGAACTAACGATGTAGTAATGATCTCGATCGTTGTGCCTCAACAGGTTCACGTTTCATTGACGATGAAGTTTCGTTCCTTTCGATGTAAATGTTGACTCGTCGCTTTGAAACGACTTCAACGACTACAGTTAATACTGGAGTGTGGGAACTTTTAGAGCGCTTTGAATAATTTGTAAGTTCCAAGAGTCGCTTTTTGTCTCCACTCCATACAGTTAGCTGTCTCATTCCTCAGTTTGCCTGTTGAAATGTCATTAAATACTCATTTAAAGTCACTGAATCGGTAGCTTGTTTATTAAGTTGTCGATTCAACCAAAATTATTGATCAATCTACTGAGATGATGTATACTCTGGTCTTCCCTGGTCAAAACATTATTTTCTATGAAAAAGGTCATATTGCAGTTACCTATTTATAACAGTTTTATTACTCTACCTCCAAAAAAACAAAGACTAACATGGAAAAAAATTCGATTCTTAATATCAATACTTAAACATTAAATATTTAACTACACTTTAATATTTGGCATTATTGAATAAATATAGAGAATAAATTCCGTTAAAAGACAATATTTGTTCAGTAAATGTTCTTGTTAGTTACAAATAGAAAATCACAATATCTATAACTTACAATGAAGAACTTTATATATTTAGTAGCATTTAAAAAATAGTGCTAGAATTTGTAACATACAATGTATAATTTAAATTAAAAGAAAAACGTAAATATGTAGATATGTATGGATCTACTGAGAAAATAGATGTTATATGAAAAATAATAAATATCTATTATGCAGTCTTTATTGTGCAGGTCTTTTGTAAATTAAATAAATCAATTAATTCTTCCTTTACTATCAATTGGCTTCCTTAAAACTTTCTCATTCACTAATTAAAATAATTATTGTGAAAATTACGGAAACAAATACAATATGAACTCATTCCTTTTTGGACCTACTTTTAGTACTTATGTGTCAGTTCTCACACAAATATATTTACTAAAGACATTTATTACAGATGTTATTTTAATGATATATTACAAGGCATTTAGATTCTTTCGCGGTAGCTGCTTTTACTAATCAATGTAAATACATTCAGTGTATATCATCAATGCGTGTTGTTCTACTGAAAGAGAATGATGTGCTGTACTTCATTCTTTCGAATTACAACTCAACAGTTCTAATCATCACTGTTTCTTTCAGAAGCGTCAACATCGACGTATTCTGTTAAATGATTATGTACATAAATAATTTGCTAAAAATTTAACCCTCCTAATATTTAGTAAGTGTATTTAAATAATAAGTACATTTTTAATTTAAACACATTCTATATTGGAAGAGATAAAGTAATTTAGAAACAAAAATAAAAATGAAAAGCCATCTAAATTATTTTTTTTATGTTTGGGACTTCCAGGATTAATAAATCACTACTATAATAAAATCTTAAAGAAATTGTTGTTACCACAGAATTAAATGTTTAACAATTCAGATCTACATAGTAAAAGATCCCTCATTTGTTGTCTAACTTGTTTACTCATTCCTAAGATAAAAACTAACAAATATTTACAGTAAAATGAAGAAAGTTGTACTGTAATGGTTGTATTAAAATAACTGCTATAAGATTGAGGAGTTGTTTTTAATGATTGAGGCTCGCCGTTTGAAAATTAAATTATTACACTTAAAACATGAATTGATTTGTGCTGGCGTTAAACAGCAATTACTAATCAAATATTCGTTCAAAGTGAATCCATAAATTCGTCATGGATATCTAAGGAGAGTTTTGTGTCTCCGCCATGACGACGTATGCTCTCATTCTGCTCAAATAGTGAAGAACAAAACCATGTAATATAATTAGATTTCCTATCCTACCCTCTTGCCAACTAATAGCCTAATTTGGTCCAATGTAATTTTCATTTATTTGCAAAATTAACCTCCATGTGTTTTTATTAAACTTCCACTTTTGCCTCTTGTATTTAAAGGAGGATACAAGAAACTTGTTTGAAAATTATGAGCGTCCCTGTGTGCCAAAAGTATTTGTAAATGACCAAGTAAGAATACGCTACACCTTATATGGTGAGATAGGCCTCACTGATCTTGGAAGCGATGTTTCAATTTTATACTTGATTATAAGCTATATTATTTTATTTTAAAATTGCCTGTGTTATATTGACGTATTATAAGTTGAAAAAATTGTTAGTCATAAAACCAATTAGAGTAATAATTGCTCACTTACGTTCAAGGAATTCACTAAAATTGCTCTATCTTCGAATTAGATTTTGCTCATATAAAATCTAAAATTAATGCAATTCCAAGCTTATAGCATAGTTTGTTCTATAGATATCGTGTGGACAGATATCGTAAATTACACTTTCCTAGTTCACTTGAGTGATAGGCTTCATTAACGCTCAGCCTAAAAAGTGGTACGATTTTTAAATTCATATTTAATGTCGAGTAATATGTGTTGAATGGCTTTAATTTTATGGATATCGAGAACACTGAAATAATCTACCTTGTTTCCAACATTATTTCGAGAATCTCCTATTTCATGAACTTATCGATCTAGCCAATGGCACATTCAGGTCTACTAAAACGCTTATTTATCAAACACACTCTGTAGGTCTGAACGTGCAGCACTTAAAAACATAGCCCCTCATTATTTGAAAAATAAGCTAAGTTCGATAGTACGATACAGTAACACAGCTGCATATTTTATTCGCATATGTTATTTTACACCCATTTATAGAAGTGTTACATTGTGATAATTGTTGAATCATATATTTTAAAATAGAGGTCATGCAGGGTCTATAAATAAAAAGGCATATTACGGAAACTCATTCCTACACATTTTACCATGATGGACAAAGTAGAACAAAGCCGGTCTACGCCAGTATGACGAACTACAAGAGCAGAAAGTATTAGCTTCCTTCGTAAATCTAATGGAAACAGCGGATTATTTTTAAACCATCCAAGGATGAAAGCGCCTCTGCACAACCTCCAAGCTAAACCTGTGTAACCTCTATCTCTAATCAAAAAACGCTTACACATTCCACATTGCCTCGGACTGTGAAGGCATATTAAACAGGAATTCCCCTTGCTAAAAATCTGGTGATATTGTCATAGTACCCAAAATCGTCTCAGCATTTGCAAAACTTTTGTGGACTTTGAATTTACGAGAACACCAAAAAGCTGCGTGATATCCCCTGTAAATCGTACATTTTCTAATCTCGTGGAGAGAACGGAGGATTTTTTATAAGCAAAGATTGCTACCACGGCAATCCTGAGATTCATATGCATACGATTGGACAAACTAGTACAATTACTAAATCATTGCAAAATAAATATCTGGTACTCCAAAATTGATATTGGTATTGGTGTAATGTAATCAATATAAAACTGTTCGTCGAAGTTATGGATAGGTATTAAATCAGTAATAACTTTGAATGTATTCATTAAACCGGAGATAAATAATAAAAACGATCCTGGTGTGCTAGGGCTAGGAAGACTGTTTCAACTTTTTTTCCGAAGTTTGACGCTAGGGTTACTCGATGTATCATGGATTTTTACGCTTAAGTATTGACCTTTAACTTCACAGATGAGACCAAGACCTCACGTTCCTCAATACAATTAAAGGTAATATATAAATAAACAGAGGGCCAAAATTGTATGATATTTTAGGTATCAAGGAAGTATGAAGATCCCTCAAAGTAATCCCCAAATTGTCCTCTAAAATTGTCTTTCCAGAAAAAGAACCTCATTCAGCAAAGAATACTAGAAGAAATAAAAAAAACTTGTAGTTCGCTAAAAAATTTAATTAATTATTGAGGCCGTGGTATATGGTAACGAGATAATATTGCCTCTCAACCACAGGTTGGGAAGTTTGTGACAGTTCAATAACCTCTATTAAATCGATACTGACATTGAGTGGGTGGCTTACTCTATTAAAAAAAAATACTACATCAAGCCTTCTCAAATTTTTGATGAGACGCCTTCAACTATGAGTGAAATCGGAGGATCTTTTTAGTTTTTTACTTCATAGCTAAATGATTTTATTAGTTGTTTTTCGTTCTCCAGCCGTGTAACAGCAACGTCAGAGATTGCTTATAAGAAATATATTTGAATATATATATATATATATATATATATATATATATATATATATATATTCTTTTTAAATAGAATATTTCTACGCCTGAGACAAATGGTGATCACTTATCCATATTTAAATCTCGAATCCACCTTATAGTAATTGTAATTATTGTTCAAATGTAAGTGCATTAGAAAGAGCATGCACAAAAAAACTATGGGTAATCGAAGAAGGAGGTGGTATTTATAAGTACAATTGGATTACCCAGAAGTCTAGGTAAACATATGGTTTGATAGAACATATATTTCTACTCCTCTTTTATAAATCGTACTACTTTATTAAGACTAAAAATATATTTAACAAACAGTTGATAGCAAATGTATTGCTTGTTATCTCCATTTGTTTATAACGTTGCTATTGTTTCTACTAACCGTGAACATATATTTCTACTCCTCTTTTATAAATTGTACTACTTTATCAAGACTAAAAATATTTAACAAACAGTTGATAGCAAATGTATTGCTTGTTATCTCCATTTGTTTATAACGTTGCTATTGTTTCTCCTAACGTGTGAACATATATTTCATTTCAAAAATATTATAGAACCTAATTTTAGAATGGGATGGATGTCAAATAACATAATCTAAGAATTTAAATGTGTTATTATTGATTCTGGTTTGAGTTAAAATGTTCATTACCAATATCTATACCAAAAACACTTAGAAAACTGCACCTTTTTGAATCCAACTTCGCTAAAAAAATTATTTATATGTATATAAATATTCTTTCTGGCCTAGAATAGAGTATATGGATATATATATATATATATATATATATATATATATATATATATATATATATCCATCGGAAGTATAATTCATTCGAATATACTTCATATACACGAATATACAACTTCATTCGGGAATATAAGAATCGCTCATAATTTCACTTAACCTCTTATACTCTTAACCATGAACGCTGAAAAATAGGTACTTAAAAAAAAGTATGAAATATGAGAAATTCAATTTTAAAAATATCATCGAACGCAATGGTATTAAATTATACGTACTTTCACTAAGATAGCTATAGACATCGACTTTGAAGAGCATACAATACACAGAGTGTTGCATAGAAATTGTGGGCGAAGCCGCGGCTATATCTTAGTAATATTATAATATATATGCAAGTTAGTATGTTTGCTTACGCTTTCACACGTAAACTATTCTACCCACCCAATGCACTGAAATCTGAAATATATATTTTAGGGTCCCTCGTATAAGCATATCCTCGTGTTATGTTGCGAATTAGACATATGTATTAAAGTTGCATTACAGCAAACACAGGTTTTTAATAGAAATAGTCCATTAAATGTAATCAACTATGACATATAAAAGTCTTTTATGACAGCAAAAAATACATTTTTAATTAGTTTAACAAGAACTTTTTAAAACTTTTGTTACATTTATAGCTTCAAAATTAAAGAAATAGCTATATGTGAACAATAATTCTTATTTCAACCTTTTCTGCAACTTCTGTGAAGCACATAGAAAGAAAATACATAGGTAAGAATATAAAAATTTGAGTAAAAATGTCATTTTGACTGTACATTTAAGCAAATATTTAGTATGTAGGGCGTACAAAGTACTGTAATACATATACTAAAAATAAAGTTACTATCTAACTCTTATTATATATTTATAGAATTTTATTAAACCCATCTTAGTAGTTTTTTGACCGAAGTAGGCTGCTCAGTCCTGTGTATGTATGTATAACTTCTTGATCGAAGAAACAAGGCAAAATCAGCTATGGCATAAAAAACATTATTAACATTGTAGAATCCTATGGTTATGAATATACACTTTTTGGCGTATTTTTTTATCGTGGCAACAATAGAAACTTATATGCGTTAGATATAAAATACACTCCATTCAGAAATTCTCATAAGCGTCTAAAGCCTAGATAATTGCGAGCGTATCAGCAGATAACTGCTAGGTAGTCACATAAAATAGTTCTTTTTCCGTGTATATCCAAGAAGAACAGTGTGGCGTATTTTATTATATTTTTTTATAAATTATGCAGTATAATATAGAGTTTTATAAAGCGTTTTGAAAGACAAAGCTATGTTTAAAGGTAGAATCTAAAGCATCCTATGTCACAACAAAAGCAATTTCCAACTCGTACGGAAAGTTTGATACAGTGTAAGGAACAACATATTGAGGAGTAAACTCTTAATTGATTTGAATCAATCAAACTTTGATCAATGACTACACTGTTGCATTCTAAACTCTACCTGGAGTTTACCAGAATTATTATTAAATTTTGCACAGAGAGTTATTTTATTTTTTAAATATCTTATGCCAGAGTTTCAGAACAGTGTTGCCGTCCTCATTAGAAATTATCACCAGGAAGATTCACTTCTGGCTGTTACATACCTTCATTTCAATAGGACACATACTGAGTACAGAAAAGGCTAATTTGTAACTTAAATCTGGGCAACTAAATAGATGTTAGGCAACGGAAAATAATTAAATTCAAATATAGAGATAATGGGGACTACGGGCTGGTCAACAAATTTAGTTCATAATGGTTGGCCTTCATAATAAAGGCTTAATGTTAATGAATAAATATCAAAAATAATATTTAATAACTACTATTCCACTCTGACCGCTTTGAGTGGAATAGGCTTGAAAAGATCTATCCTGTCTGTCTTCGAAGTTAACAAGACTGAGTTAGTGTTCGTTATCTCTTTATATGGAATCTCGAAAAGAGATACCCTTATCCCCAGTCTTACAAAGGTTAGTACTAAATGTAATAAAGAATCTTCTTTTTCTCCGTGAGTAGAATATGTATATAGAATAAACATATTACATGTCCCAAACTAAAGGAATCAATAATATACATATTGAAATATCCTAGCGGTGTTTCCTATTAGGAAAGTAATCAAATCGTAATAAATCTGAGATCAGTTGTAAGAAGAATTATTTTTAACATTAAAAAAGGTTTTAAGTCTGTAAGTATACTTAAAAAATCACATTGTCTACAAGATTTAGATTTATATTATTATTTGAAAAATATTTTTACTAACCTTTTAAGATTCTTAAATAATAGTAGTTTACTAAAGTAAGATATTACTTTAATGAGCATAGAGAAGAGTAATATTTTACTCTTACATTATCTCCTAGATATAAATGATGGTTTGAAATATTAAAATATATCTTAAAGATAAAATGACGCCTTTATTTACCAAGAACTCAATACTCTATACTTGAAAATTATAGCTGAGCATAACTGCAGCAAGAACCACTATTGCAAGTATTAAATTCTTTCTTGCTTCATTGTTTAGAACTTCTATTACAACTTCAATTTGGTGCACTTATTATAATTAATGACTTGCTCTATTTACCGTTATACTCTTCTCCTTTACTTTAGGGTTTTTCATTCATAATAAGGTCCAAAACTTTATTATAGCCTACGTAAGATGTATAAATTATATTAAATTATTTATACATTTTAAATTTTAGATTTGTTAGGTAATTATTAGGTATACGGTAAATGGTACTCACAAATAATTATAATAAATGAATAAAAATTAAGCAATGAGGTTAAATAAAGTACGTATTTCTGGTTAAACTTAAAAAAAGACTTATCATGTGAAGGTTACTTTCATTACTTTCAGGTCGCAACAAAATACCTCCTGTGTCCTAATAAAATAGCTTCTTAAAGTTTAAAAACAGTTATTTCTATAAAAGGTCAAATTTGCTGTTGAGTGCTTCTAAAAAATTTTTTTATTAGTGAATGCCAAATGTTTTAATTATTAGACTTAAAAATATATACAAATACTAACAGTTGTGTTTTTGTGTTTACCTTTATGATCGGAACTATTGTATGGTCAAGTATATTATTTTATTCAGAAAGTGTAATTTCCATAATTTATCTTGGGGACACTTATGTATGACATACCTGATACTGGAAAACTGAAATATCTTGAAGTGGCCTATAATAAATCGGAACCAAAGAAAATGGGCGGAAACGTTCACTGTTATCTTGATCTGACATCGAAGACTTCCTCGATCCCAATATGCACTTCGAAATTCTATAGTTATTATTTAGATTTCCTATATTTAGAAAAGATTTTTTTTGAAATAATGTTCGGGTAAATATCTTAGTACATCTATTATTGAGAGGACTTTCCCACGTGTCTTAGGTCTCATTCTACACTATCGTGCACGATGATGAAACATACATTGATCCACTCCATCGTGTTCATTATTAAGGACCCAACAAGTCGTTCTTGAATTCGTGTTATTTTCCAGCAATCAACGCGATGCATCTTGATAAAAATGTATAATAATATGCACGTCCGTGAAACATGAAATGTGGTGTCAAAATGTAAAGGTTAGTTAATTTCACTGCCTGTCTGTCTATGCGCAAACTCTGCTGTATCTCTTTATTTGTGGTTTTAATCCTTGGTTGTTTGAAATGCTTTTTCACCACAACAGTAAATCATCACAGAAGCTTACTATTCGAGATGGCTTGAAGAGAAATTCGCTTGAATTCCTTTTACCTGGCTGTTACAACCGCTAATTAAATTATTATTTATTGTAGAAATGAGAAGCTACAGCTCATCATACTTTAGTGAACTTTAGAGAAAGAGTCCTAACTGCATGAGCAGACTATGTTTCTATTGAAACTTCGATTGCCGATTATGCTGAGTTCGTTCACGTTTGAAAATACTGCCTGTAATATGTCTGACAAGACAGATATGAAATTTGGATAACCGTTGCTCACTTACACTATTGTTATTTATGATTGACACTGCCTTCATCTTTAAAACAAAGGTACTATTACATTTTTCCTCTTCACATCATTAGTTAACATTCTTTCGACAAGGATTATGGGATATCCTGAAGTTATACATGGAAGGCATACAGCGTAAGCCTGCAATTGGTTTTAAAATAGGAATGATGAAGAGAAATTACTCAAAAAGAATGTTAAACATGGAAGAGTATGATACTTGTGACAGTTTAAAGGTGGTGTATCAGTGTTATGGTGTGAAGGCGAACAAGAAAGTATAATTAAATAGCTGTTAAATAACGTTCGAGGACATAGAAGGATACAGAAAGGGAAGAAGGAAAGGAGATAAGATAAGAGGTATCCAGGTGCTGATATTGCTGGAAGAAGGTCATAAATATGTTAGAATCATCCAGTGATGAAGGTTTGTTTTAAAGGAGTTGGTATAAATTAACAATTTCAAGGTTCCGTAACTGTGTTACGCTGCTGTAAAGTATGTGTATATACCTTAGATATATCGGTTGTTAGTGAAAAGATTGTGAAATTTTTATAGCAGAATAGGATGTGTAGTGTTGGAGTGTGCAAGAATGCTTTTAGTGGAAGAGTTACGGAGGTAGTATCAGAGGAAAGGAAAGAAACATTGTTTGACTTTTGGTTAGTTAAAATATGGGAAATAGTGTACATGGTTGAGAGAGGAAGTAGGGTACATGTGGTGTGCTGAGTGAGAATGCTCAGAACATGTGTAGGTGGTATAAAAGAAATAATTAGGAAATAATTGAGAACGGTTTTTGAAATAATGATACGAGTTGGAAAGTGTAGAAAAAAGTAGTAGTTATTAAGAACTTGATTTAGCATACTTATAAGGAACCTGTTATTTTAAAACTAAGAAGTATACTAAGGAAAAACAGTAAGATAAGTACAACGAGATGAACTTGTTTCATTGATTAAGGGAAATATAATAAGAATTAAATAGCAGGAAAACATATTAATGGAATTAATTAAATTATATTATAGGGATTAAGAACATGATTAAACACATAATCAGAACGACCGGGATGATATATTGAATATACGTAGTGCAAGTTTGTTTTTAATAATATTATTGTGAAAGGAGGTTTTAGACTCTTAATTGTGATTATAATAATTAAAAAATAGAATATATATAATATGGTAAATAAGCATGAGTATATGAAATTATCTGTACCACACTGGAATATGATAATGTAATGAAGACCATATATCAAGGCAAAAGAGAGTCTGTCATAACATTAGTAAAAATTATATTTAGTACAATACATGAACTTGGAATATGAAATTACTAAGCTTTTAAACGTAGTATTTACTACATGAGATACACTAATATATATTCAAATATTAGAGTCTTACAATAACTTTTTAAAATGACAGCTTAAAAGTATTAAATATGAATCGAAATATCTGAGTATATTTGCTGATACGTTTATTAAATTATTGTATATTAAAATATATAAATTCTAATTAATCTATTTAATAATGTATAGTTCGAAATTTTTAACAAGGACAATTTCATGCTAAAGGAAAGAATAATAATTACAAAGTCGTTATGTTTTTGATATTTTGGTACAGTGTGAAAGATTTCATGAAAGTACAAGTACTTATTTATTTAGTTTTTACTGGAAAATTAGAGAAAATATTGGATGAGAACAAGTTTTACATTATCTCAGTGCTCTAAAGGAAACTCAAAATTTCGCAGAATTCAGTAATTTAAGTAAAAATAGGGAATTATTAACAATTTACTACTTTACCAATAATTGCTTAAAATTTGTCATCTTCAGGTTATTTAAAAAATGAAATGAAATGAAAAACACTGAATTTAATAAAAAGTCCTACTTTTAAAAGTAAAACGTTAACGTTTCATTATATGTTAAGAACTTTCATAGTCTCCTAAACACGTTAAAATATGCGTGGTCCTTCACGGAGTTTCAATTTCATTCCAGTCAAAATGGTAAATGTCAGTGCATAGGATTTGGACGAGCTTAAGCAAAAATGTTCATATTTGTCTTAAGGGTACCAATCATTGCAATGAAAAAAAAAAAACATAAAACAAAACTTTGAATAAAAACTGAGTACTGTGTCATTTTACTACCTGGTATTGTAATACACGTAGACTGTTATAAAAATGAAAACAATAGTTTATAAACTTGATATTTTGCTCGCAATCTCAGAAAAGCCTGTCACGCAACACATCCTGCCTTGTTTTTACGTCAAATACTCACACACAATTCACGGGGTTTTGTTAGCAACTGAGGTGAAACTCAATTACAGTCTCTTGGATTAACTTCGCTTTTTACCGGAAGTGGATGTGATTAGCTGAACCATGAAATAAGCTATTAGATTTTAATTTGCTTATATGTCCTCAGCGAAGCCTGTTACACGACATGTACGCCACACTCCTACCTTGTGCCTAATGACAGTTTCACTTCAATTAAGTGAGACCACATTTTGCTTCCTACGATAGCCCGTACCCCACCTCTGTAAGTTATTTTCATGCAAATTTTTCATACAATTTTAAATGCTTATATTTCAAAATTTTCACGAACAATTTGAAGGTACCTGAAATCATACCAGATACGTATAAGAATCAGCATTGTTGTGTGAAAGTAAGACAGATATTAGTTTTCGTTCCCCAAATTAGAAAAGTTGTTCAAAGAACATATTTTTGGTGAATTTGTTGTAAATGCGGGAAAACTTGAAGCTGAAATGTATTTCCGATTTCATTAATGTAACAAAATATCACTAAAGGTTATTTATATTTATAGTAAGACAAGGCGGCATTAACAGATTGTAATTTCACTTTGCCCTTAAGGCAGCACAATTCAGGAATGTATCCATTAAACTACAATAACCTACATTGCTCGCAAACAACGAAAATTGAGCCAATGGGAACGGAAGGATAAGAGCTGTGATCAATAGTAAATCCGTATAGAAACGCTGTTCGATATAAATCAGCAGTTGAAGCATTTCTTCTTGCACGTTGAAGGTTTTCTTCTTCTTTATCTGTGCGATAAGCTCGGCAATTTCTCGCTGGCAGCCTACTGTTCCACGGGCTGCCCATTTTCTCTTGTGCCAGAAGTCGAGCCCTACTAACGCTCGCTCTTCTCTTTCAATTGGTTGATTAACAATGTTGCGGAGTCTAATTACATTATGGATCTTTTAGATATATTAGGTCTTCTGATTCGCGAAATATATTACCCGGATAATTCAAACAAATTGAACGGTAAATGTTTATATGGTCTTTTCTAAAGAAATTGCAAAAAAACCTTAAACACGCTTTTACATTTACACTTCATGGTTAGTTTTTATTTTTGTTTATTAATAATAATACTCGGACATACAAACAAATTAAGTGGTACATTTATGTACTTTTTTAAATAAATTACAGGAAACTTTCACTCTTCCATCTTTACTGGCTTTCTTATATGTGGTAAAATTAATTGAAAAAAAAATAGTCTGTTATGATTAAAACCAATCGATTTGAAAGTAATGTGACAAAGAAGATCAATGCACGAAATGATTTAAAATTATCGAACGTTATTTTAAACGTATCACAGGCTAAATTAGTGTACCTGGAGTGGTTTCTAGCTATATGCAAGAACTAAACTGAAGTAATATTTAACAGTCGTTGTAGTTTTTTCTCTTCATACTTTTTATTTTCCCATTAACCTGATTGATTCTGTTTGATATTTCAATAGATTATCAGCAATTTAGGGCGGAGAATAATCCAACAGAGTTAATAGATCATTATAATTAATACAGCCATTCTTTGTACAGTATATGAATGCTGTAAGTAACTTAACTTCGTTTTATGTATATACATTTAACTGTAAGTATGGCAAAAGTAATTATTTTAAAAAAAGTTTTTGGAATGGTGAACCACTGTCCACTGTGAATTTGGCTGGTTGTATCTTTAGAATTATGTGGAATCGGTTCATCAATGATGATGAGAAAATATAAAATATTTGACAAAGCTGTTGGCATTAGAAAAAATTGTCTCAAGATACTACAAAGAATTGGGTTTCTGCATTTCTGTCTTAGCCACACTAAAAGTTGAGGACGAACATGGGTGTCAATTAATGAGGTGGGAATGTGGCTGAACTTTAGACTTAAATGTTTAGATATATAGATGAGAAGTATAAAATCGCATGAAAATAAAATTTTTAAAAATTCTGACTAAAGTCGTATGGCATTTGAGCATACATCGTAATAAAACTTGTACCCAATTGTCGACATATAAATTTGCCTGGCAACATACTAACATTGATCTGTCTGGAGGAAAAGTTTTTCTCTATGATTCTCTCTCTCTCTCTCTCTCTCTCTCTCTCTCCTCTCTCTCTCTCTCTTCTCTCTCTCTCTCTCTCTTCTCTCTCTCTCTCTCTCTCTCTCTCTCTCTCTCTCTCTCTCTCTCTCTCTCTCTCTCTCCTCTCTCTCTCTCTCCCTCCCTCCCTCTCTCTCTCCCTCTCTCTCTGTTTGTCCGCAGGTTTCTCAAGAATTTCAAGAGCATTGACTTGAAATTTTGTATGCAAGCTCAGGTAAGCCTGTTTCTCAACATGTAATTTCGTTTTCTCCTGCCTTACCCGATCTTGATGGCCCTTACAAGTTGGCCAATTTATATTCAAATCTTGAAAACGTTATTAAATAATACCAATAACATATACTAGTAAATATATATATATCCATCTGTACACATTTACGTTTTCGACTGATTCAGAATAGTATATTCCTTGCACGAAATTAAAGTATTGTTAAAACTGAAAAACTACCAAATATAAAATGCTTTAACTAGAGTAAAATGTTGAATTTGTAAAGCGTATACCTCAGACTTAAATTATTAAAGATGAATAATAACTTAATCTTTCTGTTAAATGTCACATTGTAGTAACAAAACTTTAATATTATATATATATATATATATATATATATATATATATATATAATATATATATAATTATATTATATATATATTAATATATATTATATATATATATATATATATATATATATATATATATATATATATATATATATATATGAAGTTTGTACATAAAACGTAGACTTATAAAAACCCAATCCCCAACTGGTTGAAAATAAAGTACATGCGTAGAATAAATTTGCACTAATACAAATATTTTAGGTCGAATTTCTGCAAATTCACTCGACTTATAAAAAGACTTATAAAAACCCAACCCCCAACTGTTTGAAAATAAAGTACATGCGTACATTAAATTTGCACTAATACAAATATTTTAGGTCGAATTTCTGCAATTTCACTCTTACCAAAATATATCCTTTACATTTTTTAGGCATTTTACGATAATATGATCTAATTTTAAATTCTAAATAAATTTTAAACTTAAAATATACCAGGATTATAAGTGACTAAAGGGTACGGTAGGGCCTTGTAATAAAGCATAGGTATATATCATACTGAAAGATATGTTTAATATAAAAATTTAACCCATTTTAGTAATAATTATTATAAAAAATCATACTTTAAACATTAAAGTAATGGTAATCAATAGAGAAATCGATTAAAATCTTTCTCATGTAACGTCAAAAGCAATTTAATTGTTCAATGATGTTAATCTATTGAAGCAATCTCGTAATATTTTAGGTCATATAGTACTAGGCCTAGTTTTAATACTTTAATACACCTCCGTTTTCTATATATACTTGTGTCCTGCCATAAATTAATATTATTACTTATCTACAAATACTATATGACTTGAACTGAGTTTAAAGTGTTTATAATTACAAAATTAGCGTCATTACGGCAGTTACTAAAATATTATGACAGCTTGCAAGAATCGCATTGTGCAACCACATTCTATCGAAAGACGGTTAAGAAAATAAGCAAAATATTTATCACCACAGAGATGAGCTTAAATAACATGGGTTTTTTTTGTAGGTTTAACACTAATGTTTACAAGAGGACTATAATGGGATTATCCGAATCAATCCTTGAACTAATGACAACAATAGTATCATATGATTGCTTTCATAAATACTTATACTCTTTACCATAAAATTAAGCCATGTGAGAAACCTCTTTTGGTTTAGTCATTTTGTTTGTAAATAGTGTAAACACAGTGCCCATTAAGTAAATAAACAAACGTAATCTTACTAATTTGTTGTATCACCAAACGTTGGGAAATGTCCAGAAAAATCCTGTTTCCTTCATAAAAAGTCTCAAATAGACTAACCAAGTTACAAAATATTACAAAGATTACATTAAATTTGTTCTAATACACCTAAACTGTTCAAGTTAACTATTGAAACAATAACGCTGTCAGTTTATTAGTATTCTGTATCAAAACTTTACGTTTAATTACAGAAATATTTTTTCATTAAACATTTAAACATGTTCCATGTAGTCTAATATGTATATATTAAGCATTAAACCTTTTAGGATGTAATAAGCAGAATACAAGTGTAAACTTTAAAAATTCATCTTTAGAGCACAAGTAAAACTTTTAAAACAGTACAATAAACAAAACATACTTACATTTAACCTACAGTATGTATTTAAATCTTTTAAATTAACATTATCATCAAAACTAAATTGTATACAAAATTATAAAAAATATTGGTTATATCTTAAGTGGCGTAAGTTTATCAACTAATTAGGTACTCTCATATATTCGGATATGAACATTTCTTTGACGGGGCTTTTTCCAATAGTTTACCTTATTGGAACTTGGTTATAAAAAAAGAAAGTGTGAGATCAAGTATTCATTTAAATTATTTTATTAGTTCAAAGTTCACAAACCAAAATGTGGATCTGCCTTAATTTGAAAGAGTATCAAAGCCGACATATGAGAAAGTACGTTTTCTCCTGCCCGCTTTACCTGAAGGTATTTGGAAATAGAAGTAGTGTCTCATCCATCCCAGGTGGCTAAAAAGACATATTGCCCGTTCGTTATTCGTCCTAATGGGACCTCTATAAAAGCCACCCTAAGCCAACCGAATTTGTCATTTTAGTCGCAGAGCCTATGCCCTTTTAGGGCTAGGTGAAACGAGGAGTTTTATATTCTCGTCTTAAGTGAAACATATAAATGTGTTATTTGAAGATAAATTCATTTATTTCTGAAAATAAAAATGAATTCACTACTTTCTTGTTCGTAAAAAGCAATTTGAGCAAACGAGCAAATCCTTGAACCTTTGATCCTGAACATCACTCTTGAACCGTGTCACATAAACTAAATAGGCTTTTATACAAATCTTTAAGTCCGTAGCGCCAATATTATAACTTCCTTTGCTTAGCATGTGTTGCCCAGGTGTTAAAAAAAACAAATCATTATCTTTTAAGAGCGTAAATGGAAAAAATAAAAGTCTTGCTGCCTTACTCGCCAAACATTAAAATAACTCACCACCACGTATTTGAACAATGCGTAAAATCATAACTCTCCTGGAATAGATTGTGTGGTAAAAATGACTACAAAGATCTTACCATTCAGTATATTTCAGGTTTTTACGTTTTCCCATACAGTAAATCTTTTATAGTTAGGCTACTAATTAATTATCTAAATTTATTTGATTATTGAATTCTTCATTAAATTTTAGTGATTTTATATATCAAAATTCATATAAAAATGAATAATTTCTACTGAGCGTTAATTTCAAGAATGGCTATAACAATTTGGGTAGTGTATTATCTAAAATATCTGTGGAAAGTTTATATGCATATAGATATCTCAAACGTTTACTGGAAAGTCATACAATTTTGCAATACATGCGTTTTATAATCCACATCTAACTAACACTAAACTGTAAGTCACTGTTCGTAAGACGAATTACCTATATCAAAAAGCCTTTATTTATCTTCATAAACCAAATTTGAACTTTATCTTACGGCCTATAATGAGTTTCTTCCCAAAATTATTGGCAACAGACACTCACCCACAGATGGCAGTGCTTATCTCCGACCCATTTCCTAATGACCTTGTAAGCGGAAGCTTTTGACTCGCTTATACCACATTCTGGTTCAGGTCTTAAAAATTGCTTCTATGAATAAATTTTTGGCAATGATATTGCCATAAGAAAATGCCAAAGATTTAAAAAAACCGCGCCAAAGTCGTAAAATGAGTATTCCATCTGGAACCAAGTACATATTATAATTTTACAAAATACTGGACTTTTTTATATTGAAATAGCATTTACGTAAAATTTAAATACATATCTGATATGGTCCTAAATAATTAACCAGTTTAAATTTATATAAATTTTTTTAAGGAATTAATTCCAGATTCTTCCATACTGTAAAATGTTTATATACATCATATCAGTTGGTTATTTATGTTTTGCACAAAACTTAACATAATTTACCATGTTAAAACTAAACTATTATGTATAGTTCTTAATTTTTGCAATGTATCCTCCTGTATGTTATGTTCTTTAATGTATTTAAACCATTAATATTATATTTTTCATAACTTAAAAATTTATTTCCTAGTTTTTTATGGTCATTTTCACATGCAACATAAACGCTTGTTGATCATAATTTTTTTACAAACCAAATTGAATCATCTCTGAAAGTAAATAAAAAAAATTAGTTTATTTATCTCAACAGACTTATAAGTCTTTTCTCCATATTATCAGTAAAATTTATCAATAAACACTTCATAAAGCTATTAAATAAATAACGATTAAGTAGGTGCTCCCCGTTCAGAATAGAAATATCCCATAAAGAAAGGTCGTAATTTTGTAGCGTAGGTAATTAGCAACATACTATGACATTTGGAAACTGTTAACTGTTAATATCACTAGCTTGTAGTTTTATATGTTTATCTAATACTAATCAACTTGGTTAAAACAAGAAAGTATACAATAATAAACTTATGTAAACTAGCTAACTTCATGTTTAATAAATAATAGGTGGTTTGTTACTATGCAACGTAAAACTAATTGAAATTTACTAATTAATTTACTAGTATATAGATATATTAATTATTTAAATATAAATATGTCTTTTTGTAATGTAATTATAAACATTCGCTGTGGCGTTGGGTCATGACTCCAAACTTCTGAAAACGTTGTCCTCAATTTCCATTTTAAGGATAATACCAACATTCTGACACTGTGGAATATGTAAAACTTAATAAAATGAAAATTCAGATTTAAATACAATCAAAAAGACAAAATTCTATTTAAACCATTTTTATGCGGTCCTGTAGAAACATAACATATAATAAACTGTACTTCGTGGGAAGAACGATGTTATTCATAATAATCCCTAACCTGCCAGCTTCGCTTTCCAAACCCATACATCACTTTACTTGAGATTGAATCTTATCCTTTTGGGACCAATCGCATTGTTTTGCCTTGTTTAGTTCAAAGAACGATGAACCTGTTGGCTTATTAGCTCACGTCTAAATTGAATGCAATAATTGTACTTGTGTCATTTAAAAAAGTAATAACGACTATTACTCGTTACTCATAGATGTCCTAAAGTTATTTCATAATGGCTAGTTCTTTAACGCGAAAAATATTAGTTCAAACTAGCTATTTTTATTCAGTATGTTATTTTTTTAAATTTAATTTTCTATTAAATACAAAATTGCAGCTGTAAAACATTATCGCTTAATGAATTGTGTTTCTGGGACAAGTACACAGAAAATATGATCATTTGAACAATTTCTATTTTAATATTTATATCAAACTGGAAATTTAACCTATTTTAAAATACATTTGCTAATTTATTTTAAAAATGAAACAAAATTACATTTTTGCGACAGAAGGCATTTACATTTATTAGTATTTATAAATTTTTTCAGTCCTTTGAACTTTATTCAATATCAGTTTAATATATTAACACATGTATTAATATTAAATTAAAATAAAAATATATTTAACGTAAAAAATGTATGCTTTATATCATATTTATTATTTTATATTGAATGCAAAGTCCGAAATGAGTATTTTTAATTATTGTTTAACTCATGGAGTATATTTCATCCCATTATGCCATTTTATCCTGCGAAGAAACCACGAGTGGATAAATCTATTTATAGTACTAACATTTAGAAAATACATTAATACCAATACACCTATAGAGGAAGTGAGATAAAATTGTATTTAATATATAGATACTGGGTTCAAATAATGCGTACCTAATTAGCAAATTAGTGCTATATTAAAGGTAGTTTTAATTACTCACTTGCAAATTACATTTTGTAACAATTAGTTAATCAGCGACAAAACTATTGAGAAATTCGCATTCATTCTATTCCATTTGCCAAATGAGACTTTTATGTTGCATAAATGATAATGTATGTAAAACTTACTAGCTGTAAACATTATATATTTTAAATATTTCGTAGAAAAAGCAACACTTTAATACATTAATAAAAAATTAATTTTCTCAGTTAGAAAATAAAATATTATTTTACACCGATTTCAATTTTAATTTACGTGTTTATATTTGCACTTCATAACATTTATAAAAAGTGTTCTTTTTATTATAAAAATCTTCAATCAAGCAAAGTTTTATAATCTTTAATTAGTAAATGTAAAATCCTATAGTTATTATTTAATGTGTTTAAATATGATTTATGTATAAATAAATATAAATATATATTTATATTTTAAACTGCAGTATTTTTATAACTAATTGGTATCTGTGAAGGTTTCCTTACTTTAATTTCAAAAATATGAAATATAAATACAGTTTTGTTGTTTTGTATTTAGAAAGTCTTGAAAACACAATATGATCTTGAAATATACAACACAGATAAATTAGTGGTTATTATAAGTGTTAAGAATGAAAAAAAATCTGTTTTTGTACGTTAAATACAATAAATTCCGCAAAGCTTATCTCAATTTACAGTTAATTATAATTTACTGAATTTAAAGTACATCCTTGATCCATTCATTAAAATATTCAATCACGTAAGAAATTTGTTACATTCATTGTTGTTGGGTCTATACGTATAGCATATAAATGCTCCATAAAATGCACTCAGGAGATTTCTACATCTTTAAAAATCTTTAAATATAGTCAGTTTAGACTTGTTCTATAAACCTCAGCAAAAGAAAATAATCAATTTACAATATTAACGAAATTTTCTAAGAATAGGCAGAGTCATAAAAGATTAATGAATTAAAACAACAAATATATTCACGCCTAAAAATAACGTATCAAAATATTTTACATTCATATAATTGAAAGAAAGAAGTATGGATTATTAAGCGTTCTCATAAACTATGTGAATGCTTTCAGATTTTTAGTACATACTTGTCAAAAAGGTAGTGGTACTGGTTGATACTAAAAAGTTCATTTGGAAGTAAAATGATAATTGATGTCAAAAATTAATAAAAAAATTGAAATGACTAGTTATTCTTGTATAAATGAAGCAAATTGTAGACAAATATAATTGAATTATACTACGATCTTACGGTAAAAATTTGAGATACTGATAATTTGGAAAAAATAAGTCACATTTTTGGAACACCTCCTTATTTTGGTTTTATTCAATAATTAATTCATTTTTATTTGGTGCTCCCTAAATAGGGACTAACTTATATAAAAAAAAACTTATAATATTTTATACTACGAATTCCTAAGATCGTTTTGAAGGAGACGTCGTTGACTTACCAGTATAGCACGCATGTCGGCCACTCACTCACACTCACTGACCAGGACAGCTGGATAGTAGTCACTTATAGAGCTAGTTATGTCACCAGCGTAGGCCCTCCTCCACCTGCTCACTTTCTAGCCTTTCTGCGGCAGGACTGTGCCAAATCTCCCCCGATCCCCACAATTGTGTTCGGAAACGGACCGTTTGTGTTGAGGACGAATTGGGTCGGACTTTAATCCGTTTCTGTGAACTCGACAATGTGTCGTTATTTAATACCGACCCGTGACCGTCACGGTGAGGTGGCCGGTGTTTATTTAATCAGACTGCGTCATGAATTTGATCTATGCATTATCCTGCACCCCTTCCTGAAATTTTATCATCTTAACATTTCAGATCAAGATTTAGAACCTTTTTTCAATCAATACAATACAGTGGTTCATGCTCGTTCCGAATATCCCTAAGATGGTTTCTATATGATGTGGTGTATTTAAAATTAAACAGGGCACGACGCGTAAACACATCGAAACCCAAGGATTACTGAGATATCTGATAGAAATATGAATATTCCAAACGACTGTGCTTCAGATACTGTCAACTGTCAGTGAGTTTTTAGAGTATTTTTATTAACGATTAATTATTAAAAAAAACATATATATTACGGCGTATTAATATTGTTTACCAAAAAATATTAGAGGACAAATGAAGTTTAGACCACACTATTGACTCTACTTTGTATATATATATATATAAAGCGTATGCGTATGTACACACATTTACTAGTTATAGGTATATAACATAAATTGTGGGAGTACGTCACGTCACGTATCGCGAAACAAGCGTCGTTAAGGTTTCATGTTACATTTTAATTCGTTGTGGCATTAATATGTCACAAGTAAGAATTCCATATTAATGCATTCAGTTTGTTTACACTTTTATTTAGTAGTATATTGTGTTCGTCGTGGTTATCGATAAGACGAATGCCAAAATGCTCGCAAGCCCCCAGCCATATCCCATGAAATGACATTCTCCATTATCAAACTCGATTTTCTTAATATAGGTAAGTTATTCCCGATATAATATGGGGACAGGCAAACATAAATGGAACATGATAAGCTTCGCTGACGATCAGCCAATTATTATTAATAAATAAATACACATGGCACCGAAACCGTTGACCTAATCTACGTCGCAAAAAGTAAATGTGTTTGTAAAAAATAATTATGTTCTATAAATAAAACAAAATCAACAACGACTTCACAATACGTAAACCACTATGCATATCACCACTGAAATCTCAGTCCCACATGATTGTTCATGTTCAGCTCATTCGTGCTCGCTCTATACTTTGTGAAGGCAATTATCCTTGCTGTATTTAATAAGACGTAGAGTGAAATTGTATTTAGATGTGTTCAAAACATCTAAATATATTCAAAACATTTAATATATTAAATAATAAGAATCTTAAATCCAAATGCAATAAAAAAAAATATATATTTGTAATATGTCAATATGACTATAAATCTATGGCTCAATTTTAAGTACTATATAACTAAATATACACTACAACGTAGTCTTTTTGGAGCAAAGTTTATAAATAATAATCGACGTAAGTATTTTTAGTAATTTGATCAAATTCAGGATGTTTAATGACTATTTAAGTCATAAGTAGTATACCCACCAACAATTGAATAAAAAATTAAAACTATTGTTGTAAAATAACTTAAAAATTACTCTATCTTGATGAATCCGAGTACGAATTTTGGTTATAAAGAATTGGTTTATTCCAAAATATATATTTAGACTCACCAAGCTTACAGATGCGTATTTTCATATATATATATATATATATATATATATATATATATATATATATATATATATATATATATATCAAGGTATAAGTAAGCTAGAAGTATTTTAAAAATATAAAACGTACTTGCACTTGTAATTAAATGTGCATATAAAGTATATATGCATAAATAAAATGTCTTTATTAATTGAAATTGAAATGTTCATAAATTATGTCTGGATAATTGAATAAAAAGCGTTAGTTTAATATTGAACAATAACTGTTATTTATAAAACCTTATTGATCTAAAATAAAAATCATAATATCCTTTAATATATTTATCTGTAAAAACTTACAACTAAAACTACGTGAGTTGTAAGTTAAGGTCTAATTTATAACCCTTAATTACATAAAACTTAAAACATTTAATTTTAGAACAAACACCGTTTTTAGCAAAGCTTTTAGATTTTGCAGAATTATTAGTCTTTTTGCTTCAGATCTTTCATCGCTGGAAAATGTTAATTTTCTGTGGCAATACACTGGTACATAGACTACTGAAAATCTATTAGCGGTAGTCTCCTTCTGAAAACACTATTTTAACAAAAGTACTAGTTTCTAAACCTGTCAGTTCCAAAATATAGTTATAATTTTAATAGCAATGACGTCCTATTACATTAATTGTTAAAAAAATTCTCATATAACCTTATAAGGCTAAAAAATCCAGCATTTATTTATAAAATGGAGTATTTTTAACATGCTATGTTTTACATGAGTCCGTTAGATCATGATCGAAAATATTTAGGAATATCGGCAAAACTGATTAAGACATTTACTACATGAAACGAGTATAAAGGAAAAGGATCTGTGAAATATCTCGTGAAGATAAATTGCAGTCGACAGTGAAAATTCTAAACTTCCAAAAACATGAGCTGTTAATGCCTGTGAATGTTGGGTAATTGGATTCAAAGAGACTAGGCTTAGGGATCCTGTGAGATGATAAAGCTTCTGTCAAAGGTTTCGATTGGCTTTAGTTAATTAAACTGACCGTGTGTCTGTCTGTGTGTTTAATTACGGATGTAAGGAGAGGGCGAGTAACGACGAGTGGTAAACAGGCCGTATCGTCGTACTCGCACATTCCTTCTCAATGATCCTGCCAGTATAACTAGGTTTCATTATTACAGTGTCAAGTGTCCTATTAGATGTGGAAAACATTTAGCATTCTTCTGATGGAAATGAATAAAATCTAGATTTTTGAAGATTAATTAATTAATCTCTTTGGAGAGTAAGGCAAAAATACGTATTAATACTGAGATTATTCCCATTGCAGTTAGGAATTTCCCAATCTACAAATGTGATATAAAAAACCTTAAAAGCAATTTATAAATATATGGATGAACACCAATGATATAATTCCATTTTTTCAGTAATATCACTCCTTCACTCCTAGTAGGAACGATATGGGAATACGTCATACCACACGATGCATACCAGGATTCGCAGAGGTTGCAAGCAAAATTTCATTTCTACAGCTCATTAAATTCATGAAACGTGCTATCTAAAGAGAGGCGTACAGAAAATTGCACAGAAAACAATTTCAATCCTCAAAAAACAAAAATAAGAATCTATCAGAGTATTGAGTGTTCGACTTAAATGGCACTCAGCTAAATTTCATGGATATCCATGCACCATGATAGAGCTGAGATAAAACTATTCAAAATATGTAGAATCTTGGAGCATTGGAAAAACTAGTTATTGTAGTATCACTAGATAAAGAAATACGACGTTTTTCCAATATATAATTTTTTTATTTCGTGCAAGGCCTTTCTGAATCAAAGATTCCATCATCAGGCACTTCACAAATTATCAAATGTTTACATTTTTGTAATAATAATTTTATAATAACATATGGTAAACAATTTGGATGTATGGTTAGCCAGTATCAAATATTTAATCAGAATTTAATTTTAATTTTTTTATAAATTGAGATGAGAGTAAAACTGAATTTTGAATTGGTCCGTCTTCATTATTGATAATTTTTTCTTGATTTATGGTAATGTAAAATGTTTCCCAAGCATTTAAGTGTGTTGTGTTTGTAACTTCTTTTAATAATCGTAAATTTTTATTAGAGATTGTGTGTCCAGATTCAATACAGTGATTCGCCATGATGATGGAATCTTTGATTCAGAAAGGCCTTGCACGAAATAAAAAATTATATATTGGAAAACGTCGTATTTCTTTATCTAGTGATACTACAATATTCAAAATATGCCTTGCAGATAATTTATGTTACACATTAAGTGAAAATGGGTTTACATTTAGCCAGTTTGTAATTGGTACAGTAAACAGCTATATGTCACTCATATATCTAGGTAACCATATGGATATCCAGGATAAAAAAACTTCAAGTTTTAAGATATTGGATTTAGATTAATAAAAGATCCTTAATAACCTATCGCTCCAAAAGCTGTGCAAGTGTTTTTTTAGGAGTAAGTGCAACGGGAAGTTTTTCATTTTCGTCTCATACTGTTAGTTAACAAAATCCATGCCACTACTCAATGTAAGAAACGCCAAGGTAAATTTGTAGGGGCTACATAAGTTTTTCCACGTATGCAATATAAAATATAGTAAACTTGAACAAGCTGAATGCTATTACGCATATTTTTATAATTCTTTATTTTACTCACAAGGAAATTTGTATGGCAATTCTGTCAATTGTAAGAAAAATTGCCAATAAAGGCCGAGTTTAGTTATCTGAAATCCAAAATCCTTAACTTTCAAAATGATATTCAGCAATTTAAATATAATAATATTAATGAAATTTTTTTACATTCATATTGTGATAAATGTTTTTACTTCAATAACTATTTCTACAGACTTTTCAGATAAGGAAGACTATACAATATGTAATGTTGTCTTAGTGCATTTATATGGTGGCATTTGACATGGGTAAAACATAATACCGCCTAACATTAACTAGGTTTATAATGAATTTAAACAATTTCACAAACGTGTTGTGGGAGTAAATGTATTATGTATTGCATAATTTATTTCCCATGTCATTAACTGTCTCGTTTCTGCTGACAGGAAATGTGTTCACGGTACATTGAGCTCACTGTTTACCTCAATTTCAATCAATTTCTCATACATTCCTGTGACAGACTCGAGCAGCGACGCTGAAAACCTGAAGATCGCCTGCGGTGACGTAAATTGCAGAATTGTTGAGGCTCTGTAATCTGAACGTCCAATCACAATTGCTTATGACGAATCAATAAGAAAGCTCTGCAGTCGTTGGAAAATCCTCACGGAACTGGAAGAGTTGGTTGTCAGTTTGTGAATAGGATTCGATCAATATGTAACAGGAATACAGAAAAATTAATATCCCTGTTAACTATAAACTTTATATTCCAATAATGAGGTAAAAGTGAGGAACAATGCAGAAAAATTATAATAGGAGAAACTACAGTTAGTTTTAGTGCGATTAAAATGCAATTACAGCTCTTTCTTGCCCAAATGTGAGAGGTAAAACCTTATAATCTAGGTTAATGTTATAACTTAGTTCGCTATTATTATACTTACAAAAAAAAATAAAATTAAATAAAAATGTTTTGAAATAGTTTATTTGATTGGCTTATTGAACGAATATATGTTGGTTGTTTATAAGCGTTGTTAGATAAATTAAAATACGTTTATTGCTTATTTTACATTGCATATGAAATTAACTTGATTTAATACACAGATTCTACAATGAAAATATCGTATTCTAATGCAACTAGTGTTTTTTACGTACGTGGTTATGTGTGAGATTGAATAAGTGAGACGGAATGTAACACACTTTTTGTAAATACTTTTATATAATTTATAGCTAATGAGAATTAATGAAATAGTTTTCATTGAATAATGAAAATATTTATAGTCCTGATACTATAGTTTTGGTTTTTAAATGAATTCTGACTGTCAAGTTTAATTTAATTTTCGATTTTAATTTAATACTTAATCAATCATCTGGATATGTATGTAAGTTATTTCTCAGAATTTCCCGATTAAATGCATGAACTTCTAAGTATATAAAGAAATAAATCATTATTATGTTTTTATTGAGACAGCCTGTTTTTTCTTTGTAAAAGATGATTACAAATATATATCAACATGATAAACCAAGCCCTTTCATATTAATAAGATTAGGATATCAAAGTATCTGGAATAGGCTTGGGATTATGACGCGTTGTCATTGAATGGTGTTTGCTTCCCAAGCGGGTAAATGCAGTTTTGTCTCTTGTACCATCTGGAAATATGAAAATAACAGAGTAGATCCCACATTCACTGCTGAATGAATTCTGCTTCTGGTAAACGTTTTTATCCTGTCGAAGGGTTCAAGGTCAAATTACTCTTAGTATCTTCCAATACCCGTAGTGTGACATTATTATGTAAGCGTAAACAGTCATATACAGTTTTATACAAATATATGACATTGACTTCCACAAAATAACCTTAGAGCGTCTTTGTTGGAAAATTCTCTTATCATATTTCTGCTTATCATTTCCTTTTTGAGGTTAATCAAAATTTAAAACGACGAGAAAAGCAGAATACCTGTAAATAAAACCGCAAACACAACCTCTTAAAACCATTTTATGGATAATAAAATCTCAATATAAATATAAAGTATGAATACAATAGTAATGTACTAATATTTAATTGGCTAAAGTAAGCACAATATCAACTTTAAAGAACCTATCCTGCAGAAAGAGCTAAAGCATTTGCGTAAATGGTAGATTTCATAAGACAATTTGAAAGGCTAAGTGCACCTCCAATGAGATTTGAATTGAAAGTGGAATTAGTTAAATTAATTTGACGTTGTGATCTGATTTCAGAAAAAATTGAATTTCATATTCGATGTTTTAGGATGATTTATACATTTAATTCTATCTTGTTATTATGTTGCAGAAAATTATTTAAAATATCTCGTATATGCTCATCAAAGATACACAAGATAGCTTATTATAAAAGATTCTTGATTTCAATACAGATTTTAAATAAAGTAATACCATTTGTAGAATTATTTTTGTGAAGTTAAAAATTTGGTATACATCTCATACATAATTAAAATTATCAAAATTTTATTTTAATATACAGCCAAAATACGTATTTTATCAAAAGTGGCCGGCATTTTGAATGAAATAATGGAGAAATCTAAAGAATCTACTGCAATGGAAGTATAATGAAAATCAGTATCATTATCATTAGAGACTAGTGTATGCTTTTTTGTTTATATGTTTTTTTTTTTTCAGAAATCAGGTAACGTACTAGAAGGCGTGTATAGAGATTTTTATTTTTACCATACAGTCAAAGTTTGACAATGGCAAACTATTTTAATCTTGAACCTATTTATGAAATTAAGCTTGCTAACGTAGTTGGCTTATCGAAGGTATTATAATGCACTTAGGTAGGCCTATTAATTATATGTATTTAATAATATTGCTATTAGTACAGTGGTTTTTTGAAAAGAAACACTTAACAGATGCCGGCCACGTGGCTTGAAAGCTATATTTGAAATGCAGTTTCTTATAAGCAAATATAAATTATAGATATTTAAAATAAATAAAAATGTTACATAATAATAATAAAAATATATTGACACGACAGATGTTTTATAGGCAGCTTGGCACGCGATTCTATTTAATATAACAACGATATAAAAGGATCTCTTTTATAAAGGAAAATCGTCCCAATATTTTAAATAACAAGCGATGGCAATTAAAAAATACATACATATTTTTTTATCCATATTTGAATTGGATTTGATATTTAAGGGTATATGTACACGTGAAAATAAAATAAATATATTTTATTCAATTGTTTACGGGTGTTTGTGATTCCTGCATGTTAAGGTTCAATATAATATTAATATCATTTTTAGAAATATATTTACAATTCCATAGGGACAATTGGTTTTTAAACACATATGCCCCTGTTATTATAAACTGGTTGTCGATTTTGGTATGTCGTCCTAGCAAACCTGATGTTTGGTTTCTAGGTTTTTTCTTTGGTCTGTACATTGCCCATGTGTTGCTTCTGATTTTGTTATTGATAACAACTATTATGTCATTTGTTATATTTTGTAAGTGTAAAAGTGAGTTGATTTTTAAATTGTAGAATGAATATAATGAAATACATAAAATGGATATATATATACATATATATATATATATATATATATATATATATATATATATATATATTTAATGAATTGTGGTTGAAAAGAAGCTTTTGAATAATAAAACTTTTCATTTCAATAGATTAGTACAAAATGAAAGAAAAATACGAACACTTATACATTTTAATAACCAAAACTAAGTTCGTTCTGAAAATAATAAAAATATCCTAAGTTTTTCAGTAAGGTTGACCGAGACTGGATTATGAAATCATATATAACACGTCAAGAGAAAACAAACCTAGACAGGAAATGAATAAGAATGGCCAGGAAGAAGCTTGTAGTATTCAGAAAAAATTAGAAGGATTATGAAGGTTTAAAGGTTTAAGACGTTTAAGGAACCAATTTTAATTCTGTATACATACAATTTCTGATACAACAGGTAAATTACATACATAAAATTAACATTATAAGTATGTGGGCGTACCGTCTCTCCATCTAAATGTCAATAGGTATTAAAAACTTCAGTAGACCCTATTGAAGTATTAAAGACATGTATTATGTAGCCCTGAATATATGTCCGTACTTCTATATTACTGTAAGTCTCCAGGTAAAATTGTTGTAGAGATATTCTGTAGATAACCTTAAGGATTAGCAAAATTACAGTAATTATCTTTAAACACGACATTGCCTTACTATAAATTATATTATATGCAAATTTAACAGTGCGTACTTTAATCAGTTTTAGAGATATTTAAAGGAAAGGCTTACAATAGAATATAGATATATAGACATACAGAAGAGAAATTCATAGCTTAATTCATTCTTAAACTCTCTTATTTACATGAAGATTAAGTCATAATAAGGGAAACATAGAACGTTTGTAAACCTTGCCTACAAATTCACCAAATATTACCAGCTAATTTTCCACATAATAAAATCATTCAGTTTAAAATTGTATTTTCTATGATTTTATCGTTACCGTCATGGTTACTTTTAGATTAATTATAACTTGATCGCTTACGATCGGCCTAATCCCATGGACTGAAATGCAAACTCTATGATCCTAATGTAGAAAATTAAGCTTTATGCAAATTTTCAGTTTTATAGCTCATTTGCTCTCAAGATTCTTTTTGACAGACATAAAGATATACAGAACGAAATTAATTTTTCCAGCCCAATGGGTGATTATATTTGGTATCGTTAGTAATAGTTACTTATCCTTTGTAACTTAATCTCGGAAACAAAATAGTGTGCCTAGACTTAAACATTGTAAAATAGTTTAATTTAATAGACAAACGTGTAATTTTTAATGGAAAAGACATATTTTGTATAATTCCACATAACATTTATTAAAATAGCGCTTTCGCCGGTTAAGGGCATCATCAGTTTGACATTGTTTACAGAAAAAAACATATGTGTAAAATAGAAGAAACATATGATAAAATAGAATAAAAATTTAAAACTAACTGTAAAGACCAAAAAACTAATAAGTTATAAAAGAATTATGTAGAAAAATATGGTTTGCAATTCATAATTTTGGAATGGATTTCTTTTTTCACTAATGGTAATAAAAATATCACTGAAATTTATGGAAGGTTGGGAAATACAATTATCTTTTAAAACTGTCATACACGCACTTTCAATTTTATTTCTTTTAGTCCAGGAAGATTCTTTAAACACTACACTAGACGATTCAAAATTTATATGATGATTTTCTTTTACTGCATGTTCAACTAATTTAGATTTTTCAATATTTTTCTTTTTTATAATTATAAATATGTTCTTTTACTCTAATTTCCACAGGTCTTGATGTTTGGCCGATATACGTTCTTGTTGCAACCACAGTCAATTTTGTATATCACATTCTTGGTTTCTTGATGTTTGTTTTTTCGGTTTTAATTTTGTTAAGTAACTTCTTATATTATTTTGGGACTTAAAAACAGTGCGAATGTTAAATTTATATAATTTATTTCTACGAATGTTTTCTGATGTTCCTTTTACATAAGGAATAGTTACGGTAGTGAGATATTTAGGATTGTCTGTTTTGGTAATTTGCTTGCAACTTTTGTTTTTAGCCTTAGCTCGTTCAATAATTGATGGAGGGTAGTTGTTTTTAATCAAAAGTTCTGTAGTATAATTTTCTCCTAAAATTTTATCTTTGTTATCAGTTACCAAATTATTAATCTTCTGGAACAAATTTTGTACTAATCCAATTTTTACATGTTGAGGATGATTTGAATTATAATTAAGGTACTGTCCACTGAAAGTCTTCTTGTAAAATAATGTTGTTTTAATTGTGTTTTCTTTTGTTTTTGTTATCAAAATATCAAGAAATGGAATTTTCACTGTTAACCTCATTTTCAATAGTAAATTTATTTATTCGATGGTCTAATTGAATTGATGTGTTTTAAAAATTCGTCTTGGATGTTAATTTTATTTTCCCATACACAAAAGACATCATCAACATACCGTAACCAAATTTTGGGTTTAATACTCCAATTTTCAAAAGCAATGTCTTCAAAGTGGTCCATAAATATGTTGCTAATTATTGGGCTGAAAACACCACCCATAGGTAAACCGGATACTTGATTGTAAAATCTATATTTTAACTGAAAATAGTTGTGGCTAACACATACAGTAAGAAGTTCCATTACACAGTTAATAGATAATGTTGTGTTCTCATACTGAAGTTGTTATCATTAGAAAGTCGTTGTCTAATCAGACACAAAGCTTCAGAGACAGGTACATTTGTAAACAGACTATTTACGTCGTAGCTGACCATAATATCACTTGTAATCAATATTAATATTTTTTATTTTATTGATAAAATTCTTCTGAATTCTTGATGTAAGAATTAGCCTGTCCAAATAATGGACTAATAATAGGTAACAAAAATTTTTGATAACTTTGATACAGGAGAGTCAATGGAACTTACTATTGGCCTAAGAGGAATTAAATCTTTGTGAATTTTCGGTAGTCCATACAAATGTGGTGGCTTTTGAAATATTGAGGGCTTAATTTTACAATAAGAGGTTACCTAGTTCATTTTTCATGCTTTTTTAGTGTCTGTTTTATAATTTCCTCAATTTGTACTGTAGGATCCTTGTTTATTGAAGTATATTTATCACTGTTAACAATTTATTAATTTTACTATCATACTATTCCTTGTCCAAGATAACTGTAAACTTTAACCCTTATCAGCAGGAAGAATTACTATGGATTCATCATTTCTTAGTGATTTAAGAGCACTAACCTATGTGAAAGTAACATTGCTTTTGGGTCTATTTGAATTTTCCAGTGTTTGTCGGATCAAAGCCCGGTAATAGTCTTGCTGTTCAGGAGGTAATAGATTAGCAGCTGAATCTGTTGGCATAACTATATTTACGCATGAAAAGTGTCCATTTGATATTGAAAAAATTTAGGCCTTTGCTCAACAAGTTTAACTCACTATCTGTCTTCGATTTGTTAGAAAGATTAAGAACAAACTGATTATTATTATTTTGTCTGGTTATTATCGGAGTAAGGTAATTCGGAATCAGAAAAAGGACATATTATTTTTATTGGCATTACAAAGCCTTACAATCTTTGATACTTGTTTAGTAAAAACATTATGAATCGTATCACTGACAATATCAAAAAGTTTCTGCTTGAAATATATCTAATTCAATGGGATGTAATCTCAAAATGAGTAGTTTCATGAATAATTTTAAGATATGTACTAACATTGTCTCTCAATTGATACCAATGATTGATCTCTTCTGTTAGCCATACTTTCTTAGCCTTACATCAAAACGTGTAAGTGATGATTAATTTAACTCATCTGTTAATCTAGAAAATTATACTTAAATTATATGTCATACTATTACAAAATATATTTAAAAGGAGGTTAGCAATAAATCAAGTGTTGCTGTTCGTTCATATTCAGACACTAACCACACCGTGAGGGAGGGTAGACTGGCAGGTATTTACAACCCTTGCTGGCGAGATACGTCACGTTCCTCACTGTCATTAGTTTTCGAGGGGGTTGTGGAAAGGTTTATTAATGATCCCACTATTTTTAGATGAATCGTTCTTCGTTGCTGAGCTTTATAATGGCACATATTAAACCTCGGTCAGATTAATTTCAAAGTCGTTTTAAATTGTACAGTTATAAATCTCTGCTATTTAAAATAATGATAAATGTTGTCTTTTATAATTGCGCTTATGTTATCACGGGTACTAATTAAAGTTGTTGGAATATCACGTAAGAATCTGCTCGCACAATTTCTTCAGTGGACTCAATTAAAAGAGATTAACGAAGAGTTCCTTGTCCAGAAAGAACGAAAGCGGGTTTGTAATCTGAAATATGTATGTTTGCGTCGGTGGAAAGCATGAACTCAGTATAAACAAACTGCTTTATGCGACATTTCTTAGCGGAACCATTCCTCCAACAATACCCACCGACTTCCTTACTTTTACACTTATGATTTTCATACCGACAGTATGAGCTTCGAAAATAGATTCACCTCCAACTCCGTGTGTAATAATTTTAAATTTGACATTGGTAACAACCATAACATTTATATTACTAATCACTGCTATGGGTAAATTAAGTCACAAATGAATAATAATTGTTATTGCCATACATATATTAACAACACTGAATTTACATTTTGTTTATCGTAATTTTACTACCTTATTTACTGTTGTACATCTGTTTATCTGCCTGCCATTTCAAGAATGAAATGAGGAATAGATTGTTAATTTTGCATGCAAAGTTAGTGATGAGTTTCCACGACTCATGGCGTGGCTCACTCCTCCCTTGTATATTGGTCATATTTCATATTTTTTTTTTATGTTTGTAATAAACATTAATATAAAACGATTTAAGAAAATATATATTTACAAACCTTAAAAACCACAGCTTTGAATACAATATCTTATTATTTAATCCGATAAAAGTAGCAGGAAATACCATTCATCGCAAGAATGAAAATACACAATACATTGTTGGTTTCATGCAAAATACGGAATCTAAGGGAAGTAGTTTGAATGGGCGAGGAGACGCCGGAAATTGGGAGCGTGCAGGCTACTCAAGAATGTCATTTCATTTTGTCCCTCGTCCAGTCGTTGTGCATATCATTGGTGGTCTAGCCTAATGATATCCGGGTCATTGTCAAGTATAATGATGCGCCGGTGAGGCTCTGCTCTGCCACATGGATGTCAGAGACCGTGTCCAATGTGGGATATTGTAATGGCATTACATACACCGCCGTCACTCTGACAGGGAAAGTACTTGCACTAAATATTACCTAATCTAATTCTTTACTTCACATTCCTGTGTTTCAAATATTCGATTGTAATTAATATTTGTAAGATGATTAGTAAATGAGGATCTCATTTAAAATAAAAAAACGTTAACTCGTTATTATTCAGAAGAAAGCGTTTCTAAAAATTAAAGAGTCGTTTTTAGAAGTAAGAATCGATTGTATCCCGAGGCAAGATACGTCTTTACAACTTCAACTATGGACTTTAAGGTACTCTTTCTGGCTTTAGGTCTTTAACATCGCAAACACTTTCAGAATTGTTTAATGTGTCATTCTCTACGTATTAAGACTTTCTATCTCCTTCGTCCAAGGAATTGTGTTGAGTCGGTTTGTTTTTCAAATTTTGGTCATTAGAGTGTCAGTGTTATTTTGAAGTTTAAGTTACCTCTTCATTAAATGCCGAAAGTTAAGTTCTCCTCCCCTGGCAACATAGTAATATTTAGATGATGCAACCAGAGATTTCTATGCTCTTTTTTCACACTTGCAAGAAATATAGAAACTACGTATGTTTATTATATTTTTCCATAACTAATTGCAAATTGTATCAGGTGAAATGATATTCTTATAACTCAAAAGAAAAATATTACACTCATATCATTATATAATATTATTTTTATTTTATATATAATTATGTCATAATATTACACTCAAAATTAAACCTCTACCATTAACCATCAGTAGTAATACTGCAGTGAAATTAAATGTATTATATTAGGCAACCGATTATAAAATTATGATCTCGTTAACAGATAGCGATCGAGAAAAAATAAACAGTAATAAATGAAACACTTCGTCATATCGGCTTTAAAGTTTTCAAACACTTTTGTTAGTACACATTCAGAGCATAAAAAGTGTGTGCCAAGTCTCATGGTTCAAAGTTATATAGTTCTTTGGAAAATGCGTTTCGTCAATCAATGTTATTTATCTTGAGTGGGTTTGTATGTTGTCCAAAGGATAATAATATAATAATGAATAATAATTTATTATTCAAGAGAAATGGATGACGAAATAAATGTCACCGAGAAATAATATGTGCTATTACAAACCGCAGCAATGAGTTTGTATATATCTGAAAATAGTGTGATCATTAATAAACCTTTCCACAACCACCTTGAAAACTAATGACAGTGAGGAACGTGACGTATCTCGCCAGCAAAGGTTGTAAATACCTACCAGTCTACCCTCCCTCACAGTTTGGTTAGTGTATGTGTGTGAAAGAAGGCAAGACTTGATTTATTGCTCTCTTTATATTAAATATAATTGGTAATAGTATGATATATGATATATTTCTAATATTTTTGACCAAGTGGTAAATTAAATTTATCATCATTATATATTTGTTTTTCTGTTCAATGAAATTGTTTTACAATAGGTAATTGTATACAAATTATTTTGTAATGGAATTGAATGAAATTAAAAATGCCTTTATTAAAGAGGCGGAGTTAGGGATATCAAGCCCTCTCTAAAACTCAACCTCAAATTGTATACAGTCAATTTAAAATAGTCTGGTACAATTGTGGTAAATTATTAACTAATTCTTTATATAGTTAATCTATACAAAATTAAACGATTAAAAAAATCTATACATTGAAATGTATTTAATACTTAACATACGAAAGAAAAACTCATATTATGATAAATACAAGAAAATTCAAAATAATTACCGTGAAGCAAAGAAGCATTTAATCACTCTAACACACCGATTGCCCATATGACCGCAACAAGCAGTACCACCCGTCACCCCCAAAAGCCCCCTGCAGCTAGCCCTTAAACCCCCGCTCCAAAACAAGCACGGTTCCCAATACATCTGATATCATCAGGGAGAACGTTCCAAAGGCGAAAATCCATAACATTAAAAGATTCTATTACAATTGTTAAACGATGCATGGAAATTATTAGTAATATGGATCCCCTTATTGTAAGATGTTTACTAATATCAGAGATACCCTAAGGTTGAAATGAGCAGACAGATAAATAGGATATTTGGTTTTGATAGTTAAATTTAGAGTAGAAAGAATGTGCAGCTTAAGTAGTTGATGAAGTTTCATTAGTAGCAATTGCTGAAGATATTTTGTAACGTGCTCATGATGTCCGATATTAAAATAAATCGAAAAGAGTATTTCCGTGTATATTTTAATGATATTCATTTTTTATTTTACTGAGCGTCATTGAAGTTTATCCACTCATTTGGGTAGGATATTTTATCTTCTGCCTATATACGAGTTGTAAAAACGTATTGTCTGCCGGTTTGAAGGATTATATTCTTTCGAGAAATAAATAATCTATGAAATTTAAACTTTGCATGGAATCTTAGCAATACCTGTAACGCAATTTGTTTATTATAGTGTTCTTTATGTTATTTTAAAGTCACTCAATAATAAAGTGGTATGGAAAAAAATTCAGGGTTCTATTATTTCCGGAAGAATATTGATACATACATACGTATATAATGGTCGTTATATTATAAATGTTAATTATTATACTGCTATTGCAGTCAATACTTTCAAGGTCTGAAATTAATCTTTCAAAGTGCCGGTTACACTTCAAACAATTCTTTTAAAGTTGTATCCTTACGTGTTTTTTTGATAATATTGATTAAGTATTGGATGTGAAAATGATTAAAATATTAGAAACTAAATTCTACAAATAATATTACATTAGGTAAAATCTGTTGCGTCAAAAGCTAAAAAGCTAGTTTTTCATATAAGAAATTATTTTACGTATCATTGATAAATTTATATAGAATTTTTTATTATTTACTACATTGTAAAACAAGATAGTAGTAAAGAAATAAATTACCATTATACATCGGATTTGACATTTTTATTTCTCTGAAATCAACCGCTGTTCGGCAATCAATTTAACTACTTCTACGTTCAAATCAAATCTTATAGAAAGTGCACTTAGCCTTCCAAATCATATGATGAAATCTTACCTTTTACACTAATGCCTTAACTATTTCTGGAGGATGATTTCATTTTAGTTGATAAAATGCTTTTTACTTTTTTCCAATTACAGTTTAGCTTAATACATTCTTAATTATTCATACTTCATATTATGATTGTTTAATTTACAGGAATTTCACCTTTCCCATCATTCACATTTTCTTAAATTCCAATGAATGGATTGATAAACACACTACCGTATTTTTGTGGACTTTAGGCTCCTTTAATTACATAACATTTTACATAACTGTTTAAGCTTACTTTATCGTATCATATTGTGAGTATTGGATGATACTTGGTATAATGTATCTCAAACTCTCTGCCATGTTAACATGATTGACCAAAACCAGAGTTTATTCCACAGTAAATTTAGAAATACTCTGTTAATTTTAACATAGAATCTGGTATAAAAGGCAAAACTACACTTAACCACATAGGAAACTAAGACCCGGCGGTGTTGTCGTGTCATATTCCCATCCTGTACCACAGAGATCTCACGATCCAACTTTCATATCATAAACAAGTTAATATTATAGGGTTATATTTGCCATATTGGTCTACATTTGTACTCATCCCTTCAAAATGACAAAGGGTTTTCTCAATAAGAAAAATAATGGATTCACTCAAATACATATAATAACAACCTACATTATAAGTATTTACGTCTCAAATTATGGAAAACGTATGTTAATTTGCACTTTATTTCTCCTATTACATCCGTACTATTGTAGAGCTCCCTGATTTCTCTATTATGTTTTCTTCTCCATACCCCTTAGAGAAATAAAGTGCAGAAGACTCCGTTGGGCAGGCCATGTTTTGAGAAGAGAAGAGAAATGCAAACTGAGGAGGGTAATGTACGGTAACCCAAAAGGAAGACGACCCCGTGGGAGACCAAAAGTGAGATGGTGGAACCAGGTGAAGGCTGATATGGAGAAGGTGGGCGCTTCACAGGAAGATGCGGAGGACCGGTCAAGATGGAGGAGCTTTGTTGGTGCGGCTAAATATCACCTCCGATATAAAAGGCCCTGGGAGTAAGAGTAAGTAAGAGTAAGAGTAAGTATGTTAATTGTGTTTTATTACCACTAAAACTATCTGTAATTTCTCCTGTAATAATATAATTTTCCTACATTGCTTCTTCCTTTTACTTCATTATTGAATACTAAATTTGTTCTTCAACTCGGAACTTGCTAAAAAAGTATATAATTTTCTATATTCTTCTTACATATGCATTTCAGTACGTAAGGAATTTTAACAACTGCCGAGCCTACTTATTGATTCGTCATAAGCAGTTGTGAGTGAATGTTTAAATTAAAAAAAATGCATTGTAATTTTCGCTTATGATAGGCGATATTATGTTACAACCATGTGAAATACCATAATACAAACGCACCAAAGAAATATTACATATTTTATACCCTTGCTTGGATGGTCTGTAGAAATGATTACTGTATATTAATTTAAAAATAAATTGTATCATGAAAGGGATGTATTAAAAAGGTCATCGATAATATTATGTTTAAATTGCTGGATATCATTTTAAGAGTTAAAAAAGGTAAGATTTTATGTATATTTGAGATTACTAGAAAGTCGGCCTTTGTACCAACTTTTCCTTTCAATTGACACAGATTTTTTACTAATTTATGTGGGTATAAAAAATTTTCAAGCATAAATATATCGGTATAGCATTCATATTCATTCGCAAGCTTATTATATTTCGTACTGTATAGATGGTAAAACTTTGGATGAAAAATTTGGTAGCTACTAAAACTTTACCTAGACGTAGTACGCGTTTTAAACAGATACCTCACATTGTGTAGTGGAATGGGCTTAATAAAAAAAGATTTGTTTTCTTGTGTTAAGCTGTGAGATAAAAATGATAAAAATCCCTCATTGCACTTAGTCATAAAAGGGCATTTGTACTGATCGTGTAGTTATAGGGTATAAAAGATTTGTTACCCTTTTTACTGAAATATTTCGAAATTTGCAGATTTTGATCCTGGATGTAAATATAGATACTCAGATATGTAAATGCCATGACGCTTTTTGCTCTTCGCTTTACAAACTAGCCAAAAGTAAAACCATTTTAACTTGTAGCAAAGTTACAAATGTGAATAATTTATCTCCAAGGCATATTGTGTAATATTTTATCAGAGCCTATCGTTGTGCGTGGACAACCATAGGATTTAGTTGAGTGCCAAGTCGATAACTCAATATTCTGGTTGAACTTTACATTCGTTTCCTGGGGGATTCAAATTCCTTAATAAAATGAGCTGTAGACTTGAAATTTCGCTTTCATCGTTAGCGACTCCTGTTATGCACTAAGTGGAGTAGGCTACTTGTTCAAACCAAGAATAAAGGAGTGATTTTACTGGACTAATCGATTTGCATCACTACCAAATAATTTTGAAGCATGGAACAAGCAACACCGGAAATATTTAAATGTCCATTTTTATATTACATTTTAAGATAAATTTGTATATATAAATATTTATATATCATTCTTATATGAAATAGTAATAATCTCAGTGTTAAACCCCAACTTATTGCTTCACGTTCTTTCAATCTATATTTTAATCATTCCATCAGAAGAGAGCTGCGTTCTTTTTGCTACATCTGATATTCCACATAACACCGTAATAATCAAACCTAGTTATACTGGCAGGATCATTGAGAAGGAATGTGCCAGCGCGACGTTACGGCCTGTTTACCACGGTAACTCGCCCTCTCCTTACATCCGTAATTAAACACACAGACAGACACACGGTCAGTTTAATTAACTAAAGCCACTCGACACCTTTGACAGAAGCTTTATCATCTCACAGGATCGCTAAGCCTAGCCTCTTTCAATCCAATTATCCAGTATTCACAGGCATTAACAGCTCAGGTTTTTGGAAGTTCAGGAATGTTCACTGTCGACTGCAATTTATCTTCATGAGATTTCACAGAATCTTTTTCGTTATTCCCGTATCATACAGTAAATTATGAAAAAAATGTATAAGGAACGTCATATATAATTTTACTAGCGCCTTTTTATACAATTTTTCTTGCATTGAAACCTTTTATTTCACATAAATATCTATTGATAAAATGTTAATTTTGTAGATATTTTAGGACAAAGAGCTATTTATTATTAATATAGTATACTATATATACTATATAGTATACTATATCGTATATATAATATAGTATAGTATATAAATTATTAATTATATATTAATAATTTATTATTAATATATAGTAATATTTTTCCAATTTTTAATCTTTTTGTTTCTATTCTTACGATAAACCGATCATTATTTCATGTTCCGTTCTCCGCCTCATCTAAGATCAGGTTCAAAGGGCAAACCGGTTCTCTTATCTTCAACTGATAAGCCCGTACTCCAGCACTCGCTCTCCGCTTCTTCTGCTTCTAGTCCTACGAAATCGATAATGCCAGCTGATAACAAGCCCTCCAACACACTTGACGCTGCCTTCGTAGAGAAGTGTGTCATCAACTACCTGTCAGGCGGTGAGGGACTGAGAGCGCTCTTCGCCAAGCTCACCGAAGAAGTCAAGTCTGCCGTCGAGTCTGCAGTGACGAATGCCCTCGCCAACATGCAAAAATAGGTTAAGAAGTTGCAGGATAAGGTGATCATCCTAACAAGGCGTGTGGGTGAACTTTATGAGAGGCTGGGAGAGAGGTCAGATGAGCTGGAGCAATACCAGCGCAGAAACAACATCCGGATATTCGGCGTAGAGGAGAAGACCGCTGAATACACTGACCAGCTTGTGAACGATCTCTGCCGTGACCGACTAGGCCTGGAGATGACCCGAGAGCAGTTGAGTCGCAGCCACCGCGTCGGGAGATCTCAGCCTGGACCAGCACCTGACGGCCGTAAGAGGAGTCGTGCCATTATTGTTCAATTCTGCAGCTACAGGGACCGGCGGAAGGTTTTTGATTCCAAGAAACGACTTAAGGGATCTGGCGTCACAATCAGGGAAGATCTGACGGCCCGGCGGACGGAGGTGTTGCGACAGGCGACGGCGCGTTTCGGGGCCAGGAGCACTTGGACCCATGATGGACGCGTGATGTGGGTCGACCATCAGGGCGCTCGGGGTGTGGCGACGAGACTGGCGGACCTTCCTGTGGCGAAGATTGGACTGGCTACACCTATCAGCTAAGACCCTCCTTTTACTTCTAATATTCACAATTATTTTGAAATTGTTTTATATTGCTAAAATATGTTTTACTATTGTTTAAAATACTTTTGTCTTACGTATAGAATAGAAGTAAACCTTTTTATTTATTTTTTATTCGCCTAAGTTGTGTATATGTGTTTGGGTGTGTGTGTGTATGTGTGCATTGTATGTATGTATGTATGTGAATATGTAATGTATACCCTTCAGCGAACTACATATTTTAGTTCAGAGTCTCTTACCTCAAAGCTGGAATACAGCCATACTATTAGTTACTAGCCTAATGATATTTATACTTGATTTGAAATTAACTACATTCGTATTACCTATTATTTTGTCTTAATAAGCATATGCGTGTCGTATATATGTATGTATACTATATATAGCATACTTAATTCAAATATTTATAATTTATGAACCTATTAGAGATTATTACTATATGAAACAAAATATTTGCTCGGACATATTAATTCATTACTAAATTAAATATTATTTATTACATATTTGTTTTATGAGCTAATCGCCTTAATTTTTAGTCCAAGTCGTTAGAACAGTTTTAAGATCCCCCCCAAATTTACTTTTTTACTTTTTGCCACTATTTAAATTATTTACATTATTGGAGCTGACCAAGTGAGTAAATGAAAACTATGTCAGTACCCACGTTTTCATTGCGTGAATGTTTAAATAATAAAAAATATTATTGATTTTTACTGTCAGAATATGTCTTTTTTTATTAAACCGTATGAGTGTGTGTGGTTTGAGTGTGTAGCCGAGTCTTGTGCCTGTGTCGCGTGTCGCTCCGCCTCGTCGTGGTCTTGTCACGGCTAGCCGTGCGGAGTCCTGACGCACCCGCCCGTGCTCGACGCGCTGTCGGTGCCTCTGCCTCACCTCCTCTCCACCATGCTCTTCGCCAATCACTGTCATCTTTCAGTTCTTTTCTTAAATTGGCTCACGTCAACGCTCAGTCCCTCTTCTGCCACATAGATGAATTCCGCACTATTTTCGATTCCATTCAATTTGATATCATTTTAGTCTCTGAAACTTGGCTTAAATCCCATATAACTGACAAGAGCGTTGAGCTTCACGGGTACAATATTTATAGAAACGATCGCACTTCGAAGGGAGGCGGTGGAGTGGCCGCTTATGTAAAACCTCATCTTTCTGTATCTGTCCTTTACTCTTCCGATAACTCCAGGTTAGGGTGTCCTGAGTACATGATTATCGATATTAGTTGTAATGGGATACACGTTCTAGTCGCTGTGTGCTACAGGGCACCTGGCCTGGATTTTCATGTGGAATTCGAACACTCACTTATCAATTTTATGGCTCCTTATCGACATGTCATTGTAATGGGGGACTTTAACTGCAATTTACTGGGACCTGATAACTACGACAAGACCAACTTGACTAACCTCTTCCGTTCCTGTAATTTAATTATTCTTCCACTAAACGCCACTCACCACACAGCTACTGCCGACACATTGCTGGATGTTATGGCAGTTGCTGACCCGGATCGCGTTGTGCATCATGGACAATACCCTGCCCCTGGCCTTTCTCGACATGACCTCATCTTCTATGTTTACAGACTATCCATTCCTAAGGCGTGCCCCAAATTCGTATCCTTCAGAAATTACAAATATATTGATTCAGATGCTCTTCTCAATGATGCGTGGGCTTTACCTTGGAATGAGGTAATTCTAGCCCCTACTGTTGATCTTATGGTCAATAAATTTAGCTCTTTTGTTTCTTCACTTTGTGACCAGCACGCTCCACTGGTGACAAGGAGGGTTACTAGGCGGCCAGCTCCCTGGATCACAGATGTTATACGTAATTTGCAGGCTTAAAGAGATTCTGCATTTCGTAAAGCAAAACGTACTAAGTCACGTGCTGATTGGCTAATATATAAAAGACTAAGGAACAGAGTCAAGCAACAATTTCGCAATGCCAAAATAAGATTTTACTATCTACAATTTTCTGTTCAACAATCAACAAAATCGTTATGGAAAAAAGTGAAAGAGCTTGGCATAGGTAAAGTTAACTCTGATAAGCCTATCTCAATTGATCTAAATATAATCAATAACTACTTTGTGGATATCCCTATTGATCTATCCGGGGCCCGTGATTATACCAATGAGTTGAGTGTTGTTCCACTTAATCGTGCTCGGCATCAGTTCTCTTTTGCTAGTGTGACTGAGACTGACGTTATGAGTGCGATCTTGAGAATTTCTAGTAACGCAGTTGGAGCCGATAAAATACCTATGAAATTGTTGAGATATATTCTTCCCGTAGTAGTTCCTATAATTACAAATATTTTTAACAGATATCTTTCTTCTTCAATATTTCCGTCTGTTTGGATACTCGCTATTGTTCGCCCACTTCAAAAATGTTCATGCCCTGGTGACCCCTCAGACTTCAGACCTATTAGCATTCTATCAGCTTTATCTAAATGCCTTGAGAGAGTGGTGCATCAACAAGTATGTTTCTTTCTCGAATCCAATAAACTTTTGTCCAACTTTCAATCAGGATTTCGTACTAATCACAGTACAACGAGTGCTCTTTTAAAAATCACTGAAGATATACGTTCGGCAATGGACAAAAGGCTTGTTACTATTTTAACGCTTTTTGATTTTTCTAAGGCTTTTGACTGCGTTTACCACCCATTGCTTCTTTTGAAATTGTCTAAAATCGGATTCTCTGATGGCTGTGTGGAGTGGTTTGGGTCGTATCTGTTAGGTCGTCAGCAGTGTGTTAGGTCTAACGACAAAGACTCCTACTGGAAACCTGTGAATCGAGGGGTGCCACAGGGCTCTGTCCTTGGCCCTCTTCTTTTTTCAATTTACATCGACGATTTGACTGCTATGATCAAACACTCATTTTTTCACCTGTATGCCGACGATTTACAAATTTACAGCCACTTTTCCATTTCGAACTATCTAAACATTGTTGCTGACATGAACACTGACATTGACGCTATTGCAACGTGGGCCTTCAAACACGAACTGAAACTTAACGAAAGCAAGACTCAAACTATTCTTATTGGAACTTCCAGACTTCTGAGCGGTATCGACTTGAACAACACTCCTACACTCATATTGAACGGTCATCCTCTTTCATACAGTGACAAGGTCAAAAATCTTGGACTGACTATTACAAAAACTCTTAGTAGGGCCGATAATGTTACTGAGACTTGTGGCAGGGTGTTTGCTGGTATTCATAGTCTTAAACAATTTGCTATTTATTTACCTATTGCTATTTATTTTCAGTCATGAGTCAGCGCTCAGATAAGACGGATCGTTTAGAGATAGTGCTCCGGTCTCGACCATAACCTACAAAACTCTTTCAAACGTGCCCGGTAGTTTTATTTGCGGGGTTTTTTATTCCCGTTATAGGCTATTTGATTATCTGTTTTATATTCACCTCGTTTTTTACAACAACAGATATACAATGGCAAACTGTGGTATTTGCTTAAGAGCTATTGGTAATAAAGTGAAGATACAGTGCAGTGACTGTTTCAAGGAATTCCACGGCGTTTGCTTAAAAATGAGCAAGGCGGATGTGGAATGCATCACCCAAGATGGATTGGTTTGGAGATGCCCACCCTGCAGTGAAACGCGGAGAAAGAGCTTAAGATTTGATTCTGAGGCACAAGAGGGTAAATTTACTTTGGATGATTTAATGAAAAAAATTAATGAAATAGTTGAAAACCAAAGGAAGCAGGAGAGCAGTTTTCAACCAGTCCTATGAGGCCTTAAATGAAAAGCTGGAAGAAAATACAAAAAGTGTGAAGGAGCAGACTAACACAATTGAAAAATGCTTAAAAATTATAGATAACCTGATTGATGAAAATAGAATACTGAGCAAAAAGGTGTCGGAGTTGGAAAGGCGTGTGGAGGATATGGAGCAATACTCCAGGATGAATACCGTCGAAATCCATGGTGTACCGATGCAGCCGAATGAAGATGTTGTGAGCGTCGTGAAGGAGGTTGGGAAGGCCCTGGACTTTAACCTAACCGAATCAATGATCGATGCGTGTCATCGGTTGGGCAAGAAAACGGGTCCGAATAACTCGCCGCCCGGAATTATTGTGAAATTTGTGAGACGTCTCGACAAAGATGAACTGTTGCGAAAACGCCGTGTGAAGAGGGACTTCTCGACTCGGCACATGAACTTGAACGTGGATAAACCCGTATACATCAACGAGGCCTTGTCACCGGCGAGAAGACGTCTGTTCGCGATGGCGCGGGAGATCAAGCGGGACAAACAGTACAAGTACTTGTGGGTGCGAGGTGGAAAAATCTTCCTTCGTAAAGAAGAATCTGGGACAATTACAACAGTAACATGTCAGGCTGACCTTGAAAAACTGTAAGTTTTTTTTTTCTAACCCATTTCACAAAACAAAATTAGATGTAGGCTAGTGTTTTCATATCAATGAGGAATTTGTTTTTTATAATTTGTATTTTTATAATGTATTTGTACCTTTAAGTTTATTTTCTCTTTAAAAAAAAAAATATAGATAAAAAATTTAAAATCATTCATCAAAATATAAGAAGCCTAAGAAGTAATTTTGATTTTTTTCTAGCTGAAGCTATTGCGAATAATATTGAGCCAGATATAATTATTTTATCGGAGATATGGATCAATGAAATAGAATCAAATTTTTATACAATACCGGATTATAAACATTTTTTTAAGTGCAATGAAACATATAGGGCTGGTGGAATTGCTGTTTACATTAAAAACACATTTGTAAACGTTAAATGCCTAGATGTGAAGTGCGATACAGCTGACATTCTTTTAATCTCTTTTGAATTTTTAAATCAAACTTTTCATTTATTAGCAATATATAGATTAATTTTTCACTCTGTGGAAGTATTTATAAATGAACTTCGACAATTTTTTTGTAATCTAAATATGAATTTTAAAAACATTAGAAATTTAATTTGGATAGGAGATGTAAATATAAATTTAGTGGAAGTGAGGGAGTTAAATGCGGATACTGACAGTTATAGAACAGTGATGGCAGTAAACGGGTTTGAGTGTTTAGTCGAAGAGCCAACACGAGTAACAGATCAGTCCGAGACATGCATTGATCATGTTTATGTCCGGGTGGCCAACAAGAACACGGTTTCTGTGGATGCCGCGGTTGTACATGCCGGCATTACGGATCACTCTATGGTTCAGGTTATCGTGGCGGTGCGGTTGTTGGGTGGCGGGGGGGAGGGGGCAGAGCCGGTCTCGCCCTCCACCCCTCGCGCGGCCCGCACACGTATATGCTACGCTCTCCTCAAACATATGTTAAATAATGCCGACTGGTCGGATGTATACAAACATTCTGATGTGTCGGCTGCTTTTGACTCTTTCCTTTCTATATTTCAACAATTGTTAAATCAATCAACTTTTATCGTCGAGAACTCTTTTCAGTATAAGAAAATTAAACCCTGGATAAATAATGCGATTTGTTCGAGGATTAAGAGAAGAAACTTACTCTTTAGTCATGTTAAAAAGCATCCTTACAACGAGAGCCTAAAAAATTATTACCTAACATTCAGGAATAAATTACGGAACGATATAAAATTATTAAAAGATCGTTTCTATAGAGACAAATTTAATAAGTGTGAAGGAAATTCTAAAGCAACATGGAAAGTAATAAATGAAGTAACAGGACAAAATAAAGCAAATAGAAGTCAGATAAGGCTAGAAATAGGCGATATGACAGTTTCTGATTCACACATTATATCAAATCGATTCAATGAGTATTTCTTAAATGTAGTGAATAATTTAGATTTGAACAAAAATGTGAATGATAATTTCTTGTCTATGCACTATAACAATTATTTTCCATGTAGAATGGAAGTTCATTCGTTTTTTATTGAACCAGTTTTAGCTGAAGAGTTGCTGTGTGTTATAAAATCTCTAAAGAATAACACTGCGCCTGGTATTGATGGAATAAGCACTTGTACACTAAAGGAAGTTTCTGAAAATATTTTAGATGTTTTTCTGTATATAATTAATCTTAGCTTCCAAACTGGCATTTTTCCAACTAAATTAAAAAATGCTGTTGTCATACCAATTTTTAAGAGTGGTTCCAGTTTATTATGCAGTAATTATCGTCCGATATCATTGCTTTCTTGTTTCTCTAAGGTTATTGAGAAGGTAATGAAGCATAAGCTTATGAAGTTCTTAAGTAAAACAAATTTTTTTAGTACCAAACAGTTTGGATTTAGATCCGGACTAAACACTGAACATGCCTTATTAAACTTTATGACCAATGTTTATGATGGAATTAATGACGGGAAAAATGTTAGTGGCCTATTTTTAGATATCAAAAAAGCCTTTGATACAGTTGACCATAATATTCTTTTGGAAAAGCTTTATCGGTGTGGCATTCGGGGAGTTGTATATGATTGGTTTCAGAGTTACTTGCTGAAGAGAAAACAATGTGTCAAAATTAATGCTGTATGTAGTGACATGGGTGTAATTAAAAATGGTGTACCACAAGGATCAGTTCTTGGAGCTATTTTATTCATAATATATATAAATGATTTTTTGTAATGCTCGCTTTCATGGTACTTTAACATCTTTTGCGGATGATACTGCCTTGTGCTATGCCAGCAAGGATTTGGACTCAGTACGAGTAGCAATGAGTCGTGACCTTGATGCGATACAGTGGTGGTTCACTGTGAATCATATGCAACTGAGCATTGAAAAAACAAAATACATAAATTTTTCTTTAAAAAAAGAAGTAAATTTTTCAGTACCGATTTTATATAGGTGTGCAGATTGTATTAGTCAACAAATTCATTGTAAAAAAAGTAAATGTTCTGTTTTGGGTAAAACCAGTGAAATAAAGTATTTAGGTGTATATGTTGATAGTGAAATGAATTGGAAGATACATATAAGTAAATTAAATAGTAAAATAAATAAAATCCTAAGGTTTTTCTATTTTTTAAAAAGTATGTGTAGTGAGAGAGTTTTGCGTACAGTTTATTTTTATCCAATGGTGCAGAGCAGAATAGAGTATGGAATAGTATTTTGGGGCAATACATATATTTCTTACTTGAACTCAATATATCTACGGCAGAAGCATTTGGTAAGAATAATCTCGAATAAAACTAAATATGAACCTTCTCGTCCATTGTTCTTAGACCTAAAAATTTTTCCTCTGAGATATTTATATGTATTCAAAGTATTAAAACTTTTTTACTGTAGAAGTGGAAATATTCCAGCCAATGTAAATACCTATAAATTGAGATTAAGAAATGCAAATAAATTTACAATACCTAAGCCAACAATATCTTTTTACACTAGAACATATAATTTTATCGCACCAAAGATTTTTAACCAAATACCTGATTATATTAAATATTCATACAACAAAAATATTTTTTTGAATAGACTAAAATCATGGCTCTTTCATTTGGAAGATATTGAGTTTTTGTTTAATATTATACAATAGCTTACTTATTCAGATGATCAGTGTTTATCAGTAATGTATGGTTAATATTTGTATGTAAATATTTATTTATTGTTAATATAGTTGTGAAGTCAATATTTTTGTTTTTATTATGTATCTGTAGTCTATGTTCTGCTTCCTTGTGGATGGTGGTACGGGAAGTCAGGTGTTGTTATTTTCTCTTGTTGCAAGTTGCATTTGTTTATTTTGTTAACTGTGGATAAATTTTTTGCTAAGGCACAACATGTTTGTTTTTTTGAGACCATCTTTGTCAATTTTCTTAAAAAATAATTTTTTCTGAGTGCTATTGTTTTTTTGTAAGTACTGTAAAGGAACCTCTGAACAGGCTTGCCTTAGAGGCCCTAGATTTTCTTAAATTTCCTTCTTGTGTCAATATTTACCTACTGTAATATGTACATACTGTATATTGTAATAGTTAAGGCTGTTTTCAATGCAAAACTACTAAGTTAAGTAATAAAATAATGGTCAGCCTGACAAGAGAATTATTAAATGTTGAGATAAAAGTGTACATTTTGTTAACTGTTGAAATTTAAGAAAATAAAATTCTTTATTCTTATACCTTTGAATTTGAAAGTAATGCTAGTGAAGATCCTGATTTTCTGCCATTTCAATTACTGTAGCGAAGTTATAAATGACATGACGGTTGTGCTTTCGGACAGATTACAACGTACTCAAAATTATTGTGTTCGCTTTATCTTCAACCTCAGACGATATGACCATATAACACCCTTCATCAATCAGTTACATCTGTTAAGTTGAATCTACTCCGTCAGTTCCGCATTCTCAGCATATTACATTCTATTTGGTATAAAGATTATTCCCCTTCCTATCTGTCTGAACGCTTTTCTTTCATTTCTGAAACAAGTAATTGGAATACTCGACGTGGAGCCTCTCTGTTATCTATTCCTGTTCATAGATCCTCTATTTACAGTAAATCATTCACAGTCTCTGCTTGTCGAATTTGAATAATCTCCCGGATCATATTAGAGGTATTCGTAGTCGGGAACGGTTTCGGGGGGTGCTTAGGGACCATCTGTTTTGGACCTCGTCGGGTTGACGATATCGTGGCATAGGGTATGGGACGATGGCTTTGTATGAATGGTGATGGATGAATGTCTATTAACTTCCTTGTAAGTTTTATTCTATGTATTTATTTTTAGTTTCATAGAAAACCTTTGTTTCATTTTATTACTTTATATAAATAGAGATTATAATTTTCGATTGTAAAATAGTAATGTAAACTGTATTGTGGCTCTTGTTTTACAGTAATAGTAGAGTTTATTAATTTATAGTTAGGTGTAAGAGAGGACTTAATAGTCCTAACCTCGCCAATTGAATATGTTTGTTTTACGTTGTATTCAATAAAGACATTTTTCATTTCATTTCATTTCATTATTATCCTATAATAAAGGAACTTTTCTACAAGCTTTATGTACGAGCAGACATACACAGATACTTCGTTAGTAACATTTGCAATACATAGAAAATGAGTCACCTAGTATACACTAACAATCAAAATCTAGTATTATGAGAAGACAACTGGTATATTTTTTTAAATTTCAGAAAATAAATTTACGATGAAGGTAGGCCAGGAATGAATGTTCATTATGTACCACAAGAATAGAAATAAGATTATCGATGTTTGTGGTGGAGAGCCGATATGGACGTTGAGTGTTTGGTTTCTGTGTTCTGGAACTGTGGTGCAACCTGGTTGGCTTTTGATTGGACAACATTCAATGGAAAAGTAGATCATTGTTATCATTGTGAACAGCTTGGTTACAAACCATCGAAGTCTATTAAACAGTAAATGAAAACCAGCTGTATTTCTTGGTTTGAGCAAGTATTTTTACTTCTATATTGGAAAAAAGATATAAGTATTCAGTTTTAAAGGATTCTTTATGCATTGTTCCGTTAGGTTTATTAGGCTAAGCGTTATTGAAGTAAACTATATTGGTGGAACAAATATTTATCTGCGTGGCTGTCCACAGGATAGCTTAAAATAACATTTTTCAAGAATATTCATTTATATGCACAGGAACATATAGTTCGATGATAGTAAATGTCACTCCATGAAATTTCCCTGAGCTTTATGAGGGGGTACATGTATTTTATACGAATAGAGTACAATCTTATGACATTTAAATTGTGATAACATGATAAATGTGGCCTAATAAAAGGGGCTATATTATATAGAATTTACCATGCGGACGTGAGCGTGCCTGTTTTAACACACGTGTTTCGGCTTAATCCTACCTCATATAATGTATTTATATAATTGTGATCCATATTTTTATAATTTATGATTATATTTTTAATGTAATTATAAATGAAGCTATTTGACGTCTTTACTTCAACACAAGCTGATAACCAAGGCTTGATTAAATCTCTATATGAAATAATACATATTTTTCTTACGTAAAACATTACGAAAAATCTTCCTCCCTTTATCGTATAAAGGCAGGTGTGCTCAACCCTGAACTTAGGTTAGATGGGTGGTTTACAGAAAGTTGTCCTTTGAGATGTGGTCGTTATATCTTTAAACATATGGATAGTAGTAAATGTCACCTTTAACTTTTGTTATACCTATTGAAAATTTTTAGATAAGTAAGTAGTCAAACCTTATAATACATTATCTTTTATATTTTATGAGAAACCATTTTTATGGTTGTACCGTTTATTATATAATAATCACAAATTATGGATCATCTCCGATTATTTTATATTTAATTATCTGATATTACGTACTGAGTTAGTAGAATTGAAATTACGATCTTTACACTGCTATAATTGAAAAGATTTTACATAACAGGATGATAATAGGCCTAAAGAATTACTTGTTTTAAGCGTGGTAGAAGTGATATTAGAAGTGCATATTTAAACTTAGAAGGAATTTCAGGATAAGTTATCCAAACGAATAATTAATTTGATATTGGAAGGAAATAAATATATATAAGAGTATACATCAACAAGTTATTTGTCTATAAATAGCATAACACTGTAACCAGACGCTCTCTAAATGAGAGGCTTCTCCATTAAATTTTCCGTATTAAACATCATCATAAATGTTATAACTCGTTTATAAAAGAATGCGATTGTGTATATTGCTTTAAACCTTTATGCATTTTAATATCAATGATGTACCCAAAATAATGAAACTCGTTAGAAAGAATAAGTAAAATTATATTGTATTTATGACATCGAAGCTAGACAATCATTTAATATTACAATGAAAGATCTTTAATACTTTATTGTTGGTAAAGTGAAATGGAAAATAAAAAATACTATTTGTAATAACAATTCGAAACTTGTGTCTATAATACAACCCTGTAATCTCTCCGGACTGTGGAGAAATGTCTGTTTTTCCTGGAAGCGTTAATCATAATTAACCGTTTCAGTGATGCATGAAATTGGCATACAATGGATCAGACGTTCCGCTTTATTTTATTCTATTGCGCGCGTTTATTCTATTGATTTCAAAATAACAATATTGCCGTATAATCACATTTCTCGGTCAAAATATGTTTTTGAAGCAAATTAAATAAAAAAGCAATAAACACAAATATTCAACATCGTAACACTGTCTTGTATCGGATTCGAATATTGGTTTCGGATGAATAGGAAGGAAGCATTGTATCTTTGTCGAATATAACGAAAGTTATTTACGTCTTCGCCTTTTCGTCTCGGAATAAAACCTGTTTGTTGGCGTAGAAAAGTGATGCGACTGGGAAAATGGGCTTTCAAATATTCTCGCCAAGCTCTGATACGATTTATTTTATTCTTATAAATTCGTACAATTCTAATTGCAGTTTTATACCATTATTTATAGTTGTTTATAATCATACATTTATATATACAATTTTATAAGTGTAGTAAGGGAACAAATCTTTCAATTTATTAATAGAATTCAAAAGCTCCCGTTATCAACAAATATCTAAAGTGCTTATATGCTTTCATACACTATATTGTTCTTATACTAAAAATTTTCACATACATGTGTGAAGACATCTTCTTAATAATATCATTAAATTTTTCAATGTAGCAATAGCATATAAAGAGAGCAATTTATTTCTCAGCTGCCTTCATCATAAAATTATTTTGAATCATTTGTTTTATGGATGTCGTTGAAGTCTTCAATACATTAAATTTAATACATTTTAAATATTTGATATCTTTTAAAAATTTATTATAATTCCATTATCTTGATAGTTCTATTTTATAGGCCAATAAACCAAAAATAAAGTTTCCTCCCGCTCTTTATGGGTTGAAGAGCTAAATTTATTATAGTTCAATGAATCTATTTCTTTAAGTAGATGTTTTACAGAAAATTTATCGGAAGTATTATAATTCTTACAACTTTTAAAAATGTGGTGTAAGAAAACATTTTGACCTAAACAGTTTGTTTGATTTCAAAGATTTTTGTTTGTTTCAACAAATACTTTACTAGGGTATTTCGTGTGATAAATCAAAAGTAAGTTTGAATATATTTGAACTGTTATAGTGTTTAACATAATCCCTCTACCTTAATATATTATAAGGATACATATAATTTTACTAGCAACTCCTATATGAACTAGTGATTACGTAAGTATTAAAGATAAATAATAAAGCAAGAACGCAGGAAAGAATAATATTGAATTTATGTAATGGAAATGTAATTTACCACAAATTGATAAATTTAGCAAGAATAGATGCCTATTTGTAAACAGGACGTATAAAAAAAAAAAATTATAGTATGATAGTTCATCAAACAGTTTTCCAGTCTCTGTGGGTTTTGTTCTAGAAGGGTTTTGAGTTACGTAGGGTAAAGAGACAGAAAGGAGAAATGTTTCTCTTATATCTTCGTGTCAAGACAGATAGCCTTTAAAAATCAAAAGGATAGAACATGAATGATAATTGAAACTTATAATAATCTATAAATTCCAATATTTTATTAGTCGTCTTTATCGGTTCTATCATAACGTTTTTGAACTGAATCCGCTATATTTTGACAACTAATATCATAAATAGATTCTTTAAAGACTTCGTAATATATGCTGTATTCAACCCATTAGCCTGTAATATTTTGTATAGTTTCCTCTTCTCATCATTACAGTTCACTTTTTTGTAATATTTATATCGCTTTATAATTATTGAATGCACATCTCCAAAATTCCGGTGTATATGATGTAACATTGGTGGGCATTAAGGTAAATATTGCCAATATTGCCCTTTGTTTCATTCCTGTTTTAACGAACGTCCTATATTCCCACTTGGATTCCTAGTTGTAGATCCACATATAATGGATCCGGTGAACTCCGGATGGTTTTTAAAAATCTATGAGAAATTTAATGTTTGGATTCATGGGCGTCTATACGTTGTATCAATTTATTTTGGGTGACTTTATCGGTGTCCACACATCCGATGTATCATCTACGTAGACGAACCATAATATACAAGTATCTGCAAGTTTACTGCTATGGGTGAATGCCATCTTAGTTTGCTAAAAATAAGTTTAAAATTAGTAGATGACAGTCGTATTTCTGGCAGTTGTAACCCTCGAAGTAGTATTAAGTAAAAACTTGTCGCAAGGAAAATGTCCCTGTTTGCAATTACTTTTTTTATTGAGAGTAGTAAGAAATTATTCTGTTGCTTTACCTTCATCGTATATATATATATATATATATATATATATATATATATACATATATATACACACATCGTAAAAAGTAAAATCGTAAAAAGTAAGGGCTCTGTGGTGTAATCGTAGCACATTCGCCCGGCAAGTAAGAGATCCGGGTTCGAGTCCCGGCGGAGTAAGTACTCTTTGTGATTCAATGTTTATTGTAAAAATTAAATAAGGCTGTTGCCATTTCTACAAATTTAATTAATGTTAACATAAGTCGTTTAACAGGTATTTTGTCTTCGATCATATGTCAGTTTAGTTATTTAAACGCATATGTGACAGATACGGCCAAATACAATATAATAGAATCGTAAAAAGTAAGGGCTCTGTGGTGTCACGGTAGCACATTCACCCGGCAAGTGAGAGATCCGGGTTCGAGTCCCGGCGAAGCAAGTACTTTTTGTGATTTAATGTTTATTGAAAAAATATGTATATACATATATATATATATTTATATATATATATATATATATATATATATATATACATGTTCATATAAACTGGTACTATATCATTCATTAAATATTGTAGTTTAAAATTAATGAAAGGAAAAACTTAGTCTCTATTGTAGATAGTAAAATATTTGTTTTAACATATATTCATATATCCTCGATTCCTCTGTAAAGTAAAGTAATGACTTATTTTACAATAAAAAGTTAGGCTATAAAGCCCTAACACTTACCTTGGGGACTAGCGGCTTAAAAGTGACTTCCTAACCACCACCAATATTAACCGGCGTAGTTAGGCTGCTAGTGGATCGCTCAACGGTAACCTTTTCGAGCTGCAGCTATGCTTTGTAAAAAGTGTTCCATTGTAGGAAATAAAAAGTTCATTCATCCCTTGAGCAGCAATGACAGATTTTTATATCTACAAAACCTTTATATAATTAGAAATCGTTTGAAAAATCTTCACATAAATCACTCAGTATAAAAGGAATTATTCTTAATTATAAGATACAAGAATGTTTGCCTTACCAACATAGAGTCCTCAAATCGTTCCAAATAAAATGATAATGGTTCTCAAACTACAATTAGAGATAATCGTTACTATGACTTATAATTGGCGTAGCAGACTATATGAACTTCGCAATTAGATGTCGTACCGTACTGCATTCTTTAAACTGAATCGAGTTATATTCCGTCCTTATTACCTGAATATTAAGTAAGTAGATTTCTTACATCTTTTTTTATTGATACTCATACACATCTGCTCCTGTAGGTATCACAGTATTGTACTTGAAATAGTTACTTTTAAAATTGTCATACGTTATTCTTTATATAAAAAGGGAGTACGCCACACTCCAGCTTCAATAACGCTCAGCCAAATTCCATAAATGGAAATGCACAATGGAAAGTTCATGCAAACTTTTAAGTCCACAAACGAAATATTCTTCTAGCTTCCTAATTGATATTTATGGAACACATTGCGTTATTAAGCCACGTTGTAATATTATAATATAAAACTGAGGTCACGTTGTAAACATTTAATATTAAAATATAAAAGTGTAATAACTGTAATCATGAATTTATTCACCAATTTCCTCGTTACCATTATGGTTTTGCCACAGCCAAATCTCATTGAGTGACATGCGCATTCAATAAACTTTATGCGATTTATATATGAATATATAAATTCTGTAAGTATATATACTATTTTTTTCATAAATATAATATACGGTCAGACAAACAGACTCAACTGATAGGTTTCACTTTTACTTATTTCATAAATTTATATATTTTATAGTGATATAAAATAAAATGATGACATTTTTGAAAATATATATGGACATAAGTAAAATGATTTCAAATACGATTTATTTTAGAAAAGGCATTTCCCCTTTAGATAAAAAAACTGTATTGTGTTGTTTGGTTATAGAATAATAAAGTAAATTATAAAGTTCCGCATTCGGGTCACGTTAAATCCAGCAACACATGCGTGTTCAGCGTGAAATAAGCATTCCAGAACCTGACCAACAAGTAATTTAGCTCAATAAATCAACTATCTAATACGTAAGAAACAATTCTCACGAGCAGAAAATTAAAGCTGGTAGTATGCAATAAATTACAGAATGTCAGGTGATTAAGACCTACATATTTTGTTAAATCGTTGCATGAAAACACGCAACTAATATAATTATTTGTGATTTAAACATGCTTTGTTCTCTCAGTAATCAGAAGTGACGTCATACAAGCATTAGAATAATAAGTGTTTGAAATTAATTACAATGCTATCTTAAAAACGGTAGAACTAAATTATTTGCTTTTTTTGTAATATTTTTGTTTCACAACTGCTTCTAAAAGTAAACAGAGATATCGTTAATGCCTATACTCCGTAAAAATATTTATAAAAATAAATTAAGCTTAAATAATTAACTAGTTAACACCTAATTTGTAACGTAACGTCTTGTTAAGATGATCTAGGGACCACGTTTTGATAAAATTATGAATAATGGGCTATATGATGTTATGACTAATCTGGTTAAAATAAGACTTTCTATGAAGATGTTTATTACGTCTTTCAAACTGATTTCAGGTAAAAAAATGCAAAAGGTATTTATAATTTTACATTTTTCACGGAATTAATTATATTTTATGATGATAAATTACATAATATTGACGATATTCTGATCATTAATTAACTTTTGAATAAAACATAAATTTGTATGTGTTTTGATATTAACATTTATTGACCAAAACAAAATGTTGAAGTTACTATACAATTTTAAATTATTAGACAAATTCATATAAAATACTGAAACATTAGCGTATTGTTAAATCGATTTAAATAACGTAAATGTAACGTATATTCATGCTAGATTTTAAATGAACTATTGTTTAACAAGAATTCCTAGACACCTGTATTGAAACCCAAAGGACATATCAATAAAGAGCTGGGTCCATTTTCTTGTGATACCCCTATCATTATTTACGTAATGTCCACCACGTCCTTTTATCCTTGGAGATAGGATTGTGATTATGCCGTATGTCTGCAGATCATGCGATCCTTTAAACCACTTCACAATTAGTATTACATTTACACTATTATAGCTGGTGTGTCCATGTTGCCTTGGGTTTATTCCTTAATATTTAAGGAGAATCGTAAGTAAATAATAAAGTCTAATTTTGTCATACAATGGATGAAAAATTATTTTCGAGAAAAAACACAAGGTCAAAATGAAAGCACTTGAACTTGTCAGAAACACATAAGTGCAACTTGTTCTATTACACTAGTTAGCATATATTGTTATTGCAGGCATGTTATTATATGTAGTTATATTATAGTTACTTACTATATAGAATTTCATTGTTACATAGAATTTTTATTTTGTTATATAATATTAATTTTTTATATAGTATTTGTATATTATAGTTTTATTTTATGGTATTTATTATTTTTTATTTATTTAGTAATATTTATCTTATTCATTTAGTATGTTAGGTTATTTATTTAATATACTTAACAAATTTATCAGTAAAGTAATTATTTTGTCAAGTTTAAAAAGTTACTTACCACTATTTAAAACTATTGCTTTCATGCACCATGGACTAGGATTACAGCATATGAATGTGCTGTGGATGCCTCTCCCTTAAGGAAGGCAATATTGGATGGATTCAAAATTTAATTGCATTAGTGTCTACCATATCACCAAAGAATGATATAAATAACTGATGGGAAGCCATTGTCATTGTTTTAGTTTATTTTTATTTATACTGTTTTTAATTTATAATGTTTATTTGTTACATTGCTTTTGTTACAATATTTTGTTTGTCATTTCTTTGTCATGGTTTATTTCTTTTTATAGGTCTTTTCTACTTCATAGTTTATTTCTTGTTATAGGCCTTTCCTACTTCAAAGTTTATAGAATTAATGAAATTATTGTTATTATTTAAATGTTGTTATTTTGTTGTTAATTATTAATAGTTCAATTTATTTTTAAAGCCTTTTCTGCCTCAAAATTTATAAAATGATTAACTTGTTATTATTAAATTAATGTTACTGTTACTTTTACTTTTATTGGCATTTTTCATAGTTAATTTACAGCTATAGATCATCCTAGTTCATGGTTATTGGTTTACTTAGTTTATTAACATTTGTATTACTTAGCATAGCAAACATATATTTTATTGTTTATTGCTGTCGAATTTCGTTTTCTGCTCACAGTTGTATATATAACGATTAAGATGAAAATAGTGTAATGTTAGTAAAATAGAATTTTCTCTTTTTTTATCGGGTGGAAAATGGTAGTGTAAGATAAAAATGGACAACTGTAAAATAATTAAAAACTTGTAACATTTTAACTCTCATCCACTTTTCCTGCACGCTCCCTGTGAGGCGCATTAGGATCTGTAAGATTTATGTATTGAAATGTTGACTTGAATAAAGAGTTTGGAACTTGAACTAATAAATGAATAAATGGATGACTAAAATATAATTAATTAATTCGCCTTTTTGTACATATGATACAAATAAAGTCATTCGAATTTGAATTTGACTACGGGATCGTTCATGAGGAGATGAGAATCATATAGGGAGGCGATAAAGAACAAATGCCTTTATACTCCCTTTGTGACTGATACACCTTTAAAATCAATATCAAGAATATGAGTGGCTAATTCTTTGTCTCTATAAAGTTATACACTACGATCTCTACCGCTATAGATGGCCTTGTTCCTTCTTCTTCTATCAACAAATCATCTATACAAGTTACTTCTTTTAAATTAATTATTTGAAGATTTTATACCTTTTGTGACCGAAAGCTGATACGAAATCTGTGATTGATGTTCAACATTTTAATACACTTCTTATAAAATGCATCAAATAACGTTTGGGTATCTATATTATACCGCATCATGGTAATAAAACGTTTCTAACTATACGAGCCGTGGGCAAAATAATGGAATTACTTATTTCAATAAAAAATTATGATAACAGACATAGACTTAGACTATTTAAGAATCCAAAATAGCGACGACCATACTTATTGTTTTATTAATAAGTATTGCAAGTGAAGGCAAGCTCTTCGCTGTGCTATGTTTTTTTGTTTTGTTTAATATTCTAGTGTGTACACTAATACAATAGTATCAGTTTTACTTATTATGTGAACTACAACGGAAACTAGTTAAATATTCAATGAAAAAAATATACATTAAAATAGCAAAACTGATAGAAATATACCGCCAATATAATTAATACCAACTCGTTTGAACGAAATAACGGGACGGAAATTGAGTCAATAACGTAAGCTGTAGCAACAATCTTGTACATAAAAATAGTACAATTATCGCATTGGATGTGGTCAGAATAATCCAAAGTTTGAGGCTTATCGTAGATTTGAAATATTGGAAGATTCACCATATGGTAAAGATAGCTTAGATAACTTTCTACAACATAATAAATGTATTAAAGAAGTTGAGGTCAAAAGCGAAGTTTATTACATTCAGTTCATAATATAAAGTCTAAAACATACAAAATTTGTAAATATTGATACTTTTTTAAGATAAGGAAATCTAACATTTTTAATTGCAGCTATTCTACATATTTATTTTATTGGATGTAATAAAAAGATAGGGTACGACTATTACCTTTTCCAAAATTCTAAATTGATTACTTTTCTATGTTTTATTATTTAACGGCAATTAGCCGTGGCTTCACACGCAATTACACAGATTTTGCACCTGTATAAGCATTCAGATTCGAGTGAATTATATTTCCAACGATTCTGTTGAGTTTTATTCCTTAGAAAAATCAAGAACATATATTAAAAAGTGTATCTGTTTGTCAATTGTAATTTACTCGGGTCCTATATTTTTTAATCTTTAGTTGATTTTGCCTTATTCCCGATAATAAAATTAAATATGAATTAACTGATCTGAGAAACCTAATTATGTGAAAAGATAACTAAGATAGGTTTTATAACTGTCTTTAAATTTATAATAAAAGTTAGATAGTAACTTTGAATATTTTATGTAATACTTAACAGTTGATAAATTTTAGTGTGTTGACAATGATCATTAACAATGATGGTATTTTCGTGTTTTTTTTTCTTTATAGACTGAAAAATTATGTAAATTTTTTAATACATTTAACTGGAATTGGTACATCAGTTTTAAAATACAGTTTAGCGAACTTTGATCAAGAATATTTTTTACCTGTTGCTTTAAAGGGAATTTTCGGAGTCAAAATCAGACCATCGTATATTTCAGGACACTTTTTAAAGTATATGAGAACTTACGTAATTACTGAAATATAAAAAGGGCATAAAATCGAATGGTTAATCCATAGATAATATCCTAGCATAAATTTAAACAAATTGAAAATCATGGTTAAAGTTATGTTATTTTTATATTGTCACAAAACAATGTTTACACTGAACAGTTCATAAACTTTTACAGATTCTTTCAATTAATATCTAACATCTTTCGAGAAGAAGATGGGGTTTTTGCGACTTTAAAAACCAGTAGTTCGTAGCCTGAATGGATTTTCGAAATGAAAGTAGGCCTGTATTCATTCCAGGTACCCTAAACTTGTACGTAAAAAATTAAAAATCAATTAAAATTTTATTACAATCAGTTAAATTAGTGTAAATATGTAAACAAAACAAACAAACAAAAAAAGCACTTTCACATTTATAATATTATTAGGAACATCGGTTAACCAAACTTTTGATTTTCTTTACTTACTGTATCTAAATTATTTGACAATTGGTGGGTTAAACCAATTTCAGTTAGAAGATTAACGAATAAAAGAAACATACTTATTTCTTAGTCCAAATTTCACGTAGACACTTCTCCCCTAAACATTGGTATACTTTTTGCTATGATACATTAAATATCTGCCAATATATACAGGGAATTTAGTGTAACATGAGATATTTTTGAGATTCGCTTTGAAACTAGGGCAAGACTGACAATTATGTAATATAAACACGGGTAGTAAAGAATCATAGTTCTTTTTTTATCTGTAATATCCATCAGAGCCATTTATCATTTTCATTTATATTGATGCCATCATTTGTGGTCCTAAATATGTAATCTTCCTCTATTTGATTTTTAGTTATATTCTTTATTTCTGAAATAGGTAACGATTTCTAAAAAATAATGTTTTTTAAATCATTATGAAAGAAGAGAAAAAGTAATGGTACAGTATAGTATGTGTTTAAATAAGCTTCAAGGTGTATGAAAGCTGTAGTACTGTAGTAATAACAACCTTCATAAATAAAAAACAACTAAATTTCTTGATAGTCTTTAGAGTAATAGAATTTAATATGTACAGAATTTAAATGCTTGTATAGTTGTTTATAAAACTATTATAGTCTTATTTACGTAATGAACTTTTATAGACGTCAACAGTTTACTATAGTTAACAGTTATGATCCTAAGAGAATAATAATTAGAATACTCTTAGTAATAATTCGTTATTGTAACTGAGAGAATTATACTCGTGCTGAATTTAATTTAGTTAATATACTAATATACAGGTGTATATAGCTATTTTATCATTATATATATATATATATATATATATATATATATATATATATATATATATATATATAACTGGAATGAGAGTTAACTAAAAGTTAATATTAAATGATAAAACTATTTACTTGAAATATAATTATAACATTAACATACTAATTACTAGTACTATATATTCGATTCTTTTAAAAAACAAATTACATACTTTTTATGGGTGTATTCATTTAAAAAACAAAGTAATGTATAGTTAGTCGGATAAATTTATGAACTGTTTTAATCTTTTTTAGATTATAAATTGAAGGTTGTAAAATGCTACAAGAATTTTATTGGTAACACTTTTGTTACGAGCAAAGTTACGAGCGTTCACTTAAAACAGGCTTCTCTCTCCTTAACTAACAGAGATTTTCAGTTTACGGGCAAAAACATTTCAAAATATGTTTATCACAATATTTTGTAAAACATAGTAATATTTATGATTTTTGATAATATTTTATAATTTTTATTACAACAGAACAATTACACCCACATGGTAATTGATGCTTTTCGCATACTTCAAAAGTTCTTACAAGTACTTAAGATGCAAGGTACATTAGTACTAAGTTTGGGAATTCTTTAATTAGTTAAAACTGGACTTTTTGCCTTTAAATTAATGTGAATTTATTTTGTCAAAATTTAATTTATCACGATAGGCTACCATGAGATTACATAGTACAATACCAAAGGACATGTACACACACACACACACACACACACACACACACACACACACACACACACACACACACACACACATACACACACACACACACACACACACACACACACACACACACACACACGGGTTCGACTCCCGGCGGAGCAAGTACTTTTTGCGATTCAATGTTTATTGAAATTATATATATATATATATATATATATATATGGGATAAATGGTAAGGAAATATTTCTGAAACTATATTTTCAGAAACACTTCTACTTATTTCCAAATGGTTTTATATTATGAATGTGTAGAAACATAAATATCTTACTTCAATTTTTAACACCCAAAATGAGTTTTGATTACATTGCGCGGTGTTTTCGCAATATTAAGACAGTATGTACTCAGTTACCTATTTGCTTTTTCATATTGTGTAATCTACATGTAATAAATCTATAAATACTACTGTATCGATAGCACAAAAAGAGTCACAGATTTCACATTGGGCAACATACCTTAATTATAAATAATCTCCAAAACTCTGTTATAAAACGCTCAAACAAACAGTGCACTGTAGTATTTATTGTTTTCCTTAACACATTTTGAATTCAAAAAGGATGAAATGCTGCATATAATATTTTGGTTCAGATATATGCGTTACATTGATGTGCTGGCGTAAATTATGTTTAACTTTAAATCACGTAATGTAGGTTACAAACAATAAACACAACATAAAAAAATCCTGTTATTATCGCAATATTAGTATGTGTATGTATTTTCATCTTCAGTTCTTTACTTCTCTTAGTTAGGCAACGTTTCATCAAGCGACTCTCTCAGTTACTTTAAGTCAGTTTAAAATAAGTGCCTTTGATGTGGTATCTGAAACTTTCTCATCTCATATGAAATCTGAGCTTACCTGAGCCTTACTTCTAATCTTCAAAGGCGGAGTAACAAGTTATACATGTGGTGAACCAGTAATTTAAGTGCTCTTTATGGAATGTAATATTCAATATTTAATTTGATTCTGAACCCTGCTATCATTATGGATTTGATGAAATGAATTTTAGCAAAGAAAATGAATTTAATAAATTTATAAGCATAAAATTATTTTTAAATCCTTTCCATTCTCTCAGTTCATTTACAATGATGTCTGTAACAATAGATAGTAACAATATTCATATTAATTTAGCTAAATATTTATCTATACCTTAGACAAATTTAAGTAATTAGTATCGTTCGCTTTCATTAGGTTATGACCTATGATTAGACCAAGGGTACATTTAACTGTACAAAGGAAATTTTTACTACATTTAAAGATATTTCGTATACAATTATTTAAAACAAAGTCGTAATCCATGAAAAGTTATAAATAAATAGTTAATTATTTTGCAGCACATTTAATTTGTATAGTGCTTTTAAAGTTCATATACTTGACAAAAAGTAAAGGTCATAATTTATAATTGTACTAAAAAAAATGTTTAATAGACCAAATTTGTTTACATTTAATACACCTCTTTAATAAATGAAAACAGATTAGTGAATACAAAAATACTGTTAAAAGACACAACTGTCTCAGTTAAAATTAATGCAGTTAATAAAAGTTTACGTAGGTATTATGTGTTCAAGTATTTCACTAGTCTTTGCTTAAAAATATAAAAATTCTTGTTACAAAACGTTATTACAATATAATCTTGTAAAAAGTACTGTTAATAAACATTTTAATTTACCTATTCTTTAAAATTTCAAGCTTTTTCTCATAAAAAGACTGTAGATAAAGCACCCTATGGAGGGTCTATTCGGTTGTTTAGGTATGGATGTAAGAGTTAAATCTTTTGATAAACCTCAGTAAGTTATTTACTGGAATGCAACCATGATCTTATGATTAGGAAAACCTTATAAAATATGGAGGATGGTTGATTGACAAAACATTGTAAATTGAATGTGTTTATATTTATGTATTTTAGTAGAGAATACCAAATAAGATTAAAAAGGTTTAGTTGATAAATTTTTGTATACTTAATAATTTTTTTCCGATCCTTTTGTAATATATTTTACAAATTAATCATGCACTAAGGAAGAATTTTAAAACAATTGTTATAATTATATAATAATTATTCTATGTTTTTACTAGTAAATAGATATTTTTTGTTAAGCAATATATTTTGTTGTTAATTGCAAAAGTACAAGGTAGAAGAATAACACTAAACTTGGCGAACTGTCTCTCATTATTGCAGAGCTACTTCAGAGGCCTCGGGCGGAAATCGTATATGTCGGTAGCTCAATATCCTTGCGTACGTTGCCAAAGGATTAATACAGCTAAGATAAACGCTCCCTGTTCTGTTGACGTTTACTGTGACAGTGACGGAGCAATGGTAGACTCATGACACTCTGGTGCTTTAGCGCTACCAGATTAATCCCTCCGGCGGCAATCAAAGCTGTCGGTGACGTCATATACTTGTTAGCTTTGTCAATGGATTACTAAGTCCTGCGTGGGTTAGAGTAAATGAAAGTTTGACAGATGATTTAGAGTCAGCTTTCCCTATTAGTAACTTTAGTTGTTATGATTTAACAAGTATATATATATATATATATATATATATATATATATATATATATATATATATATATATATATACACAGTATATTAGTACTCATCAACACGCGTCGCCTATCAGGCTTCACTAGGGTTTCAACTCAAATTTGAAGTCTATAGCTAATTTATTTATATTGACCGATTGATCTTTCTGAACTAATATTTAACAAATGTCCTTAATAATTGGTAAAATAAGATTAGTGTGTCCGCCTAATTAGTGATAGGCTGCAACAACTCTCAGCCAAAATCATCGTTAAATTATGTTGTATAATTTATTGTACTTAGGTCACATGTGTTAATATGCCATTCATTAACATTTGTATTGATGTACTGAGACTGTTTGTACATTCTTTATTGTCCTATTTTCTCGTTCCCATCATAGTTAACCATACCACAAACTTAATAATATTTATTAATCCTCAGCTACATCCCCAGGAATGAAATGGATTAAGCCAGTGTTCCTCGAGTAGAACATAAGCTTGGTGCACAGCTTAAAATCTGCAGGTCTATTGTGCGGACAGATAGATAGGCAGAAAGACAGATCTCAAATTGTTCCATTGTCATACTTATATGGCACATTGTTCTACATGCTTAGCCAAATTTCTAAGTGGTTGAAACAATTGTTTTTAAACTTTCAGAGCCTAGCATAATTTAAGTGACATGTGATAACGACAAACAGGATTTATCTAGGAGTTCTATTAAATTAGGTTCTAAATTAAATTCAATATTACGGAAACTAAGCTATCGTATTACACGTAATCCATGCGATATTATACTCTTGTGATTGTATAATTGACATAGTTCAAATTCCCTTTAGAAGTAGTTAATACATTTTATTTAATTTCTTGTCAATATTATAAAATTATTACGGGTTGATATTTTACTTTAAAGTCTGTGTATGCATTTAGAAAAGATGAAGTACGATGTCATAGCATGCTAGGGAAGAAAAACCTTTAAACATTTTTACATTAAGTATTTTTGTTTTATTTTGTTTCTAATTTAATTTGAAGTAAGTACTAAAACGGCATACCTTTCTTATCCTCGTATTATTTGATTATTAGTAATATATAATAAAAAAAAATAATGTTATAACGTTTTTTCATCCTCCTTTATTAAATTTATAATGTGAATGAAGTATTAAAATGTACGTTTCAAACTATTAAATGACTGTTAGGACACATAACATCCTAATTTTATTAACTACGTGGCTGAAATCATGAACAGAGGGTACATATGTATATTCAGAAAAATATTTTATATGTTATTTTAATGAAAAAAAGTTAACAAATGTGAATACAGCAGTGTGTAAATAGTGAGAATTTAAGGTTGAAGGCGTCGAAATACATTGTGGATAGGTGGGCTACATGTGCCACCATGTCAGGGCTTACTATTTTTTTTCTCTTTTAGGATTTTCTCGTTGCTCCAAGGTTACTCTGAACTAAAATATTTCATTATTTTAGTAAAGGTTTCCTTGTCATGTATAGAATAATATGTATGTTTAACGTTTATTATTTATTCGAGAAATATAAAGAAGATATTTCGTATAAAATAACTATTTCTTTGGATTTTAGTAATATTATATATACAGATTCTCCTGATATAATCTATACCTGAAACTACACAAATACCTAATGTATTGACGAAGACTAGAAATGAAAAACAAAATTTCATAATACCTCATTCATTTTTGTCGAAAAATGAATAATTTGATAGCTATAACAGTTTTTCTCAGTTTACCAAAGTTAACATTACAAAAATTGAATACTGAGTTAATTGAGTAGAATCTATAATTTTCATAAAATTTTAAGTAATAAATAACAAACAATAAATAAATAATTATGTATACATGAATTTACGTAAGACATGTTTATAACAGTAGCGTTTAAAAACTGTGCGCCATATGGTTTTTTACACCTCCTCAATAGTCTATATAAACGATCTTACAGGAACGAAGCTTGTCTCATTCCTTTAAGGAGGCAGGAAACAAAACCCGAACGTCGCCATGACTTCTAATTTTAACATTAAGTCAAATAAAGTCTGTTCTTTTTTAAAATGTATTTTCTTCTACGTCCCAGTTAAGAAAAACTCTTTTTTTAATAAGTAGTCTCTGTATATAACCAACGTTTCTTTTATTTGTGTACATCATTATAAGTTATTTATCATTTATATCGCTCAGATATTACTTTTCAGAGCAATAAATAATCGTTTAGATTCAGAGATTTATAATAAAGTTGTCTCTTCAAATTACTGAAATATATTTTTTTAATGTTTTTACTCCAAGTATGTTTGGGTATTTGAACTACCATGTAGGATGCTTTAACGAAATGAATGAATTGAAAGTTACCACACAAGTTCTATAAATCTTACTTACGTTCCATTTATTTAGAGTCTTATTAAATTGTAGTAAACATCTGAATATTTCAGTGTCTAGAAGTTCAAAAATCTTAAACGATAACATTTAATGCGGTTAAACCATACAGCAAAAAAAGTTACATAAAAAAATAGCACATATTTTATTAAAAGCATATTTTGAAGAATTACAAAGTATTCCAATTAATTTACAGCTTAGTTTAACAATGAATAATTAAGTTTCCTTTTACGCTCAGAGACATTTTAGCGGTAAATGTACGTTTTATAACTCGTGCAAAACACTTCCTCCTTCATTCCAGTCAACTTCGGGGAATTACTGGAGAACATGGTAACAATGTTAGTGCACTAATATCCCACACGTGCTATAAATGAAGCATGTACGCCTTTAGATTAGACGTTGTAACTTAAATTGCTTCTGGGTTGAATATAAATGAGATGGAAGTTATTCTGTGAGTATCATATTGTGTAATATACAAAGTACAATATTAGGGATTCAATTATAGTACTTCTTTGTTTAGTTCAAATATAAAATATATGTGAGAACGTGTTCGGCAAAAAAATTAAAATTTAAAGCAAATTATGTCATACAGTTGGTTTTAAATAAATAAAACCACTTATATTTGGTTTTCTGTGAGCAAAACATAAACGAATGGAATTTTTATTTTTAGATCTAAAATATTATTTTAGATAATATTTTAGAGAGATAATATTTTAGATAATATGTAAGAACAAACATTGAAAAGGGGACGTTATTTTAAATGGTGTCTATGAAAATAAGTTTAAATAACTCTATATTCCTTATATACAAAGTTTTTACTCTTGATAAATGGTTTCAGTGGATAAATTTCCGAAACGTGATTTTTTATATGTCACACGATTAGAATTTATCACTTCAAGGATTATAGTCCACCCGTGTTGTAAAAATTATGTATTTTGTTGAATATTCCATAGTCAAAGACAATTCTAGAGAATTGAATTGTTGCATAACAATAGAGTGTACGTTACAGCAAATGGAAGTACGTTCAATTTTAGCAGGAAATAGGTAGATTTGTAGATTTATGTAACTAAAGAAGTTATTATGTTTCTCCTTGAAATAATTGATTAAGTTTAATAACAATATTTCTTACTAACAGTTTAGGAAATCTTAAATTTATTCCCAAACACAAGAATTTTACCAAAAATGACAAATTATTTTATTTAGAACATTATAAGAGAACACTCGCCATATTAGAATAAACTTAGTGTTCCAGCTGGCCTATGAACATAGTCAAGATATATATATATATATATATATATATATATATATATATATATATATATATAACATACATTATTGAAAGTATAAAATAGCTTTGTATTTAATTCGCCAGCTCTTTGTGATGGGACATTTCTTCTAGGATTCATACATAAATTGATGTACAAAACATTAAACAATATCAATTGATGAGGTCAATTGTAATGCGCTTATTTTCTATCTGGAAAATCTATTTTGCATGTTGTATTGATTTGTTCCATTTCATTTCTTTAGAAAACTAAGTTAATATTATATGCACACTAAGGTATATAACGAAAAAATTTAAATATTACTAAGCAAACGAAATTCCATAAAGTAAAACCATTCATATACCAACATCTATATACGTACATCTATTAGATGTGTAAGAAACTAAGGCTAAGGTGTGTTTTTCACCTAACCAACCGCTTATTTAGTCCGTTCTTTGCAAAATTTGCACATTATTATTATGCACAACTTCTGCGACAAAGTCTTTAATTACTAGGCTAAACTAAAACGGTTTCTTCGTTATTTTTTTGTGTTCTCTTCACATCTCGGCGATCTCTGCAGTAAGGTCCAAGACTAGACTTGATTAGTTTACGTCTGTGTTAGTTAAGAGAACATATGTCAGATTACTGAGTGATAGACTTTATTGACGCTCAGTCAAATTCCATGGATATACATGCTCACTTATAAAAATCTATGTGGAAATAGAATTTAGTTAATGTTAATTCATGTATGCAATAATTGTCGAGGTGAATTGTTAGGCAACATGCAGACTCACAGAATTCCATAGAAAACATGCGCATCATTTAACACGATGGTGCCCAAAGTAAACAATGATAAGTGGAAAAATTGAAGTAAACGTCTTAATCATTTCTTGCATTAGACTTACTTGCAATATATTTAATAAATATTAATAGTAATTTCTCTAAACGTAATTTTTAATATTATCCGGTAAACGATAATTCAATTTTTACGTCATTTAAGCTTCCAAAATTATTAAGCTTTTAGAAATTAAGGTAGAATCTTCTGCTCCTATAAATAGCGTGCATTTATTAAGTTAAGACAATTTTCGCTATATCAATGATACGTATACCATAATTGTTTTACATATTTCAATTTACAGAAGACGTTTTAATAATTTTTTAGAGAAAATCCTTGTAAAAACTGATGGTATTGCACCTATAATACTTTCAGCTTTCTCCTTAGAGCGTGGCTTAAGCTATGTGAGAAACATTCATTATCTTCATAAATTGCAAATAAACTTCACGTTTAAATTAATTTTGTATTTCATTTAAATATTAATAAAGAATTTTTGCACCTATTTTTATAGTTCATATACGAACACAAAAAATAGTGATCCAAGGAAAAGAAACCCGTGTCAGCGAGCTCCATTGTTACATTGGAATAAGCAATGTAACCACATATATTTTGTTGGTTATTTTTAACAGTAAAAGCTCAATTTTCTAAAATATCATAAATTTAGATGAATTATTTTAACAAGTTTAAAAATCCTACTTAGGGCTTTTTTGTGACAATGATGTCATGTTTACTATTAATACGCTTGCTGAATTCACCAGCTTTAGTTTGGGTGATGCCAAAGTTGAACTTTCTGCGAGGCCCTGAATTGCACAATATTACCCTTTTAGGAAAGTTTTTTTTTCCACCGACCGTGGGTACTTATCGAATAGTTTATTGTTAGGTTTTCTGGATAAGATTTTTATGTTTTTTCTCTTAAATGCAATCTAATTTTAATTTTTTACACAGTACATTTAAATATCGGAGTTCGGTAGAGCCTTAAACTGGTTTACATAGAATATATTTGGTATTAAAGAGTAAAATTATAATCATGTCATGTGTAAAGTTTTTGCCCTATTTTTCATTGCAAACTGTATTCTTTGGGCTAATGTTTAGTTGGATTAAGTAATTTAAATCCACTCGTCACAGAGTGTCTATGTAATTGTTTTAATTACAAATTTATATCTCGCACTAAATGTGAAAGTTAAGTTAAGCTACGACAGTGAAAGTTCAGTTAGGTTTTGTTCTCAAGTTCACGGTATGTGACTGGAACTTATTTGCTCAGTTAGCAGAGTTGAATGTGTCTCCAACAGCAATAACAAACACACGTCTGGAGTTAAGAAACTTTACAGAGAAACTGCTGCTGTCGGATCCTGATTGTTTGTTGATCTTGAAATATAGCAGAGCCATCTTTTGGGGATTGTCTAAATTAATTGGACGTCTGCAATACATCCAATGCGCTCTACTTATTAGTCTTGAATTACAAAGTAAGCAGTACAGTTACATTTAATAAGAGTACTTTAAACATTTGAACTTTGATTAGAATAATTATTTTCGCCCTGTTAATCTTATCTTACATTCTCTAGTTATTCTTGTTATTAAACTAATTTGATATACAAATGGAATAAGTAATAATAAATAGCTCTTTCTCCTAAAATTTCTACAAAATTTAAATTTCACCAATGGATTTTTATGTTGAAAAAATATTTAAATGTGAGAAGATTTTTATAAAAAAGCGCTAGAAAATTATATATATATATATATTCGTTTTTTTTATATATATTTTTTGTGTCGTAGAGTGGAAGAGAGGGCTAAATAGCCCTAACTCCGCTTCTTAAATAAAGGCATATTTAATTTCATAATTTTCTGTATGAAAAGGAGATGAACCAAAAGGATCTGTAAAATATCTCGTGAAGATAAACTACAGCAGACAGTGGAAAATCCAAAACGTACAACGACATGACCTTTTAATACCTGTGAATGTTAAGGTAACTGGTTTCAAAGGGTCTCGGCTTAGGGATCCTGTGAGATGATAAAGCTGCTGTCAAAGGTGGCGAGTGGCTTTAGTTAATTAAACTGACCGTGTGTCTCTCTATGTGTTTAATGACTGAAGTAAGGAGAGGGTGAGTTACGGTGGTAATCAGGTCGTGACGTCACACTGGCACATTCCTTCTCAATGATCATAAGAGTATAAATAGCTTTGATTATTACGGTGTCATGTAGCGTATCTGATGTAGCAAAAATAACGTAGCCTTCTTCTGATGGAATATATAAAATATAGATTGAAAGAACGTGAAGCAATAAGTTAGGTTGTAATACTGAGTTTATTAAAATTCCGAATAAAAACTCTTAATATTCAAATGTGACATTAAATACCACAATTTTCATTAAAAAATATCAAGTTTTGCTCGTTCTATATTTCAAAAAATCTGTTAACTATGCAATTCCATTTTTCCAGTAAAATCACTCCTTCTTTCCTGGTTTGAACCTGGACTCCACATAGTGCAGAAAAGGAATCGCTAATGATGCACGCGAAATTTCAAGTCTAGACCTCATTGTATTAATGAGATTTCCTTTCTAAAGAGAGTCAGACAAAAAATCACTCAGAGATTTAAATGTGTACTTCAACCAGAATATTGAGTGGTCGACTTGGCACTCAGCCAAATCCCACGTTTTTCCATGCACCATAATAGGCTCTGATAAAATATTTCACAATATGGCTTGCAGATAAATAGGTCACATATGTTACTGTGTTAAAAAGTTAAAATTGGTTTACTTTTGGCCAGTTTGTAAAGGGAAGAGCAAAAAGAGTCATGACATTTAGATATCTGAGTAACCTATTTACATCCAGGGTCAAAAATTGAAAGTTTTGAAATATTTGAGTAAAAAGGTTAATCTAATCTTCTATATCCTATTACTACATAAGTTGTAAAATGCCCTTTTAAGACTAAGTGCAATGAGGGATTTTTCTCATTTTTATCTCACAGCTTAACACAATAAAAAACTAATTTTTTTACTAAGCCCAATCCACTACACAATGTGAGATATCTATGTAATGTAAAGTTTTATTAGGTACAAAAATTGGTATCTAAAATTGTACCATGTATGCAGTATAAAATATAGTAAACTTGCTGAACCTGAATGCTAGACCCATACATTTATGCTTGCTAATGGGTCTACAAATCACTGTCAATTGAAAAGAAACGTTGGTATAAAGGCCGACTCCCTCGTAATCTAAAATACCTGAATGCTAGACCCATACATTTATGCTTGCTAATAGGTCTACAAATCACTGTCAATTGAAAAGAAACGTTGGTATAAAGGCCGACTCCCTCGTAATCTAAAATACCTGAATGCTAGACCCATACATTTATGCTTGCTAATAGGTCTACAAATCACTGTCAATTGAAAAGAAACGTTGGTATAAAGGCCGACTCCCTCGCAATCTAAAATATACGTAAATTCTTTGCGTTTACATTTCAGAAACTTATCCATCAATTTAAAAATAATATTAATGACCTTTTTAAATACATCTGTATCATGATACAATTTTTTCTTAATTTAATATAAAATAAATATTTTTTTTTACTGTCCAGATAAGGAAGGCTGTGCAATGTGCAATATTTCTTTGGTGCATTTTTATTGTGGTATTTGACATGGTTGTAACATAATCACCTATCATAAGGAAAGATTATAATGAATTTAATAAATTTATAAAATTCATTTAACTGCTTATGTCGAATCAATAATTAGGCTCGGCAGTTGTTAAAAGTTCTTACATATAGGAAGAGTTGGTGGTCTATTTCTGAATAGGATTCGAGCTATATGTAATAAGAATATAGGATATGATATACGTTTGAGCGAGGTCCATGTTGAAGAACAATTTTAGTGGTCAGTAATGAATTAAAAGGAGGAATCAATTAAGGCACCTGGGATTTTTAACATGAGAAATTACAGATAGTAGTTTTAGTGGTAATAAAACACAATTACCATACTTTTTTCCAAAGTTTGAGAGGTGAAAAACTTATGATGTAGGTTAGTAACATATATAAGTGAAGATATTATTATTATTATTATTGAAGAAACCCTTTTTCATATAAAAGTGATGAGTACAAATGTAGACCAGTATGAAAAATATAACCCTATTATATTTGTTTATGATTTTCAAAATTGGATCATGAGACCTATCTGGTACAGGTTGAGAATATGTCACGACAAAACTGCAGAATTTTATTTCCCATGTGATTAAATTTAGTTTTGCCTGTAGTACCAGATGCAAGGTTAGAATTAACAGAGTAGTTCCCACATTTACTGTGAAATAAAATCTGCTTCTGGTCAATCATGATAACATAGCGTAGAGTTCGAGATAAATTACACCAGGTATCATCCAGTTCTCGTGACATGATACGATTAAGTAAGCCTAAACAGTTATATACAATTTTATGCAATGACAAGAGCCTAAATTCCATAAAATATAGTACTGTGTTAATAGTTCTATTTTTTAATTACAAAAAACTTAAATCATGAGAAAAGAGAAATACCTGTAAATTAAACTATAAATATTATTACTTGAAACAATTTAATTATGGATCATAATATAAGTATGAATAAATAAGAATGTATTAAGCTAAAAATTTTATTTGATAAAGTAAAACGGACTATGTCAACTTCAATGAAATTATCCTCCAGAAAGAGATATGGCATTAGTGTAAAAGGAAGGATTTCATCAGAAAATTTGAAAGTCTAAGTGCACTTTCTAAAAGATTTGATTTGGACGTGAAAGTAGATAAATTTATTATGCGTAGAGTGGTTGATTTCAAAGAAATAAAATGTTAAATCCGATCTATTAGGCTGATTTATCTCTTTACTTATATCTTAATTTTAAAGTGCAGTAAATATTTATTAAATTCTGTATCAATTTATCAATGAATAATTTGTAATTATTAATTATAATTATAAATAATTTCTTATATAAAAAACTAGATTTTGATATAACTGCTTTTAACTAATGCCATATTATTTGTAAGGTTGTAAATATTTTGTATACATTGTTATTATCAAACATATACTTAAGGATACAGTTATATAAGAATGATTTGAAGTTATTGGTTTCAAATGTGAAAATCCTGTAGAATTAAAAACAACCAATCATTGCGTACTTATTTCATGATGTTAAGTATTGAAAATTTAACGTGGCAACATAGGTAATTAATTTTCGATTTTATTAGTTTGGTAAAAAACTAAGGTTTCAAATTAAGATATTGACGCAGTGTTCTTTTATACAGAGGTACATATCTTAGGGCACTTAATATTTATACACATGTTAGGAGTATTTACACCCGTTTTGGAAAAAGAGTATTATTACAAACAGTCATTGGTGAGACAGCCAACTATTTAAAATTAAATTATTATATTTTAATCAGCATAAATTTGAGAAAGCATTGGAAGTAAATCTAATGTATTACTATTTACTTTATTATAGTAAATATATTAAGTTATATTTTTGTTTCTGAGCTTTTGGTAGTATAAATGATTTAGTGTAACATAAAACATTGCTTATGTAGATTTCTAATCTAATGATGTAACTGTGTTGGTGTAATTCAATCTGTATCTATTTATGTATCAGACCGACAGAGTAACATCCCTTTTTTAACCTCTAAGGTGAGAGGCTTATTAAACATAGAAAGCATATCTCAAGCAAATATTCCTATCAATAAATTAAATTAATTTATTGAGATTGAGTAGTGCAACAGTTATTATTTACTCAACAAAGGAAGAATTCTCTGGTGATATGAAAAACAGAATTTACTAAACAAACAACACCATAACTTATACAACTCAAATATTTTGGAATGTATCTGTATTTTTAATGTAAATTAAATCTGAATAGCACACATTTAGTTTGAAAAAAGGTTTTTGAGTAGATATAACGACAATAATCGAAATGTATGAAATATAATCTGCAAAGACAAAATTCACAGATGTAAATAACGAGAATCAGTCGAAGAATTTAGAAAGAATAAAATACACCTATTTAAATTCCGGGACAAATTAGAATCTAAAAAGAGTAACAGTATTGATCAGAAATATTGACAATATCTCCAAAAGTACTAAGGAAGAGTGAAGTAGGACAATGATGGCGTGAGACACCCTCCTGTAAGAGCATGTGGCGGTGAGAGCAGATGAAGTACGTCGTTCCCAGACATGTGTTTCTTTATGCTCAATGAACGCAGGATTATTCTATCGTGAACAGAAATGTGTTTTATATTATTCGTTTCCCCCTCATAAAAAAGAATGAATAAATTTGTATTTTTATTCGAGATATATAACAAAGATGTATTTTATATAATTATAATTTCTTTAGTTTTAAATAAGTATTATATTGAAATTATGTATATATATATATATTATATATTATATATATATATATATATATATATATATATATATATATATAAATATAAGTATATATATATTGAATCATATAAAAGTATATATATATATATATAAGTATATATATATATATATATATATATATATATAGTATATATTTATATATATATATATATATTATATATATATATATATATATAATCAGTGTAAAGGCCCTAATTGTTTTATTAGTTTTACATCTGTCCAAATGTAATATTAAGTAATCTTAAAGTAAAAAAAAATTACGTGGTGAAATAACACCATGCTATTTTGTAATGACCACGTTTTGTTAAAATACAAAGTACGTCAATAATGTACATGTTAATTGAACAATGCATAACGAAGCTTACTTCCACACTCAGAGATATTTCAGCGATGTATGTACGTTATTCAACGATTTTCAACACTTCTTTCTTCATACCAGCCATCATCGGAGAATAGCTCAACATTCTAACATTGTTAGTGCACTAATATCCCACACGTACTGTAACGAAGACATGCACGCCTTTAGATTAGACGTTGTAACTTAAATTGCTTCTGTGTCGAATATAAATGAGGTGGATGTAATTCCGTGAGGATTATCTTGTGTAATATACAAAGCACAACGTTATAAGATCATAGTCAATAAATATGATTGCTCTGTTTCATATAAACGTAAATGTGAATGAAAAAGAATTTAAGAACACTAAAAACTTGAAACTGATTTTACTATAGAACTGTTTTAATCATGAATATCATTAAAATATTTAACATCCTTTGAATAAAATCTTCTGTTTTCCTAAAACTGTATGTAGTTGGCCATCGGATTTATATAAGAGCATATTACAAGTACCTTGGCGTTTAATTTAGAATTAAAGTTTATATTTTTCCTTGATCGTTCATAAAATAATCCGTAGTAGGACATGTGTTCCGTAAACATCAAAAATGTTATGCTGAACCATTCAATGTATTTGTTAGTATTTCTTTTATAGTCTCAGTAGTATATAACCCTAGTTAAGTAAGAGCCTACTAGAAATAACCAGGCCTTAAATTTGTAATGAAATTTTACATACTTCTCAAATAATCTTGAAACAATCTGAAGTAGGTTAGTCCATAATTAGCGTTGGCTCACTCTAAGCCAATAACAAAGTAATTCAATTCTTCCACTTTTATATAAGATTTTAGAATTTCTTACATGCATTGAAAAGGGAATTGCATTTTCTGTATCTTCTATAAATATAGGTTCAAAAACAACTTATTTTTTCTCTATTAGTTATTATTGATGATGGGTTATTTGATTGGATTGATTAGTTTCGGATATATTGTCCACTAATATAAGTCACGCCAATAGACCTCTTGATTATATTTCATCATCTTCATTTTTAGCATACCATTGATATTTTGTTATTGTGGACAAGAAGATACATTTAAATAATAGATTGTAAGTCTTATGTTCTTGTTTAATTATAACTGTGAAAAATTTTGAAAACTGAAATGAAAATATATGAAACCTATTTGCTTTTTACCTTTCAGCAAAATGATTTTAACGTAGCAAATTCACAGTAGACACTACTATGTTAGCTTATCTTGAATTGGAGAGATTAATATCATGGAAACAATTCATCCTGGTAAATGACGTCATATTTACACAGAACCTCGTAAACTAGATATACATCTACAGGACGGATGCAATTCCATTATAGTTGTAATAACCTTTAATGTATGCCTTTAATAACTTAAGGAAAAAATTTAGAGATTTAGCCTCGAAAAGAGTTATTAAGGCAAAACTGTACAAAAGTAAAAAGAATTAAAAATTATTAAAAAGGTTTATTATTATATACGTAATTTAATTTATACGTTTATTAGATCTCTTTAACGAAGAGTTTTAACATTTATAAAGTGCATACCTTTTATAAGGGGAGTCGGTTAACCCAAAGGTTAAACTAGTTCGATATTGTTTTTTATCGCTCAAATTTGTTTCAAATATATTTAAAATAGATTTAAAAAAGGTTTCATGCAAATCTGTTGAATATAACTCATTTTATAAATTATTTTCAATACTTAACAGTGCGCATAGATTTTTGATCGACTTTGTTGGATGAAACGAATTTTCATGTCACCGTCTCATTTTTTGTATAGTACTGACTGTTATTATTAGAACTTAATTAATAGTGTTGCAGTAATTATATTTTTAGAAGTTTGTATTAACACTCTCTAGTTCTGTATAGCTTGGTCTGTCAGCTGATGCAAATATTTGTGTTGTTTACAATGTTATTTTACTGTGACATATTTTGTTGTATTTCGTTACAAAAGTATTGTCATTCTTTACTATTATTGCATTTATTTTGTGTTTTAATGTTATAATTTTATAAAGTGCCTAGAAGTAATAGAATATTTATGTAAACGACGTAAACCTATAAGTTTAGGAAACCGTAAAGTGCAATTAATCCTGGAAGATATCCTAGCCGGGAGTGATTGTGGCTCTTTAGAAACCAGCCCTAGGCCTACACCTGATGCGCCTAAATGAAACTCTTCAAGCAAGAAGAAAATTAATAGAAATTTTCCAATGTACCAGGAGTTTTTATGTGATGGTTGTTTTTATTATTTGGTTACTTTCAATACCATTCAAAATCTACTCGTTAAAGTAGCTGTATGTAATACCTGTGGTTCGAAACTTTCTCTTGGCAGCAAAGGTAGGTTAGGCCTAAGCGTTGGTAGCTGTAATCAGTGTACAGAGGAAATGAAGAGCCCTATCGTGTGTAATGGTAAAGCTGAACTCAACATTAGGCTAGCTTACGCTGCTCGCTGTGTAGATTTAGGCGAGCAAGGTGCACGAACATATTGTGGTATCATGACCATGGCTCCTCCGTCTCAGTTCAGGTATTACACCAATGTTTTGAGCCAGGCCATAAAGGAAGTCAGCCTCCAATCAATGCATATAGCAACTGAGGAAGCTGTAGAGGTAGAAAATAGTGAGAATGACATTGTAGATACTGATAATAGAGATATTACTATTGCGCTCGATGGCTCGTCGCAGAAACGTAGTCAACAGTCACTAAACGGAGTAGTAACAGCATTTAGTTTGTCCACGGGTAAAGTAGTTGATGCACAAGTACTGTCCAAACACTGTAGATGTCCTAATAGATCTAAAAAAGAGCATACGCCTAACTGTGTAGAATATTACTCAGGATCTAGTGGAGGCATGAAGGTGTCTGGAGTTGTAGATATTTTCAAGAGATCTCAAACTGTCCACAATGTTAGATATAAGTACTATCTTGGCGATGGAGATACATCATCGTACGCTACTGTGTCACCACTAATGCCATATGGCTCTGAATTTAAAATAGAAAAGCTGGAGTGCGTTGGACACGTCCAAAAGCGAATGTCAATACGACTACTGGCTTTGAAACAAAAAAAGGGCAACCAAAAACTTTCTGATGGCAAATCAATTGGCGGCCGAGGCAGACTTACTGGTGTTGCTATAAAACAAATAGCTATTTATTATAAACTTGCCATTAGGAGGAATACAACCAGCCTGCAACAAATGTAAACAATTAGTATGGACTCTCTTTTTTCATTTAGTTTACAGTAATGAGGAACCGGCGCACGCGCTTTGCCCAAAAACTGGTAATACCTGGTGCAAATATTGGCAAGCAAGTTTGAAGAAACAAAGGTACGACTACAACGCACACATCCACCTTCCCACGAGTATCATGGATGTAATCAAGCCATTTTTCAAAGACTTAGCTGCACCTGCATTACTCAACAAATTCTACATGGTCCTTGAACAACATGATTTTGTCCCGCTTTCCTAAAAGAAAATGTGTTATGTTGAAGCCTCTAGAAACTGGTGTGCATGAAGCCTCAGCTTGTTTTAACCTGGGCAACTTAGCTAGGTGTAAAATTCTAACTAAGTTAGGCATCATTGCTGGGGTTAACTGTGTGAGTGCGCTAAAGAAACTAGTTTAAACTAGAATTGCGAAGGCCGAGAAAGCAGTTAGTGAAATTGAGAAGAAGTGCCGGCAGAGTACAGTATTGGCAAGAAGGAGGCTAGAGGATGAATATGAGGATGAAGAGCACCCAAACGATCCATCTTATGGAGCAGGAATGCACTAAGGTAGGTGTATGTATAATTATTTACTAAGAATAATTTTTAAACGCGATTTCCGGAAAGTTTACTTTTTTGCACTTATGTACTATTATCTCAGGAACTACTTAAGATATCTCAATGATTTTTGTTTTGTTTTGTAGAAAATTTAAAACTAAAAAGGTTTTTCCGGCAGACGTTAAAAATATTTATAACAAACAAAGTTATTACAGTTTATTTACTATAAAACATGGTTTTTAAACTCTTATTTTTAATAAAAAAACTATTATTTTTATTTTTTTTATTTCTTCGAGTCAAACGATTAAGAAAACTTCAATAAACAGAATTAAAACAAAAATTATTTTGATACCATAAACGGTTCCTAATATAGAGGTACGGAAACTTTTATAATTTAACATAGGGTTAGATTGGGTCAACCGACTCCCCATAAACTAACCTTGTTGCTTCTTCGAGGATTGGATGAATAGCTGTTTGCTAGGTTACTCTTTACTGCCCTCTCGACAACTTATGATAAAACATTTGGTTTTTTAGTACATTTGGCGTTCTTTGAAGCAGGAAAAGTGTTGAGAGATGATGAAAACTAGTTTTAATGCAAATTAATATATGTACTTATGAACAATTTATAATAGTTAAGTAGGTTGAAAATTTTACAAAGCATCAAAAACTGATATAATACATGTTGGTTTTCCATTACTGTTATAATCATATAACTTTGAATACTAATTATTATTATTATCACTAATTTTTATTATTTTCTAGGACAATTTGGAAGCTTTATGAGAGATTTAGTTAAAAAAGAAACTATATTACTATAAGGTAGCTTACATTAAACATTGTTTAAAAAGAAATACAAAGTTTTATTGATTATTTAGAGAAATGCAGTTTAATCTATTACATTAAACTTTATCAGAATTAATGAAGTTTATTTTGAGTATAAGTGCATTTTCATTACTTCGAAAATTCATTTAAATTTTATTTTCTAAATTTTGCACTATTATATATTTTAGTTCCTACATGGTTATTAGACTGGAAATCAAAAGCTAATTTGCGATTTTTAAGCACACAACTTGCTTCTTTTTGAAATAAATAGAAAAATTATTCCTAATTAAGAAATCGATAGAAAACTGTGATAGTGGAGATACCAATGTAAAGTTGTGAAAGGGGTAAAAATATGTGAAACAAAAATCTCCGGCTTGAACCATATTTTTAATAGCGTGAAAAAATTATCTCCATCAGACGACTATATAAAGAGCTGACCGTGTGGTTAGCTGAAGTAACTTATTCATGAAACAGCCGATAGATTTTAAAGGACGCAAGTTAAGAAAAGGGGCGGCTAACGATAAATGTCTATCTCGCTAAATTTCGCAAATCTATTTCAGGAAAATCAGATTGAGTGCTGTTAAAAAGTAAATTAGCTCTCTGCTTTTAGACCAATTGTATTGCTTTGTTATTATAAGGTATACGTTACATTAATCAATTCATTTAGTTTTTATTCCTCTACTAAATTTTGAAATATTTATGTGCAGCTAACCTTCTTTACACACAATGGCTGGCATATCACACAATGCACCACTGAAAACTTTAATCGTAATCTACTAATACAACTTTGCAATGAATTAGATTATAATTGAACAATTTTGTAAACCAGTCTACAGTTCAATATTTTTGTATTTAATACAAAATACGCTTACAACATATGAATCTGTAAAAAACGATAGTGCCTAAAATAATCGGGACGGGATCTGTAGTACATTGTTTATCGGTAACCATGGAAACCAAAACAATACAGATACACAATAGATGCCAGCCACAGTCGGGTAATAACGGCACATTGTGGCACATACCAATGTAATAGCAATGGCGCCCCTTGCATAATACAGTTATGGCGATTGCAGCTAATTATAGTCCACAGTAATGGTTCTGTGTATTTCAGCCAAGGTCCTAATTAGGTCATTCTACACCCGGAACTTCTTGATTTGAATAAAACACTATTATAATACTTATAGTAGTATATTTTGTTTATGAATACATAAATCTGGGTGTTAATAAAAATTAAACTACAGGAATATAATTCTTTGGCCAGTAACAGTTTTAAATTTAACTATTTGATCTAAAGTGATTTATAAACGGTTAAGCAGCATAATTCATTAATTTAATACGATTGTGCTTTGATGTCATTAATGTCCATGCTTCTAGTAATGATTTAACTACTGTACACGTTGTATTACCAAATAGATCTTACTGATTGTCTTAACTGACAAGCTCAGTCTAACTTATTACTGAAATTTTTTTATAAATTATTAGTACAGTGGCGTGTTGGTTTAAGAACGTATAATATTTTATTAACATTCATCAGATATAAATAATTGCACAGACTACAGCCATACAAAAACATTCCAGCTCCTATCACTGTCAATTATGAATTAACTATTTATAATGATTAGGATTACAGAATAAAAAAAAATTGCTGTCCGTCTTGATGATTGTGCATCGCTTTTCGTATCAGATGAGATAAAAATATGAGATCTAAAGAGAGATCTAAACAATTTTGGAAAACTTCTCGAGCCTGGATTCTTCCGGTTGCTGGCTGACTGTGAAGATTTAGAGTTCTCAAATATCAAGACGCTCAACGCTTCTAGATTTCAGAAGCACCAAATGGCTATGAGTTTTTTTGCAAGAAGAAAGTTGAAAGAGGTCCCATATACTCATATATTATATTGTAGGTTAGTATAAAAACTAAAAACCTTGTAATACCTACAAAACCTATCTAGACATCTGATGTTATATGTCCTTAGGGGAGAAGAAGAATTCAGGCGTTAGAAGTTCTTTGAGGAAAGCAAGCAGAACCCTTGTAGCCGCAAACCATGATAACCTTAAAAGTAATTAAAACTACTTATGCTACTAGATGTTTGGAATTTTTGAGATTTTTGCTTACTGTATGTTTATTGTAATAACATGAATATTTTAAACACATACATACAATTCTTAGTTATAATTGATAAAAAATATTTATTTTTTTTTACTGTGCAAAAAATAACAATCTACTTATTAGCATACTAATGTATCGATGTTAGATAAATCACTGCAACGGCTAGACCATGTATTTGGACTGAGCACACGATATACTATTTTTGTAGCTGAATAATTATTTAAATCCATCATGAACAAAAAGATTTCATTCCAGGTAAGAATGGGGGTTAGCTGTAGTATGATTCCACCGCTGCAGAGGTTGCGTGACGTAGCGGCTGGTGTCCGTGTCCCAATTATAATGGACTTTCATAAATCAACTTTTCACTTCCCTTCTCTTTCCTCATTTTCTTAATGCACGGTAACCAACAAAGTGAAAAATTACGGTTAGTCTTGTAATGGATGTAGTTTACTTACCCCATTAATCACTAGGCGAGATTGTCGTAATTAAGAATAAAAGAGAGTTTGTCACGTATTTTAAGAATAATGCTTAAATTATATGGCTTAAAATGAAAGTTATAATTAGCTCTACATCCTTTAAAAGTTACCATTATTCAATTAAAAAAACATTGCCATATTAGATGCCGTGTACGTATCGACAGCTTTTGCATCTCTTGTCAACACCTGATATTAGTTAGTTTTTAATAAGTTATGTCTAAGGCCAAGCAAAATAGTTATACACAAAATTGATGGAATTTAAACTTCTCATTATTTCTACCTAAAAAATGGATTTATTAGTTTTTTTATCTAGTCTATTCACTGTTAAATGAAATGTAAAAAATTAAAATAGATTTAGAGTAAATTGACAGGTAAGAGAAAGAAGAAATATACTATTATTTTAGTAGAGTCAGACTGCAACCTTGGGGTTTACAAATTTCATCGGAAAAAGAAGTAAGACTTTTTTATAGACTGATTGATTCCTTTATTAATATTAGACAAACATGTTGAAATGATAATTATAAAATTTGAGTATAAGGTAGTCTTTTTTAATATAGAGGTACTAATAGTATATCATAAAATATATGTAAGAAAGTGTTATAAAACACTTTCCTTAATGCAATTTTGTAAAGTTTTAACCTGTTTCAAAGTAAACTATATAAACTATTTCGACATAATTATCTAATTAAGAGTATTTTTAGGCATGTTGTTTGATGTTTTCATATGAAAATACTGATCTGGAAAACACGTGTATTTTTTTATTCACTAACTAATATTATAAGAAATCTTTGGCCTGGGAGGGAAAAGCTTCAAACATAAATTTCGAAATATTTCTTTATTTTGTATGTATATTACGTAACTATCCCGTAGAAAGATGTCAATGGTTATTTTGACCAACAGGTATTAAGAAAGTAAATATCGCGTTGTAAAAATGTATAAAATGTGCATGGTCAATTTTAAATACTGAATGGATAAGTTTACACAATATATATTATTAAACCTGTAGGTATACTAATGAATTAAAAAATCTAGGATATATTTATTTAGTCAATAAAAAAATTATTAGACAGCGGATCCGAGTACTTTGCCTATACACGTCTAATAACATATGCCTTTAAAGTTTTTTTAGTGCTAAGTTATTCCTCAATATTGTATTCCCCTAACTATAACTTAGCCAAGATCACTGATTAAAAAGTCTTCAAGTTACGAGTAAACGTTATTTTTGTGAGTTGAAAGTCTATTTAAGTATGAAGCAAGGTAGTTGAGCAATTTTAGTTTGTAAGAGTTATGCATTTTGTGACGTATATCTTAGAATACGGTACGGGTTTCAAATAAACATAATTTCTAAAATATAAAATAATTTTAAAGGATCCTCAGATAGTAAAAATAAGTTTGTGTCTACCTATCTACTTTAACATTAGAATTTAGGAAGGAGTGTTATTTTTTTAATATTACACAAATATTGCTACGAATAAATTACTTATATACTTTTCCTTCCGAAGAACCGAAAAGTACAGATTTCATATAAGTACAAAGATAAGATTAAAAAATGTATATTTTTATTGTTTTTTGTTGCATGTTTTATCAACTTTGTTTCAATTATTCTGATGGTCATACTAATTTTACCTAAATTCCTAGACTACTAATAATTGTTTTTATTGGCCAAACGTAACTTTACTTATTGTGTGGATTTAATAAGAAATAAATATTGTTATTATGTATACATTTGTAATAATATTTTTAAGTAAAAACTCAATCAAGCTTAACACCTTTATTTTGACATGGGAGATTGAGAAATTTTTAAAATGAATTATTTTGAAATATTTTAATGAGCTCTTACTTGAATAGTTTAATATTCATTTTCGTTGAAGATCGAAATCTAAATATCTGGCTTGGTTCCAAGGATTAGTGCCAAAGTCACGCTAACGAGCATATAAGGAGCCTCACTCCACTAACCAATACGATCTTATCTGCCAACCAAAGAGATGAATGTGACTAGTGTTTATAACGTATCACACCAGACATGAAGGTGGTAGCAATATCTTGCTGTATTTCACAAACATTGAGAACATTCTATTTATCGTTGTCTAGTGAACGTATTGATTGTAATGTTTAACATTAAGTTAAGAACAAAATTATAAAATGTTTTATAAATCATTTGTAGTCCGCAAGCCAAATGAAATTCTGCTGACAGTAAGGTGGTTGGTGTTTAGCTATCGAAAGAGTACTAACTTCGAGGTCCTAAAGATTAGGCACTTAAAGTTTTAGATGATTCTTACCAGATAACAAATTTAAAAAAAGAATATTTGGTTGAAAAATGTAATTACAAAAATTATTTAAAAATATAATAAAACAATGGAATATAGAAGGACCCACCTGAACTTAATGAAGAAGATAGCAAACATACATACATACATTTGAATCTACTGCCCATTTAATTTTTGACACGAAAGGCAATATTATTGGTATAACGTGAACAAATATACAAAGTTTAAATCTATAATAGCTTGATTTAAAGAGATATAACTCAGACCGACAGGTGGATAGACATAGAGACAGACTGTCCTTTGACACCATGATCGATTACGACTTTGCTTGGTAGAAGAATCACCAATGTACGTGTACAAAGAGCTAAGTGTATAGGATCCTCCTAACAAAATTACTGGACAGGAAGACGGTTAGAAACACAACAAGCCATTTTAATAGGACTCTGTCGTGTCTTTCATAACATTTTACATAAATAAATGACGTTGTTTGGTTGTTTGATTTGATCAATATTAGTATTAAAATTATAGGATTTTCTATTCCATTGCGTAAACCAGTTCAAAATAATTGTTCATACGTATATTAATTACCTCATAAGATAACAAAACCTACAAAGTTTTCAACCAATGCTGTCTAGCTGTTTCAATACGCTGAATGTATCTAACAGACGAGAAGTATAAATAGTTATAATATAGTTATAAATGGAACATTTATGTAGTAAAGTCTTTTTTAAATTACTGGTCTTCTAATTACTAAATTCTATATACTGAATATATAATGTACTAACGATTGAAAGAGAGAAATAGAGAGCAGTCAATGTTCCACAACAGGGTCATCGCACCTTGGGTCGTAAAACATATGTGTTGGTAATAAAACACCTTTACCTTATCTGTTAACAACCCACTTTCTGTTACATGGATCTCGCTAACACAAAACAGTCCAATATGTGAGACATTTTATTTGTTAATTTTATTATATATATTATATATATATATATATATATATATATATATATATATATATATATATATATATATATATATATATAAAACAGGTTCCATTTAGTGACAATATGAATTTATATACGAAATAAATTATATAATTAGGAAAGTTATTTATAATTTACAAGTCACATTAATCCTTACAGTTATGCAATAATACCGGGTAAAAAAATACCCCCAAACGTGAAATACTAAGGTCCAGAAGTATTCTTCCTATTTTAGTTCAGATAAGAGAGTTCAAAATCTGTCTAGTTATAAATCCTAGATATTCAGCTAAACACACAAAACAACGTAGACCGGTGGTCACCTGTTTAAATAAAATTTGTACAAACATAATTCACCTTAATTGGTCAGAAATATTGTAACATAAATGAAATAGTAGGCAAGGATATTGTCCCAAGACATGCATATCTCTTAAGATAAGGCAATGTTAGTTGAAATAAGTATGACTTATCGGGTACGGCGAGCCAAGAACAGTTACATGTGCTAACACACTGCGTCGTGAGCCCTGAGCAGGGGTCGAGAGATATCGAGAAGTTGATGGGTGATCGGTTTTGAGTTGCAGTAGTGGTATTTTGCAACCACGCCACCCCTCACATCCCAGCATCCGGTACTGCTTCGCAGTAGTCCACCAGTATTAATATCATAATAGAACTCTACAATTTTCCTCTGCTTTTAGAAAAAATAACAACTTCGTAGTATTTCTCACAGTAATTGACTGAATATACACATAACATAATAAACATAAATAACATTACTGGGACATAGACACGTGTTAAAATTTAACTGTGTTTATTAAGTAAGCAGTGTAATACAATACATTTAAATAGTAGGTGTGAAAGCAATGGTTGTCCGATATACTAGTCATAAGACATAGAAATAATTACATCTTGGAAATACCACAGTAAATTGTATGTTAACGTAAACTTGGACATTCCGATTTAACAAAACACATTTTAATTAACAAGAATATTTGAATATTAATAATTTAATGGTTACTTATATTGACTGTAGATGATAGTAACACAAATAAGTATAGTACCAAATATACGTTATTTTAAATCAAACAACTAACAATTTACAGTTTTTTTACAAATAATAAAACGTTTAGATAAATAAAGCGGAGGTTTACTATTAATCAAATGGGCTGTAACTATTTTGAAACATTTTAACAAATAAAAGTATTTCGTTCAGAATTTAATTTATAGAACAAAACATTAATCAGCTATTGCCAAGTTTTATAATAAGTCATGGTTTAATATACTGTAAAGTATATAGCTAACCATAGGGAGTGGACCTTTAACTTTATTTTTTAAGATATGGAAAATTAAACAGGCAGAAGAGACGAATGGTCAGTTTGTATAACGTATTGGCTATATTGACGCCAGATAGAATTTCTGCAGCGCCTACGCGGAAGAATAGGCAATTTTTGCAACCCTGAAACTGTTAGAGGAGTATCGAGCCACGCCATGCGTGCTTCCAAATTAAGTTGTTTGTTGATCAGGCCAAAATATTGATCAGAAGCCAAACAGATTACGGAAACGGCTCCAGGATTTATAATAGTAAGCTATCAACACTAACTTTTGGCTGAAGAAATATTATGTAACAACTATTAAGTTACCAAAATCTTATACAATTGTAATAACGTAGATTTTTTTGGGTCTGTTCACCTATTGGATACTATCTATTGAATAAGACTTAATGACGAATTATTTTGAATATTCTACATTAGGAGTATACATATTTTAATGACTAAGTAGGTAAAAATTATTAACATTTTTGAATTTAGTGCAAGCATACTGTAAATCTGAGTAATTGGCATATTAATATCTTAACTAAACAAATAAATTGTGTGACAGTAGAAACTTTAAAAATATACAAATCTTCTGATGAAAAATTCGGGGTTTTACCATGCTGACTTTTGCAAAGAGAATAGCATAGCTAGCATATTATTAAAAGTCCTCGTTTTCTTTAAGGGGTACTCAACACCAATTTTGGCGTTACAATTACTTTGCTGAAGGTACCTTCAAATTTTCAAGCCTATAGCTCATTTCATTAAATAAACATATTGCAATTCTACGTCACATGTTAAAATTCAATATAAATATACCTATTTTTTTTTTTTAATTTATGCATTTTACGATTTGTTTTGCTATCATGATTGTCTATGCAGTGGAACCCATTTGTTTATCGTGGCTAGAATATAAATTAAACTTCATGTAAAGTTTCAAGACCAAAGGGTAATTGGATCATGGATTTGAGTAATTTGCCCACAGATAGAAAGACAAACAGACATCAACGATATACTTCGAGCCCTTTGAGGTATTGGCTTCACTAACGCTCAGCCAACTAAGATAAATGAATTGATACGAAGAAATATAAAAAAATAACATTCTTCAGCAAATCATTTTTGTAGTCGAGTTTAGTCTCCTAGCCTGGCTGGGGTGGTACTCGAAGAGTGTGCAAATGTAAAATTCTGTCGCACATTCTTCAACTGAGTATGTTGTAACACAATGAAAGCTAAAATATCCTCCTTTGTTAAAAGTTCATTTATGACAAACAGGATATTCTAGATATTTTACATCTTTCAGTGATACAACAAAATCTGTAACACAAACATGTTACTGATTTTTTTCTATTAGCTGAACTCTGCTGTTACCTGTGTCTGAAGAGACGAATAAAAGTCAAAACATCTGTAATAGGCGGAGTGTCTCTTGCTTCCCGCAAACTTGATTTCGCAAGAAAGCCAGGTGCATAGATTATAGTATCATTATAAGTAGAAACATTTCTAACTAAATACACACTAAAGGTCAAAAAGAATTTAAAATTTACTAACAATGTTACAAGATCTTTTATTAAAAAATAATTTGATTGAAATACAACAATATTTGTCTACAAAAGCTTATTACAATCCAGGTCATAATATACACATTATTTACAGGGAGATTATGTGTAAACGCTTAGCTACCAAGCAAATTAGTTGCAATACTGGGAAAACAATATTACATGTATGCCAATACAAGACCATGCATGTATGCAAGTAATATATTATAAATAATTGAAACCGGTCAACGAAAACAACATACAAACAAAAAATGAATATTTTATTGAATCCATTTAATTTAATACACAATTTCATATCCTATGTACATGAATGCGGGAGACACGTTACATGTTGTCAGGTCAATTGACGTCTGATGGAAGTAGAGCGGCGACAGAATTTAATTAAGTGCTCCATTGGAACCAACCACATCGCATGAAATATAGTCCGAGCCTTCTCCAGTTCTAAGGGCGTTTGATATATAAATTCTATAAGAGAGTATTTGTACATAATCTATTCAGTATACTAAATGGATTAAACTTGGCAAGAACATTTTGTATTTAGAAAGATATGTTAAATACATACTTAATATTGGAGATTAATGAACAGTAAATAATCGCACCACTAAGATTCAGTCACGCTAGCTGAGCTTGAAACCTCACTAAAGTCAAGTAATTTTCTGGTCCCACGCTAGTTTGGATTTTAACCATGTTTATAAAAAAGCCCAGAACAGGTTATTGCTGGATAAACACTACGGACTCTGTAGTTTAGTGCTGAGCACACTAAGTGTGCTCAGTGAGGTAAGTCTTACCTCACTTACCTGGAAGTACGATGTTTAAAGCTGGCGCTTCATATTGAACTTCATTTCTTAAATGCAAGTATTTCATTTACGAAAAATTCATTCCTTCGACTTGAAATATGTATTAGTTTAAATTATTTTCATGTAAAATAGTTGTTTGTTCTATAAAAACAAGATTTCTGTCTTAAGTATATAGTTTAATTGAATATTAAATGCCAATAGTGATAGTAGTTAAAAATATAGATCATAATTTTTAAAACAAAGATTTATTAATTTTAAAACGAATTATTCGTTATTTTTGTAAAAATGTTCAAGTTGTTTAATTCAAAATTAACAGTTGCTTTAACTAAAATATATTATGTTGACGTGCATAACATTTTATAAAAATGCTTGATTATAAAGGAGAATGAAGATACTTGGCCCAGAAAGTACTTGTACAATGAATATAAATAAATAAAACAGGTAAAAAAATCACTTATATTAACAGGTATTCATATCAAATGATGCTTTTGTTCGTTCTGTTTTTACACATGACTTATAGTAGCGAAAGTCACGGAGGCCTAGCCGGACTGCTTTGTATGCATGTAAATGAGGCTTTTATGGAAAGCGCCTCAGCAGCCTATCCTTGGTGGGCACAGTAAGGCAAATATCCTGGACAGTGGAAAGTCAATGTTAAACGTTGGTGACAACATTTGACTTCCGCACATACTTGAGTTTTGAATCCTATTTATTTTATCTGAACTTTTATGAGTTAATCGCTTCTACAAAACTTAACTCACTAAACCAAAGTGTAACTGTAACATGTGGCATGATATTTGGACTAAGAATAAATTAAAGGTGTTTTGAAAATGGTTTTATATGTATATTTATAATTTTACTCAACACTTCTATGATGGTGTTTGTCAATCCAGAAGATTATGTTAGGAATTATTTATCACTTAACTAGTTGAAGAAATTTATTTTTAACTCTATCAGTGGGATGTAAAAAACTATTTTCGGTACGATGTCTTTATGACTACCCAATCGGAGGGCATCGCAAGAATGAAGTACGCTGTAATCAGAAATGTTTACTTTATTACCTGTTATGCGACACGTGGTTTAACGTACACTTAACTTTTATATTTATTTGAATAGCGAGCCTTGTTGAGTAAATCAACATAGCACATCTTTTTAACGCATAAATATGTCATTCAATAAGATTTATCTAGGAGCCAGTTGCAAAAATAACAACCATGCGAGTAGCCAGCAGATTTTCTGTTATTTTATTATAATTAAATACTTGATATTACAATAAACGGATCATAATAATATTTTTGTAAAAGGGACGGCAATTTTTATTGTTTAACTACAGAAAGGCAAGGTAAACGATAATAAAAAACTACACGATATGGATAACCTTATTGTACTACACTATATGGTAGTGCAACAAATGTATTTGATAGGTGAAAATAAACAGAAAATATAATCGAGCAGTAATTAAGTGGAGCCGCGTGACAAGTTCTATTCAAGGTTACTGGGTTATAATTAGAACAATGGCCAAACGACATGACATGACATTGGATGGCATATAATATGACGGCGTTGTATCTTAGGGGCACGGCAGGCATGGCAGGACGTCCGAGATGCATATTATATATGGGAAGCGACATTACATATGACGACATGGCATCCAAACGACATCACATATGAGGACAAGACGCAGCATTACGTCTAAACCTCACGACCAACTGAATCTACGGGCACGGCTTATTCCGTGTGGTACAGGGAGTGTCTTACTGGTGTGAAATTATTAAAGCATATTTGATATTTCTAAGATACAATTTGCATTACCTGCTATAAAAATGCACCATTTTTATGCACTAACTCATTATATTACTTTCATGTGTTTTTAGAACGATATAAACGGTTAGAACTTATCTAAACTTACGTGAGTAAACTAAAAGATATATATATATATATATATATATATATATATATATATATATATAGTATATATATATATTATATATATATGCTTTTTATTGGTACTTGTTTGATGTTAGGACTGATGCCCGTAAAAGTATTTAAACGTTTTTAAATTACCTACTTCTGGATTGCCATTCTACACTTCACCGTCAAGTAAACTTACTTTACTTGCCTTAAAAACAGGATTTAAGCTCTCACATTTTGTGTTACAATCTTATATACTCTCTGCATAGAACATGCTTGAAGAACTTAGAAGCATTTACCCGAGGAATTGGTTTACTAAGTTCAACAATAAAAACCCTGTGTTAGAAATAAAATTAATTCCTGACAAAAATTGATGACTTCATGAACAAAGAAGATGATCAACCTACAAAAAATGCTTAGAGGGCTGTGTGAAAAGACAATAGACTCGAACATTGACTTTGATATCAGACGCCGAATTATTTTAGAATTACCTCCAAAACCATATTACTTTCATCAGACCAATACATCCGCACAATAAAACACGTGATTATCATGTTCCTGTAGAAAACCACCAGTCTGATTGTGATCCATTGTATAATTTCTGGTGATTCATGTCGACACAATCAACCATTGTTGAAGATAACCATGCTAACCATTGAAAACCTATCTAATTATGACCTTTCTGGTGATGAAATATGTGTTTTGTCAAAAACGGTGTCTCACTTTTGTCCCTACAACACCGAAATTTGAATCAAATTAGTTTAGTCGAAGGACAACCTCTCTATAATATTTTGCGCGTTAAATGTACGCAAACAAAACCCACATTAAACATTATTTTTCAACTCAGGGCGAATCTGAACCTTCAAACTACCTGAGTGCTTGGAAAAATTTAAAGAGCAAAAGTGACTGGGAGCCTCCACCTTTATCACCTGATCATCCCGTTGAGCAATTTATTAATGGTTATCCTCTCAAATTTGTCAAGCTCATCTTTCCAAAATTCGCTAAAATATAAGAATAACTTACAAAAAATGAAATTAAAGCTATTAAATAAATCGCTCAAAAACAATAACGATATTATTATTCTACCAGCAGACTAGGGTAACAAAATTTTAATTCGAAACATTAATGATTACATGTAACGAAGTACAGAGACAACTGGCTGATGATTAAACTTATCAACTGCTCGCAGACAGATCAACCAACAGAATTTAACGAAACCATTAAAAACGTTTTTGGAACAACGATGAAAAAAAAGACGAAGATTTATCACAGGGCAGAACTATAAGCATTCTAACACCAAAATTCTCCAGAACACCAACATTTTATACACTTCCGAAAAATTCATAAGGATGTCAGACCACCTACCAGGACGTCCAATTGTTGCCAGTTATGGAAGGGAAGCCCGACTGAAAGAATATCAGGTTACATTGACGACCAACTGCCAGCCTTTTTGTAAAACTACTTCCATCTTACTAATGATTTTATTGCTAAACTCTCCCCAAATTACCCAACCTTTACCAAAATAATTTAATCCTAGCCACAATTGATGTCAAATCACTATACACCAACATCCACATGATGAAGGCAATAAACGCAACTAAACATTTCCTTGATACTTGATCAGTAACATTCAAAGCCCTCTACTTCTTTCCTTTTAACACTAATAGAGTTTGATCTCAACAATGAACTGTTTTAAATTCAAAGATGATTTCTATTTATAAAATAAAAGGTACAGCCATGGGAACAACGAATGGCACCCTCTTATGCAAAATCTTTTTATGGGCTTCTTTGAACAAAGTTTCTTAAATACCCAAAATAAACTACCTCTGATCTGGTATCGTTACATAGATGATATTTTCTTGATATGGCAACATGGTGAAGATCTCCTTAAAGATTTTCTATATTCCCTAATACAAATTTTAACATTAAATTTCACTTGGAAATATTCCCACACATATCCATTTACCTTCCTAGCTGGTTGATGTGATTGGTTTAGAAGAAGGCTTTCTTAAAACAAAAATTCACGTTAAATATACCAACTACTTATGAATTACCTAAATTATACTAGTTGCCATCCTAACACATGTAAAAAAAAGTATTCCAAAAAAAGTTTAGAGCCATTCGAGCAAAGAATTTATGTAGCAAAGAGTCCTGATTTCACAAATTTAACAAACACATTCAAAAATTTAAATTATCCCGACAAACTTGTAAAAAATCAAATTAATAGTTCAAAAAATTTCAATTACAACAAATCTTTCCCCACAGATGAACCTAAATTTACTACCAAACTTCTACCCCGGACTTAACAAAATGAACCACTATAATTAAAAACTGCATTCCATAATTCTACAGTCATCATCGGAAACTAAAAGATTATTATTTTCAAAACCACCTAGGTGCCATCTTTAGAAGGCTGTTAAAATCTTAAAAAAAATGATAATCCTCAAACCAATCTTAAACACAAAAATCGAGAGAAAAACTTTTAACGGTTGTAAAAAACCCTGTCAAAAAACTACGTTGCGGTACGTGCAAAATTATGTCCTCTAGTCAAAATTTTCAGTGGTAACATAACGAATAAAACGTATCCCAATTAAAGGAACAATTGATTGTAATTCAAATAATATAATATATCAGCTAAATTGTAATTTTTGTAATAAACAATATATTGGCCAAACCTCTAAAACCCTCTTCGTATCAGTATGACAGGTCTCCGTTTACAGTATTGTTCATGGAGATGACAACGCCCCTCGCTGTACATTCCAGAGAACATAATCAGGACAAAATTTGAAAAATGTTACAAATTAAAAAGGCATCAATAAATGTTCCATTGCATGCCAACGAAAATAGTAAAATAGGTTTTTGTAATTTTTAGAAAAAGAGCGAAAACTGCTCATCAACTTGTTTTAAGGTCAAAATTTTCCTTTCGGTTTGAACATCGTTAAATTTCTTAAATTTTTTATTCTTTGGTTATTTGTGATGAAACATCAGCTGTGAGGTATTTTTCGCCTGTTTATTTTTCTATTTCAGTTCATCTTCCTGTTTGTATTTAGTTAGTTTCATTATTTAATTTTTGTAAATATGGTATACACTTGTTATCTGAAGTAAGTATGCTGACATTACGTAAATTTATAAAAAGAGTTTACCAATATTTGGTTTTTTATTTTCTTACATGAAGAGAATACATATTGATATATATATAATATAATATATTATATATATATGGTGTACTATATATATATCCTCCAATTGGATTTTCTATTGTGTTATAATAAAATGCTGACAAATATGTTGATATATATTTTAGGCAATTTGTTAGCTAGGTTAAGGACAGGAACAACATAGTTCTTAATAAATAATATGAAAAGATACGTTTGTTGACCTTCATATTTTTATTACAGTAAGTGCTTAAATAAGTGAGTCATAACAGAATATTACTATAGTTTAAACACTTCCCACATAAATCAGTGCTGGCGTTTATATGTCCGTACTTTATTAAGTTCAACTTAGTGCCTCACCTTGATCCTTCATAAAGCCATAAAGCATAAATCACAAGAAATCCTTTGTTTTAACAAGAATTATAAAACTTTCTAAATTATGTTGGTAACAATGCCTAATAATATATGTGCGTTTCTATAAATATAAGCATTTACCTAAAGTACTTTCATAAAAATGTTGGTTTAATAAGTAGCATGGGGTTGGTTCCCTTTACTATATCGGTTTCTATATGCTTTGTTTAAAACCAATAAAATTAATAGGCCAATTCTATATGTACAATATAAAATTAAATTTCGGAAATATAAATAGTAATCATGAAAACACGAGTTTAGTCAATTTACAATGTTTTGTTCCTAGTTTTGTAACTATTTAACTTGTGTATGATTTGATATATTTATTTCTTCATAAGTGTAGGTACTATCTTAGTTACCATATTTAAATAATGTAAAATTTTTAATGGATGCACACATCTGTAAACCTAGTGTAATATTTTGTGTAAGTAATCTTTTTTTGAAAATCAAATCTGGTTACTTTAATAGCTTAACTAATATAAATAGTTTTAAACGATAAAGTTACCGATATTAATTATAGCGGGTAGTATTTATGAAAATAATATTTTCTCAAAGGTGCTTAATGTTGCAGCCGAACTTTACTGAAACAGTACAATTATTGTTGTGAGACCAACGTAACTCAGAAAGTTTTCTAATATCAGTAACAAAGGATTTCCTGGGATTTATACTTTATGACCTTATGAAGGATGAAGCTGGTGTTCTAGGGGAGACTTAATGAAGTGCAGAGACTTTTACGTTAGTGTTATGGTATGTGGAGTTTGTTCATATTTTAGAATTTTTTTATGATTGAGAATTACACCTTCATTTAAACGTAGTGTAATAGAAAATGGGAACATCAATCTTATTAATTTATATTTTAGTAGGGGCTTTCCCCATCCAACTATCGACAACTCCAGCTGTGTATGCTTATTTTTCATCGCCACATAGTTTGTGATATTAAACAAGAGACTGTACAGGCAACCTTCTTTATTTCAATATGCCTATAAAATCTTCCAACTTTTAAAAACTTTAGGACGTTATTTTCGGTCGAAGAAGTATAATGGATATTACTATTAAGAACTTACTAAAAAAATTCTACTGAAATGTTTTAATGTGCCAGTAAACGCGAGATGTGCACTTATAATTTGCAATTATTTCAATTTGCTTGTCGTTTAAAATAATATATTTTATGTATATTGAACATATTCATTACTTATGATAATACCTAAATTAGAATTTTATGAGTGTCCTTAATAAGGTTACAATCGAAACTCACCTCTCATGTGCTTAGATGATTCCTCAAGGAAACAAGATGAATCTGTTTTACGTAAACCTCTATATCACTCACTTGTAGAAACTGTGTAAGATAGTAGATCCGCTATCTAACGTGTGGGAGTATGAATTAAAAAAGGACGGCATTGCAGATAAAACGGTCTTATATAATCCATTCATTTCATATCCGATAATAACGCTTTTTAAGTTTATTTATGCTGTCATTGTTAAAATATGAATTATATTTTCCATATTGAGTATTTCCAAAAGTATAAAGACAAAGTTCAGATATGCTCAATATTGCAAGATACCATAGAATGTAGTCTTAAATCTCACACACACACATATTAATAGTCAGTATTTCTTTGTGTATTTGCTTATCGTTTTGAATAAATAACAGTCCAGTGGTTGAAATATATTACTAATAAGCAACTCCTAGAGAGAAAAGACAATAATTACATAATCAAAACAAATATTAGAAATGAGATAAAAACAGTTTATGTACACATGATGGCTAACCTTTTGAGTGTAATGAAAACGTTTTGCTCCTTGCTCTTATGCAAGAGTTTATAACACTTAAGACTGATTAATTATATTTTCTGTCTAAAATATTTATGAAATTAAAAACTATACATGTACAGCCTTCAATGAAATTTATATTATTTTAGACCTCGTAACTTATAGTATTTGTACATTTTCCTTATAACAACCAATACAGTTTATACCTTTTAATAAAATAAATATTAAAATTACCTGTCCATAAGGAAGAACTCAACCACATTGTTCAACTCTCAACAAAAAAAAAACAACCGATATAAATATATTGTCCATATGGCTCATACAAAAGATCCAAGCACATTGTGAATCCTCTATGTTCATTTCTATCGGCTTATTTCAATGTTACCAGTTATATAGCGGAATTGCTATAAATATTTTTATAAGAATGCTTCGATTACTCAACAAAACAATCAGCTCTCCAGAACTAATTTGACTCCATAAAGGGAAAATAGCCGATCACGATGGTAAACATTAGTTTATAAAGAATAATTTATAATTTGGTACTTAAAACTGACCCAAAATAAATAGTGTTTTTTCATTGACTAAAAGGAACTTATGTTTACCGTTTCAAGTACTTTTCTCTGAGCTTTACATAAGAGCAGACATACACAGATACTTCGATAATAACATTCGCAATACATAAAAAATGAGTTAACTACTATATATAACAACCAAAATCTAGTAATATGAGCAGAAAACTGTTATATTGTTGAAAATTCTAAGGATAAATTTACGATGAGAATAGGCTAGGGATCAATGCAGATTGTTCCACATAGAATAGAAATATGGTTGTGGACGTTTGTGGTCGAGAGCCGATATGGACGTTGAGAGTTTGGATTCTGTGTTCCGGATCTGTGATGGAACCTGGTTGGCTTTTGATTGGACAACATTCAATGGAGCAGTAGACTATTGTAGTCATGTCAAACAGCTTTGTAAAATCTATCCAAGTCTATCTTAAACAGTATATGCAAACCAGATATATTTCTTAGTATGGGCAAGTAAGTACTTTTCACTTCTATATTAAACGAAAGATATAAATATTCAGTTTTATACATTTTGTTATGTATTGTTCCGTTACGTTTAGTAATCTGAGCGTTAGAGAGGTAAACTTTATTGGCGGGAAAATATTTTTCTGTCTGTCTGTCCACAGGATATCACAAAACATTAAATTTAGCAAGAATTTTTATTTACGAGTATATGCACAGGCAAAGGCACAGAAGAAGTGAAGTTAGAATGTTAACTCTGTTATTATGGAAAACATTTAGCTTGATGATGGTAAATATCACTGAGTGAAATTTCGCTGAGCTCCATAAAGGAATACATATATTTCATACAAATATAGTACATTCCTATGACATTTCAACTGTGAAATCGTAATAAATTTAGCCTAATAAAATGAACTATAGAATATAGAGTTTTGCATGCAGACCTGAGCGTAGCCTTTGTTCCCTTTATTTATAAATTATAATAATATTTTTAGTGTAACTATAAAGCAAGCTGTTTTATGTATGTACTTCAACACAATCTGTTGCCCAAGGCTTCATTAAATAACACAATAATACATATGTGTTTCTTACTTTTAAGTAAAATCTTACCAACAAATCTTCCAAAGTTTATCGTACAAAGGCTGGTGTGCTCAACCGTAACCTTAGGTCATGTGGGTGGTTTGCGGAAAGTTGTCCTTTAGGACGTGGTCATTGTATCTTCAACCATATCGATAATAGTGAATTTAAACTATTAATTAATGTCATACAAATAGAGAAGTTTAAGATAAATAAGTAGTAAAGTCTCATAAGATATAATCTCTTCTACTTTATGAAAAACATAACTATTTAATAACATTTTCAATGTTTGTATAGTTTATTATATAATAATCACAACTCACCTGCGATTATTTTTATAGTTACGTGTTGTATTATTATAAGGTAGAGGAAATGAAGTTAGGATGTGAACACTGTTATTATGGAAAACATTTTTACATTGCAAAATGATAATAGGCCTAAAGAAATACTTGTTTTAAGCGTGGTGGATGTGATATTGGAAGTGCATATTTAAAATAAGAAGAAATGTAGGTACAATTCCAAATTCAAATCAATAAATAATTCAATATAGGATGAAAGTAGATATAAAGAAGGGTATAAGACAATAAGTTATTTGAATATAAATAGTATAATACTGCCACCAGGCACTCTATAAATGAAAGAGGATTCTCTATAAACTTTTTCGTACTAAACATCTTCATGAATGTTATAATTCGTTTGTAAAACAATGCTATTGTGTATATTGCTTTATAACTTACTAAATTTGTATATAAATGGTGTACACAAAATAAATTATATTGTATTGATGACATCGAAGCTAGACAATCATTTAATATAAGAATGAAAGTCTTTTCGTATAGTATTGTTGGTATAGTGAAATTAAAATGAATAATACTTTAAAAATACTTTTTTTATTATCAATTCAAAACTTTTGTGTTCATTACAACACTTTAATCTCTCCGGAATGTAGAGAAATGCATCTTTTTCCTACAGGCGTTTACAATTTATTATTAACCGTTTCACTCAAGCATGACAATGGCATATAATGGATCTGACGTTCCACAATTCTACATTTTTAAAATAACAATCTTAACGTATAATTACATTGTTCGGTCAAAATATGTTTTTGAAGCAAAGTAAATAAAAAAGCAATAAACACAAATATTCAACAACGTAGCACTGCCTTGCTCTGGATTCGAATATTGGTTTCGGATGAATAGGGAGGAAGCATTGTATCTTTGTCGAATATAACGAAAGTTATTTACGTTCTTCGCCTTTTCGTCTCGGAATAAAACATGTTTGTTGGCGTAGAAAAGTGATGTGACTGAGAAAATGGGCTTGGTAATTTATTTATTTATTTATATTTTATATATTTATATTATTATATTTATTTATATTTATATTTATTTATTTATTTATTTAATATTCGCGAGAATATTTATTCTCGCGAAGCTCCGATACGATGTATTTCATTCACACGTATTCGTACAATTCTAATTACTATTTATAGTTTTTTTCTAATGATAAATTAATCTATGGAATGTTTTACGTGTATTAAGATAACAGATCTTTCAATTTATCAATAGAACTCAAAAGCTCCAGGTTTTAGACATATCTATAAGTGCTTATATGCTTTTCAGACGCTATATTGTTTTTATACTTGATATTTTCAAATACATGTGTGTAAAAACATCTTTCTAATAATATTATTAAATTTGTCAATGTCTGAACTGTATATAAAGAGAGTGTTTAATTTCTCAGCAGCCTTTATTATAAACTTATTTTGATTAATTTATTTTATGGATATCGTAGAATCCGAATTACATTACAAATTTTTAATAATAGATATATTTTCAAAATTTACTTTCCATTATCTTCTTAATCCATTGCCTTGTTAGTTTTATTTTATCGGCTAATTAACGAAAGTAAAGTTTCCTCCCAAACTTTATGGGTTGGATCACCAACAGATTCATGTTTGTTTATTCATCGCAAGTATAAAGTAAAGGAGGAGATAAAAAGAAGGAGCAGCGAGCAATGCATTTATTATAGTTTAATTAATCTTTTTCTGTATGTTGATGCATTATAGAAATTTAGCAGAGCTATTATGATTCTTACCACTATTAAATATAAGCGTTGTAAGAAAACATTTTATTTAAACAGCTTGTTTGATTTCAACGATTTATTGTTGGTTCAACAAGTACTTTACTAGGATATTTCTTATAGCAACAAGTTCAACAAGCAGCAGCCACGCTTTTTAACAATTGTTATATTGTAGAAGTAAGAAGTTATGTCATCCTTTGAACAGAAATTACAGATTTTGTATACTAGAAAGCCTTAGTCACTTAATGTAAAACAAAGTATATTTTATTATAAGACACAAGTATGTTTGGCGTATCAACGTATTGTCCTAACATCGTTTCAACTAAAATTATAACGACTAATGGTTATCAAGCGTTAATTGCAGATAAAGGCTTTCATGAATTACAATTAACGTAGCATACTATATGAACTTCGCAATTAGAAGTCGTACCGTACTGCATTCTAATTGTATTGAGGTATAATCCATTCTTGTTACATCACTATATAGTAAGCATATTTCTTACATGTTTTTCTTGATACAACACACACAAATGTTCCTGTAAGTATCACAGTATTGTACCTAAAACAGTTCCTTGCAACAATATCATACGTTATCCTTTGAACAGAAAGAGTACTCCAGCTTCAATGACACTCAGCCAAATTACACATATGGTAGTACTCTATATTAGAACAAATTCTTGATTATGTAGAAACTAAGTTCCATGTAAACTTTAAAGTGCACATATGATATATTTTTCTAGATTCCTAATACATATTTATGGAACATATTGTGCTATTACGTCAGGATGTAAAAATGTAATACTGAAATATGAGAGTGTAATATCTGTACACAGTTGTTTTCATTAATTTATTCTGGAATTTTTTCGTTACCATTTCGTGCACATAAGACCAATGTAGTAATGTTCGCTAACTCTCAACCAAATGTCATTGAGTGAGATGTATTATCAATAAACTAGATGCGATCTAGATATGAATTAAAAAATAGTGCGTTGTAAGTTTAAATGCTAGTTTTTTAAGATAATATACGGCCAGACAAACAAATTCAACTGATATGCTTCGCTGTCACTTATTCCTTAAATATATACATTTTATAAGGATATAAAATAAAATGATATTTTGATGCTATCTGTTTTTAATAATTATGGACATAAGTAAAATTATTTCAAATACGATTTATTTTAGGATTGGAATTTATATTTTAGATATAAAAACTGTATTATGTTATTTGGTTTTGTAATAATGAAATAACAGGTAAAGTTTTAAAGTAATATAGTTTTCCAACTCATTTGGGGGTTCATGTCACGTTAAATCTAGCAACACATGCATGTTCATGAAATCAGCATTCCAGAACCTGAACTTTATCTCAATAAATTAACTTAGTGTTAAGTATAAAACAATTCTCATAAGCTGAATAATAAAGCAGGTAGTAAGTAATAACTTACACAATGTCAGGTGGTTAAGACATATATTGTGTTAAATCGTTGCATGAAAACACGCAACCAATATAATTTATGGTTAAACATGCTTCGTTCTTACAGTGACGTCATACAGATATTAGAAAAATTAGGTTTAAAAGTAATTACAATGCTAACTAAAAAAATTTATAGCTTAATTATTTGGTATTGTTATTTATCAATTGCTTCAAGTAAACATAGATATTCTTATAGCCCATTACACTTCCTAAAATAAAATAAAAAATAAAAAAAAAGATTAAATAATTAACTTGTTAACGCGTAATTTTTAGGTTAACTTGTCGTACAGATAATTCTAAGGACCAAATTGTTAAAATCAAAGAATTTAAGGTGATTTTATGGCCAAATGTGGTAATAATAGTCTTTCTATGATATTAAATTTTATTATTTTACATTTTGAACCGAATAATTTATTGGTAAAAAAATTAAATACAATACCAATCATGATATTTTGCTTATAACTTAGTTTTTAAAACAAATATTAAACTGTTATATATTTCATATTAAAATTTATTGACATATACACAACGTTAAATTTATTAGACTAAGTCAAATTTATCTTAAAAAATTAGTCTATTGTTATATCGATTAAAATAACGTGAATATAATGTATATTATTGCTCGACCTTAAATAAGATATATTTAACAAGTATTACTAGAAACCTATATTAAAACCCAAATGACATAATAATAAAGAGCTCGGACTATCTTTTTGTGAGACGTCCTACTATTATTTACGTAATGTCAGCCAAGGCCTGTTGTCATTGGAGATATGATTGCAATTATGCCTGTAAAGTAACTCTGCAGACCACTGCAAAATTAGTATTACATTTTCACTATTATCGCTGGTATATCCATGTTAATTTGTATCTATTTTATATTATTTCAACGTCAGAAGTGCAAATGAAGGAGAATCGTAAATAAAGGCGAAATTTCTAATTTATTCAGACAATAATAGGCTAAAAGGGATCGCTAGAGATGGTAGGGAGAGATAGAGAAGGAAAGCTTTTCTACTCCCTTGGTAACGGACTTGCCCTTAAAATCAATAACCAGAATCTGAATATATATGAAAGTTATACACTACTACCTATACTCATGTAATTTACCCTGTTCGTTCTTTCTCTATGGATATATGCAAGTTCCCTCTTTCTATTATTTATTTCCTGTTTTTATAGAAAGCTGATATAAAACCTGTGTTTTCTGTTCAACAGATAATCATGTCTTATTTAATTATGTACGATGTAACAAAAAACGTTTGGACATCTATATTAAACAGCAGCACGTTAATAAACCGTAAAGTATCCAAATATACAAACCGAGAGCGAAATTATTCGAATTATTTATTTAATTTACAAAATATAATTGAGTGGAATAATCTTAGGTTATTAAAAAAATCTAAAATAGAACGACCATTCTTATTGCCCTAGTAACATGCATTACAAGTAAAGAAAAACGTTTTTTGAGCTCTGTTCTTTTTTTTATTATTTTATTGTTTTGGTACACTATTCTCGTTCAGTGATCGTTATCATGTAAACTATAACGGCAATTTTTTTAATTTAAGGAGAGCAATATAAAAAAAAACAGCAAACCTGATAGAAATATACCGTCAACTAACTTATTAGAAACTAACTAACTCCGCTAATGGTGGAACGGGAATAGTGTACATATTATCAGCTGTAGCAACAAACTTGTATATGAAAAATTCAATTATCGCTTTGATGTAGTAAAAGAAATTCCAAAGTTAGAGGTTCATCATAGGTTTTATATATGGGCAGTTTCAACGCACGTTAAGGACACCTTAGATAAATTCCTACAACATAATTAAGTGTATAAAAGAAGTTGAGAACAACGGGTATTTACTATTATATTTTAGGAATGACCTCTAGAAAGCAATATAGGTGGATAGGACATTCAGTATACACAACCCATCAATACATAACTGAAAGCTGATTCTCATCATCATTGAACTCAGAAGTTCGGAGTATTGAATAAATAAATCAATTAATAAACTAATCTGTATATTACTAAACTTACTGCATTAACATAGAGAGATTATAGGATAATGGTTACAAAACAATACAAGTTATTAAAGCCTTAACAATAGAATTGTGAAAAATAAATATAAATTAAGTATAAAGTTTAATGTTGATTCTCATAACGCAATTACGTAAAATAACATTAAAGTTTGTTAGAAAGACATAGTCAGTTTTCGTTTATTCAACTATAAAGCTGAAAAAAAAAGAAATATTTTATTACATACTGTCCAAAATATGACATAGAAAGTGTAAAAAAGTAAATATTAATAATTATGTTTAGGGTGAGGAAATATAATGTTTTAATTAAAGTTAGTCTATATATTTACTTTTATTGGATGTAATTCAAAGATAGGGTATGACCTACTGTTTATGTGAAAACTCAATAAAATTTTTTACATTTCTTTGTTTTATTATTTAATAGCAGTTAACCTTGGCTCCACACATAACTTTATAGGTGCAACTAGATAAGCACTTCTGTTTTGAGTGGATTATATTTTACACCGAATTTGTTGAGTTTTATGTTTTGCTACGAGTAAGAAAATATGTAAAACATTTTATGTTTTTGGTTGTTGTAATTTCTTCCCGCCCTAATATTTTTTATCCAGTTGATTTTGCCTTTTTCGTAATCTTAAAGTTATATATAAATTAACTGGTGTAGGAAACCTACTTGTACCAAAAGATAACAAAATCATGTTTCATAGCAGTCTTCGAATGTATAGTAAAAGTTATACTACTTTGTATTTGATATCTGAACTGCTAGCAATTGCTTAATGATATGCATGTATGGTTGAGATTAAATTGTACCCATAGTCAAGAAATACGTCAGTCAAGTTTTGGCCCCATGTAATTAAATTCTTCTTGCTATTTTTGTTCCCTAGTTGATTTAGCCTTGTTTACTGATCAGGAAAATATATATCGCAAACTAGAGAAGCCTACTTCTGTCAAAATACAACTAAGATAGGTTTCATAGCTGTCTTTAAATTAATAAGATATGTTAGACTTTTTCATTTACATCTAATAATTCATAGTTGCTAAAATATACATTACAATGTACATTACCAATTATACCATTTAACTAGTCTTTGTTTGTTTTACAAACTGAAAAATATTTTTAACGATTAAGAACATTTGGGGCTCGAATTTTATTTCAAAAGCACAGTTCAAAGAACTTTCACCAAGCATAGTTATTACTGACTGTTTCCCACACACGTTCAAACAAACTAAATTTACATTTTTACATCTTTGAGTGTGGATATGATAAATAAAAATATTGGTTCGGATATAAAGGTTACATTTAAATACTTGCGTAAATGACTTCTGACTTTATATCACGTAATTTAGATTACATGTAGAAACAAAAATTAAGTATTTAATATCATTCTCTTACATTAGATTATGATCTAGGTTTAGAACTCGAGTATATTTAACTGTAAAAAGTTAATTTGTATTATATGTAAAGATATTTATACACAAATTCGTAATCCTAAAAAATTTTAAATAAACAGTAAATTAGTTTGCACCGCATTGAAGTTTGTATAGTGTTTTTTACAGTGTCTATAATTAATATAATGTAAAGCTAATGTTTTATTAATTGTTTTTCAACGAAATATTTTTTATAATAGACTAAAATTTTTTATGAAATTAAGTACACCTGGTTATTAAATCAGTAAAATAAAAAAAATTGTATAAAATAATTCCGTTGAAAGACAAAAATATTTCAGCTCAAATCAGTGCTGTTTATTAGAAAGTGGTCTAGAAGTTTACTAGTTATATTGTAAAAGAGTAAAATTTAAACGTTAAATATTATTATTCTTGTAAAAATGCGTTAATAAACAGTTTAATTCCCCAATTGCTTCTTACCTAATTTACATTTAACACAGATACTGATAGATTTAAGGCGAATTAACATTGGAACTTTTCAACCTTTTCTAACACAAACACTGGAAGAAATGTCACCCCATGAATGGTCTATACGTTTATTTATGTACGTTTGTACGAAGAACTTTTTTAACTTCAGTTGATTAAGCAAATTGTTTACTTGACTATAAACATGATTTTTTCTTACGACAATTTATAGGAATTGGATGAAGAGCTATTGACAAATATGTGTAATGAATGTGTCATCTTGTAAGTTTATATGTAGGTAATTTAATAGAGAATAACAAAATAAGATTAAAAAGACTTGGTTGAAAAATTTTAGTATGCTTAATCAATGATTTTAAAATCCTTTCGTAATACATTTTATAAATGAATTAGGAACTAAGGAAGAATTTTATAACAATTGTTATAATTATATAATAATTATTTTATGTGTTTACTAGTAAGTGGATATTTTTTGTTAAGCAATATATTTTATTGATGATTGCGAAAGTGATATACAAGGTAGAAGAATGACACTTAACTTGACGAGCTGACTCTCAGTACTTGAGCGCTACGAGGCAGAGGCCTCGGGCGGAAATCGTCTATGTCGGTAGCGCAATATCCTTGCCTAACATTGCCAAAGGATTAATACAGCTAAGATAAACGTTCCCTGGTCTGTTGACGTTTACTGTGACAGCGACGGAGCAACGGTAGACTCATGACACCCTGGTGCTTTAGCGCTACCAGATTAATCCCTCCGGCGGCAATCAAAGCTGTCGTTGACGTCATATACTTGTTAGGTTTGTCAATGGATTACTAAGTCCTGCGTGGGTTAGAGTAAATGACAGTATGGCAGATGATTTAGAGTCAACTTTCCCTATTAGTAATTTGAGTTGTTATGATTTAATCTATCATTATAAAGGATATTAGTACGCATCAACACGCGTCGCCTATCAGGCTTCACTGGGGTTTCAACTCAAATTTTGAAGTCTATAGCTCATTTTTTATTGACCGATAGATATTTCTGAACTAATACTTAACGAATATCCTAAATCATTTGTAAAATAATATTACTGTGTCAGCCTAATGAGTGATAGGCTGCAACGACTCTCAACCAAAATAATCGTTAAATGATGTTGTATAATTTATTATACTTAGGTCACATGTGTGAATATGTTATTCATTATTATTTCTATTGTTCTACTGAGATTGTTTGTAAATGTTTTATCGTCCTATTTTCTCGTTGCAATCATTGTTATCCAATCTACAAATTTCAGAATATTTAATGATGCTCAGTAAAATCCTTAGGAATGAAATGGATTAAGTTAGTGTTTCTAGAAAAGAACCAGAAGCTTAATGCACAATTTAAAGTCTACAGGTCTATTGTGCGGACAGATAGACAGATATGAAAGTTTTCCAGCTCTCGAGTTAACAATGTCTTCTCTAATGTTTAGCCAATAAAACAACAATCCACCGACATATAGATCGGCATATTGATCACAATATCTGAAATTTGGAAATGTTGTTACGCTAGTTAATACTTGGTACACAGGGTTTTTGGAAAATATTTTACAAATTTCTCAGCTCTTTTATAAGTACCTCAAATGAAATAATTTTTACATTAAATCTGCGTCAAATGTTTTACTGTTTATTGATATTATAATGACCGATGTTTCAAGACTAGCTGGCACGTGGTATATAATTAGTAATGCAATGACAGACTTTTTAATCAATGATGTGGAACTATACTTTTACTAATACCATTTATGTTATATTTTCCTATTGGGAATTATGAACTAATTCATAAATGATATAACGCAGCCTATTTTACTCTAGTTAGAAATAGCTTTTGTCTTACAGATTCAAACACTTGACGTTTGTTAAAATATCATCGCTAACAAAGTTTATATTTTTAAATGAATACATACTTGTAAATGAAATCGTCCAATATGCGTGATGCTGATAAAAGACCTTATGTAAAACATTTTTAAAGCCAAAAATACCTTAAAACTAAGTCTTTACTTGTACATCTCTGTTACATGAAATAACATTAAGTTGTTTATTTTATTTTATTCGTTTGAGAATAGTAAGATTAAACATATTTAATTACGTTAGTATTTTATACGACGATTATAATTTTTATGAGATAATAAAATATCATGACATTTAAAAATAACATACTGTCGTTCTAATCACTAAAAATAATTTTAGTAACAATCATTTTTAGGCTGATGCATTTTAGAGCTCATAATAATATTAAAAAACTAGGATAACTTTCGTCAAAATGTCATGTGATAAACCGTATATGAGGGACGCAACCAATTATTAAACTAACCAAATTGACTTGTTAATCTTTTTTGCTCAAAATTCTGTCTATTTATATTCTTTGATGTGCCTCTTATAATTTCCAGGTACTTTTAAAATTCGGGACAAAATTTATTTTTCTCTTAAATATTACCTGTGATAAATTTATTAAAATTAAAAAAATATATTTACAATAAAAAAAAACATTACAATCACTTTAGGTTCGTAAATACGAATTAGGATGTGCTTAAATATATTTCATTCTTTCATATACTGGGTAGAAATTGATTAAAATTCAAGATAGAGTCATAGCCAATTTTTCTTTTAAGGTAATATCCTTAATAAGTAGGTTTACACCTACTTAAATGGCACATTGTTCAACATGTTTGGCCTAATTAGTAAGTGATTGAAACAATTGTTTTTAAAACTTCTGAGCCTAAGTTAACTTAAGAGACATTTAATAACCACAGATAAGATTTACATGAAATTTCTATAAAATATGGTTTTAAATAAAATTCCATACTACGGAAACTGAGCTATATTATTACACGTAATCAATGCGCTATCATACCGTTACAATTGACATAGTTCGCATTCCCTTTAGAAGTAGTTAATACATTTTATTTTATTTTTTTGTCAATATTATAAAAAATATTACGGGTTGATATTTTACTTTACAGTCTGTGTATGCATTTAGAAACGATGACGTACAATGTCATAGCATACTAGGGAAGAAAAACCTTTAAAAATGTTTACATTAAGTATTTTTATGTTATTTTGTTTCTAATTTAATTTGAAGTAAGTACTAAAACGTCATACCTTTCTTATCCTCGTATTATTTGATTATTAGTAAACATTTAATAAAAAAATAATAGTGTTATAACGTTTTTTCTTCCTCCTTTATTAAATTTATAATGTGAATAAAGTATTAAAATGCACGTTTCAAATTATTAAATGATTGTTAGGACACATAATAACATCCTAACTTTATTAACTACGTGGCTGAAATCTTGAACAGAGGGTACAGATTTATCTTCAGAACAATATTTTATCTGTGATTTGAATGAAAAAAAGTTAACAAATGTGAATACAGCAGTGTGTAAATAGTGAGAATTTAAGGTTGAAGGCGTCGACATACATTGTGGATAGGTGGGCTACATGTGCAACCATGTCAGGGCTTACTATTTTTTTTCTTTTTTACGATTTTCTCGTTGCTCCAAGGTTACTCTGAACTAAAATATTTCATTATTATAGTAAAGGTTTCCTTGTCATGTATAGAGTAATATATATGTTTAACGTTTAATATTTATTCGAGAAATATAACGAAGATATTTCGTATAAAATAACTATTTCTTTGGATTTTAGTAATATTATATATACAGATTCTCCTGATATAAACTATACCTGAAACTACACAAATACCTAATATATTGACGAAGACTAGAATTGAAAAACAAAACTTCATAACACCTCATTCCTTCACCGTTTAAATTTTATTTTCGAAAAATGAACGATTTGATAGCATAACAGTTTTTCTCAGATTGCCAAAGTTAACGTTACAAAAATTGAACACCGAGTTTTTGACGTGACAACGTCTTAAATTAGGTTGCGGCTCGGAGTCACTCATGAAAAAGTGTAACGCCCGGTAACGTTACGATGCCCGTCCAGTGGGTCCGCCGCACGGGATCCGCACGGGATAAAGCAGATAACTGTGGGTCCGCCGCACGGGATAAAGCAGATAACTATGTTTATTCGTGAAAATGTGGAGTGCTTAGATTCGTCATCTACAACAACTACAACAATAAAGGTAAATAATTGTACACTGATATTTCATTATCGTAAACTATGATTGATTGATTAATTGTTAGATTGACACAAAAGTTTAGAAACTGAGTTTATAGGTTATGTCATACTATTGACAAATGTACAACAATAGAGGTAAATAATTGTACACTGATATTTCATTATCGTAAACTATGATTGATTGATTAATTGTTAGATTGACACAAAAGTTGAGAAACTGAGTTTATAGGTTATGTCATACTATTGCCAAATGTTGATAGTGTTAAGTAAATTATTAGTTTTAATCACTCTGCAATCAATCGTAATTCAGTCGATTGAGAAGAAACAGCGCGTATTGCTAGTCAAACATTTAAAATAACAAATTATAACCTCTAACCTGTCATAACAGTGCGACCAAACAAACGAACTAAACCGACCAATCACCACGCGCGGAGTTAGAATTTAACCGTGTTTAGCAAGAATTTCAAATTCCAATTTTAGTAAATGTTTTATTAAACTTTACCATTTACAATAACAAATTTTAATTAATTTCAAATTATGTACAATGTTTTTAGTAAACAAAATATATTTCTATAGTTAAAATGTGTGCAATTCTTATTTTCATTCAATTCCTTGTTCCTATTTTGCAATTTAATAATATTCATATCAATAAATATTCTACCGATAAAAAGACGTTGTCACGTAAAATCTTCGCCCATAAAACCGACTTTACAGGCAACCATAATTTTTTTTAGTAGAATCTATAATTTTCATAAAATTGTAAATAATATATAACAATAAATAAATATGTGTACATGAATTTACGTAAGACATGTTTTATAACAGTAGCGCTTAAAAACTGTGCGCCATATGCTTTTTTTACACCTCCTCAATAGTCTATATAACGATCTTACAGAAACGAAGCTTGTTGTCTCATTCTTTGAGGAGGCAGGAAACAAAACCCGAACGTCGCCATGATTTCTAGTTCTAACATCAAGTCAAATAAAGTCTGTTTTTTGTGAAAATGTATTTTCTTCACGTCCCAGTTAAGAAAAACTCTTTTTTTAAATAAGTAGTCTCTGTATATAACTAACGTTTATTTTATTTGTGTACATTATAAGTTATTTATCATTTATATAACTCAGATATTAGTTTTCAGAGCAATACATAATCGTTTAGATTCAGAGATTTATAATAAAGTTGTCTCTTCAAATTACTGAAATATATTTTTAAAATGTTTTTACTCCAAAGTATGTTTGGTTATTTGAACTACCATGTAGGATGCTTTAACGAAATGAATGAACTGAAAGTTATCACACAAGTTCTATGAATCTTACGTTCCATTTATTTAGAGTCTTATTAAATTGTAGTAAACATCTGAATATTTCAGTGTCTAGAAGTTCAAAAATCTTAAACGATAACATTTAATGCGGTTAAATCATACAGCAAATAAATTTACATACATAAATAGCACATATTTTATTAGAAGCTTATTTTGAAGAACTTCGGAGTATTCCAATTAATTTACAGCTTAGTTTAACAATGAATAATTAAGTTTAATTCTACACTCAGAGACATTTTAGCGGTAAATGTACGTTTTATCCCTTGTGCAGAACACTTCCTACTTCATTCCAGTCAACTTCGGGGAATTACTGGAGAACATGGTAACGTTGTTAGTGCACTAATACCCCACACGTGCTATAAATGAGGCATGTACGCCTTTAGATTAGACGTTGTAACTTAAATTGCTTCTTTGTTGAATATAAATTGGATGGACGTTATTCCGTGAGTGTATATTCTTGTGTAATATACACAGTACAATATTAAGAAAATAAAAATTCAATTATAGTACTTCTCTGTTTAGTTCAAATTTAAAATATATGTGAAAACGTGTTCGGTAAAAAAAATAAAATTGAAAGCAAATTATGTCATACAGTTGGTTTTAAATAATTAAAACCACTTATAAATTTGGTTTTCTCTGAACAAAATATAAAGGAATGGAATTGTTATTTTTAGATCTAGGCTAAGATATTTTTAAATCTCTTACAAACATTGAAAAGGGAACTTTATTTTATATGGTGTCTATTAAAATAAGTTTAAATAACTCTATATTCCTTATATAAAAAGTTTCTCTTGTTGATGGATGATTTCGGTGGATTAATTCCCGAAATGTGATTTTTTACATGTCACATGATTAGAATTTTTCACTTGAAGGATTATAGTCCACCCGTGTTGTAAAAATTATGTATTTTGTTGAATATTCTATAGTCAAAGACAATTCGAAAGAATTGAATTGTTGCATAGCAATAGAATGTATGTTACAGCAAATGGAAGAAGTACGTTCAATTTAAGCAGGAAATAGGTAGATTTTTGTAACTACAAAAGTGATTATCTTTCTCGTTGAAATGACATGTCGTGAAAATTGGTTAAGTTTAAAAACATTTTTATTACAAACAGTTTAGGAAATCTTAAATTTATTCCCAAAAACTTGAATTTTTCTAAACATTATAAATTAATTTATTTGAATAACTTTACAAGAGAACACTCGCCATATTAGAATAAACTTGGTGTTCCAGCTGGCCTATGAACGTAGTCAAGATATTTATAACATACATTTTTGAACGAAGTATAAAATAGCTTTGTATTTAATTCACCAGTTCTTTGTGATGGGACATATCTTCAAAGATTCATAAATAATTGATATACAAAACATTAAAAAATATCTATTGATGAGGTCAATTAATTGTAATGCGCTTATTTTCTATCTGCAAAATATATTTTTATATGTTTTATGAATTTGGTCCATTTGATTTCTTTATAAAACTAAGTTAATATTATATGCCCACTAAGGTATAATAGGGGAAAAAAATTTAAATATTACTAAGCAAACGAAATTCCATAAAGTAAAACCATTCATATACCTACATTTATATACGTACATCTATTAGTTGTGTAAGAAACTAAGGCTAAGGTGTGTTTTCTCACGTAACCAACCGCTTTTTTTTAGTCCGTTCGTTGCAACATTTCCTCATTAATATTAGTCACAACTTCTATGACAAAGTTTTTAATTACTAGGCTAAGCTAAAACGGCTTCTTTGTTGTTTTCTCGGAGTTCTCTTCAGATCTCGGCGATCTCTGCAATAAGATCCAAGACTAGACTTGATTAGTTTACGTCTGTGTTAGAGAACATCTGTCAGACTACTGAGTGATAGACTTTATTGACGCTCAGTCAAATTCCATGGATATACATGCTCATTTATAAAAATCAATGTGGAAATAAAGTTTAATTAAAAATGTTAATATATTCATGTATGCAATAATTGTCGAGGTGAATTGTTAGGCAACATGAAGACTCACAGAATGCCATAGAATAACATGTGCATCATTTAACACGATGGTGCCCAAAGTAAACAATGTTAAGTGGAAAATTTAAAGTAAACGTCTTAATCAGTTCTTGCATTAGATTTACTTGCAATATATTTCTTAAATATTAATAGTAATTTCTCCAAAAGTAATTGTAAAAATTATCAGATTATCAGGTTAAACTATAATTAAATTTTTACGTCCAATTAAACTTCCAACATTAATTAAGCTTTTAGAAATTAAGGTAGAATCTTTTGCTCCGATAAATAACGTGCATTTATTAAGTTAAGATAATTTTCGCCATATCAATAATCTGTATACCATAATTGTTTATTTGTAATTAATATGTAATTTTAATTTACGGAAGACGTTTTAATAATTTTTTAGAGAAAAACCTTGTAACAACTATTGGTATAGCACCTATAATACTTTCAGCTTTCTCCTTAGAACGTGGCTTAAGCTATGTAAGAAACATCCATTATCTGCATAAATTGCAAATAAACTTCACTTTTAAATGAATTTCTTAGTTCATTTAATTATTAATCAAGAATATGTGTAACTATTTTTATGGTTCTTATACGAACACAAGAAAATAGTGATCCAAGGAAAATAAACATGTGTCAGTGAGCTCCATTTTAAAATTAAAAAAAAACAATGTAACCCGTATATTTTGTTGGTTATGTTTAACAACAAAGGCTCATGTTTCTAAAATATCATAAATTTGGATGAATTATTTTAACAGGTTTAAAAATCCTACTTAGGGCTTTTTGTTGTGACAATGATGTCATGTTTACTATTAATACGCTTACTGAATTCACCAGCTTTAGTTTGAGTAATGATAAAGTTGAACTTTCAACGAGGCTCTGAATTGCACAATATATTACCCTTTTATGAAAGTGTTTTTTCCACTGAACTTGGGTACTTGAAGCATAGTTTATTGTTAGGTTTTCTGGATAAGGTGGGGTTTTTATGTTAAAGATTTCTCTCTTAAATGCAATCAAATTTGAATTTGTTTACACAGTACATTTAAACATTGGAGTTCGATAGCGCCTTAAACTGGACTCTATAGAATATTTTTGGTAATAAAGAGTCAAATTATAATCATGCCATGTGTAAAGTTTCGGTCCTATTTGTCATTGCAAACTGTATTCTTTGGGCTAATGTTTAGTTGGATTAAGTAATTTATATCCACTCGTCACAGCGTGTCTATGTAAATTTTTTCACTAAAAAATTTATATCTCGCACTAAAGGTTTGCTTAAGCTACGACAGTGAAAGTTCAGTTAGGTTTTGTTCTCAAGTTCACTGTCAGTGACTGGAACCTGTTTGCTCAGTTAGCAGAGTTGAATGTGTCTCCAACAGCAATAACAAACACACTGACTGGAGTTGAGAAACTTTACAGAGAAACTGCTGCTGTCGGATCCTGATTGTTTGTTGATCTTGAAATATAGCACAGACATCTGTTGGAGATTTCAAAATTAATTAGACGTCTGCACTGCATCCAATGCGCTTTACTTATTAGTCTTGAATTACAAAGTAACCAGTATATTTACATTTAATAAGAGTACTTTAAACATTTAACCTTTGATTAGAATATCCATCTTAGCCCTGTTAATTGTATCTTACATTTTCTAGTTATTACTTGTTATTAAACTAATTTGACATACAAATGGATTAAGTAATAATAAATAGCTCTTTCTCCTAAAATCTCTACAAAATTTAAATTTAAATAATGGATTTTTATATTGAAAATAATATTTAAATATGAGAAGATTTTTATAAAAAAAGCGCTAGAAAAATTATATATTTCGTTTATTTTATATATATATATATATATATATATATATATATATATATATATATATATATATATATATATATATATATATTTGTGAGGTAGAGTGATAGAGGGGGATAAATAGCTCCAACTCCGCTTCTTAAATAAAGGCATATTTCATTCCATTTCATCTCATAATTTTCTGTATGATAAGGGGGTGAACCAAAAGGATCTGTAAAATATCTCGTGAAGATAAACTACAGCAGACAGTGGAAAATCCAAAACGTCCAACGTCATGAGCTGTTAATACCTGTGAATGTTAAGGTAATTGGTTTCAAAGAGTCTCGGCTTAGGGATCCTGTGAGATGATAAAGCTGATTTCAAAGGTGGCGAGTGGCTTTAGTTAATTAAACTGACCGTGTGTCTCTCTGTGTGTTTAATTACGAAAGTAAGGAGAGGGCGAGTTACCGTGGTAATCATGTCGTGACGTCACACTGGCACATTCCTTCTCAATGATCATACGAGTATAAAATAGCTTTGATTATTACGGTGTCATGTAGCGTATCTGATGTAGTAAAAAGAACGTAGCCTTCTTCTGATGGAATATATAAAATTTAGATTGAAAGAACGTGAAGCAATAAGTTAGGTTTTAACACTGAGATTATTACAATTCCAAATAAAAACTCTTAATATTCAAATGTGATATTAAATACTGTAATGTTAATTAAAACATTTCAGGTGTTGCTCGTTCTATGTTTAAAAAAATCTTTTAACCATGCAATTCCATTTGTCAGTAAAATCACTCCTTCTTTTCTGGTTTGAACCAGGACTCCACATAGTGCATGAAAGGAATCGCTAATGATGCACGCGAAATTTCAAGTCTAGATCTCATTTTAGTAATGGGATGTCCTTCCTAAGTCACACAGAAATTTTAAATCCTGTAGGAAACAAATGTGCAGTTCAACCAGAATATTGAGTGGTCGAGTAGGCCCTCAGATAAATTAATTTTAACAGTTATATACAATGTTATGCAATCATAAGAGCCTACATTCCACAAAATACAGTAGTGCGTTTATCATTAAATTTTTTGTGATTAAAAAATATTTTAAATTATGAGAAAAGTGAAATACTCGTAAGTTGAACAATAATAATATAAAGTATAAATAATTAAGAATAAATTATTCTAAAATGTAATTGGTTAAAGTAAAAAGCACAATGTCAACTTCAATGAAATTATCCTCCAGAAAGAGATAAGGCATTAGTGTAAAAGGTTAAGATCTCATCAGAAAATTTTAAAGGCTAAGTGCACTTTCTATAAGATTTGATTTGAACGTGAAAGTAGATAAATTGATTTGGCGTAGAGCGGTTGATTTCAGATAAATACAATGTTTAATCTGATGTATTAGGCTGATTTATCTCTTTAATTCTATCTTGTTTTACAATGCAGTAAATAATTGGAAAATTCTGTATAAATTTATCAATGATACGTAAAATAATTTCTTAGATAATAAGACTAGATTTTGATACGGCAGATTTTACTAATGCGATGTTACTTGTAAAATTTAATCGGAAGGTTTGAAATGTTTTATATCCTATAATTTATTGTTGCTATCAAAAATATACGTCAGCCATATAAAAATTGTTTGAGGTGTATCTGGCATGTTTGAAGGATTAAATGGAGACCTTGAAAGTATTGACTGCAATGGACATATAATTAACATATTTACCTTAAAACACCATTATATAAATATGTATTTATAAATATTCCTTATGAAATCAGAAAAGCTACATGAAGGCTTCTATATTTACCTTTTAGGCACGTGACATTTTCTACTTTATTCTTTACGATGCAATAAAAGTTTAACAAGTGCCAACTATTTTCACGTTGAAGCTATTTAAGGAATTAAGCTGGCTAACGGACTTAGCTTATTAAAGATATACGCATGTAATAGGATGGTTTTTGTTATTGTATGTACTTAATTATATTGCAACGCACTCAGTGATTTAATGAAAAGAAACACTTTTCAGATGTCGGCCACGCTTCTGAGGCAAATCTTTTAACATTTTAATAATATATTTCAACCTGTTATTTGTAGAAACCTTCTTGATAAATGTATCATATCGGTAAATTAGAGTTTACCATCTCAATGTTAACAAGGTGATAATATTATTACGAATAAATATGACTATCCGATAATTGTAATTGTTTAAAAGCAATACTTAAATGGAGTTTCTTATAAGCAAATAAAAACGATTAAAATTTTAAATTATAATATTTATTGATTACAGTGATGTCTTATCGGAAGTTTTCCACGCAATGCTATTTATGTAACAATTATAAAATAGGGATTTTGTGTAGGAAATCGCTCTCATACTTTTATGGACAAGCGATGGCGATTGCAACATAAAAAGGTGATTTTTTTATTAGTGCGGTTTTTTAAAACTAAATAAAAAAATGAAAAACAACCTGCATTGACATAAAAATGCATTTATTTGAACTACAGTGTCATGAAATTAACGTTTAACAATGATTTCTGGCATATGGACTCCATTTCGTTCGCGTAGAAAGCCCAATTGAGAAGTCCAATTTTCGAATACTCTTTCCAGCAGCTGTGGTTGAATTCCGCCAATAACTCGACGAATGTTAGCTTCCAAGTCATTTAAAGTTTTTGGCTTGTCAGCGTATACTTGAGACTTAACATATCCACACAGAAAGTAGTCTGTTGGCGTGATATCACACGACCGTGGGGGCCAGTTGACACTACCTCTAAATGAGATGATACGTTCACAAAATGTTTCTGCCAAGAGGCCAATTGTGTTGTTTGCCGTGTGGCACGTCGCGCCGTCTTGTTGGAACCAGACATTTTCTAAATTGACTTCATGTTCGTTTAGCTGAGGAAAGAAAAAGTCCCGTAACATTACCCGATAGCGTTGACCATTTAACGTAACAGTCTGGCCAGCATTGTCTTTAAAAAATTAAGGGCCAATAACACCACCTTCCCAAATGGCGCACCAAACGGTAAGTTTTTGTGGATGAAGGGGCATACCAACAAATTCTTTTGGGTTTTAATCACTCCAAATCCGACAATTCTGTTTGTTGACAGAGCCGCATAACCAGAAATGAGCCTCATCACTGAAAAAAATCTTGCCTGCGAAAGCTGGGTCACGTGTTATCTTATGTTGAGCCCATTCAACGAAATCAAGACGCTTGCGATAGTCTAATCGTTTCAGTTCTTGCACCAACTGAATCTTGTATGGATATAGGCGTATATCCTTCAGTAAAATATTCCATAGAGTTGAGTAGCAGATCGCTAATTGCTGCGCAAGAAGACGAATCGACACGCTTGGATCCTCTTCAACACTATGAGCAACAGCATCAACAGAATATTCGGTCCTTACTGTGCGGCGTCTCTGCCGATGCTTGTCAACAAGAGTGTGGGTATTACAAAAACGATTAACCAAAGCTCGAATACCTGACTCTTATGGACGATTATGAGGTCCTTAAATCGGACGAAGAGCTCGGTAAGTTGCCCGAACTGAACTGCGGTTTTCAAAATAAATTTGCACTATTCGCAAACGCTCTTCTTTTGTAAGTCTGTTCATGGTTACTATACAATAATAAGCACTAGACAATACAAATATCGAAATGACATGATAATAAACAAAGATCAGCTGTTTTATTTAAATTTAATTGTTGTGTTTAATAGTGGTGCCAACTTAAAAACCACACCAATAAAAAATCACCCTTTATAATTTTTTTTATCCATTAAAGAATTGGTTTGTGCGTTTGAAGTAGAAATATACACTTCAAAATAAAATAAATATGTTTTATTTATTTTTTTTATATGTTAAACTTTTGTGTTTGCAATGCTATATAAGACATACATATTTTAGTTCTAAATAATGAGAAATTATGTTATGAATAGTATTTATACGGATAGTCAGCAACATATAATAATGTTTTTTTACATATATCCCATATTATGGTATGTTATATTTACGAACCTGATATCTGCTTTCTAGGTTCTTTCCTTTGGTCTGTAAATGTTGCTTCTGTTTGTGTTGTTAATAGCAAGTATAGTTATATAGTTTATATTTGTTAAGTGCAAGAGTGAGGTGTGTTTTAAATTTTAGAATTACAAAATGTAATAATTTGTAAAAGAAAAGAAGCTTTCGATTGTTCAAACATGTTTTAATAAAAAATCGTTAATACCATATGATGGAAATAGTCATATAAGTATGGATTATGATATTAAAAAATTGGACTCTCATGAAAAATAAAAATTGTTTTAAATTTCTTAGTGAAGATGACCGAGACTGAATTATGATACAACATTTCAAGAGGCATTATGAAGCATGTACCTTTGTGAAGTACCTTTAATGTTTTAAAACGTTAAAGGTACAAAATTAAATTTAGTGATCTTACATAATTTAACATATATATCTAATAATTTACATTAATAATACAGAGCGCTGAATATATGTCCATAACACTTTATTATTGAGTGAATTTGAAATAATGTAATAACGAGTTAGGAGTAAAGTAATTGTGTCCCAGGTATTACTAAGACTCCTTGTATAGTTTCAATTACATATTTAGTTCTCTAATGAATGTAATCCTGCAAACTCACAGATCATACGTTTTTAAAACTCCTATATAGGCAGATGAAAAGATGTTCATGCCTAGGGTGTATATAAACTTGAATTACTCTCAGTAAATTCAAAATTGAATATTATAATAAAATACTCGGATATACTGCATTAGATTTATTATGAATCTCAAACGTCGTGAGCACGTTACAAAATATCTTCAGTAATTGCCAACAATAGATCTTCATCAACCACGTAAGCTCCAGATTCTTTCTACTCTACACATAAAATTATCAAGACCAAATATCCTAATTATCTATCCGCTCATTTCAACCTTATCTCTGATATAAGTAAACGACTTACAAAAAGGGGATCCATATAATCTAATAATTTTATTTTATCTTTCAACAATTGTAATAGGATATTTAAAGATTAAGGATTGTCGCCTTTGGAACGTTCTCCGTGTTGATATCAGATGTATTGAGAACCATGCTCATTTCAGGGCAGGGATTAATAGCTTGCTGTTGGGGGGTCTGTAGGGGTGACGGGTTGTGCTTCTGGTTGCGGTCATGTGGTAAATCGGCGTGTTAGGGTGATTGAATCTTTCTTTCGCTTCATGTTCTTAATTTTAAATTTTCTTGTAATAATTATAATATGCATACAGTTATTCTTTTCTATGTTAGATATTGAATACATTTCAGTATATAGATTTTGATTTAGATTCATTTAATTTTGTATAGGTTAAGCATTGTTTAGTCTATACAAAGAATAAGTTACTAATTTGCCACAATTGTACCAGACAATTTTAAATTGACTACATAAAATATGAGGTTAAGTAGTAGAGAGGGTTTGGTAACCATTTCGTTTTCCTTTTTTAAACATTTACTACAATTAGTATAAATCGTAAAAATTTTTTTATTACAAACAAATATAGAATGATGATAAATTTAATTTATAAGTTAATCTAGAATAGGAAATATATATATATATATACATAATTTTATTACAAAATATATTTAAAAGGAGGAGAGCAATAAATCAAGTCTTGCCTTCGTTCACACACATACACTAACTAAACCGTGAGGGAGGGTAGACTGTCAGGTATTTACAACCCTTGCTGGCGAGATACGTCACGTTTCTCACTGTCATTAGTTTCCATGGTGGTTGTGGAAAGGTTTATTAATGATCCCAATTGTTTCAGATAAATCATTATTCATTGGTGCGCTTTAAAATAGCATATATTAATTCTTGGTGAAATGTTCTTGAACATCCATTTTCCTTCTAAAGTTATTCTCTATTATTGGTATGCTAATTCAAAATAAAATTTGTCTCTTATGAAGGTATTCTTATCACAGCTACTAATATAAGTTGGAACATCACCCCAAGATGTCTTACCTGATATGACACAATTGATGTATTAACAGCTATTGACAGATTGGGGTGTCCAAACATTATTGAATCTACGATTAATCCGGGTACAGATTTTCATTGAACTGATTAAAATGCGATAATGGAGGAGGTTCTTTGCCAGAAAAAATCTAAAGCAGAATAAAACTCAATGTACAAAAATTAATTTCTGAGTCCTTCCTTCCAGGAATCATTCTTTGGATATTATATCCACCATCTTTTTTATGATCATAACTTTTATTTGGGTGCTTTCCCGTCAGTGTGGACATGTATGCAAAATATATTAAAAGGAGAAAAGCTTTGTAATATTGGTAACATACCTACTATTTATATAACCTTCAACTACTCTGCCTAAATGAAATGATAATATTATTTGTAACTATTCATATGTTTCTTAGAATTCATCTGTCAAAAATTCAGTTACACGGGTTTTAATTAGCTTAGTAACTGGGATGAAACAGTATTGTAAAAATTTCAAATAGAATTTACATACAAAATTAATTATTAAATAACATTATTGGGTGGGCGTTAACGACGCTATACTCGTGGGGTGGTAACTAGTTCATTTCTGTGTATCTGTCTATCCCGCATATTTCGAAAACAAATTAATCAACATAATAGAGATTTTACATGAAGATTTAAGCATATAGCATTATAAACACATTATAGAGTTCAATGATGATGAACATCACTATAGGGGTTTTGCCTTGGTGTTAGAAAATATTTTTATACTGTTCTTATTGGTTACCATGATGACTATAAGAAAAGTGTAGAATAAATAAATGTGTTAATTAGGTAATGAAACTATATGAAATGATAGTATCTTAAATATTTACAAAATGTAGATTTTTCATACAGTAAAAAATAAAAGTGTGAAAGGATATCATTTTATAAAGAACTATTGCTTAATTTTATTTCAATAAATATACAATCTCAAAACTGTATTGTTCCACCGAGACTCAAACTTAGATCACACTTTCCGGGTGAGTGATAGTACCAATACACCACAGAGCTCTTAATACTTAAGATAGAATTATTATTTACTAACAGCTAATCACAGCTTTGCACGAAATTTCCTAGGTTTTGCACTTGCGTGAGCACTTATGGTTTGAGTGAATTCTAATCCCGACACTAATACTGAATTTCCTTCTTTTACCGCGATTGATACATTATTTAAAAAATAATTATTCACGGTAAAGTACTCCGGGTTTATAATGTTTTGCTCAATTGTCAATTTTTCCTTTTCCCCGATCAAAAAATACATATACATACTTTGATCTGAGAAGCCTAGTTCTACCAAACTAAGACTAACTCAGGCAATAAAACCAAAATCCTCTGATAGGCTAATCTCGATCTGCATTATCAGGAAATTTGAGAATAGCCTAAACGCTTTATAAAAGACAGTGTAAACATGTGTGGTTTACCTTACATGTGCTCGTTAAGAGAATGTTTTAAAAACTCTGTAGCCTAACCGTGTATACCTGCACTTATTTAGATGAAATATTAAAAACTACAAATGCGATATACATCTGCGCTTGTTAGCGGTCACCAAGTAGACTGCGTCTACCTCGATTATGCCAAAGCATTTGACAGGGTTAATCATCATATTCTGCTTGCAAAGCTGCATGGATATGGGATTTGTGGGTCCTTGTTAAAGTGGCTGGAACGTTATCTACTGAACAGAGTGTTTCTGGTCAAATGTGATGGCACTACATCAACGCCTTATCCTGTCCTTTCTGGCGTACCGCAGGGATCCCACCTTGGACCCCTGCTGTTCAATCTATTTATAAATGACATTGGAGGTGTTATTACCACTAAATTTTCCATGTTTGCTGATGACATAAAAGTTTATACCTGTGTGCTTAGTGAGCAAAATCAACTAGATCTGCAATAATCATTGATCAGTATAAGTGATTGGTGCGACAGCAACTCCATGGAATTAAATCTTTCCAAGTGCAGGGTAATGACATTCAATCGTGGCAAGAGCTGTCGTCATTTCAACTACAGCATCAATGGCAAACAGCTTGAAAGAGTGTTCAGGATGCGTGACCTTGGTGTTATTCTAAACTCTTCCCTAAGTTACAATGACCATATTTTGAACGTCACTTCTAGAGCCAATGCTCTCATCGGTTTCATTGTAAGATCTACTAGAGACTTTAGATCCCCAATCACCATGGTCAATCTATACAAGACCCTAGTACGCCCTGTTTTGGAATACGGTTCTGTAATTTGGTCACCCTATCAAATTGGCCACAATGAGATGCTGAACAGGGTTCAGGTACGTTTTGTGCGTCTCCTCGGAATACGACTTGGATATACCTTTCTGGGCACTCCAGTGGCTGAAGTGGAGGACATGTTTGGCTTGCAGTCCCTCTCTCTCCGAAGGAAGTTCCTCGACCTTGTGTTTTTGAACAAGATCGTGAGTGGTGTGCTGGATTGCCCGGTCATCTTAAGCTACATCGACATCTCCATCCCAAGAGGTACTAGGTCGAGGACAATCTTCCAGAGAAGATCCATGCCCTCATACTATGCATATAACTCATCGGTCCCAAGACTCCTCCGCTGTGGCAGTGACGTGGCTCCACTGATTGACTTCTTCATGAGGCCAACTGGATTTAGAAATGAACTGTTTCAAATTATTTATAAGAAACCCTAGTTGGGCTTTTTTGTGGCGGTATCATAGGTATGGCAATTTCTGTTTAGGGTAAAATTTTTACACTCTTTTTTTACTTTCTGTATGCCTAACTCATTGTTTGTTTGTTATTGTCTTGGTTGTTGGAGTTTGTTCTAGGTTTATCTTTTGTTATTTCTTTAGGAAATTTAATTTTGTTATTTTTAAAATTTTTATTATAATGTTATAGTTTGTTTCAAGTTTATCTCTTGTTATTGCTTTAAAAATTTTACTGTTATAATCGTTCAAGTTTTATTTTTGATTGTTGCCCTCTTTTCTTGTCTGGACACTAGTCTTGTTACACTTGCTGTTTTGCTCACCAGCTCCTGACTTTTTTTGTCTTAGTTGTTGTCCACATATTAATGCATATATTATTGTGTATTCATATAGTATTAGTAGGCCTATATTGTATTGTGTTGTTCAAATATTATTAATTATTATTGTAAAAATGGTGGATACCGTTGATGAATAAATAAATAAATAAACATCAAACTCATTTTACATATTAGATGCTCGCAAAGAATATACAGAAATAAAGTTATGGTTATACGTCCAATGTATGCCACAATATACCAATGAGAAGCACAGCTACCTCCAGCTGGTATAATGTACAGCTGCACCTAATATGATTATATTACATAATCGTAATCCCTCATAATGACTGTAACATTTTTTTTATTTATTGTGAAAAATTATAAAAATATTGGAGTTTATTCATTTACAGCAGAATACTTATACGGATATGTATGGTGGAATAGATTAAGCATGATTTTTGTACATGCTAGGAGAGAAAATTGTACAAACTTCGGAACTCTTTATTATGTTATTAAATTTAATTTCTAGCGTAGATTGAGCTATAAATTATATCGTCACAGCTTTTCCAATTTAACATATCATTTCATAGTAAGTCAAATTTTTACCTAACACTAATCATTGTGCAACATTACTTTATACTCCCTTGAATAATCGCATAATCATGTAACGTGAATATCGTATAAAATGCACGTTTTATAAAATTATTTGAGAAGTCAATATATTAAGTAAAGAGGCAATAATGAACACAGCAGAGTGTGGATAGTGCTAATTCAGGTTTGAAGGCATTGACTTATCCTGTCAAACGTTAGGCTATATGTCACGTGTTAAAATATTATTGTAGTCATTCTTTTTCAAAATTATTCACTCTGCTACTTTCTCTATGCCATTATGATTACCTATCAGACCAATGTAAACATTTCAGCTAATTCTCAGCCAAATCACAAGATGTGGCATTAAACATTATCGAAAATGTTCCATGTATACAAATAAAGCTTTATAAAAAATTTCACGTTTAAAAGTCAGTTTTTCTCGAGATATAGATTGGACAGACAGGGATACAGAAATAAAATTTCACAAATTATATGCTTTGCTAGCGTATAGCCTTTTTATAGAATATTTATCAGTTTCAAAAATAAAATTTTGTTTCTATATTTAAAGGATAAGCTTTAAAACGTGTGAGACAAAGTTTTACAGTTGCAATACATTTTCATATTAAAATTGAAAGTAAGACAACTGCGTATGTTAATTAAATTTAAAAGTTATCAAATCTATTTGTATATTGGTCTAGAGTATGGAACTCATTGAAAATTTTAAATAACCAAACAAGACGAAGTTATTTAAACACCTGACGATGGCATCTTTGATGCTGAAAGGCCTCGTGTTTACAAATAAAATATTGGAGAATTGTTACTTTTCGTTCATCAATTATTAGTGTAGTAGTATATTCCAATAAGAAGAGTTCCTCCTTCAATGACATGACGTAGTTAGTTAACAATATTAAATATTGAAAATTGAATGTTCCAACACAGGTATTACATTTTGAATTTTCTTAGTTCGCTAAAAAATTTAGATTTTAATAACTCTGTACAAGCTTAGAATTTCCACTTTTAAAAATAGGTGTTACTTATTTAAACTCAATTTAAACAAATCAGGAAAACAAAAATTTATTAAACAAATGTTAAAAATTACACAAAGTGGTTTCAGAAATATTTCACTACAACCCTTATAAATATATGATGGGATTTTATCTGGGCCAGCAGATCGTTTACAACTAAGGTATTTAATAGCATCACTTACATCACCCTCAAATATCTTATCAATAACTAAGGCTAGGGAGGATAGACAAGTTCCAGGATCAGTGAACTTTCCAGTTAAAGAGGATGTAGTGAAAGTAGATTTAAAGTATGTAGCAAATGCTTCCGCTATGTTACTATCCCCTTTAATAATCTGACATCCATCTGACATATGATTATTAGCATTCTTATGATTCCTTGAATTCTTTATAAAATCTCAGAATTTTCTCACATCTTTATTGTTGCTACTTTCAACACTATTTAAATAAATATTCATAATCCAATTTAATTTTACATTTAATATCTTTCCTTAATCTTTTGAACTCTCTTAAATCTATCTCATTAAAGTTTCGTGTTAACTTCATTCTAATTCTTATTTTTAATTTAATAATATTTATTAGTTCTTTACCATACTGGATATCTACGTTTCACTTTGTTCCTCTTTGGACAACAGTTATCAAAAACTTGATAAATTGCTTTGTAAAATAAGTCCACAGCCAAATTAGGATCATTAATATTATACAAAAAGGACCAATCAATGTTCCTAAGACCATGATACAACTCTACAAAATTTATTTTCTTAAAATTATAACTACTAATGCTGCTGTTATTACTATTTCCTGACTTATTCCAACCATAAAGCACCATTCTAGCTTCCAAACATAAAGCAGGGTGGTAATTGTCCTCATTAACAATGGAGCTGTCACAATGATAGGCCAAACCCAGTTCCAGCCAATTTGAAATAACAAGATCCAATGTTCTGCCCTGGTGATTAGGTATAAAATTATGCATAGACAAATTTCCCAAATTCATAAAATTACTTAACTCATTAAAAATCTGTCACCTTTTTCTTAATCTTCATGAGGAAGTATTCTTAAATTAAAATCCCCTAGAATGCAAATTCTACATTTATGGGTACTACATAACCTTTCTACAAATTCAAAAAACCTAATATAAGCATCTAAATTAGAATTACACCTAAAGTATACTACTCCAATCAATAAAGTAAACCCCTTACCATCCCCAACTTTAACCCATATCATCTCTTCTGACCTATCAACTAACACATGCTCAGACTGTAAACAATTATTCCCAACAGCTAATAAAACTCCTCCCCCCTTGCCCATTCCACTCACTAGCCTATCCCTATCTCTACGAAAAATACTTAACTCAGTATTAAACATTTCTCCATTATTTATTTCAGGAAGTAACCAGGTTTCTGTCAATGCAATTACGTGATAATCACAAGCCAAAACATTAGTTCTGAAAGTAGTAGTTTTTGACCTAAGCCCTCTTACATTCTGGTATTATATATTAAGTACTTGATTACACTTATTCGTGTTAGACATAGAGCACATTTGGAGAAAATAAATAGAAAATATAATGTAACAGTATAAGGCTCACTCAGTAATAACCACATAATACTACCATATAACAGGCCTACTAGGCCTATATCACCCAGGCAACTAACTTCAGTATAAATATTGTACATTAATATAATACTGCTCATGATAGGCATTCATAAATAATAATAATAAACATTACAACTAGCATTGTTCAAGCTTCTAAATATATTTTCCAAGCTTAAGCTTAAAGTGTCTAACCTAATAGCTTTGTAAACAAACCTAGTATAAATATAACTAGCTCCATGCAGTGAATAAAACAAATAAGCAGGCCTACCTTTTTGGTAATAACATATTTCACTCTCGATATAAAAATACACAATAAACACCAAACCAAAATGACATGACACCAACACTAGGGTCCTCCACTCAAAGCCCATCTAGGCTGGCTTCAGTAAGAATTTTCACAACTTTATCGTTAGTAGCCTTTCTCACGTAGATGGAACAATTAAGGGTCCATACGTATTGGTAGCCTTTCTTCCTAGCAGCTTCTCTAGTTTTCTGCAGTAGCTTCCTATTTAGTGATGTGAGTGATTCATTAACATAGATACTAGATTCACTGGCATAACCCAAGTCAGCCGCACGTAAGTGCTTCTTAGCCTTTCTCTTCTGTAAAAATTCATCTTTGTCCAGTCGGCTGATAAATTTAATTATAATAGGCCTTTCACCATCTTCGCCTACTGTACCCATCCGATGAGCAGCATCCACAAGATTTGTGGACCAGTCCTTGAAGTTTATTGCCATCGCCAATCGTTTAATCACATTTAATACCACTTCGTTTTTGACTTCTGGTATACCGTACACTACTAAATTGTTCCGGTGTGAGTATTGTTCAAGATCATTTAACTTCCGCTCTAAATCACGAACCTTAGACTTTAATTTAATGTTCTCGTTTTTAACACCATCAACCTCACTAACACACATATCGACTCTCGTGTCTTGCTTTTTAATAGAATCCTATAGATCCTTAATGTTATTATGACAGAGCTCAACTGACGTGGCCAAATCAACTTGTTCCTGCTGAATAACCTTGATAACAGTACTGTTTGCCTCAATAGCACTAATTATCGTATTGAGTTTCTTATCAAGTGATTGTAAAGTTGGCTCGTTATCTTCACTGGACTTGGACATATTTCTAGTTTTCACGTTTGATGTCTTCTCAGTGTTGTCAGGCATGATAGCGCAATATGGAGAAATGGCGGTTCACAGCGTACAACTTAATATCAATTATTTCTGGGCAGAAATAGTGCTGGTCCTCAATAAACCTTTAAAAACTAAAAATTTTATATTTACCACAGCACAATAATAAACACTTTAACAAAATATTGTAAGAAATACCCGTGAAAAATATTAATACTGTAAGGAGCCAATACACCCAATTACACCATGGTAGCCATCTTGATGACGTATAAGCTACAGGTTATTTACACAGGTTTGGAGTGTTTACAATCATTTGGAAAAAGGGAATCATTACAGTCGTTGGTCAGACAGCTGATTTTACTGCTTAAAACTAATATAATTAAAATAAAATTAATAATTTTTAATCAGCATAATTGTAAAAAGCATTGGGAGTAAATCTGTATTACTATTTACTTTATTATAGTAAATATATTAAGTTATATTTTTGTGTCTGAGCTTTTGGTACTATAAATGGTTTAGTGTAAAATAAAACATTGCTTATTTATATTTCTAATCTACTGATGTAACTGTGTTAGAGTAATTAAATCTTTATCCATCTTTGTATCCATCTTTGTACCCTCTGGAGTGATAAGCTTCGACAACGGTCAGCGTATAAGTTGTAATTTTCCTGTCAGTCAATTCTTAAAACTAAATAAGCTTTAAGAAAAATATATGATATACGTCACTAATTATTGTGTTCGTTTTATCTTTGTAAAACTTTAATTTAACTAATAACTTAGAAAGAATAAAAAATACCTATTTTAATTCTGAAACAAACAATAACGCCAAAAACACTAACGAATATTAAAGGAAATATTGTCAATATCTCTAAAAGTACTGACAAAGAGTGAAATAGGAGAAGAAAGATGTGATACTCATACCTTTAAGAGCAGTTGGGGGTGAAAGCGAATGAAGTACCTCGTTCCCAGACTTGTGTTTCTTTACGCTCAATGAACGCAGGAACATGTTATCGTGAACAGAAATATCGTTTTATCTATATATTATTGGTTTCTTCGTCATAAAAACTACGAATTATTTTTTATACAAAATACATAACAAAGATACATTTTATAAATTCTAATTTATTTATTTGCAGTAAGTCTAATATAATGTAGGTAATTATAGGATGCTTCCTATATTTGTTTAGTAATTTATAGGAATATTTATATTTATGTTAAGATAATTATAAATTTATGATATAAGTGAATTGTAAGAATTGTGATCCTTTCAGCAGTGCTGAATATTTTGTTGAATCGGGTTCGAGGAATGCCTAGAAGCTTCCTTTTGTCTCGAGGTATTGGCCATAAGATACAGGTCTGGGTTGGATAGGTGCCGTCCAGTTCAGACATTGTGTTTGGTCAATTTTGATTCGCCAACGTTAGGTTGATTGGGTAGTGGGAGGTATTCTAGAGCTCTCCGGTTGATTCAAGTGGGTTTTTATGGGAGTCTTTGCTGTGTGATCAGAGAGAGAAGATCGTGGTAGAAGTGATTAGCCTACTCTTGCCATGTAGATATTTCGGTAAGAAGGTTGAGTTTGAAGTTAAATACTTTTCAAAATTTAAAGTTTGAATTTTCAAGTAATTGACCAATAACAGTTATTTTGGTTTGTGAAGTCTTCTGGAAACGTGTGAGGTACTGTGAAAAGTTATAATTTAACATTTTAATAGAAAATTGCTTAATGGTATTTTCCTGTTCAAGTTGGTTAATTCAGGAATAGCCTACTGATAAACAAATTATATTTTATTTTCTGAGATTCTATATATATATATATATATATATATATATATATATATATATATATATATATATATATATAGATTACAAGCTTCTTAATTTAATATTGAAAGGCAACCACATTATTTTGGATAATTCAATAATCTTGAAAATTGAAAATTTACAGCAAATAAGGATTTAGTAATTGACAAAACTTTAAGTTTAACTGGTTGGACATTGTCTTTATTCCTACTTAATTATTAATATTACCTTAATTTGTTTGATTTTTATATTGAGAAGAAATCTTATTTTATTAGTTGTTTCATCTTGTATTTGAAGAGGTTTTTTTTTATTTAATGAAGATTTTTAATTTGAGTTTGTGTTGAAAATATTAGCACTGAGATCTTAAAGGACACAATAATTATTGAATGATTTGATTGATTGTTAATTATAAGTCTGGACATGTCAACATCTGAAGGTTTATAAATAAGAAATAGTGACAATCAATTAAAAGTAAAAAAGATAGCTTGGCGATGGTCTATTATTGGTGTTCATTATAATTAAAATTTCTATTAATTTATACTGAGAATGATTATTGGATTCCTTTGGGAGTGGTGCATTGTTAAAATAAAGGGTTGTTAATTTGCAAGTCACTTGATCGCTCTTATACTGAAATAAAATAGTTGTAATTGGTTTACGGAAATTAACATTCCTATAGACACGTTACAGTAATGTATACAACCTTTCATAACATAATTTACCCCTGACACTACAAAAATACATAGCATTTTGACAAATAATAATCTGAAAAAAAAACGAAAATTGCCAGCAGTTTACTAGTACTAGTTTTCGGTTTGAGTTGTATAACTGCCGATGTGTAATTTGTATGTACATATTATATGTAATATTATATATATATATATAATATATATATATATATATATATATATATATATATATATATATATATATATATATATATATATATATATATATATATATATATATATGTGTGTGTGTGTGTGTGTGTGTGTATAGCATATTTTCTAATAATGATCAATATAACATCCCTAATTATTGTATTAGTTTTATATATGTAGACATTTAATTATTTAATAATAATGTTTTCTTAAAAAATCTATTTAATTATTTAATAATAATGTTTTCTTAAAAAATCTAATATCAAATAATCTTATATTTTACAACAAACAAATTTACATAGTAAAATAACACCATGCTATTTTGTAAATAGAACAGTTTGTTAATTTACAGAGTACACCACTTAAATTACAGATTAAGTTGACAATGAATAATTAAGCTTACTTCCACACTCTTATGAATGTATGTTATTCAACAAGTTTAATCACTTCTTCCTTTATACCAGCCAACATCGGGGAATTGCTGGAGAACACAGTAACATTGTTAGTCCACTAATATCCTAATATCCCACACGTACTATAAGTGAGACACGTATTGCTTTACATTGTAACTTAATTGCTTCTATGTCGAATATAAATGAGGTGGATGTAATTTTGCAAGGATCTTCTTGCGTAATAAACAAGTCGAATAACCTAATTTCTCTATTTCATTTAATCATAAAACATGAATGAAAAAAAATTCACATAACTTTAAAAGTTTTAAGCTGATTTAACGATACAACTGTTTTTTAATAATTAAAATCAAATGTTTGTTTCACATTCTAGTATAACAGATTTCTGTTTTCGTAAAAACCCCCTGTGTTCGGTCATCCTAGTTAATTAAGAGCATATTACAATTAACTAGGCGTTTAATTCTTAATTATATTTTATATTTATGAAGACTGACCTATTCAAAATTAAATTCTACTTTAATCTCAATTTATAAAAAATTATGATTGTGTTTTAATTGTGTTTTCATAATTTATACTGGCTAATCATATTTCCAAATATTTTACCATATGTTCTTTTATTATAGATTATTTACAAAAATGTTAATATTCATTGATTTTGTGATTTAATTGTCTGACGGTGGATAATTGATTCCGAAATTTTTAAAATAAAAAAAAGTTATATTGGAAAATTTATATTTACTTACCAATGTTAGTAAGCTAAACTCTTTTCAAATGCTCCTAGATCTTTAAATAAAGGACAGTATTCATGTAAACGCCCCTTCTAAGTCTTTTGTTCTTAATGCATTGTAAAGAAGATATATTTAGGAAATATTATTATGTCTTTCAGCGTCATCATAAAATACAAATCCCAAAATGAAAAATATATGAATACTCTTTGACTGTTTCCTTTAATTAATGTGATTTTTACGTAGCAAATACGCAATAGACACTATTATGTTAGCTTACTTAAAAATTGAGTAATGAATCTCATGAACTTCGTCCGGGTAAATGACGTAATTTACACAGAACCGGGAAAACTAGAGATACATCTGCAGGATAGATGCAATTCCATTGTAATTGTATTTGCCTTTAGTATATACGCGTTTTAATCCTTACATCGTGGAAACATACATATAACTGGCATGTATGCAAGTAGCCCTTCATTAAACAGATCTTAGCGCCCATAATTGTATCGCTGGCCATAAAATAATAGAGAGGGGTTGAATAAAAATATGTATCGTATTTAGAGGAGAAGGGTGTTTTTTACAGACCAAATAAATAACGGAGTATCTTTATAATTTTATAAAATATAACGCATTCACTCATGCAGCTTCACCAATTATCAAATTTCCCTATTATATCTTATGGTAGAAATTAAATATACATTATAAACTTTTAAAAATACCTTTAGAAATATACCTTACAAACCCATATTACTAATTAATATAATCAACAGGGCGCCAAAACAGACTTTATTTGTAATCTATTACTTAATTTTGTAGTTAATCAGCAAATGGGAAGTACTTTTATAGGTTTGACATATTCAGGTGTACTATCCGGATTCCTTTCGAAAGTATGGTTTTAAATTTTGCTCCATAACGTTACATTACTGGTATTATATTTAATTATCTAACTTCAATGTACAAACATGTAATAGTGGAAACTTTATGATAGATCTGGCAATAAAACACATTCTTACGTCTCAAAGAACTGATGCAATATTAACGTTGTGTAGGCAAAAGTAAGCAGACCCTTCTGACTGAGACGAAACAAGACCAACTTAACTTATGAAAAAGAATAGCTTTTATTTCACCAGTTCTTCAGGGAGAATTTATGTTTTATTTTTTATGTATCTGTTGATCATCTTACACCAATCTACAATAAAGTCAATCTAAAGTGTACATATTACATCCCACTATTTCTATACATATGAAGTAACTGGCCTAGCTTTGATATTCAAACTTGTACACACGTTATATGAAAAGTTTTTTAATTGTACTTTTTTGCATCAAAATAAAAACAAGTTTATATAAATATACTGTATACTGTAAATATACTGTTAAGAATATGCAACAATGTTATACTACAAATATGCTTAGTTTATTTTTGTAAACGATAAAGAATTCTTGGTAAATATCAATAAATGTATCACGTTACAAATTTACGTAAATAGCTTTAACCTAACACATTTTAATATTTTAACGAGGAGGGAGTGAAAACAAGAATGAGTTTTTTTTATAAAATATATATCCCAAATATTGGACAATCAATCCTTATACCAAAAGCTTAGAAGGAAATTCAATATGTACGTATATTAGCTCTCTGTTACGAAGAATATTAACAATTATGAAATGCATACACTTATAAACTAACCCTGTTGTTTCTTCAGAGCAGAATGAATAGTTGATGAATTTTTTGCTAGGTTATGACGCTTGAATGCCCTCTCGAGAACTTACCTCTATTTTCATCAGTGGTAAAACACTTTGCATGCTAGTACATTTGGTGTTGATGTTATGAGGAAAAGTGTTCAGGGATGATAAAACATATTGTTATTAAAAAGAAATTAAGGAACTTATGAATAATGTATAATAATAATTTGTGTTCAAGATTTCTCGACATCCTCAAAATTGATAATGTTAGTCCTCTATTATTAATATTATCATGTAGGTCTAAAATGTCAATAAGCTATTAACCTTGCGCAAAGGTTTTGACCTTACTCGGTACTCACTGTCAAAATAATAAAAACATGATTGTTATTGCATTATACGGTATATAGAGAAATAATATTTGATTTTGAGGCTCCTGAATGCTCACAGGGCCGTTATATATAAAATCATCTTCATACTCAAACATAATTTCAACAAGTCTCTTTTAACTTTACCGTATTTTGTAATTTAACGACGTGGGTTATCAAACTTTCTAACGTAAATCAAACGTTCTTGGTAAATAGGCATTCCGTGTTTTGCTTTATTGTTTTATTAGTCATAAATTAACAATATAGCATAAAAATATTTGGGGGTCTTATATTGAAACCCGGCATAATTGTAATCTAGGCACATTTATAAGATGTAATAATAAAAAATACAAAACCAAAAAGAATACTATGTTCTGTACATTTCGTAACTGTGACAAAAACTTACATGAAACTTATATTTCAGGATAAGCTTTCTTCTTTTATCGCAATTTAAAAGATAGTGACATTGATAGCCTGATTAATAATAAGTAAGACATCGATCATCAGCTGTGCTGGTGGAGATAAAAATGTGAAGTTGTCAAAAGGGTAAAAATATATGAAACGGCAATTTTTGTCTTGAACCATATTTTTTCTAGCAAATATTACAACCAGACAACTATATAAAAATCTGATCGTTTCATTAGCTGAAGTACCTTATTCAAGCAACAGTCGTTTGATTTTAAGGGAGGCAAGTAAAAGAAATTATGATGAAAATATGACAGTTCTTTATCAATTTCAGGAAAATCAGATAAGGAGTAAATTTAGCTCTCTTCTTTTAGTTTAATAGTATTGCGTTGTTATTATAAGGTATATAGTACATGAATCAATTAATTTATTTTAATTCCTCTCACAAATTTTGTAATATATAGGTGCAGCTAACCTTCTAAACAATGGCCGATACATCACACAATGTACTATTGAAAGCTTTAATCGTAATATAATATTTCCCATTTACAAATAAGTATATTAAAATTTAAAAATTGTGTAAACTAGTCTACAGGCCTCTTTTATTGTATTTAAAAAACACGTTTAAAACATAGGAATCTCAAAGAACTATAGTATCTAAAATATCCGTGGCCTGATCTGTTGTACATTGTTTATCGGTATCCATGGAAACGAAAACAATATAGATACACAATAGATGTCAGCCACAGTCGGGTAATAACGGCACATTGTGGCACAGACCAATGTAATAGCAATGGCGCCCCCTGCATAATACAGTTATGGCGATTGCAGCTAATTATAGTCCACAGTAATGGTTCTGTGTATTTCAGCTAAGGTCCTAATTACGCCATTCTACACTCGGATCTTGCGCCATTTCTTGATTTAAATACAAAACTATTATAAAACTTACTGTAGTATATTTTCGTTTATGAATGCATAAATCTGGGTGTTAATAAGAATAAAACTACAGGAATATAAATCTTTTTAATAACTATTTATAATTTAACTATTTGATTTAAAGTCAGGTATAAACTCTTATCCAGCATAATTTATTATTTGAATACGATTGCCAACAAAGCGTTGTTGTAAAATGTATTAATAGAGGTTTGTAAATTATTTTAAAATAATTCCTTTTTTAAACAGAGTGTCCATAAATTACTCTTTAAAACTCCAAAATTGTATTAATTTTTTGGGGAAAATTAATTAAGACATGTCGTATGCAGTATGGACGTTATCTAGCTTAATTAGTTATATGTCAGTATTTTTGTGTTTTAGGGAATAATGTTTAATTTTAGTGCATATACAAAGTTCAAATTTTGAAAATTTTTACTATAACTGAACCCAGTTTTGGAAAAGCATTATATTAAAATCATATTACTTTTCAAAATGGTGTCCATAAATAAAATTTCAAAGTGTAATAACTCAAAACTGTAACATTTTATGCAATGTTTATAAAAATAATAAAATATGCCATAGTTTTAGATAAATATGTAACATAAGGTTTATTTTTTACTGATAAATAATGAACTAATAAAAGGGATTTAACTGAATGACTTCTTCAAATAAGCTCTTTAGTTATTAATGTTGATTGATTGCTGTTTAGTAATCAGATGATCGTTGTATTTTACATGATCGTTACGAAATTACTAGCTTATTGATTACATTAATGTCATGCTTCTAGTAATGATTTAACTAATGTACACGTTGTATTACCAAGTAGATCTTACTGATTGTCTTAACTGACTAGCTTAGTCTAAATTATTACTGAAATTCTTTATAAATTAGTAATGCAGTGGCACGTTAGTTTAAGAATGTATAATATTTTATAACATAATAAAATAAATAAAAGTCATCACATGGCAATAACTACACAGACGACATCCATATAAAAACTTTACAACACCTATCGCTATCAATTATTAATTAGTTATTTATAATGATTGGATAAAACAATTCTAAAAAGCTATAGCTCTCTGTCTCTTGATTGTGTTTATCTTTACGTATTATATGAAATAAAAATATTAGATCAAAAGAGAGATCCAAACAAATTCTGAAGACTTCGCGACGTTGGAATCTTCTGCAGGTTGGCTGACTGAAATTTTAGACTTCTCAAATATGAAAATGTACAACGATTCTAAACATCTTAGAATGGTGCTTCAAACATCTTGGTGATCAAGATGTTTGAAGCAGCAAATGGCCTTGATCATTTTTGCAACCTAAAATTTCAAAGAGATCGCATTATTCTAATATAGAATTTGGTTTTAATGTATATATTATTATTGCAACCTGAAATGTTGGAAATTCCAAAAAACACATACCTAGATATCACACGTTCCGTGACTTAGTGGAGAAGAGAAATTCTTCCAGGCGTTAAACTTTCTCCGAGGGATGTGAGGAGAAGCAATTTGAAAACCCTAAAATTAATTTAAATTACATATGCTACTAAAAATTTTATGAATTGTATGGCTTTTTAGTTAGTTTCTTAGGGTTATAAAGACAAAAAACTGCTACTAAAACGTCGTCACAGTAACAACAATCTACAACCTAATTTAATATTATTTCATCCTTCAATTTATCGCAATGACATAAATATTTGATAAGAAAAAATATTTTTAATAGTTTACAGAGCACAAAAGAAAATTCTACTTATTAGCATATTACTGTATTGATGTTTGGTAAATCACTGCAACGACTAGACCATGTATTTGGACTGAGAACACGATATACTTTTTTAGCTTAATAATTAATTATTTAATCAATCAATCATAATCAAAAATATTTCATTACAGTGAAGAATGGGCGGTAGCTGTGGTATCATTCCACCGCTGCAGAGGTTGCGTGACGTAGCGGCTGTTGTCCCTGTCCCAAATATAATGGACTTTTATAAATCTGCTTTTCACTTCCCTTCTCTTTCCTAATTTTCCTAATGCACGGCAAACAACTAAGTGAAAAATTACGGTTGGTCTTGTAATGGATGTAGTTTACTTACCCAATTGATCAGTAGGCGTGATTGTCGTAATTAAGAGTAAAAAAGAGTTTGTCACGTATTTTAAGAATAATGCTTAAATCATATAGCTTAAACTGAAAGGTATAATTAGCTCTACAACCTTTAAAAGTTAGGATAATTTAAATGAAAAAAGAACATTGCCATATTAGATGGCGTGTACGTAACGACAGCTTTTGCATCTCTTGTCAACACCTGATACTAGTTAGTTTTTAATAATTTATGTCTAAGGTCATAAAAATAACTATTCACGAAATTGGTGGAATAAAAATTCCTCATTATTGTTACCTGAAAAATGGGTTTATTAGTTTTTTCGAATGTAGTTTATTAACTGTTAAATTAAATGTGAAAAATCGAAATAGATTGTGAGTATATTGACAGGTAAGAGAAAGAAGAAGTAAGACTATTATTTTATTTGAGTCAGAATGAATCATTTACTAAAATTAACAAATATATTGAACAAATAACTATCATGGTTAAGTCCAAAGTGGTATGTTTTCGTGTCGACCCGCAAGTATTCAATCTAAAACTGTATTGAATAAAAAGGTATACATCAAGAATTTACAGAGTTTTAAATCTACAACAAGCTTTTGAGATTTACGTCAGGGAACAGGGCATTTTACATATTCAAATATTATAAAGTATTTATTTTTCCCAAGGTAACCCTACATACTATTTTGACCTATTTATCCAATGGCGAGTATTTCTAGACATTTTATTTGTTAATATCTCATTTAAATACATAAATGAGGAAACGTGTATTTTTCATACACAAAGACTGTGAAGAATGTTCAGTATAGGAACAAGGGAACAAAAGCTTGACATTTTCATTATCTTATGTAACTAACCCGTAGAAAAGTGTGGATAGCTATCACTACATATATTAAAAATTAAAAATGCAAGATTAATTAAAAAAAATTTAATAGATAAGACTACATAGAATTATCCTAAACTTGTATTTTTACTACTGAAATAAGGAAAAACCAGGATAACTTGTTTATTTGAAAAAACATTTGTCGGAGAGCAGATCCCAGTTTTCGATGCCATTATTTTCCTACATAAGTGTAATAAAAAGTGCCTTTATTATTTTAATTTCTAATTATGCCTGAAATTTATACTGGCATACCTTTACTTGGTCAAGATCACTGATTAAAATGTCTTCAATTTACGGTTAACGCTGTTACTATGTGTTTGGAGTCTATTTAACTATTAAGAAGGTAATTTAACAGTTTTAATTTATAATTAGGCCTACCTATTATCAATTTTGTTACGTATAATTAAGAATATATTACAAGTTTCAAATTAAAAATACTTCTAAAATATAAAAACTTTTTTAAAGTTTACTCTGTTACTAAAGAGAAGTTAAGGTGTACCTATTTACTTCAACGTTAATATTTAGGAAATGGAGTTATTCTAGTAAAATTTACACAAATGTTGTTATTTAACAATTAGTTATATATTTTTACACTTTTGATATCAAAGAAAAGTTAAGTTTTCATTTAGTTCCAAAAAGAAAAGTAAAAGGGTGTATTTAAATTGTTAATCGTTTACCATCTTTGTATCATACGTGCTAATGGGTATACCGATTTCACCTAAATTTATTGACTATTAGTTTTTCTTTGTATTATTTATTGTATACATTTAATAAGAAATATACAATTCCTGTTATTACTTATGCTTGTAGTGCTCAAGCATATATTTTCACAATGGAAATAGAAAATTTTATAAACTGTATAGTTTTTAAATATTTTAGTTTTGTTTTATTAGTTTACGTTAATTTTCGTCGAAGATAGAAATCTCCATATCTGGCTGGGTTCCAAGGCTTAGTGCCAAAGTCACGCTAACGAGCATATAACAAGCCTCACTTCACTAACCAATATCACCTCTCAGTTTCAGAGATGAATGCGACTGGTATTTAATCGTATCGCATCAGGCAGGATGGTGATAGCAATATTTTACTGTATTACATAATCATGGAGAATATTCTATTTCTCGTTGTCTAGTGATCTTATTGATTGTAATTTTGAACATTGAGAAAAGAGCAAAATTTGAAAATGGTATATAAATCAAACGTTGTCCGTAAGCCGACCAAACATAGAAGACTTTGTTGAAAATATAATTATCAAAATTATTTAAAAATATACTTAAACAATGGAATATAGAAGGACCCAGCAGAACATACAGAATGAAGAAGTTAGCACACATACATACAGACATTAGAATCTACTGCCCATTACATTTTTGACACGAAATGCAATATTATTGGACTAAGGTGAACAAATATTTAAAGTCTCTTAGCAAGAGTATCTTTGGTATCAAGAGTTATCTCTCAGATAGACGTGTGGATAGACATACAGACAGACTTTCCCGTGACACCATGATCGATTACGACTTTGCTAGGTAGAAGAATCACCCATATACCAAGAGTCAAGTTTCTAGGATCCTCCTAGCTATATTACTGCACATGCAGACGGTTAGAAACACAACAAGCTATTTCAATAGGACTTTGACGTTTCTTTAATATCATTTTACATAAATCAATTACGTAGTTAGGTTGTTTGATTTTTGATCAATATTAGTATTAAAATTATAGGATTTCTATTCCATTGCGTGAACCAGTTCAAAATAATTGTTCGTACTTATATTAATTACCTCATAAGATAACAAAACCTACAAAGTTTTCAACCAATGCTGTCTAGCTATTTAGAATACACTGAATGTATCCGAGAAGTATAAATAGGTATAATATAGTTATAAATGGAACATTTATTTAGTAAAGTCTATTTTAAAATTACCGGTTTTTTAATTACTAAATTCTTTATATTAAATATATAATGTACTAATGATCGAAAGGGAGAAATAGAGAGCAGTCAATGATCCACAACCGGGTCATCGCACCTTGAGTCGTAAAACAAATGTGCTGGTAAAAAAACAACTTTACCCTATTTGATAACAACCCACTTTCTGGTACATGGATCTCGCTAACACAAAACATACCAACATGTGAGAAAGTTTTATTGTTAATTTTATTTTATTATACAACAGGTTCCATTGAGTGAAAATATGAATTTATATGAAATAAATTATATATTTAGTCAAGTTATTTATATTTTACAAGCCACATTAATCCTTACAGTTATGCTATAATACCGGGTAAAACAAATACACACAATCATGAAATACTAAGTTCCAGAAATATTCTTCTTATTTCAGCTCAGATAAGAGAGTTCAACATTTGTCTAGTTATTAATCCTAGATGTACAGCTAAACACACAAAACAATGTAGACCGGTGGTGACCTGTTTAAATAAAAGTTTTACAAACACAATTTACCTAAATTGTTTAGAAATATTGTAACTTAAATTAAATAGTAGGCGAGGAAGTTGTCCCAAGTCATGCATATCTCCTAAGAGAAATTTGTTTTAAGTCCACACTTATTCCCAAAATTACAGTTTTGATAAAGTTTTTACTGAAAAAGTATCTGAGTAAGGCAAAGTTAGTTAAAATAAGTATGACTTATAGGGTACGGCGAGCCAAGCACATGTGTGTAGGTAATCATAAGGAGTAAATCTTTACCTTAATCTTTTTTCAATATATGGAAAATATAATTACGGTATACCAGATAATAATTTCACCAGCGAAATATTTTGTAACTATCTATTTAAAAAGATCATAAATTCTGATTAAATCCGAATAAATGGAGTAAAATAATTTACAATTATTGTAAATAGGAAATATTTGAGATTTAAATAGCCGAAAGAGGTGCAGTATCAGTTCTTCTAACCTAAGGGCTTATCAACCAGATAGGATTTCTGCAGCGCCCACGCGGGAGGATAGGCAATTTTAAAACCATGAGACTGTCCCGGAGTATCTAGCCACGCAAGGCGTGCATCTGTTGTAAAATAATCCAATTTATTGTTGATTATGCCAAAATCTCTATTAGTGGAAACAGATTACGTAAACGTTACAATGGGCTAAAATATTTACAATGTTAGGCTTTCAACGCCAACTGTTGGCTGAAGAACTATGATAAAATAACTATTAGGTTACCTACATCTTACAACATTTTAGTAAAAGGAGAACTTTTTGTGTCTGTTCACCTAGTGAACGATACCTGTCAGAGATTGTTTTCAATATTCTACATTAGAAATATACTTATTTAATAAATAAGTAGTTCAAACCAATTAACATTTGTGAAGTTAGTACAAGCATGCTGTAAAGTTCAGTAATAGGCATTTTTATACCAAGTAAATAAATTGTGCAACAGTAGAAACTGTAATAATAAATAAATCTTTTGATGTAAAATTCGGGGTTTTGCTATGTAGAACTTTGAGGAAATAGAATAGATTATTATTAAAAGTCCGCGTTTTGTTTATGATAGTAAGGAGTCCACAATACCCTTTATCACATTACAATTGTTTTGCTTAAGTTGCATGCAACTTTTTAAACTTATAGCTTATTTAATTAAAATAAATCTAATGCAATTATATGTCACATGTTAAAGTGCAATAAAAATATACTATTTTTATGAATTTATGCATTCTACGATTTCTAACTACTATTATGGTTACCTATGCAGTTGAACCTATGGGTGATCGATTTTGTTTGAATATAAATTAAGCTTCATGCAAAGTTTCTACACCATAAGGTAATTGGATCTTGAATTGGGCAATTTACCCACAGATAGGAATACAAATAGACAAAAATGAAATACTTTCTGTCCTTAGAGGTATAGGCCAACTAAGGTATATTAAATAATACAACGAAATATTAAGTAACATTCTTCAGCTAATATCAAGTTGCTTATAAAGTTAGACACTCGTAATAAAAAATGCAGGTATTCTTTAAAAAGTCATCTGAAGTATCCTGGAAAAGGTTGACTATTTGTTAGTTTATCAGTTTGTCTTAGCAAAGAATGTTTTTGTAGTCGAGTTTAGTCTCCTACACTGGCTTGGATAGCACTCTAAGAGTGTGCAAATGCAACATTCTTCTGCACAATTTTCTACTGAGTACGTTGTACCACTGTGACAGCTAAATCTCCTTCTTTATATAAAGTTTTATTTTTACGATGAAAGGATTGACATTTGCCATCGTTCAATGATACAAAAAATCAGTAACACAATTGTGTTACTGATTTTTATATCAGCTGAAATATGCTGTTTATCTGTGTCTGTAGAGACGAAACAGCGTCTAAACATCTCCGGCTGCTGTTTTGCTCAAACCTGGCTTCGCAAGTAAGCCAGGTGCACAGATGATAGTATCATTAAAATTACCAATATTTCTGACTAAATAAATTTGAAAGGTCAATATTATTTTAAAATTTACTAATGACTTACATAATATTTTGTTTGGAAATAATTTAATTGAGATACAACAATGTTATTCCACAAAAGATTTCCACAATTAATATCGTAATTTACACATGATTTACATGGAGATGCGCTTAGCTAAGTAGCTACTAAGCAAATGAGTTGCAATACTGGGAAAACAATATTACATGAATTGCATTACTTGCGCATGGATAACAAGCAATTTATTATAAATAATTTAAATATGGGTGAAACCTTTCCACGAAAATATTTTAAACTAACATAACAGGAACATGTTATAAAATTCAATTAATTTAATACACAGTTACATATTCTACTGTAAGTACGTGAATGCGTGAGACACGTTACATGTTGTCAGGTCAAATTAAGTTTGATAGAAGTAGAGCGGCAACTGAATTTAATTAAGTGCCAGCGGTACCAACCACTCAGCGTGAAATATAGTCTAAGTGTTCTCCTGGTCCAAGGGATATTTATATAGGCCTACATAAATTCCATAACAGAGTATCGTAATATATATTTAATACAATAAAAAAATAAACGAGGTAAGAACATTTTATATTAGGAAAGGAAACGTTAAAAGCCTTAATAATATTGGAAATTGATGAAAAATAAGTATTCGCACCGTCTTTCACTAGCTGAACTTAAACCCCAAGTAAAGTGAAGTAGTCTTCCTGTTAAACGCTAGTTTAGTTATTAAAACAAGTGTAAAACAAAGCACAAAAAATGTGTTTGCCAGATAAACACTAAGGACTCCGTGGTTTAGTGCTGAGCATACTGAAGACCTCGCATTACTTATTGAAGTTCATTGATCAAATGCCAGTATTTTATTTACGAAAGAGTAATTACTTTAATCACCTTTCATGCAAAATAGTTTTTTATTCCATGAAAATAAGAATTCTACCACATAAGCATAAAGTTGAATTAAATATTAAAAAGATTAAATGCCAATAACGTTTGTAGTTAAATATGTAGATCTTACTTTTTATAACAAAGCAATAAAAAATGTGTTGTTCTTATAACAATTTTCATGTAGTTTTATTCGAATTTAACACTTGTTGCAATAAACATTTTGTATGTTTACGTGCATAAAATTTAAAAAAAGTTTTGATTATAAAGAAGAATGAAGATACTTGGCCCAGGAAGTAATTTTAAAATCAATACAAATAAATAAAAATGTAAAAAAAATCACTTATAGTAACAAATCGGTTTTCATATCAAATGATGCTTTTGTTCGGTCTGTTTTCACACGTGACTTACAGTAGCGATGTTACGGAGGCCTAGCCCGGACTGCTTTGTATGCATGTAAATGTGGCTGTTATGGAAAGCGGTTCTCCTGTCCATCCTCAGTGGGCACAGAGAGGCAAATATCCTGGACAGTGGAAAGTCAATGTTAAACATTTTTGGTAACATTTAACTTCCGCAAAAGCTTGTGTTTTAAATCCTATTTACCTTATCTGAATTTTTATGAGTTAACCGCTGCTACGAAACCTAACTCTAAAATTAAAGTGTAACTGTATTTTGTAGCAATATATTTGGACAAAGATTAAAATAAAGTTGTTTTGAGAATAGTTTCATCTATAGACACAACTATGAATAACAATTTGATGATAGTGCTTGTTAGTAGATAAAATCTTGGTTAAGAGTTCTTTTTTTTTATGAGCTAGCTAGCTAACAAAATTTCTATTTATCTACTCTCACATACTGTGTAGCGGACAAACCGCCTGATTACTCACCAATAAGCTCCTTCTACGTTAGTGGATATACTTGGATATATATAGATATATATCTCGTAGATATACGTAGATATCTCCTAGACATATTTCCTAAAGAAATTACCCAAATACTCCAAAATAAAGAAACAAATATCATATATCAGATACGCATTTGTTATAAGTTTAAAAGTAAACATCTTTGAAAGAAATACTGTAAACTAAAGAAAATTAGTTGACCTAAATCGTATGCATAAATTTAGCATTATAGAACATTTTTATTTAAGCATTAGTGTAAACCTTTTTACAACTCTCAGGTTATTATATTTTTTTATTTATATTAATCGTCTACTATACAGTTAACTCTAGTTAAGATAATATATATATATATTATATATATATATATTTACATATATATATATTTACATATATATATATATATATTATATATATATATTTACATATATATACATATCATTTAAGTATATTTATATATATATTTATATATATATATACATATATATTATATATATATATATATATATATATATATATATATATATATATATATATATATATATATATATATATATATATATTGAATCACAAAACGTACTTGCTCCGCCAGGAGTCGAACCCATCTTTCACTTGCCGGGTGAATGTGCTACCATTACACCACAGAGCGCTTTCTTTTTGCGATTCAATTATTTTGTATTTGGTGGTATCTGTCACATATGCGATTAAATAAGCAAACTAACATATGATCTGAAGACCAAATACCTGTCAAACGACTTTTATTTACATTAAATTGTATAAATGGCAAAAGCCTTGTTTAATTTAATTTCAATAAACATTTCTAAATTATTTATATATATTCCATTACACATCGAATCACAAAAAAGTGATTGTTTGCGGGGACTCGAACCACATAGAATTTTTACGGTAGTATATTAAAATACTGGCAAAAAATGTTATTTTATTTAGACAATTCTAACTAATATAATATAACTATATAGTCAACAAAGGAAAGTTTAGTTGAATATTGTAATAACATGATGTTTTTTATGACCCTCTAAGCGATGAGTATATTCATTTATAGTGATTCATGTTAAAACATTTTTTTTACATGAAAGCAAGCAATAAACAGATAAATAAGTGTACATATTATATATCTTTCTTTTCAAAAAAACATACAAAATGAAACTATAATATTTGTACAGGGTACTACTTTGCTAGACTCACTTTAGTAAAAATCCAAAATGAACTACATAAACACATACTTAGTAAAAATAAAAATATTTATATTTTTTCCATTAATATTGTTAGGGGAAAACACAGGAACACTGTAACGTGTCTATAGTAAGATTATCTACTATAAACCAATTACAACTATTTTTGGTTTAGTATAAGAGCGATCAATTGTGTTCTGAACTAATAATCCTTTATTTTAAGAATGCACAAGTTCCAATGGAATTCAATAATCAAACTCAGTATAAATTAATATTAATTTTAATGAAATTTTAAAATCAATAATACAGCAACGCCAAGCTATCTTTTTTACTTTTTAATTTATTCACAATTATTTCATATTTTTAACACATAAAAAAATCACAAGTCCAGTCTTAAATTTAACAATCAATCAATCATTCAATAATAATTGTGTCCTTCAAGTTCTCAGTGCTTATGTTTTCTACACAAATTCAAAATAAAAATCTTCATTAAACTTCAAAATTAAATAATCTTCTTCTAATATAAAATGAAACAAATAATAAAATAAGACTTCTTCTCAAAATAAAAATCAAACAAATTAAGGTAATATTAATATTTAATTTATGAACAAACACAATGTCCAACCAGTTAAACTCAAAATTGTATCAATTTCAAACTACTTATTTTCTGTAAATTTCCAATTTGCAAATTATTGAATTATCTAGAATTATCCACTTGGCTTTGAATGTTAAATTTAGGAACTTGTTAAAATATATATAGAATCTCAGAAGATTAAATAAATTTTATTTTTCAGTAGATTATTCCTGATTAAACCAAATTGAACAGGAAAATATCATCAAGTAATTTTCTATTTCAATATTAAATTCTAACTTTCACAGTACCTCGCACTTCTCCTGAAGACTTCACCAAGTAACCAAAATGACTATTATAGATTAATTAAATCAAACTTGAGACTTTAAATTTTGAAAAGAAATTTTAATCTTACAACTCAACCTTCTTGTTGAAAAATCAATACGGCAAGAGTAGGCTATCACTTAACACGACTACACACTCTCTGAGCACACAGCAAAGAATCCCCGAAAAACGTGGTTGAAGCCACCGGAAGGATCTAGAAGTCCCTCCCACCATCTAATCAACCTATCATTGGCCAATCAAAATTGACCAAACACAATGTCTGAACTGGATGGTACCTATCCAACCCAGACCTGCAACCTATGCTCAATACCTAGATACAAAAGGAAGCTTCTATCATTCCTCGAACCCGAATTGACAAGAAATTTAGCACTGCTGGAAGGCTCACAATCTTACAATTCACTTATTATATTAATTTACAATTCTCTTAATAAAAATATAAAGATTCCTATAAATAATTAAATAAATATAGGAAGCATCCTATAAACACAAAACTCAGGATTTTTCACCCACTGAGAAGCACCAACAATCTTGGCAGGCTAAGCAGTTAATTCAAAACGAGCGTTTTTTAGCACACACAATGTCCTTCTTGGTGGTAATATGTTTGGCTTGTGGTATAGCTAAAACAGATAAAAATTTAATGAACATTAAAACTACTTTTTTATGAAAAACTGCAAATTAACATGTTTAAATAGCGGCTCTCGTAAAAAAAGAATTCCACCTGTTGATAGGCATAATAAAGTCTAATTAAAGCATGTAGGAAAAAATGAAGATGGCATGTAGATAAGTTAATAGTGTCCTTTTTTCTAGTTTATTACTATACGCAATACATTACAATATTATATTAATTGAGGATATTTATTTGTAATAAACATTGACCTAACTCGTCTAGCGCGATTTAGCACTTCGAGAGTAAAAAAACTATCATATTATTGCAACACATTCAAGCCCTAAGATGTTTAAAACTTTAAGGATTCTTTAGAGGGCCGAATATCAAGAAGGATGCCAGTACAAGCTCTTGAGTACCATCACGAACCTTTTAAGTAATAAGGGGTTTAGATGTGTTAAGGTAAAGGGGTACCATGGTTCTTAATAAATAATAGAAAACGATACATTTATTGAACCTTATATTTTTATTACAGTAAGTTCTTAAAGAAGTGAGTCATAACAGAATAACTGTAATTGAACTATAATTGAAACAAATCCCACATAAATCAAAGCTGGCGTTTATATGTCCGTGCTTTATTAAGTTCAACTTAGTGTGTCACCTCAATCCTTCATATATCCATAAAGAATAAAGCACAGGAAATCCTTTGTTTCAACTAGAATTATTAAACTTTCTAAATTATATTGGTAACAATACCCAATAATAATATTGTACGTTTCTATACAGTTTAGCATTTACCTAGGAACTTACGTAAAACTGTTGGTTTGATAAGTGGCATCAGGTTGGATCCCTTTATCGTGTCGGTTTCTATAATCTGTGTAAAAACTAAAAAAATTTATAGAACTATTGTAAATATAAAATTAAAGTTCGAAGATACAAATAGTAATCAGGAAAACATGACTTTAGCTCATTTTCAATGTTTTGTACTTAATTTAATTATTTAACTTGTGTATGATATGATATATTTGTATATCTATTTCTTAATAAGTGTACTATCTTAATAAAAATATTTAAATAATAAAAAAATTTTATGCATGCATACACGAATAAACTTCGTGTAATAATTTGTGTAAATAATCTTCTTTAAACCCAGTTACTTTAATGATTTCACCAATATAAATAGTTTTAAACGATAAAGTTAGCTATATTATTAATAGCAGGTATTGCTTATGAAACTAATATTTTCTCAAAATTCCCTTATGTAGCAGAAAAACTTTACCGAAACAGTACAATTATTGTTAGGTTGTGCGACCATCGTAACTCAGAAAGTTTTCTAATCTGAGTTTAAACCAAGGATTTCCTGGGATTTATACTTTATAACCTTGTGAAGGATGAAGCTGGTGTTCTGAAGGAGACCTAATAAAGTGTAGAGACATTTACGTTGGTGTTACGATATGTGGAGTTTGTTCACATTTTAGAGTTTTTATGATAGAGAATTACACCTCTTTGAGATCGTAGTGTAATAGAAAATGTGAACGTCAAACTTATTAAATCATATTTTAATGGGGGCTTTCCCTTCAAACTATCGACAACTCCAGCTGTACATGGTCATTTTTCATTCACAAAAATTTTGCATTATTCCATAAGATACTGTACTGGCAACCTTCTTTATTTCATTATGTGTAGAAAAACTTCAAACTTTTAAAAATTTAGGACGTTGTTTTCCGTCGAAGAATCATAATGGATATTCCTAATAGGAACTTACTAAAAACATTCTACTGAAATGTTTTAATGTGCCTATATACGCGGGATGTGCACTTATCACCTGCAGTTATTTTATATATTTTCTAAATTTTATCTGTCGTTTAAAATAATATCTTTCATGTTTTTTGTAAATATTCGTTACTTATATTAATATCTAAATGCGTATTTTATGGGTGCCCTAAATAAGGGAAAAATCTAACCTCTCCTAGGAAAATAGATTCACTCTATATCACTCACTTGTAGGAACTGTTTAAGATAGTATATCCACTATCCTACGTGAGGGGGTGTAAATTAAAAAGACAGAATTGTGGATAAAAACGCAAATATATAATCATTTCCTGTTATATCTTACAATAAGTCTTTTCCATATCTCTTCTGCAATTGTTAAAATATGATTTATATTTTGGATATTGAGTCATTCCAATAGTATATAAACAAAGTTTATATATGTTCAATATCTATTTAACCGTAAAATGTAGTCTCACTTCTCAGACACAGAAATATTAATAGTCAGCATTGCTCATTGTATTTGTTTACTGTATTGAATAAATAACAGTCCAGTGGTTAAAATATATTACTGGAAAAAAAAAATAAAAATTATGGAGAAAAGGCAATAATAACATAATTAAAACAAACGTTAACATTGTGTTTAAACAGTTTACGTGGACGTAAAGGTAAACTTTTCTAGTGTATTAAAAAAGATCTGATGTTTTCATATATCTTTATAAACAAATTCATTATACTTTCTTTCTAAAAAATTTATGAAATTAAAAACTATACATATGCAGCGTTTAATGAAATATATATTATTTTAGACTTCGTAACGTGTAATATTTGTACTTTGTCTTTGTAACAACCGATCCAGTTCATACAGTTTAATAATAAATTTAAACATTACCTGGCCATAAGGAATAACTGAACTAAATTATTCAGCAGGTCTCAACAAAATGAATAATCGATCTAAATATATTTTCATTGCGACAAAAACGCTTTTTTAGTTTATTTCAATCAGCTTGTTTCAATGTTACCAGTTATTGATCGGAATTATTATAAATGTTTTTATGAGAATGCCTTGGGTTAAAAAAAAAACAATCAGCTCTTTGAGGAACAATTTGGCTTCGTAAAGGGAAAATAGACCAACACGCGATGAAGTTTATTTTTCTAAATGTTTATTTATTGGTCAGAATTTCGGAATCGTGCTCTAAGTGTGTTTATTCACTTATCCAAGGCCTGTGTAGACCATAATACACAGCTAGACACACTATAGTCCCATTTCACTCAAGGTTTGCTCTTAAAGTGGCCTAATTCATTTCTAAGCCACACAGGACTAATTCATTTCTCGAATAATATATCAAGCCTCAATTAATATGAATTGTGGCATCTCGCAAGGTTTCCATCATCAGCACCATCCTTTTTTTGGACTATGTAAATTACTTATGCACTGAAAACACGTGTATATTGCGTCAATGGTGCGGTTATTTGCATCAGTGAATAACAAAAGAACGTTTTGACACAACAGGATTTTGTTAACCGGAAAACCTGAATACAATATTTTGTATCCAAAGTAGTATTGTGGGCATAAGTATCTAAATTCTCAATCTCCAACAGCTAAATATCAGTTAAAGTACATTATAAGAAAATGTGTAATAATATATTTATTGTGTTTATGTTATATAATTGGCAATTTGCCTAAACTAGGAGGACTGTTATTGAACAGTACATAATAAAATTATATCTCTTTTTATTATAACATTTTGATTTCTATCTGTCATGATTCATGTAATAATAATAAGTTTTTTACTACAGCAGGTAACACCAATATAGTCCATTGACGTTTAAGCTGGTGTTGCCATTCACTTCTGACCATCAGCTCATTCCGCTATGATGTGGTAATGGTCATATACTACCTGCTTGATTGAAATGTCGTCTGCCAAAGGATAATTATATTTGTTTAATGCATGAACACTAATGTTTGCTTATAGAAAACTATGTTGGGACCGATCAGTAATTTTCTATACATTTAGACCTAGCAACATCGATGGGTACGTGGCATGGGGTGAATAACTGGGAGGTTTACACAACTGTCACCATAGGATCAATTTTGATTGGGCTGCTTTATAGTTTGTACGGAGTCCCTTGCCATGATACGTTTATTTCAGGTTAATATTTCTGTATTTTTTTTTTTTAAATACTGCCTTTTATTTAATAAGATTAGAGTCCAAACACGTATCAACTAGAACAAATGTACGTCTAATATACCTTAATGTTACTTATGATACGTCAGGAATGTCGTAGTTAATTCATGTTTGAACTATATTTAATAAAATGAAATGCAGATTTAAAAAATTTTAAGATTTTGTTCCTAACATAAAATTGATAGTAAGTTGGCAGTTTGCTGACTAAGGTCTACTATGTGAGTCATCGATACTGGGATGGCAGGTATGCGGGGCTGCACTTGTAATATTGTTTCCGCGTTAGGGGACAAGGGTCACTTTGTTATCCTCTGCGGCTCTTAACCCACCATACTATCTATATCGTTCATGTAGAATAACAGAATAAATTAGACTGTCAAAAACGTGTCCTTTTTTAAACTTCTATGAACTATATATGTCAATGTCAATCTACATACTAAGTAGTTAGGCAACCTGCAGTACTTTATTAAAGTTCAATTTTAAAATAATGTAAAATTAATAATGTTGTAATGTATGAGGAGATTTCTTGAATATACTAATCGATCCCGTTATCTTGTTGGTTAGTTAGCATTTTGAAACAGAGTGTGCATACGCCTGCGTACATAGTTTACTCATTTTATAAATGTTTTTTTAACTCAATTATCCGTAGTATGCATCAAATGCTATTTCAGTCGGACAAGAGTCCCTATTGAATGCAATTTTTAATAGGTAATGTTTAAATTTACAATAACTGGATATATCATAAAAGAATGTTAATTTTTTATTTAAAATCATTATAGATTTGAAAATAAAATGGAGAGCATAAAAACATTACTAACGATATAAAACGACTTATTATAACGTTTCACTTACTTTAAAAATAAAACTGTCTCCATGAGATAAATAAACTTAGTCTTTATTTTGCAGCGGCTTATAATAAACAAGAAATGTGAAGGAAAAAATCCCTCAAAATTTATTCAGAAACAAACAAAGTATATAATAAACGCTCTTAATAGGACCAATTCTCCATAAACATGTTTAGAAGTCACCCCCCGTGTTTGGGATGTAAATAACAATAAAAGCTCAGTTTAAAGATGACGAGTTAGGCGAGGATCTCGAGTCTTGGGAACTTAACGACGCCCTTCATGTTGAGAGATACCACTCCCCTCACTATTCCCTTCTGCACAGTGGCCTTTCACTCTTTATTAATTTTTGGATATCTTCGTTGAATATAAATCGATTCATGAACTACTTACAAGCTGTCCACTTATATGAAAACAAAACAGACGATCTAAGCTCATATAAAGTAAATTTGTTGCAATGAATGTATGACTCAAATAAAATATACATTTATTTAATTTTATTACTAATATTTTTTTAGCTAAAGGAAAAATATATTAACCTAGGAATTTATAGATCATGTAAAAGAGTATTTTATACAAAAGAATTGATCTTCTACATATTATTTGCTTTTTTTGAACAAAAGTTGTCCCAACTAGAATATAATATTTTATAAAATGGTACACAATAACAAATATATGTAAATAAATATAATAGATGCGGATGTATCAAATAATTTGAAAATCTGTTTTCCTTTGTGGTACCATTTTGCTTCAATGCTTAAAATGTTAATATTGCTCATATTTGGATCATACAAACCATAATAAACAAAAGAAACATGGTTAAAAATAAAAAGGTTTTATAAATTAATTATAATTTAAAAGTAATTTAAAACTTAAAGTATAAAAAGAAATATTTTATTTACCTGAAGTAAGAGAAAGAATTAGGTTTTCAGACTAAAAACGAAAAATAGAAATATCTCAGCAATATTTAAATTATTAGCTATAACAAGTGTAGTAGTGATCTCTCTCTCTCTCTCTCTCTCTCTCTCTCTCTCTCTCTCTCTCTCTCTCTCTCTCTCTCTCTCTCTCTCTCTCTCTCTCTCTCTCTCTCTCTCTCTCTCTCTTTCTCTTTCTCTCTCTCTCTCTCTCTCTCTCTCTCTCTCTCTATATATATATATATATATATATATATATATATATATATATATATATATATATCCCTCATGTATATATATATATATATATATATATATATATATATCCCTCATGTATATATATATATATATATATATATATATATATAATAAATTGAAACTATTTGTATTTTAAATACCACAATTAAGAAATTCTTTTATCTACTCCATTTTATTATTTATATTTTATTTGTTATAGTTATGCTTTCCATTATACACAGTATGTTAAAAATTATAATGAATTAATAAATGCATTTTTGATTAAGTATTAATATTGATTATTCTCTCATCCACATAATGTTACATGTGGTTCCAAGTTTCCAATTAGAAAAGGGATCTGACAATATCAATCAATAGTTGAGAGGTTACCGGTTTTGAAACTTTGTCACTGCTGGGTGATACTCACAATAATAAATGGTTCTATAAAAACTATATTTTAGGTTTTTAATTTGTTTGATCTGATTTTGGAGCTTATTTACTTGTAAATATCTATTTTATATCGACCTCATTCCTACTTTTTCTCCTCCACTTCTCTATGCTCATTTTCCTGATCCAGTGGGTTCCTTAATGGACTATCTCTGCAAAATGCGCCTATTGGTACATGTTGTTCCCATAACACCATTTTATATTGCTAACTCAAAAATTAATTCTATATATCCTTTATCTCAGCAGAAGTCACGAATAATAACAATCCCAAGAAAAATTTGTATTGTGTCTTGGAACAAATTTTTATATTCACTTTCCAATTAATTACATCTAATAACGTAGTAATCATAAAAAATCATAGATTATTTCATTGGCACTAAAAATAAAGTTGTTATAAAACAGCAAAGAGTACTTGATTAAAGCCTTTGACACTGGAAGCAATTATTTTTCAGTATTTTGTTTATTTGTTTGAACCTACGTATCCAAAGCGAGGTACTTTTATTTTAAAACTTCAGAACAACCATTGTAAAATCTACAATATTAAGACGGAAATTTATGATACACACAAAACAACTTTCTAAATTGCTGAATCACTGAAAATAAAGTAATAAATCCTTGTTATAATAAAATTTTTTAATATAGGTCTTAATTTTTTTTTTATGTTTGAGTGCGAAATCGACGTCTTTCACATCTAAAAACAAAATGCTTTGTAATGATTTATTAATTTATCCCTAATACAGTACTCCTAAAACAATTATCATTTTGTGTATATTATCTATCATTAATAAACACCCAAACTGACTTACAGAAAGGTGACAGCGCGTATTTAAATCGTAAAAGGATATTTTCGGACATTTACCATTGTTCAGTGATACAAAAATACGTTTCATGATCTGTTGTCTTGTATCTTCCCCAGAATAGAATATAATGTTATGTATACCTAACTATATAATATGCTCATAGGTATCTGTAGTTACGAAAATGCAACATAACTAATCATTATTATTAGTAACATTAGTTGTGATGATAGCACTACAGGATGGAAATATTGACAATTTAATTGTATTTATAATTTTTTACAAAGATATCCTAGTAATATATAGATTAAAATAAAAGTACTCAAAGACTCAAATCAGATGTTTACAAAATAATTGCTTTTAAAAATAGATTTAACTATTAAAGGGGATAAAAACTAACGCCCATATGTGCTAAAGCATGTAATGGTAATCGTTATTTGTCGTTTGAAATGTTTCTTTTTAATTAATTTTGGCTGTCCAATTACTAAAGGTACCATATTTGAAGTGCGCTTATAATGTCCGTTGATTAGAATGCAATTTTTAAAAATTTGTCGTATAACAGACGACAAAACAGTAGTTTTTAGTCCTGCCTTAATAAATAATGACACAATGACAAGTAACCAGGCGGTTTGTGAAACACAGTTTCTCGTATGTTCAGCAATCTGATACAAACAGAAAGCACATATTGTCTAACATCCAATATTGTCAAACCCACAGTTACATACAACTGCAAGTAATCGACAGCCAGTCTGTAACTGTGCGACGGACTGTACTTTTAAAATTACAACCAAGCTATGACTATATATAATGATTTAAATTTGTTTGAAGACTACCACACCATCAGGGACATGATTAAAAACTGCCCACGATATATTTCTTCTCCGTACCTTTTAAGGAAATTACAAACCTTTTACATTTCTATTTTGAAGAATTGATCTATTTTAACCTTCGTAGTACAATCTTTTTTTTATTCAGTACTCAATTTTAAGTAATATTAAGCAAAATCCATTCATGAACAGTTTACATACATGAACCAACTTGAGCAAAAGTTTGAAAAGTGAATAATTCACATAAAAACGTTCATAATTTTTGAACAAAACATATCGCATATATACGAATTTTCAGTATAGAATATCGATATAAATAAAGTTTACTAAGTTTCAATGTTAGTTGCTTGAAAAGTGGTTATACAACATTCTCTTCTGATATTTTTTGGGATTTTAATTATATGTATAATTTATTTATTGTAAAAGGAATTACAATCAGGTTATTTTTCTTGCTTACTTACTTTGAAACATCATAGAAACGAGATTTATAATAATTAAATATGAGTACTACAGTGGTTAATAAAATTATTCATTAAATCATTTCTAATAAGATGCTACAAGATATCGGCCAGATAAATATAAGTAATTAATATAAATATACTGGATTCATATGTAAATTCTTTGCTTTGAATAAATTTAAAATATAATATATGTCTCTTCCTAAATCTTAACCCTTTAAGCGTCATGAAAAATTTGACCTGATCTTAGATAACGTTACAATTTTTTTACATTTCCAATGTGTAAAGTTAAATTTATTTTCGTTTCTGTATGTCAAAATAGAGTTATTTAACGGTGAATAAAATTTTTTAGCCCTTTTTGGATTTCCTAGGCTAATTTTTAACTTTTGAGAATATCGTAGTATAGCAGTGTAGTTGTCACTAATATTTTTATCATTAATTCAGTAAGTAGGGGAATGAAACACAGTTTTTATAGATAAACATATACTATATTACAAACCAATAAAATTAGAAAAATACAAAAGTAGACAAAGAGTGTTTATTTGGTAGCGGGCTGTCACAACTGACATTCCGCGCGTATCCCGCAAGCCACTGTTATCGCGTGGACTTTGAACCTTCTTATCGCTCGGCAACCTGTAGGACAGCCTTGCGGGGCTTGAATTATGTTTCTTGCTTTCTGATAACATCCTTATGACCGTAGTAAAATATTAAAAAGTTAGGGGTTGACCAAGTAATTGCTCAGAATTACCAAATATTCAAATTCTGAATCGTCTGGATTCGCCATTCACACGAATAATGGCTAAAAAACACTAAATAAATACTGGAATCTGCTGTGTATAATATGAATAATTTACTTTAAAAAGAATAGGACACAACAGAAAATTAGCGATAACCGAAATACATATGCGTGTACCGGACGCTTCTCACTAACTGACTAGATGCCTTGACGGGAGCTCCCGTCAATGACTTTGTGAAAGGCGCGGGGCCACGCCCGCTAGACAGTGTTTGGCCAATTAGAAGCAACTGCCACTCCCATTGTAACAGAATTCCAGGCAGGGCAACCCGTCTGTATGTCGCATGACTACTAGAACCATCTAGCAGCAAAAATATTCAACTAACATAGCAGTAAGAAAATAAAGAATGTAAAAACGCGGATCCACGGCAATAACGTTTTGAGCTTGTAGTGGCCCTCCGCGGATCCGCGTCAATAACGCTGGAAAGGTTAAGTTTGACCTGAAACTAAAGGCTTTTTGATAAATATTTGAGCAAAGAACTAAATTTATAAACCGATTATTTTTTGTAAATCTAAATCATGTTTCTTAAGCAACATGATCATATACAAGTTAAAACTATAGAAAGCCAAGCAACTAAAACTAAAATAAATAATAAGAAAACTAAGTGCAACTCAACAATACGGTTGATTTGTAATGTTAATTGTAACTGAACGAGTTTCGTGTAGCTAATTAATAACATAACAAAATCATTACCATAAAGTTTGAGTGATTTATGACCGTCATTATTTTACACAGCGCTGTTTATGGATCTTTGATCATGAAAGCACAATTCATGATTTATGAAGCTGTTCTGCTTTGAAATCTTTCATAATAACAATAATGTGGAACAAAACCTCGAATTTTAACGGTATATGTTAACAGTAATATCAGATAGTTATCCATATACAAATAAACATGATAAATTATGATTATATTTCACTGTTTATTTAGATTACCTTATTTGTCAAATAATAATTAGGTTATAAATAGGCTTCTTATTACATACCTTGATTGACGCGTTTATTTTTTTTTATTTTAATATACCTACTGTATGTATAAAATATATATTATTTTAGCAAAAATTATAAACTACATATAAAATATCGCCTTATAACACCCATTCCGGTGATATAAGCCATGCCAATGATAATGTATCTTTAAACTATGAAATTTCATAAAAAAATTTATCAGGAAATAAAAAAATAAAATAAATTGAAAAACTTGCTATAAATGTTATCACATTTGCAAAAAACAATTCAGAGTCTAAATATTTAATTAAAACGTTCATTTAGAATGAACTAATAACAATTAGGCCCGATCCTGCTTTTTCCTACCATCTCTCAGTCCTATATGGCCGGTTACTATAGATCTATTGTGACATATAGTTTTTATTATATACATATTTTAGATGTATAGTAACACACAATGCTTTTTAGTGATTCTCGACTTATTCACATTACAATGCTCCGATATGGTTTGTTTTTATCTTACATTACTGCCTTATGTGTTAGGTTAAATATACTTCTGAGAAAGAGATCAGATTACATATGTCAAATTTAGTTATAATGATTTTTTTTATTACTAAACTAACGCAACAATTTAATTTTCTTTACAAGCCTGCCATCGTTTAAAAAACACTAGAACAAAAAATAATATGCACATTTTCTCTAGCAAAGCCCCACTTTATGGTGTGAGGTACACCATCATTAAGATCAATGTTGTTTATAAAGATATAAATAAATCAATCTGAAAATATCTGAAAAATTCAGGGAAAAAGTAATTTTTATAAATATTTGAGTGATTAACTTCGCTAATTCTTATATAATAAATATAAATGGAATTGTCCTTCCAAAACCATTACAATATTAAATTGTGGATCACTTAAGACAATTATAAAGGACTAAATGATGAAAATGTTAGTTGCTTAGTGTTCAGTGACGTATCTGGGTACTGAGATAATAAATAATACTATTGTACGGATATATGAACACTTTTTATGTCTTAGTACCTAAAGCTATTGATGGCATTTTTGGAGCCTTATTCGTAAAAATGTAATGTTTTAACGTATGCTAAAATCATAATGGTGACTTGATTTTATCGTATAACAGTCATTGTTTAGTAATACAAAAAAATCAAACAAAAGTTTAAGATTTGCAATCTGATCCCTTTCTTAAGTAGATAATAACATATTATAGACTGCAAACTAGGTTTATATTAGGCCACTGGTTAGTCCTTAGGTGTTAACTGTTCCGAGCTGACCTTATGTTCTCGTAGTCTGTAAAGTAGCTGAGTGTTTGTTTTATTATATGCGTATCTATGAAATAGTAATCGTAGAGTTGACACATAGTTTTGTTATGATTACCGATAAAGGTGTATTACAACGCTTTGTTAACAAATTTATTTAACTTCGGTTGTAATTATTACAGGTAAAAATCTACCTAAGGAAGAGTTTTTGTCTTATCACAACGGTAACAGTTTTTAAAAGTCTGTTATTTCACAATTTTTCATCGCCAAAAAATAAAGTAAGACAAAAGACTCACTCCATACAAATAACTTATGCAGTATACCTGTAGATATTCTATTACATTAACGTATAGGTTTGTAGTTGTTCAATATATCAGGAGGTTTTCTTTACCATATTGAGGAAATAATGAGTATAGAAAAGAAGAAATAATGCCAAGGAATTTAGGAGTCCAAGACTTATTTTGGCTTTTAAATATTTGATGGAAAATAAAACTCAAATTGAGAAATGCTTATTTCACGAATTATATCTGATGCCGTAATATTTCTCTAGACATTGTAGCTTGCTTTTACGATCTTCCACGAAAGTACGAAAAAACATCTAGTGGTGTTTTATTTGAGACAGTAAAACAGACTTCACTGATAAAACAGTATAACTGTAATAAAGTGTAGTCTCTGTCATATAAAACTCGATTTTAATAGTGGACATGTTTTTCTACATTGGTATTGCACATGTAACTAGACAGTACATGATACTTGTGGGATGGATGTAAATTTATTAAACCAGTGACACCAGTAACTGAAATAATGGGACCATGTCAATAAATGTAAAAAATACTATCTTTTATTCGAGGCGAAAACATGTAAATCTTTATAGTTGCATTATTATTTGCACTGATGATGTTTCTCCGATCATTCTTTAACAATTATAAGCAATTGTTGCCTTTTAATCGAGGCGAAAACGTGTAAATCTTTATAGTTGCATTATTATTTGCACTGATGATGTTTCTCCGATCATTCTTTAACAATGTTAAGCAATTGTTGCATATTTTACAGTAACTGTTTATTTAGTTATAAGTTACAATCAATATTTCGTTACAAACCCACACCTTAAATTCATTTATTATGTACAGTAAAAAATTATTTCTGCACCAAACGGAAAACATTTTTTTAAAGAAAGCACTATTGCTTTAGATTTTTTAAATAGATACCTACTATATGTATTTATGTAAAGTAAATTTCCTTTAAAATACTGGTAAAGATTATCCTACCGGCAAAAAATTAACTTTGTTTAGCATTAGCATAATGCAATGCATAATGAATGCATAATAATTTGTAATTATAAGAATTATAATTAAAAGAATAAAACATTTCTCGAACCTTCCTGTTATCAAAAGTTTTCTTGTTAAGACTTTTATAAAAGCAAACGTATTGTTATAAAGTAAATAAGAAATGTATATAATATGTATTTAGTTTTTTTTTAAACATACAAATTGCAATATGTTTGAATATTAAGTACGGTACAGTATGCTAATTGCGACTAAATGTGTACACATTGATTTGAATAAATTAAGCTTTTATGGCAAATGCTAATGTGATACTTGTCAGAAAGTTTCATCAAACTAACATAACATTATTTAGTCCAAGAATACTTCTGTGGAATAATAGGACAATAAATTCTGACATGACTGGAAACTATTTAAAAAATTCCACAATACTTTAATACCACATGTGGTATTAGGTGTTAAAGGTATCCAATACATAGCAATATAAATATTTCTTGCTGGCTGATTCTTCAAAGAGAGTAGATTCCAGGGTGATTCCCACTAGCAAGAGTGAAAAACTTATATCGGTCTAGAGGAAAATGAGTAGAAAAAGCTTCTAATCAATTCACACATTTCATGAGGTTCATTTGACACAGTGGCATTCTAAACCATTAGTACGGGGGTCAAGGAAATGTTTCTAATTGCATTTACGTGGCTCTAGAAGAAACGGACTTTTACTGATATATCTTGCTCTACTCTGTTATCAAGTGTCGTCAGTGGTCTTGCCTTGCATAAATCTTGCAAGATGCTCTTGTATTAGTTTAGTTTAGTGTAATATATATATATATATATATATATATATATATATATATATACACAATATATATATGTGTGTATATATATATATATATACATGTATATATTATGTATATTAAAATCTATTTAATCTAATTCAAAATTTAAAATTAAACATAAACAGAATGTAACATATTAAAAGTTCTTCAATAATTGTAATGACACTAAATAAATGTTTAAGTTTTCAACCATATTAGACGTTGTTTCTCTTGTTACCAATAGATTGTATACGAGCCTTAAGCTAATAGCACGTTGCTAATAAGATTGTGGAACAGAGGTACGCGTATGTTAAGTAATCTGATACAAACAGAATGCATCCCAAAATGCCAAGAACGCAGTTACATACAACTCTGGAAGTAATCAACTACCAGTCTGTAGCTGGTTTAAGTTATAACCAGGATATAGCTACATGATTTGATAGAAAATCTGTTTGCTAAATATCACACTACAAACTAACTAACTGTTTAGAAGGAGTTTTAAATATTTCTGCTAAAATATGTAATATTAAATCGCAACATGATTTTCGTTTTCCCTGTGGAGGATTTCCTTGTTGTATAATTCTGTTACTTAGTTCTATTATATTGTTTACATTACCTAATATTGAAGACCTATTTTGTTTGAAGTAAGGCATTCATGTCCAGTTTTATTACATAAAATTGAGTTACAAAGCTATTGATGTAACAGTGTCGTATATTTGCAGCTATAAATTCACTTCAAACCAATATTGAGGTCAATAAACCCCTTGTGCATTTTCAGACATTCCACTGATTTCTTTGAACTTCAATTCTGTATCAGCAAATAATCTTCCCTAATCTACTGTTTTAAAACCTTTCATTATTTAGATGCATTTTTGTGGTTTTTAATAGCTGAGACTGAGCAATAGTACCAATGGAAGGACAAGAAGAAAGGCATTTCTTCCTGTCTATCTAGACTACATCTCGAGAACTAAACTCTGTACTGTAAATTTTGCATTAATTTAGTTTCTATATAAGGTACATCAAGTTCAATCATGGTACATGTTACTCCCTGAAATTTGTATGAGCATCGGAAAAAATTTCACTTTGGTCTCTTGGGTAGGTATGATGTCAAAGAGAAGTTTACAGAATAAAAATATATGTAAACAAACTGAGTACAATTAGCATGTAACATAGTAACACGTCTAACCTAACAGAGTACTTAGTATCTTGATAAATACTTTATTAGTCAGCTTTCATTCTGTATGAAACTTATTACTTATTCCCACAGTAGGCTGACACATTTTCCTTTTTCCACAGCAAGGGTGTGTAAAAGTTTATTTTTATATGAATGTCTGTCTGTTCACAGGATATATCAAGAATGAAAACCTATAGACTTGAAATTTTGTATGGAACATCAGCCAAGTATTTTAAACGACACTTGGTGTGGTCTATTACTCTTAATTTGTTTTTCCTAAGAAGATTTATGTCGGAATTTGTTTACACGTTTTGTTATTTGAAGTAATATCTCTATACCGGAGTTACAACTAAGCATTGAACAATATTTGGTTGAGCTTTAGTGAAGACTGTCTTGTCACAGAAGTTAAGGACTTTACATTCTTACTTTACGATATCACTAAGAAGACCGGAACCAATCCTCTTCTGTCTGTCTTCTTGTTTTCCGTTGAAGATTTGGAAAATTATTGAACCTATTGATTTACAATTATTCTTTTAAATTATTGTTTCTTTTCTCAAAATATTAAAATGTGTTATTATATACATCCCCATATACAATTTGACAGGAAGCTTTTGCTTCGTTTACACATACTAGTATGTTAATACACGAGGTAGTCTTACTTATATTGAGTAACTATTTTACCCACTTCTTTTCATAGGATTTCTATTGAAGATCATGTATGTCACAGCCATATCTATTTTGATTACTATAGTAAACAGTCTAAAAAACTGATATTCACTAGAAGATATTGCAATCTTCTAATAAGACTATTTCTCTATATCCGGGTCCTTTCTTTAATGAGCTTGCATAAAATGTAAATAAGCATGTAACTGTATTTTATAGAGAAACGAAAACAGTATCCCTCGATAAAATAATATAACTATAATAAAACGAGCTCTGTGACACATTAAGCTCAATTTTAGTAGCACACGTGTTTTGCACATTGGGATAGGACATTAACTTGACAGTACATGGCATTTGTGGGATGGACGTAACGATATTAAAACAACGGGGTCCGCCTCGCCAATAACTAATAATAATGGGCCAATGTCAAACAATATATAAAAACGAGCTTTTTTACACGCTGGAGACATTTAAGGTTTTACAGTTGAATTTATATTTGCACCAATTATTTACAAGCAATTGTTACATAACTAACAGTAATCAATCATTTAATGATTATTATAATTTAATAATAATATCACCCTAAATTTGTCACTCTAATTGTTTCACATGCACAACAAAAAAGTATGTACACAGTTATGGAAAAACTGAATATTTCTTTGGAGAAGCTTTCATAGTTTATAATTAGAAATACATTTCTATGTATTTTGGTAAGACGTACAATATTACTATATTTCAAATAATATATATTAAAAGTAAGAACGTTATTGTGAATTCTGTTAGCTGTAGAGAATAGCTACGTAGCATAAATCACATGCCTACTGATTATTTCTTAACTATGTTTTATTACAACAATTATTCCGCGCGAGTTCAATAGAAGTCATGAAATATGTATTTCTTTCTGTATTTCAAGAAAATAAAGTTTTTTGAACTTCAAATTGAAAATAATAATCTAGTAGTGTCAAAATTCATAACTACTGGTATACTTCAACGGAATAAATTTGTATCTGGAGGCTTATTTATCTAATTAAATAGAAACAACAATATATAAAACAATAACAATAGAAAAAAATATTGAAGCAATAACAAACAAAAATCCAAACCCAATACAAAATTAGTATAATACTTTATTAGTATAATATTAGTGTAAAATATAACCATTAGTATACACGTTTCAATTAAATATTTATAAAATATTTCTTGAAATATATGCTTATTCAAAGTACTCGTTGATAATAAATTGGATAGAAATTGTTTTTAATGCTAATTGTATCTTAGAAAGTAATGAAAAAGCTGGCTGTTTAAGATTGTTTAATAAACTTGTACACTGCGCATGACTGAACTTTAGGTTTATTCGTGATTTATGTAGTATTATTTATGTATTTATTATTATTATTATTATTTATGTAGTATTATATGTATATATACTGTATTTTAACAAAACTATAAAATAATTTTTATTAGCTATTCCCTATTAAGTTGTTGGATTTTCCCAGATCAGCTACTATAATATTATAACTTGAAAAATGTATTTGTATATATATATATATTATAACAACATTAAGATTTGCCAGGCATTAAACATAATTAATTTAGTTACTAATTAAAACTACATCGTGACGCTCAGATTTTCCGTTTCACGGAAAATATCGTCAATTGACCAGCAATTCTCATTAAACTGAAAAGTGCATATACATGTTCCTCCTGTAAATTTCATGCTACCGCTTGATTTAAGCAATAATGCATCAATCACGTTTCTAGATAGAACTTGTCCTCAATCTACTAATTGCGTTATATTGAACTTGTTACCGACATGCACTTGAAGTTATATATTTCTAATATGATATAATATATTTAACCATTTTATCAACTAAAACAATCCGTAGTGTATCTTAGTGTGGATTAAAAATAAATGTTTAATGGCTTTTGCAATTTAAGAACCTATTTTAAAAAGTGAGATATGGCGAAGAGAAAAAGGTAAGTAGGATATTAATGACTTAATAAATAGTGCATGATCGTAATTTTGTTCCATTTAGCATAAATGTAAATGGTATAACAATTGTCATTAATGCATTTTGTGACTGCACTTTTTAACCAATACCACAATTTTCATAAATTAATGCGGTCCTTTCAATGAGTCCTTTACCTTTATGATGTTATACTGATCACACTATATGGAAAACATTATAGTATTATGAATTTAACGTAAGTCTCTAACTACAAATTACCACACATTTGCTCCCGCTATTGTTACATCTAATGTGGTCAAGGCACTAATGGTTCGGAGGTCAGGCTATAGAACGTTGTACTCTACTGTAACCACTCATAGGTTTAAATGCTTTGTTTGTAGCATCTCTTTTCTTTCCGTTATAGTTTTTGTAGTTACATAATTTGCTACTATTTATATGTTATTGGCAGATACCCGCGCCTTTGTTAACGCTATCCTATACAATAATAGTTATGCCAAAGGCATATTATTAGTATGATGCTAAACAAAACAATCGTGAAAATTAATAATTTGTATACAGATTATTCATATATTCCTGTTGTATATTCACAACTACAGAAATATTTGATGTGAGTGAAACCTTTTTAATTAAATGTGTACCAAAAAGGTACACATATAGCCATGCAAGGTTCTATATTATTTAATGTCTTTAAAACTGCAATTACACGAGGCAGATATTCCTCGTAAGGCTAGATTGAAGGAGTAATATGACCGTAGTGATTTTACCGAAAACACTTATAATATATTATTCAGTATTATAGTAAGAATCAGAATCAGACGTATTTATACTATGTATATTTATGTATTTAGTGCGAGCAAATTCAGAACCCAATTCCGCCCCTGTGAATATTTGATATGATGTAAATTTCATTTGGCTTTCCTGATAAATCAATAAGCAAATGCGTGTGAAATTTAAATTCTCAATGATACTTGGAAGTTGGAAAAACCGAAATATAGTTCTTTTAAGGCCTACAACCCTATTTCAGCCACAAATTAGATTTTAATCTAAGTAACAATCTTCTATCCGTGTCTTGAGAAGATAACACATGTTTGTGTCATAATATTTAATCTTTTTAGAACATCAAAACTTTGAGCAATATAGTTGATCTAGAGATTACTACGACTTTTCAATCCATGTTTGATGTATATAAAAATACATTTTTTTATATTTAAGACAATTATCAGGAGTAGGGGCTTTGCCTATTGTAGCCCATACGTAGTTTAATATTAGTATGTGTTGTTGTTTCATTTTGTTTATTGCGAATTTTGTATTTGGTTACAAATGTTGCATAGCAATAATTAATAGGAAAAAACTTTAAAAACGAATTTTTCTTTTAACTAGGCATTGAAAAGAATGCGCAATTGTGAAATGTTTTTTTAGTCTTTTTATTCTTTTTAATATTCTTAAATTATAAAACCCCAATAAAACGGCTCTTAGTGAGGTTTTTGAGTTAATTCCTCAGTTTGAGCCAACAATCATTTCGTACACTCCTGTATTATAGTAAGAATAGCACTAAACGTAAAGTTAAAATGTAACATATTGTAAGTACGAGGAAAGATAATAAACTTTAGTTTTTCGAGTTTCACTCTGAATTTGACTCAATTCATAATAATGAAGAGTTAATAGAACATTAATTACACGATTACAACGCAGGTTCCAGGAGAAAAGATGTAGCAGAGGATTATCACGTAAATATATCTCTAATTTCTGGGATATTACATAATCAGGACTTAACAGTAAACCTGCTAAATATCTGTTAGTGTTTTAACTATTTTTCAGGGAAATGTGTTTCAATATTATCAAACTATTATTTTATTACCATAAAAAAGTTTATCCGTTTTCAGGAATTTTTTTACTAAATGTCAAATATCTAAAGGTTAATTTATTGTTTGACAAGTCAGTTTATCTCTATCAAAATTTCATGTAACTATTGAATATAGTCTAGATTTTAATCTTACCTGGGATTGGTACTTATTTTAGTACTAGATCCATCATACTGTACTGACTCCTATTTAAAAATCACGTAAGTACCATGTACCTCTGGGGGACGGACTTGTAAAACATGTGATCGGACTCACATTCTTTTACAAAATAAGTGGGAATGGAATTTTAACACCTTTCAGAATTCCTTTGTTTAAACAAGTTCTTAAAACAGAAAGACAATTTTGGGGGCATTGTAAATATGCCAAAGATAATTATTATAAAAATTATCACATTTCTCGAAGACTATATTTAGTAGTTTGATTGACATATTACGAATGTTTAAATCCAATAGAAATTATAGTTAAAAATTGTCAAAATGTAATTTTAAAGTATTATGCACAAGATATAATATACTATGCAATAAAATAAATATAAACATATAAACCCACAATTGCAATGATACCTACGTTACAGGGAACAGCTGATACATGCTTAATTCAGTATCCAGAACTGAAGAATAATATAAAATAATAATTAAGTATAATAACAGAAAATGTTACATATATGGGTCTTAAATATTTCAAGTTAAATATTTTCAATTATGTTATATGTGACGTTAAACATAAATTTAATTGCACATCTACACCAAAGTAAACGAAGCATAGCAATGATCGGGTAAGGACGTGACATATCGTGGTTACTGAAGCTGTACAGCTACGCATCACATTTCCCTTTTAGTTGACTGTGTTAGAATATGATGACATCTCTAATTTATAGCTTTTTGTGTGGAATTTTAGACATCTTACCCAGCTATTTGAAATAATTATTCTGGCTCAATATTAAAACCGATAATCTGTGTCATGCTCTTAGCTCATATTTTAGACGTACAGTAAAATTCTACAAATTATTATTTTTACAATACTATTACCAAAGTAGAATAGTAACAAAAGACACGTAGGAAGTTTAAGAACAATATTTAAAGGAGGGTTTGCTTTCTAGTTTATATTTCATAGTTAAACTTCCACTGGTTACAAGAAAACCCGACGTGTCCCTTTCGTTTTAGTGACCAAAAATATATACAAGTGCGGCGAGTTACGATCAGTCATTAGGTTATAAACGTGGATTTATAGGTATCAAAGGCGGAGGATAACCTTGGTAGTGGTGGGATTTCTTGAGTTTTAAAGTATCTTGTTAAGTTTAATAGGATTACTTTCATCTCATTGACTGGAGAAATCTAGAACGAAATCAGATTAAATACGTTAAAATGCTTACAAACTGTTTCAGATATTGGTTGTTTTTAAAGGCAGCCTGAATATTTTATAATTTGAAAGTAAATATTTAGATTTTCTATTTTAATAAACATAACCTAGCCCTGCAACAAGGCCTCCCATAAAAAAATTGTGATGTTTATTATTTTTGAATTTTTACTTTCAAGGTTGTTAAAATTATCTTAAAGTCATTCTGTCACTAAAACTAAAGTAGCTTACATTACAGCCCCTTTAAAGTGGTTTCTCAAACTTTCTCATCTGAGATGAAAAATGAGTTACGTCTTATCTTCAAAGGTGGAATAAGGAGTTTTGAAGTAAACTGGGGTGAAAAATATTTTAAAAGGCTTTTTCTGAAATAAAGTTTGAATAATATATTATATAATTCATTATATATATATATATACACGTATATATATATATATATATATATATATATATATATATATATATATATATATATAATAGGCATAGATATATATGGAAGCGAGAGAAAGATCTACACTAATTTGCTGTTCGACTAGACAGAAGGCAGCAATTAAAAGGTATATAGTATGAATTATAAACTTTAAATGAAACACCAAAATTTACCCTTTTCTATCTCTTGGTGTATCTAGCACAATAAGAAAATGTGCTATGGATTTAAAATGACTCGTGTATCAAAAATTCTTTTTTTATAGAATATCTAGAAGTTAAAAAGCAAAATATTGTTCTTATAGGAGTTATATTTATCTTACCTATCCCTATGCTTGTAGAATAATAGTTTACTTGTTCTATTTAAATAAAAAGGCCTATATTTGGAAATTTCCCTGATATAACACGAAGTTGGATACGTGTTGAGTGAGCGACGTAATTGTCTTTTATGTGTTCCAAAACTTTTTTTATCAAAAATTTCAAATTTATCCAGCTTTCATACCAATGAAACACCATTTACCTGAAGTCTAAATCATATATTTGAAAACTTTAAAAATATTCACATCAGACTGGTTTTGAGGGGTTGGAAATAATTTGTTTAAAAGCAACGAATAATTTTTACGAGGTAGACAAAGTTGTACATATAAAAATGTAATTTTAAACTTTTGAAATATTGTATTGTTAGCACCTTATAAAGAATGTAGATTCAAATTCTAGATACTAATGTTTTCCGTATCATTAAAAATTATACGTACAAGCTACCAAAATAAAGCGTATACAAATTTAAAATCTTGATTGGCTGTGAGTTCGAGTCTGACACTCAAGGTGCTGTAGAAGTTACATTTATTTCTGTTTTTGTCTGTCTGCGTGTATGTCCACAGTATATTCTCAAATTAAATGACCAATAGACTTTCTGTTTTACATGCAACTTATACGCCATATAACCTAAGTCAGGTTTGATGTTGGCACATGTCCTCCATAGGATTTAGGTGATCATTAGTGAACAGTTTTATAGAAAGTAATAAATCAAATTATGGTACATACGACATAATCGCAAAATGAATTACATTTTAAGAATACAGAACACGATAATGAGAAATTTAACATATGAAATATAAACACGTACAGTTTTATAGATACAAAATTTTGCATATTTCAGGATTGATTTTTTGATTAATGTGGCGTACAGTCTGGTACCTCTTGTATTAAGAAGGTTAATACCGGGTTGAAATAATATATTGGATATAAATCTTTATATTCGGTTGGTTAAGATCAAACAGCCCAATTATTACATAAACGCAACATAATGTCATGAACATAAAGTTTGCTGTTACAAACAACCTGTATATCAACCAGACTGCAGTTTTTGACGCCTTTATAGGTTTTCTAATCGAATGTGCTTTATAACTGTCTATAAAACGCGACAATAAACTGTTTCTTATAGTATTTTATTGCGTAGATTTGTAGATTATCTGTAATATAGATGTAATTTTACTGCGCTCATTGTTCTTGGTGATGATAAACGCACAGCCCAAAGTGTCTTGATGATCATTATAATATGTAATTAAAACAATAATTGAACGTTCTAGTACGTTTAGTATAAAACAGAAATACTGTCTATACATTTCGAAGTGGTAAACTTACTAGGCGACACGCTACAAAATACATTCCCATGAAGTACAAAATGTGTATAAGCTATGAGTAATATAATACTAATAAAAAATAAGTAATATTTTTTTGTAAAAGTCAAAGAAAATTGAACATATTTCTTAAAATCCACCTTAAGTTTTTAATGAGATTATGAAAAACGATCGTATGAAACAAATATATTCGCTTTGGTAACAATATCTGCAACTCGAACTTTCTCAAAATTTAGTTAATTTCATTGATTGTAACATGCTTAGTCTTCTATATATACGTTTTATGTCATTATTTTTCGAAATATTATAGAATGGGAAATACGTCATAATTAAAATTCCCAATATTAGTCATCTTTTTAACTTTTAAATTAGGATGTCCTTGTAATAAAAATATTTACATATATAAAAATAAATGTTTGTATGTATGTCCTTTTATACTTTATGATAATCAAAATAGTGTACATTTTGCAAAACCCTACATTTTATTTGAATTATATTAATATGTATACTTTAAAATATTAACATTTCCAAACCTTATATATCTAGTTGTAAAAGTGACGTGATTTTCTAGTATACCAAAATTATGGATATCAAACATATCAATTACATATTTTCGAACGCCTTTCACATTGAAGCGATAAATATTTTTTATTACAAATCTTATATGTGTAAATCAATAAATATCCATTTGACCCATTATATAAATAAATTTTAATATAATTAGTCTGAAAATACTCAACATATGCTCAACAAAGAAAAATTTAACTATGAATTAATATTATACGTGTATAATCAATATATTACAGCATGCACATTATATTCGATTGAATTTTAAACATAAACCGTAATATTAGGAATTTGCTTATTTCAAAGAAGAAATAAATCAACCTCCAGCATGACGAAAAACCTTTCTACGCCTACAAGCACGTTTTACTCGTCAAAGATAAAACGATTTCTTTGTATTTAACCCTGAAACGAATATTTGAGCCCGATGTATTTCAGTGTTTTATTTTTTAGATATTTACATTAATTTTGTTTCTTGAAATATTTGATAACACATTTATGTAAAAATTCAATAGTTTTTGGGAAAAAGGCTATTAAACTAATATTAAATATGTGGTTCTTTTTAAATAACATGAATTTATTATTGGATGACGTCTGAACGTGATTGTAGCTGAATGGTAAAAGGAAAGATTTATAGTAATTTTTTGCGTAGATTCTACAGAGAACAGTACTGAATGCTCTCAAAATAGTTCTAAATCAATGGATGTAGAATTATTTGAAAGCCCATCACATTAATTTAATGTGTGTGGTGTAAGGCAACATTTATAAAAAGAAATCTCAACCCTCATTACTTATTAGATGGGTTTCTGTAATGGGTTAATATCTTGTGGGGGTTGTGAAAATCTGCTCCTAGACTCATACGGTATAATGGTTAGTAACAATATGGTGGCGTTACTCCAAAAACATTAAGTAAATATGTGGGATTGTTATTTAGCTCCTGTTTCCCATCCGTTTCATTTCTTAAGATAATAAGACTTGGTGATGTGTTATGGCTTCAAAGATCCCCTGACCTGTTTACACGTAACTTTTACTATTTTGATCCTCAATTCGAAGGTCAACAAAGACAGATTCTATGTAGCAGATAAAATTATAGATGTAATTCATCGCATAGTGAATAAAATAAAACCAAGCCTACTTTAAGAATACTAGCCAAATTTCTAGATTGACCTAAGCAACGTATTACCTAAAATCTATTTCATTGCCAGATATAACAATAAATCTATGATTATAAATGTTTTCATAAACGGTATTCTGAAAATAAATTTCAATATAAACAAAATGTACAATGTTTACAGTAATTTAAAAGTAACGTTTACCATGCCCAATCCTTTAAAACAAAAAATTATTAAAAGTTTATACTGCTGAAATACTAATTATCTATTTTAACACTTCGTAAATATATTTTCTGACGACATGTTGCTGACAGTCGAAAGTTATTTAATAAGTATACGTTAGTAGTACATTTTTATTAAAATTTGTTTTTAAATAAGGTCGGTTAGAGACTGAAGAAAATCTTCTGAATAAATGCGAATAGGAATCTGTTATTCTATCCCTCAGGTGTTTTAGTAACGCCCATTATATTAATCTTTTACATAAATCGTTATTAAATATATTTGGAAAGATTTGTATCAATAAAATTGCATACTTTCAAATGTCTAATATTTCTTTCCAAATGGAATGAAACGTGTTTAGTAAGGCTAGCAGAAAATGTATTTAATATTTACCGAGCAACTGTGGTTTCAGTATTTTAAGTTTTACTATTCCATCAAAAAACCCCATTTAAAATACGACTAGAACAGAACTAACGATATCGATGTACTCTTTATATAGAACGCAAGAATACAATCGTCCATGACACAGCCTGGGAGATCTTTCAGATCTTTTATGTTACACTGGACAGTGCAAACTGATATGGGACGAAATTTAACAGTTATTCAGGTACATCCATCTTATCAGGTTGCTCTAAAAACTGCTGCTCACAAAAAAACTTTCTAAACTTCCAATATACCGGGTAGTCTTATCAATTACATACATATTGATAAATTTATAGCTATAACTTAGAGAGAATGGTTATAGCAGTCTTTTATATATTTTCTGACATTCATAGGTGTGTCGGTATAACGTGAAGTTACTTTTTATGTGAAATGCTAACTGTTGTGCCGTGCAGTGTTTGACACTTTTCCTCCGCGGGTACGCACCGTATGAGGTATTTGTAACTGCAGGCAGCTTTTAAATGACAATCGTATTGATAAACAATGTGAGTTATTCTAAATCCATTATATTTTTTGTAAAGAAATTGGAACAAAGAAAGAAGATTGTCCTATTATAATTGTCTTATTTAAGGTAGATAAGTGTACATTTTTCAAATGAGGAAGAAATCTTTTAAAATGGAATATTATTCTACATTTTTAGTACTGTAAAAAGATAAAGGTGTTTGTCTGTGTCCATATTTATGTGTGCTCGTGAGTTTGTTACTAAAACAAACTGTCACTAAAGCACAGATAGTACTAAAATTTTTCATGGATATTTCTAGGATCACTGGTTAAAATATAAACCTATTCTTATTATGAAAATCATTCCTAGCTGGTATATAAAATAGTGAAGTTTCCACCTTAGTAAAGTTTGTTACTGCAAACAAATATTTTTAATTGAAAGAGTCTGTTAAACGCAATCAACTGTTGTGTGCAAACATTGTTTTATGGCACCTCAACCATACGTTTATTTATTTTAACCAGACAGGAGTGAATTGAATAGGACACACACAACAAGAAGTGTATATTTACATTGTTTTGCACATGTTCATCTCGAAATTAGTATTTCAAATATAATTTATACAAAAATGCTTGTTAACACGCAGGTAATTGCTAGTTTCCGAAAATATTCTATAATTATTAGCATCCAGCGAAGAAAAAGAGTTTTTTAATTTAATTTATTTATATTAAATTAAATGTATATTATTTTAATATTAAATTTATTTTTAACAGTCTTTAATTTTTAACTATTACGAATAATACATAAATTCAAGGAAACAGAACTTTGAAATAGATAAATTAGGCTTTGGTCACACAAACCCTAAACTTGTTGAGTAATATTATTGTAATTTTTAGATGCTTAAAACGTAGATCATGTTTTATATATATATATATATATATATATATATATATATATATATTTGATAAAGCTTAATACAGGATGGTAAAAGTTTAAAAGTGGGACTTTTTTACGCCCTGTATATGTAGTGATTACACTTTCCACAGAAAATAAGCATTGATTACTCTATTTGCAAACCGTGAATAATCTCTGTAATGAAAGTATGCAGAGGTTATTCCATTATAAAGTTGTAAACATTGATTACGTCGTGTATATTGAGTAAGTAGCGATTACTCCGGGTATAAAATATAAGCTCTGATTACTCCCTGTCTAGAATATTAGTGCGTATTAACATTTATTTATAGGGAGATAGTAACATTGTAGAACATTTAAGAAGGTCCTAATAGACATTTTAAATTATATATATGTACATATATATATATATATAAATGTTATTGCGCAATCTTTCTTTTAGAATACTGATATGATTGTTTGGGATTAAATTTTACATTACGGTTAAGCATTTGTATGATCCACAGCAATCAAAAGCAGCATTTTCCATCGGTATATTAATTTCAGACATAACAATATCTTCAATTCTGACCAGTTAGTACCATATGACCTTTGTAAATATGATTATTCTCATTACTTTTAAGCCTGCGGTACAATACATTGTTACAGTGGGCGTTACATTAGGCGTAAGGTTTTTTCCTTACATACTAGGTAGATACTTTCTGTTATTTGTAATTAATTCCATAAATGTTGTGTATCCTCATCCAGAACAATGTAATGACAATAATAAATATATACTTGTTACCTTTAACGTATACAGCACGATCATATAAAGCTGACACAGTAGCAGGTAATGTTTTAACGTTCGGAGTGTTGATATTATACTATGGAAATGTCCAATATTTGGATTAATTGCCGTTATACATTCACACTATAAAGTTACAACTATCGTTAATAAATTGTCGTTTGTATTCGAACTACATATTTCTATAACATTTAAGTTATGTTTAATGTACAAATTACGAATATTTTCTAAAAATAAACAATATTACAGCTGTGTGAAAGCCAAATAATGTGGTGGCAATGTATCATTAAAGGTTTTATGAGTTCTTCACTATTTAAAAAGTTTTTGTTAAAACATCCTATGTTTATAGCATTTCACTCATAAATCTGTACAGAACGTGTACCAACAAAGCAAAAAATCTAGACACACTTTTTATATTAGGTTTTCCAAACTTTCTTCAATTTATTGCTTGTAATCTGTTATCCAATCTGTAATCCAGTATTCAGGAATAGTTAATAACAAGTAACAATGGTGCTCTTGGAACGTTTAATGATGTAATATTTTTTTAATAAACTCACGTAGTACACAATGTACATTTCATAAATATAACAATAAGTACTAGATTTTAGGGCATACGTTTATATTTTACCGTAACGAAATAAAGTGTAACAGCTTTATATAAATAACAAAATTATCACATGTAACTTAAATGTCATAAAACTAGAATACTCGTTTAAACTTTTACTCGTTGCCATTATAATGCCATTACAATGCATTTACCAAAAGTTGAGAACAGTATTTTTATTATACATAAAAACATATGTTTTTAATTATTATTATTTCATATGTGTATGATTTATTAGGAGAAATTACCAGCGGCTTTGCAAGAAATAAAAAAAACGGGGACGTAGAAAGGGTACAGTTCAATAGTAGTTAAAAAATACATTGCAAACTCCTTACTTAATCACTGAAATAACCCATTCAGATTAAGTTTTATATTGCAGTCATTTTGGGCACTTTTATAGGAATTTTTATTATTACAGTGAAGTAACTACAATTTATCTGTAATATATCATTATAAAAAAATTTAACAATAATTGTACATTTGTTTTTTGCAGTTAACACATTCACGATGTAATAAACAATAGGGCTTTATGTAATTTTGAAACAGAAGTTGATTTTGTATTGATGCTGCAATTAAGAATACACACACGCCTACAGTTCTGTCTTTTTTAGTTTACCTATGGTAAATTTATTTTATATCGGGCAAATATATTTTTTATACAATTGAGTGTTTTAGAAGGCATACTTCAGTCAAAAACAACTAGGATTTACTTTATAGCAGTCTTTTTATCTACAGAAAAGTTTAGATGCGTAGTAGCTTTATATTTTTTTTGCATTACACTCACTATCGAGTACTGCATAACTTATATTTGCCAAGATGGACCGTTAAAAGTATACTTTTACTCAAAATTCTTATTTTACTATTTGGGTAACACTGTGCTCTTCTATCATTACAAATAATGTTACATTAAGCAGTGTTTTTAAGTGATTCAGTAACGCTAGCATGAACACACAAACGGACATTAATAGAATTTTTGAATGATAATTTGGATTTACAAATCTAAGAAATGTATGATATGTTCATAATTTTGCTTCCACACCCAACACTGCAAGTGGCTAGGCAATTCTCAATGTGATTTTAAATCAATTAAAATATTTGTGAAAATTGTATATTCTAATATAAATTGATTTAATGAAAATGTTTTAAAATTACATAAGTAATAATGTGACTTTTAATGCAAAACTAACAAACATTAGAATTCCAGCAAGTATTGACTGGAATTCTCTATATACGCTAATAGAGAAATACTCTAAAGACTAATATCATGGATTATTTCCCTCATAATAATACAATTAAAATTGTAATTAAATGTAAAACAAATAAATATATGGCCATAAGTTAATTTTTAAGAAATCAAGCTCAGAAATATTCGGGTTCAGTGACTACATCACTTGATAATATCAGCAACAGGAAGTCGCGGGTAACACCCAACGCAATAGGATTACTGTTACTAAAATATTTTAAGGTTTTCAGGTGTCTCGATGAATCGACTTGGATAACTTACTCGTACGTAGTAAATTATATGTCCACATTTAATTCCCTTCAGTGTGGAGTGTAAAATTTCAACGAACTATTCAAGAAAAATGCTTTAAAAGTGGTTTGGAAATGAATTTTTCGAATTTTAAACATAATTTAGGAACGTCAGATTATAACAGGTAAAATCTTTGCAGAGTAAACTGTAACATATTTATGTAAAATTTACATAGAAACGTGAACAGTAATTTGATATTTTCTGTGTAACATTGTACTTAAGATAATACTCGTATTTATGTTATTAACCTCTATATTAAAGGAGGGAATAGAACAAACAAGGGAAATGATCAGTAATAATTTTCTTAGATGTACCAAAATCTGTTGCGTTCTCTTTAGCATATGAATTGATGAACTTTACGATACGTAGTCAGTCCAGTCTGGTATTTTCAATTCATGAAAAACAAACTGCTCACACATTTGTACGGCAATGGACTTACTATTTTACCTTTCTTATTTGGGCAAAATCTAAATTGAACTTATAATCAACAAAAATGAATTTTATTTTAGTTTCAGTGGAATTTTGTGTGCTAACTAATATGAAATTCGTATAAACAAGTAGACTTTGGAAGCTTTTTTTATATTGGGTTGAAATATAAACATTTTCAGGTTAAAACAAGGGCACATAAAACATTGTTTTATATATAAGTAACTAAATGAGAATATGGATTACTTCTCGTAGAAATAATATTATTTCCATTATATGTTAAACATAAAATTTTATTTAAATTAAATGACTCTATTTTATATTTGAATAACGTTGTTTATTACTTGAAAAAACGTTTGTAAACGTACTTTTACATTTATAGATTACGTTTAAAATGGAATAGCTCTATACGTCTTGGATTCTAGAATCAGCTTGCATTTTAAGAGCTAATTTAATTTATTTGACATAAATAGATAAATTAATTTTAATAAATAAACTTTTGGCTTAGAAATACATCTAATGAGTTACATAACCTTAAAGTGTGGTTTTATTTCTTCACAAATAAATACAAATATTTCAAGTGTCCACTACGTATTTCGGAACACATAGTCCATTATCAGTAGGTTGTAAATGTGAAAGAGGTCGACATAGGTTTTTTAAAGTTTAATAATAATAAGCCATACCCACAAAAAGAAAGACACATTTAAAATAACTGCTCAAGATTTCGACGGTATGTCTACCGCACACACAATATCACATTTGTTTGTATGAGTTTTTAAATATTTTGTTATATTACAACCCCATGTGGAACACTTTGACGTTTTTAACACCTGATTATTAAATGTTTGTTCTGAAACAAGACGTTTAAAGCCACATAATTTATGCCTGTTAAAAAAATAGTACAATAATTTTAGTTCAATATATCGGGGATATATGCAATGATTTTATATATATATATATATATATATATATATATATATATATATATATATATATATATATATTCTAATAATTAGATCAAGTGACCAAAACTGCCACTTTATGTTTTAGCAAATGGTTAGATAACGATACGTATTATTTATTTACTTGTGTTATGGTTGATTATGAGTTTTGAAAATTATTTGAAAATTATCGTCTAAGAACAAAGTTATAGTTTTATAAATTTTAACCTTTTGATAGCCTCTAATTTCTACTTCTACAAAAAATGGCTTTATTGACTATGGATGTATTTTTTACTGAAAATCTTATACCAATTATAAGAAAACTAGGTTGAGTGCTTATAAAGTGAAAAATAACTACCAGCTCATTGACTAAGTGATTTATTAAGATATCAAAGGCAGCCCATAAAGCAGTTTATTCAGCTGAAATTCGTCTCTAAGAATTTTGTATGTCACCTGTATAACAAACCTCCTGTACTCACCGCAACCAATACATTAAACAAAGTATATTTTTTACAAAACATAATCATAAACTGCAATTCAATACTTAAGGAGAGTATGTACCTTATTGGACCAAAAAAATAGGATTTTTGTTTTTTATCAGAAAAGATTTTCCAATTCTTTGTGTTTAAGATGATATAACACTTTATAGTTGTAAAATGCTGTTACTGTAAAAACATGAAACAAATAGCTCTGCGCAACATTTTGCTTGGATTCAGTGCTGGGTTAGAAGCTGTGGATTAGCACTGGAGTTTGTGTTTAGTATATACCTTGTTGTAGTGTACAAACAGTTGATTATTCATTATTTATTTGCTTTGTTTTGTTCGCAATCCTACTTTATGTTTAGACAACACAGCTGAAGTCTGTCTGCTTTGGTTGTAGTTTGTTATTGTTTTGTTTGGTGTCAGTGTTGTGAAAGTGTTTTTATCTATTTCTGGTCTAAATAGAGCTTCATTGAGAAATAAAAATGCCTAGAGTTAGAAAATGTAATTCAAAATATCGGATCACAGGCAACTAACACAAAGGAAAAGTGTCCCAATACTAATAATATTTTGAATGAAAGTGGCACTCAAAGTCCTAGGGCTACCACTAACCACTCATCCAGCTCCATGAAAATAAATAACTCTAGCCTTCCAAAAGGTTTTGTAAGTAGTGACATGAATGTAAATATTATTGTAAATATAGAACTAATTTCAGAGTTTGTACAGTTAAATTGTAAATGTAATCAGTGTGACAAAACAGTCTTGAAATAAATGTTGACTTTGATTTAAAATTTGGTTTAGCACATAGGCTAATCCTTAAATGTAAAAATTGTGACTTTGAAGCATACAAAATTGCCTCCAAAATTATTAGAAATACATATGAGGTGAACACACGGTATGTTTATGCTCTAAGGTCTATTGGAAAAGGATTGGAAGCAGGAAAATTATTCTCTGCTGTAATAAATATAGCACCACCTTGCACTATAAGTACGAAATATACTAAGTCCTTGCTTAGAGCTGAAGTTGGTGATGCTTCCATTAGAAATGCCGCATGTGAAGCTATACGAGAAAATTATGGAAACAGTGACATAGCTGCCTGCTTTGACGGTAAGTGGCAAAAGCGAGGTCATACCTCGATGAACGGGGTGGTAACGGTGACTGCATTTGATACTGGGAAAGTACTAGACTTTGAATGTCTATCAAAGTTTTGTACTGCCTGTGTGAAAAATCTAATAGACCTCAACAAAAACAGACATTACATAAAGAATCAGGTGTTTGCTGCTGTAATTATGCTGGTTCTAGTGGCGGAATGGAGGTTGCTAGAGCTAAAGCTTTATTTTCTCGTTCAGAGGAAAACCTTCACCTTCGCTATACACGGTATTTATGGGACGGCGATTCCAAGGGGTTTGCTGCAGTACTGGAAGATAGGCCATATGGAAATGATGTAAAGATTAGTAAATTAGAATATGTAGGCCACGTTTAAAAGAGAGTAGGCACAAGATTGAGACGGTTAATTAAGTAAATATATTACATACTAAACACTTGTGTAGATAAACATCATAGTTTTGAAGTGTCCTACAATAATCATAAAAAACTACTGAAATAGAAATAACGATCAAGACTTAGTCCCTGAAATAGTTGTACCGGATGTGTGCGACATTGTTTATCGGTAACCATGGCAACAAAACAATACAGATACACAATAGATGTCAGCTACAGTCGGGTAATAACGGCACATTGTGGCACAGACTAAGGTAATAGGAACGGCGCCTCTTCCACAATACAGTTATGGCGATTGCAGCTAATTATAGTCCACATTAATTATTCCATGTAAATTGAACCAAGGTTCAAAGTAGGTTATTGGACACCACGATTTCGTGGCATTTTATAATTAAAATTACAAATTATTTTTATTCATCTTGTAGCATATTTTACTTATGAGTACACAAATAAGTTGATAAAAATACTTTTATCAATAATTACAAACATGTTTAACTCCTACAAAACAAGGTACAAATTTAACAAATGAGTAGCATTTAAAAAACAATACGTCGTATTTTTCGTATTAAAACATTATTCTCATAATTGTTTGGAAGATAAAATAAAAATCTAGTGTGATACGTAATGAAGTAAGCAGTTTAGTTATGCATGATATGCGTAATTTTAGTAATTTTATTCGAGTATGGACATACTGAACATTTATCTAATATGATTATATTATTTAATAATATATATGTACATAAATATATACATATACACACACATATATATATATATATATATATACACACACACACACACACACACAAGTGATTCAATGTTTATTGAAATTAAATAAGGCAATTGCCATTTATACAATTTAATGTAAATAAAAGTCGTTTGACAGGTATTTGGTCTTCCGATCATATGTTAGTTAGCTTATTTAAACGCATATTTAACAGATACGTCCAAATACAAAATAATTGAATCAGAAAAAGTAAGCGCTCTGTGTAATGGTAGCACATTCACCCGGCAAGTGAGAGATCCGGGTTCGACTCCAGGCGGAGCAATTACTTATTGTGATTCAATGTTTCTTGAAATTCAATAAGGCAATTACCATTTATACAATTTAATGTATATATACCGTATACATATGGATTGTTACAATTGTGTTTACTATTATATTTAGTACATATTGTTAATTATTGTTACAAATTTTGTAATTAGTATAAAGCCATTATAGCACTTTTGAAAAAAGTTTTCCTGTTCTTATATTCTTTTGTATAAAATAACAGTATGAAGAATCTCGACATATAAAGAAGGCTTTGTAAGGCTCTTAAGGGGACCCGGAAAAAGAAACATTTAAATTTTAAACATTCTTTTTAAATTTTATTTTATGAAAATATGAGTCTTTCTGAGTTTTTATATATATTATACATATATGTTTGCTGAATATTTCACTTATAAATCTTTAGTTAAATTTTTTGCACAGACGGTTATACGCAAGAATATTCACTACAACTTGTTTCTATTGTAATTGTAATATACATTCATATATATATAACCTTGGGGAAACTAATCGTGTTATAACTGGTAGGGAATGCTATTTGGAAATTCAGGGGAAATTAATTGTTACATAACATGATTTGCACAACAGATACAGGAAAACAACAATTTAACTGGCTAAGCGTTAGCGAATCCCATTATTCTTGAGTCTAATAAATGTCTTTCTGCACGATATTTTTAAAATTAACTTACCTTTAAACTTGAATTTTTGCATGAAGTCTAATTTTTGAATGAGGACTACGAGTTCGACGGTGGTTAAAATTCTAATGAGTGACGTAAAAAAAAGTAAAGAATGTCTTATTTTACCAGGCGACGTAGACCATTTCTAAAAGCGGTCTTCTCTATAATAATCTAATTAAAGTTTTATGCAAAATCTTAAGCCTATAAGTCCGATCGTTTACAATATATCATCCGGACAGACCGACATAAATGAGGGTTTTACAGCCCCGTGAGTGATAAAATTTGCTACCCCTTTGCTAATTAGCCTTTAATAAAGGACAGTATATATTCAATATTTTTCAATGCAACATACTTACAATAATGGTAATTACTTTAGTTGAGTATTCTAAATATTTTCATACTCTGCTCGTAATATTTATTGTAGAATAAAAACTAATCATTGTAACGATGATTTGTTATATATTTGTTTTATCGCTGTACTTGAGCGTGATTGATCTTGGTGTTTGTTTTAGAATGCATGCTTGAGGCTTTATTATATTTTTTGGCTGTTGCGTGATTTCTTACACAATGTGTTAAATAGAAATTATTAAGACAAGCACGCCTTAAATACGAAAACTGAGGATCTTCCTAGTTGGGCTTTAACTATTATGTTGAATTAACAGATTCCTTCATCGCTTAATTTGCGAACTCTTTATATTGCCCTTCTTTGGTCCGTAGAAATTTAAATACTTGCAAAACTACTATGCAAGTATAATATGAAAATAGAAACCCCCTTTATTAAGGAAGGTTGCGTTAATTTGTCAAACATTTCGCAGACTATAAGTGTGCTATACTTTTCGCCGTTATTCATTTGTCTCGTTTCTTTATTTTAAGCCTTGGCCAACCTTAATATATCTCTCGTTCTTTCACTCACCTCTTTAGTCTGTTGTGGATGTAATACATTTTGTGTTTTGAAACGTTATTTTTTAATTTTACTGTTTTTACTTTTGTGTTGTAAAAAAAACTACACTTATTAGAGTAAAAAAAACACTTAACATATTTCAAGGTGATTGAACAATGTTGACATAATGTTTTATCTCACAAATCCTCTTGCCTTTCACACCTGATCATAAGTCCAGTTGGACAAAAACATGGAGAAATAAATACCCGTATGTAATCACTTTCTGGTATTGACGCAATCCGGCCACTTCATGATAGCCGTGGTTGAAATGCCGCTGTCTGACACGGTGTCAAAACAACTCTTGACACTGCTGTAAACACCAAATGTTGCCTAAACCGCACAATTCATAAACGTACCGAAACTAATCCCTATATGATTGTTTACTGATATTGACACGATCTGGCCACAATGGGGTAAACCGCATCTACGTTGACATGACGCTTTGTGACACAGTGTCACAACTTGTGACTCTCCCGTTGATACCCACTGTTGCTCACACCGCAGAGTTCAGAATTAAGTGAGGTCATGGTTTAACATTAACCAACTCATAACGTGTATGAGTGATACTGATATAAAATGGAGATTATTCTTTGTTCAGTACGATGTTGGAAATATAGTGTAAACATATTTAATACGTTATTCCATTTTACGAAGTATATATATATATATATATATATATATATATATATATATATATATATATAAATTTCAAAAACTGTTACTTCTCTAAAGAAAATTACACAATATTTAAGATATATATATATATTTATTTATTTATGATATATATCTTACATATTGTGTATTTTTTTCAGAAGTCACAGTTTTTTTAATTTTTTAAAAATTTAAGATTTATTTTAACAAAATTTGCAAATAATAGTTGCATTAAATCTTATATTTATCGATAGTTTTTTTTTTTTTTTTTTTCATGACACTGTTTAGTTACGCTATACAATTTCATATTATCTAGTAAGAATGGCATATGATACAAATATCTTCATTTAGCTGCGGACCCTAGATTGCTACATTTTTGTGTACGTATGTTCTTGCTTACACTATATAACTTTTTCATATGGACGTTTTTCAAATCGATAATCTATAAATATCCTCTCTCCAATCTAGATGAAATAATTAAATTATTGCATTTTTAAATATTTAATCAACTAAATCCAGGCCTACTACAAGAATATCAGCAAACGTTACGATTCATTTTAAGACTGTGTTGCCCTACGATTTTCCCAGATATTATTTTCCATGTACGTTTATAAAATTCTTAGTTATGTTTTTTTATTAAAGAACTTAAATTTAAGTAAAATTAATAAAATTTACAGTTATTTAATTTAACCCGTATAACTTTCCTCAAATGTTATTAACATTTTACTACATATTAGCTATCGGAACCAACCGTCACCATTGTTATGTTTAGCGTTAAACGTGGTCGTGTAGTAACCATTATTTCAGAAGATTCTTATTTTATAAATGCCAGATAAATACTTATGGTATTTAATTGTTTAATGATAGGTTGTTATTATTTTAGTATTTAACATTACCCTACATTGCGAGAATTTGAAACTATTTTGAAGAAGAAGTAATACTACACATAAACCTATTTTGTTAGGAAAGTATACAAAAATGTCAGGATTAGGTACAGAGATGAAGGATTTGGTAGAATTTCACCTTTCTCTTTTATCTTTTGAATGATCGATTGAAAATTGTTAATCCCATACTAGGTAAAGTTACTTGTAAAATTCTCCCAGCACTACGACTAAGTGTAATAAATTTAGTGATTAATATTAATAATTATTGTTGTTCTTCTTGTCGATCATTGTGAATTGTGTATTTGTTTGCGATTTTATAGTTATAAACGGGAAAAAAACTTTAAAATCAACCAATATATTATAAATATATATATAATAGTATGAGTTATTTTAAAATGCTTTTTGTTGAAGCATCGTTAATATTCTTTAAGTTTTATAATTTTTCAATCCTTTTGAGTTAAACGGATCTTGCCAAAAAATTTTAAGTGATTTCCTTGGAAAAATCAAACAAAAATTTTGTACATTACTGTATTGTATTAAGAATAACACAATACTTAGTGTTTTAATATTTATATAACCTTTCTCACATCCTGTAAATAAGAATGAGACAATTAACTTATGTTTTGGCATTTTTAAGCAATAAATAATAGTGATACTTCATCACCCCAGGATCGGATAATTCTGGTTATAGGGATAATATGAGTGTTTCAATTACCTGGTCTAATCACTATATAAGTAATCTGTATCACTCAGTATTCAACCCAATTCATAAACATAAAGAGAGTTCCTTAAATATTTATTAAATATTTACAACCTTAGCAAAGGTTCCACGGAAACATGTTCCACAGGATAGTAATTCTGTGTACTACGTAAATATCTCACTAACTTCTAGAATATTATTTAAGCAGGACCTAGCGGTAAAGTGTACAAAATATTTCCGTGAATTATTAGAACTGTGGTGCAGGGATGTTTATTTCAAACTATTCAGTCACCCTATCAATAGTTGGTTTATAAGAATTCTATAGCTAAAGAAAAAATTCCAATTATCAATCTTAATTTTTACAATTTTCATAGCTGATAGTAAAACGGCTCTGAATTACATTGTATAGGTTTTAACCTACCCAGAACTGTTACTCTTATTTTCAGTACTAAAACTACTAAATCTCACTTTTAAAAAGTTTGTTAATTACCATAACAGAGCAATAGTTTTGTAGGAATGGTAGACTGGCAATTAAGATTAGATTCACCTTTAAACCTTTGAGAAATTCATCTGTCAGGAAGTTTCTTGAGGGAGCAAATATTTTTTGGTATTTTAAATATAACTTAAAGAAAATTATTTAAAAAAATAATATACGATGAATTTCTCAAAGAGATTTTTCTATACCCTATCTATGATAAATATGTTGTTAATGCAAAAGAAAGGATAGTGCTTATTCTTTTAACTGTTGATAGAGAGTGTGATACACGTTGTAAATATTTACCATGCACACAAATACGTGTATATATATATATATATATATATATATATATATATATATATATATATATATAAAACACAAAAATTGAAGGATACATACAATAATGTATGATACATTTTTCAGCCTTGTAAACACAAATATTACTTCCAATAGATAATGTTAAGTTAAAATAAAATAAAAAAATATGAAATATATAATGAATACGTTTTTAATATTTAAAGTTAAATATTGCTATTTTTGCTTATATACGAGGTTAAACATGAACGTAAATGAACATCCATACCAAAGTAAACGTTGAATCTAGCGAGGACGTGACACATCGTGGTTGCTTAAGCGGTAAAATTACGCATCAGACTTCCCTTGTAGTTGATTGTGTTTGACTATGATGAAATTTCTAGTTTATACCTGGTTGTGTCTTGTAGGGATCCTCCACAAGTAATTTAAATTGTTGTTTCCAGCTCAAAATTATTATGCAGAAATTGTGTCATGTTATCAGCTCATACTTTAGTCTGCCAAAAGAATAAAAGAAAAGAGGATACATACCGTAAACAAATACAGCATTTAGTATTTACTATAATACTAGAAAAGAAAATTCCCTCAGGGGTAGTCGGCTTTCGACTACACGGGAGGCCTCCCCTTTCTTCGGGGAGGCTGGCGACCCCGGGGCTACCTGAGCCTAGCTGTGAGACTCTCCTCACAGTCCTTCTAGAGCTAAGGTCTTTCTTCTCTCTTTCGGATCTTAGCTCGACATCTTTTATCTTTTCTGGGCAAATCTCACCCACCTCTTCTTTTCTTCGACCCCACGTGGGTGTCACTTCCTCCTTCTTTTCGACCGGCGCATACCGGAGAACCCGGGGAGTGTCCCTGAATTGTCGCAGGGACTGATGTGTGCTTTGCACTGCCGATGGTGTTTTCTCTGGTATGACGCCAGGAGCCAGCCCCTTCGGGCCCTAGTCAGGAAGTGCGCCATGGATGCAGAGGTCGGACTCTGCATTGCTACGGTCGGCCCCCGGCACGTCTGGTTTCCGGTGCTGGGAGTACGGAGGTCGGGCCCCAGGGAACTGGGGTAGAGGCTCAGTCCTCGAGGGTACACCCGTTCCCGATTTTTCCGGGCCGCCCTTGTCGCACGATGCGCTGGTAAACCTAAAGTATGGAATTGCAAAAACCCATCGACAACGATACAGAAAGGTTGGAGAAGGAATTCCCCCCTCTCCCTTCGTGTACTGCAGACCCGTTTGCTAAGAGTAGTCGTTTATTAAGGTCCCCTCCTTCGCGACCTCATAGCGAGACTCCGCCTTCGGCATCTCTGCAGGCCATGGCTTCCTGTGCCTCACAAGAGACGGGTACACCGGTTGTCTCTGATGAGTTTCAGTCGGAGGAGACACCAGTCAGAAGTCAGGAAATATTTTTTCCCTTGGCTTCCCCCGATGGGAAGAACATGGAGTATGCGGCGGACACCATCTTCACGGAGGTAAAGAGGATGAAAGACGTCCTTCTCGACATGCGAGCAGCTACGTCGAGACAAAAGAGCCTAAGCACGGCAGTCAGGAACGGCATAATCTCTCTGGAGTCGTCTCTAGATCTGATCGGTACATTTTGGCAGGTCTGGAAGATATCGATGGAGAGACTGCAGAGAGAAAGTTGCAAAAAAGAGACTCAGGCCCCATCACCATCTATGGTGGCAGCAGCCTCTACCACGGCTGGGAAAAGAGCGGCCGGAAGTCCCCCTGCACATCCAAGGGAGGAAAAGCAGCAGAGAGACGCCGGAGAGCCTGCTTCTGTCAACGAGACAGAAGAGAGCGAGTTTCGCCCGGTAGTCTCAAAAAAGAAAAAAAGGAAAGCGAAGGCCGTAGATAAGAGTGGGAAGAGGCAAGACCTACCTCCACCTCCTCCCCCACAAGTAAAGAAGCCGGAGAAACTCCCGCGTTCCAGGCCTGGGAGGCAGGTGGTGATTGTCAAGCCTAAAGCTGGCAAGTCATACGCCGAGATTCTTGGTGCAATGAGGGCTGGAGTTACTCCCGAAGAGTCAGGCACCGTGGTACGCCACATAAGGAAGACTGTCACGGGAGGAGTATTACTGGAAATCGCAAAATGCGACGACAGAAGGAAACTCCAGGAGGCGATACAGAAGGCGGTGGGCGACAGGGGCGATGTTCGCTCCATTGTTCCTAAGGCAAGGCTAGAGATCCTAGATCTGGATGCCTTGACCACCGAAGCCGACATCTCGAACGCCCTAAGCAGGGAGTTTCCTGTCCTTGGTGGCGAAATTAGAGTTACCCTCTTCAAGCCTAACCGGCAAGAACAGAGGAAGGCCGTGGTTGAGCTGCTCGAGAGTGACTCCTTGACAGTACTCCAAAAGGGGAAGATCAAGGTCGGGTGGGTCGTCTGCCGGATTCGGGGCCGTGTGGAGGTGGACAGATGCTTCCGCTGTCTCGGCTACGGTCACACTAGGAGGAACTGTTCCGGACCGGATAGGAGCAGTAACTGCTGGAAATGCGGCAGCGCCGAACACAAGGCGGCGGTTTGCACGGGGGCTCCTTCTTGCGTCTTATGTACCGGAAACCCTGGATCAAAGACAGATCATGTTCCAGGATCAGGTGCCTGCGGGGTTTTCAAGAAAGCCCTGGACGACAGGAAAGCCCGTGCTAGGCCACGAAAATGATCCGATTTATCCAGGCCAATCTGCAGAGATGTCACGCTGCGGACGCAGTCCTTGAACAGCTGGCCTGTGAGACCAAAGCCCAGATAGTGATCGTCAGTGAACCCGTCCGAACCAAAACCAGCTCATCTTGGTTTTACGATGGACTCGGCACTGCGGCTGTTTGGATCGCAGACAGTCGTGGGGTCCGCGTACTGAGTCATGGTTCCGGTGACGGTTATGTCTGGGTTAAGTTGAACAGCGTTACCATTTACAGTGTGTACCTCTCCCCCAATTACTCCGCGCGAGAGTACCTGGAAAGGTTGGAAGCGCTGGAAGACAGTCTCCGAAGCGTCCCTGGGCGTGTTATAGTGGCGGGTGACTTCAACGCCCGTGCGGTCGAATGGGGTATGCCCGTGACTAACGTGAGGGGAAGACATATTTTGGAGATGGTCTCGAGACTCGATTTGGAAGTCGCGAATAGAGGGACAAGGCCGACCTTCCGAAGCACTCTCGGTGAGTCAATACCAGACATTACGATGGTATCGGCCGATTTGTTTCCTTTAGTAGCGGAATGGCGAGTGATGGACGTCTACACTGCTAGTGACCACGAGTTCATCGCTTTCCATCTCATCGATAATCGGCTGCCGCGGCTAGCGAATACCCGAAACACTCTTGGCTGGAATCTGGCTAAGCTGGACAGGGGAAAACTTGTCGAGCAGCTAGATCGTAGTATCGAGGCTGGTGTTCCGGGGTTTCCCGAGTCCACTGAAACAGCTGAGGTTGAGGCTTAAATCGACTCTTCCATGAAACTGATAGAACTCGCTTGCAATTCGTCAATGCCTCGGAAACGACCTTACCGGGGCCGTCGCCAAGCCTGCTGGTGGACGGACGAAATTGGCGAGCTCAGGAGAACTGCACTAATGTGCAGACGTAGAGCGCAGCGAGCTCGAAACCGGCCTGAAGCTATAACTAGGTCGGCAGAGCACAAGGCTGCTAAGAAAGCTCTGAGTGCAGCAATTCGTTTGAGCAAAGCACGATGCTGGCGTGAGCTCTGCCAGGAAGTGGACTCGGACCCTTGGGGAAGAGGATACAAACTTGTGCGAAAAAAGCTAGGAGGAATAGGGAAAAGCACGGAAATGCCTGCTGGAATGATTTCGACGATCGTGGAAGCTCTCTTCCCAAGTCACCCTGTAAGGCGGGAGGAGAGAGTAGCGAGACCGGTACCAGACGTTCCCATTTTTACGGAGCAGGAGCTTGTAGCGGCGGTGTCTACCATGCGCAACAAGAAGGCTCCTGGACCTGATGGCATTCCAGCTGAGGTTTTGAAGATTGTGGCGGCGAGTTATCCGCTCTTGCTGCTGAACATGTTTAATGCATGTTTGGTAGCGGGTGTGTTCCCGTCGCGCTGGAAGGTTGCTAGGTTGGCGCTGATCAGCAAAGGCAAAAGTGATCCGAACTCCCCGTCGGCATACAGGCCACTTTGTATGCTTGACACCGCGGGGAAGCTCTATGAAAGGTTGCTGAAACCCAGGTTGCTGTCGTCCATCGAAGCCGCCGGAGATCTCTCTCCCCGGCAGCATGGCTTTCAAAAGCGACACTCAACTCTGAACGCCATTACAGAGGTGATCAGTGCCGTCCAGCAGGCCGAAACAGCTTGTCACCAGGCTCGGCCGATTGTGCTGTTGGTTACACTTGACGTAAAAAACGCGTTTAACTCTGCTCGGTGGGAGGACATGCTAGAGGCGTTGCAGCGGGACTTCAGTGTGCCCGACTATCTCCTGGTCATTGTGCAGGACTACCTGAAGAACCGACGGCTATTGTATGAAACCAAAGACGGAAGGAGAACAAAAGAGGTCACTGCCGGTGCGGCTCAAGGGTCTATTCTCGGCCCAGACCTATGGAATGTTTCATACGATGGTTTGCTTCGCCTCGAGATGCCCCACGACGTCTACCTCGTGGGTTATGCTGATGACGTGGCTGCAGTCATCACGGCGAGGACGCCGGACTTGGCACAGTTACGCCTTAATCAGGTAATGATTCGGGTCAATGCCTGGATGACGAGCCATGGACTTGAGCTGGCGGTCTCCAAGACCGAAATCGTTATGCTCACTCGACGGAGAATCCCCACTCTGATCTCTATGAATGTGGGGGGTGTCGAGGTTCGGACAAGGACTGCGGCGAAGTACCTGGGTGTGTTACTCGACTGCCGTCTTCGGTATTGGGAGCACATTCAGGCGGTGTGTGACAAAGCCTCTAAGGTGGTTATGTCTCTCGGCAGGCTGATGGCTAACGTAGGAAGCCCTAGGTCAAGTAAGAGACGCCTCCTCATGTCTACTGTAAACTCAACCCTTCTGTATGGCGCAGAGGTTTGGGCGGGTGTCATGAGGATAAGGCGATACAGTCAAAAGCTGTTATCGGTACAGAGAAGAGCGGCACTTAGGGTCGCCTGCGCCTATCGCACCGTTTCCGGTTCAGCCGTGGCGGTCGTGGCTGGGAGATTCCTATTGACCTGCTGGCCATCGAGAGACAGACCGTCTTCCGGGAGGCTGCCGAGCGGGGTAGAAAGGATGCCTTGGCTGCTGCCAGGGCGGAGACTCTGCAGGTTTAGCAGCGGAGGTGGACGGAAGGATTGGACGGCCGCTGGACCTTCCGTCTCATTCGAGAGCTTCAATCCTGGATAGATCGTGGCCACGGGGAGATAGATTTCTACCTGTGTCAGTACCTGACGGGGCACGGTTACTTTAGGAAGTACCTCTACAGGATGGGAAAAGTCAGGTCGCCTCGGTGTGCTTACTGCCCGGAGGAAGATGATGATGTTCATCACACCTTCTTCGCTTGCGGGCGCTTCACCGAGGCCAGGCAAACGCTCGCCACCACAGTTGGTGATGTTACGGCAGAGACCATTGTGGAGATGATGCTGCAGAATGAGGACGCCTGGAATGCAGTCACCACTCACGTACATGCGATCCTTCATCAGAAGCGTGAAGACGGATGCCTGGCTGACCCCTAGCTTCCGAAACAAGTAGTTTTGTCCTGGTTGAGACATAAGACACACGGACCAGGCAAGATGTCATCCGAAAGGGTTCCGGCCTGGGCTCTCCGTGGCCCGTAGGGGGTTTAGTGGGTAGTCCGCAAGGGAGTCCCACACTCCGTGCGCAAATGCATTCCCCCTACGTAAAAAAAAAAAACTAGAAAAGAAAATAGTAAAAAGAAGAAAAAAAGGACACAAGAAGGTAATATAAGAAATATTTTCAAAGGAGGGTTTAACTTCTGGTTTATACTTAAGAGTTAAACCTACACCGCCTAGAGAAAGAACGAATATATAATTTTATTGTGGGTATTAAAAAGACGCGGCACCTTAGAAACTGTCAATGCTGAGATATTGGGTTAATGAGGTGGATTTATAGTTCTAGACTATTGCGGAGGATGGTGGTGGAGGCTCCTTAGTTTAGCCTTTAAATAGGTGTGATATGTGGGAGTACTTTAATCTGCCAGGTTAGACTTGAGGATGCTGAAACATATGTAGGATAACTTTCATCCAATGTGGATATACCCCCAATCTCACCCATTCGTAATACCCTATCACTCCGTAAACGAGCACAAAGTTTCTTTTAATACTAAGTTAAGTAATAAGTTTTCTAAATTATGAAATAGAAAACATAGAATGATTTTTAAACATATAATATCTCTTCTTTAGTTTATTAGACTTCCATAATGCGGTAGATGAATATTAAGTAGACATAAACTGTATTACAAGACAATCAAAATAATTCTTGAAATTTCAAGTGCAATCTCATGGACGAATAATAAATGTAGTCGTACAATATAGTATTGTTCTCTTAAAATAATTAATCAAATTACAATAATTAAAATGAATAAACTCATGGTGTATAGTATAATAATGATGTAGAATTAGAAATAGGGCATAATTTCCCTAGAGGCTGTTCAAAACATACACTAATGATTTGAGATAGCCCATAAAACATAGTCTTAAGAGTCTAAATATCATAACTGTACTCGCCAATGCAGATTAGCCCTAAAGAGGATAAGGTTTAATAGGCAGTGTTGCCACAAAATGTTTTTGACATTTGCGCTATGTGTGCTGAGGTACTGTGCTGCTGGAACTACATATTTTCTACAGCCGTCTCGTTGATTGCCTATGATTTCTTTAAAGAATATAGACTTATTGTATTTTACTCAACCCACCAGTTACTCTTAAGTTGTATACTTAACAAACAAAAACTGACAGCCAGAACCACGACCTCAGGATGCGATATTAAACCTGTTACTCTACGTAACGTCGATTGAGCTGGAAATTTGTAATTTCATAATGTCCAGATACGGATAGGATTGTATCCATCTAATTACTCAACCCTGTAATCATTCTGCATTGTATAAGGAAATTTTAGGATGAATATTAAGTGTCAAATTGTGAAAAATACGTTATAATATTTTTGCAATTCCCGTGTCTTGACTAAGCTGCTCATCATTATGGAGAAACTTGAAAGTGTTCCACCCTGAAATAGTTTAGTACTATAACCATTTAATGAAATCAATTTGTACATGTACAATAATTTAAATGATGGTAAGTGTAAGTGCTCATAACCACTCTGGACATTTCCTCCTTGAGTATTATGGAGAAATACAAAATATCATTTGAACCACAATCTGAAAACAATCATTCTTAGTAAATCAAAATATTTCTATTTCTAACGTTTAAAATACAATAATTAATCATAAAACCTAAAATTAACGTAAAATTAATATTTTTTGGTGGATAAAAACTCTTTAAATCTTTATGGTAGTAGACTTAACTACTCTGATTGCTATCTGAAGGTTTTTTACGAAATATCTTCGTAAAATTTTTAACTATTTATAATGTTTTATTTATAATAATTTAACCACTGAACTACATATAATATGTTTATTTGTAACTGGAACCTAAATTTTAGGCTTAAGCACCCCAATAGTCAGTTAAGTAATGTAAGTGTTTACTACTTCCGACGGACTATACAAGAATGGCAATAGCATATTTATTTAACTATTTGGTTAGCCTAAATGTCAGGAATGTGTCTTTGACGTATACCTTGATATTACGTAATCATCGTAGTTCAACTTTATCAATAAATACTAAACTAATTTACTCTTCCTTTCCCGCTATTGAATCACAATGCGAGGTTGCAGAGCAGAGAAGGAAGTATCGTGAATAATCTCAGTAATAAAACTGTCGTTTGAAAATATCGTTTTCATACGAACTTGACTGAAAACCTCAGTGCTACAGCCCAAACGACTGCTATTGTGATGTTACCAGCGCCGATAACAGCCAACTCGGTGCTAACCGCCGTAGGTCATGCTCAGGGCTGCGTGTCCCACTCTGCTAATGTGCCATTCACCTTGCAAAGTACTTTAGTAACACAGTTTAACGAGTGCCTATATGTGTTTAGTGTGTATATGGTTATCAGTACGTCCAGTGGAGGTACAAAGGATATCCTTTGAGCTCTTCTTAACAATAGATTTAATTGTGGCCATATCTTGTATTTATTTTTATGTTATGTACTTTTGGTAAAATACCAATAATATTTTTAATATGTTTCCTATATAACTGCTTTTTTTCTTACAAAATAAAGTAATAAATATCAAGAGAATCTATAAATTCTATTATAAAATGATATTCATGTTTATAGATATCGATTTGTAAAATATTTTTAATATATTATTTAACGAAATATAAGTTGTGTTCTATTAACAAACATAATGGACATAATAAAACATGTACATATAATCTATAAAAAACACTCACGTTTTTGTGTTCATTTGGCCAGAGTCAGACATTGGGTATCCAATTTAAAAAATTGGAAATCTTACCTGTAAAACAATAGTGTTTAAATATGGTAAAATGTGGTACGCAATTCTTCAAATTTTCCATTTCTCGCGCTACTAGAGAATTTTAGAAATCTGCATTGGTTGAAAATGTGATTTGGCTATAAGATTTTAGTGAAATCGTTAGAAGTAGTAGTGTACCGGATTATTTTTATGAGTGATAGTTAAAAATTAAACACATATTCCTTTTTAAAAGCTTATTGATCTAGTAATATGTAAAATTATCTCTTAAAACTAAATTAAAATAGGGTTACAATAATATTAGCACCCGTATTTATTATCTAATATGGAATATCAACTAGAATTCCTTAAAATACAGACTTTTTATCAAGAAGGTTTTTATAATATTAAAATTTTATACATAAGTTCTTATTTGTGGACATATGTTATATGTGAATTTTATATGTTCCGAACAAAATGCGGTTACGAATCCTAACAGTTAGTAAAAAACGCTAAGCTTAAAAACAGTAAAGTCAATTCGTTCTGCTAATTATTATTAACAACCCTCTTCCAATAGCACTTGCAACGTAAGCCCATAGGATTTGCGGCAACATTAATAATCAATGGACACTGTTTCTAATTCCATGTTCCAAACATTAATGAACTAAATAGTTTGAGAGATTGCCCGAACCTGTTTCAATTTGTGAAGAATTACCAAGTTCATTTTTTTCCGAACATAAAAAGATTTAAATTTGTAAAACTACCATGGTCTTTTTTCGAATAAAGTTTTTTCATAAACAAACCCTACTTGGTTTATACGCTTTGACGCATAGGAAACATATTTTTCTAGAAAATTTTTAAGTTTAAGATTTTAATTTTGTAATAGTAAACGATCTCATGAATAAGAAATTCTTTGGTGAACATATTATATCATCTTTTTTGGGAATACAACAGATGAATTGTGGAGTAAACTGTAGTAAGCTTAGATCTGTGGAAATTTGACTAGAAATACTTGATATAAGTCGATATAAAAATATTTCCTGATTTGGAAGAGACACTACAGTAAGTATAATGTAATCCACTAGTAACTTCTAACTATCATCCCATATTTTTTTAAAGTCAAATGAGATCCATATATTTATTCTGAGTAAGGTGTCACTTGGAAAAGCAAGAAAGTTCTTTTGTAATTAAGTGAATACATATTAGTAGCCCATTCTTTTACGAACAGATAAACAATGGTCACTTAATAATTAAAGCAATACGTTTAAAAGTAGTTTTATATATTTAGACACATAAATGAAAAGATTAAAGTAGACAGGAGCTATTAGACTACGAAGATAATTGTAGTAAAACAACATTCATACCTTGCTATAGTTAATAAATAGATAAAAATTGATTTAAATGCAAAATTAGCATAGTTTAAATATACAATCTTCCATATTGATTTAAAAACATTTGACCTATTAAATTGTCATTGCATCAAAATAAGATATTTATTAATATTTACAATAATAGCAACAGTTCACCTTGTTTAAGGAATGAAAATTGGCTTATTTTCTGTATATTCTTTCATTATTCATACTTTTATTATTTTGAAATTGATATTATGAAAATATCAGACATTGGCAAACCATGTCTGCCTCTATATGACTTAAGTTATTCAATAAATTATATTTACAATTTTACGGTAAACAATTAAATATTTTGAAGTATATTAAGGTACATGGGAGTGTTGACTCTGAAATAACATTGTATAAACTTGTAAATGATGTATTAATAAATCAGAGTTAAATATAAATAACAATAAAATGTTTTATTTATTTTAAAATCACATTATTGATAGATACAACCAATAAAATTAAATACGAGTAGAACGGGCGCCACTTTGGCCGTAACATGGGCTCTTATGGAGTTATTCTGGACCAATGAGAAAGCAGCAATGGCGGCTAGGCCACGCCCCCTGCCCCCCTCCCCTCCCCCCTCCCACACCCCCCGCCCCCTCCTAGACCCCCTGCGACGACCCCCCAGCCAATGGGAGAGCAGCAAGCCCCCCACCTTACGAGAGCGATGGCGGACGAGCGATGGCGGACGGTGTCATGGCGGATGAACAAAAATTTGTGTCTCCGGCGGCCGGTATCCGAACCCGGACCCCTACGAATGCGAGACTGTCGCGCTGACCACTGGACCACGGAGACGAGTTGTGCGTGGCGGCGCGATATGGCTGTACGTGCGGCGCGGGGCGCCCGGCGTTATCGGCGATCAGCTGTAGTTTCTTAGCTTTGCGACTGCGGTGCTGCTATCTGGTAGAGACGGCACACAACACACGGCTTACAACATTCTGGTAGCGACAAGTGAGGACGCAAAAAGTATACCAAGCCGCCCAGGATTTGAACCCTGGTCCCGCGGAACGTAAGACGAGCGCTTAGACCACTCGGTTGGCATACCTTTAAGAGCGATGACTGCTCTCTCTCGTGTAGGCGAGCATAATCTCATTACAGCACATGGTGACAGAGCGGATACAGCTGTGCATTCCAATGACTACAACTGCACATGTGTGTACCAGACCATCTCTACGCCTTACTCTGTCAATTACTGACCCAAAACGCAAGCGTGAAGGTGAATATGGTACTTTACCGTACGGTTATTGTAAAAAAAAATCTAAAACCAGCTAGAGTCGGAATCTTCAGCTATTGGTATTTGGTGAACTAGAGACGGAAACATTATCACAGTGAAATGTAGTGATCTGTTAATGATAACCGGAGACAACAATAAAAATAACTCACCCTTTTTGGAAGTCTAGTAGCCTAGTACTCTCTCCAGCCGTTCCAGCCACCACCACCACCACGCAAATCGAATTCGTCGTCTTCTTCTTCTTCTTCTAGTGTTGAATATCCACTCTCGGATTCTTCTGATTCTGAGTCCCAAAAAAACTCCCAACCGCTACTAACACTACCCCAGGAGACTGTTGAAGAGATGAATGAGGACGATCTCGAAAGGGGACACGGTGGTGGTGATGGAGTCGACAACAGGTCAATAACACGTAAATACAAAGAATAAGCAGCAATAATTACTGATATCATCTTAACCGAGTCGGCGCGAACACAGTACTGAGTGAGAAGACCCACAATTATGAACACCAGCAACTGCATGTGGTCACCACATGTGACGGTACATCTCCTGCATAGATGCACTATCTAAAAATAGCCGGGAGGCGGGGTCGTTGCAGAAATAACACACGTGTTTACGTCCGTACTACGTTTATTAAAAGCGTTCTGATTACATACATTTCCAAATCTTAACATCTACCAAAAGTCCGTTAACACCCGTACATCTAACTTTATACCTTTTAGACGACGTCATTTCTTGTAGATCACTGTCATCTAAAGTCTTTTCAAATCTCACCGGTAGAAATGTGACGGCTGTTTTGGTGCTGTCCACTTCTACGAGTAAAATCACTGCCTTCCGGTCAAATTTAGTGTCCACCTTCTTTGCCTCCAGGATCCTGTAGCCAGCTTTCCGTGTCAACTCTTTTATCGCCATCTTTGGTGTGGGTTCACCATGCTTCTCCAGGGACGAAAGCTTTGTAGAAAGTTCCATTTTTCAATCTGTAAAGGAAAACCGACAATCTGTATAGCGAATAATCTTAACAACGAGTTCATCGTAAAACTGTTAACTTGGCTAGCGGATTGAGAATAACTATGCGTGAGCAACACACCGCAAATAGAGAGCGCAGTCGAATATCTTAAAGAAAACAGTTAAATGTGTAGTGTAGTCACTTACCTGTAATGAGAGCGTCGACACGTAGACGAAGAGTGACTGTGACGATCAGCTCGCCACAGGTAGTATATATACCTTGGAATGAAAGTGGAGGTAGTCGCGGCTGTGGTCGTGGCAAACTGCCAAGCTGAATATAGACAGGAATGCAGCGTAGTTGACCCACGTTTCCATCACCACGGTAGGCTTTGAGCCAGGCCGTAGGGGTCTCGGCGCGTTTTTTATTATAGTGAGTTTCCCCAGGAGGCCTAATCTCACTTAACAAAGAACACTGAACACGTTCAAGTTCTCAACTCAATGCCGAACCTCTCCGTGTCACCTCTCTTTGCGAGTGGGCCCCAACCATCGCCCACTCTGTCGTGATGGCCACTCCATAACAAATTTGCCACCTCCGAAAAAGTAAACTTTTTTTTTGTGTCCTTGCGAGACCGTTTAGCGAGTCCGTTAAAGTTCTCAACTAAATGCCGAACCTTTCCGTCTCACTGTCAAGTACTCGCAAAAACTTTTATATTTTGCAAGTGTTTTTTCTGCCCCACGTGAGCTTTGAAGTTTTCAACTTAATGCCAAACTCCTTAGCTCTCGCAAAGCCATTTTTTCCAGGAGTAGTTCTCAACTCAATGCCGAACTCCTCCTCCTTCCGAGAAGGACATTTTTGTACTAATCTACATTATACTACTAGGCGGACGCGACAAGTCACTTTACTTGGTGAAGCCTTTCAATATGACTTGTCTCATCCAGGTGAAGCTGAAGCATCTCTCAGTCGGTTTCATACAAGCCACTTTACTTGGAGAAGCCTTTCAATGTGACTCGTTGTAACTTACAGAGGATGAGCGAGATCCGATTCTCAGTAAGATTCCTACAAGTCACTTTACTCAGAGAGGCCTTTCAATGTGACTCGTGAAACACAAGCAGAGAATCGGTTGTTGACCACTTTACTCGGTGAAGCCTTTCAATGTGGCCTATCGTAAAACTGGAGTTTTTCTACGGGACACATTACGCTTCATCACTATAATAATTACAATGGTCCTGAAGAAACTTTCCACTAAGGTTTTGGTACAATAGTATGTAATCCCAGTCCAGCTGTTCAGCAAAATCGTGTATAAACTGCTCCGATAGAACCTGGTGACGACTTATTACTATCCAACAGTAAGTGTCAAAGTTCGGCATCATTTCACGTAAAATGAATTCAGGAAGGCGAGCATTTTCCAAAATCGTGGTCCAAATTACTTTATGCTGAAATATTCTCAACATGTCAAACGAAAAAGTATAATTTGCCGATAAAAGCTTCCAATTCAGAAAGCGACTAAATTTCAAAATGAACGCATCAGTGAGCACACCGACAGGCACTTTGGGCTCTCGAGAAATGAGGTCCAATACAGCAGCGGTAGCAGCAGCAGCTGTACTCGCCATGCTGACACGATGTAATCTCAACAGTGACCGTGAACAGAATGACTACTAAGCGGACTGGTGAGTCTGTTTATTCAGGATTTCAAAACGACATCTAGCAGCGTGCATTGCACACCGTACATCTTCATCACGGCCGCTGTGTTGCGGTAGGGAGCAGGAAAACCGATGCGTTCCTTTACAACTGCATAATGTACTACTGTCATAACATGCCAGGTTGTCCAGCTCACAAACGTTAGAGTGAAACCGTCTTAAAAAATTCGCTTTCTCATGACCACGTGTATAAATTATGGTAAACGGCTTGCACAGGTTGCGAATGACACTTCCACTGTAAGGGAAATCGCCTTCTTCCCACAAGATCTTGTGATAGTTCTTCTCTAACCACAGAGCTGTTGTACGCATTTTCTTGTTTAATCTCTCCCTAGGAAACGGAGGTTTGAAAACAATTTGACATTGAAATGAATTAGCCACAATGGCAAACTCTTTGATTATAAACGGTTTTTTGTTACCTTGAAAAGCTTGAAATTCAACTACTGCCACATTCATCGCCGCTGGAATGTGGCCAACGTTTGTAGCACTGGACGTCATCAAAAAGTCTGTCGCAAAGGTGACGTGGTAAAGCCTCAGGCGGATCAACGTAACCCTCGTCCGGACTTCCGTTGTTAGGCAATGCTAACACATCACCGACGTAAGATCTCAATAGATCCTCCGTTAAAAACAACTCGTTGATTTGACGTGTTACGCAGGGCAGACAGTTGGTGAACTGAGTCCACTCGTCTACGGACAGAGTTAATGTATTCTTTCCGTCGTACAGTACAACGTACTGCTGACCAAATACTCTACGTACCACCATATTCTCTCCACTTTCGCTTTTAGAACTACTGAATCTATGCACGCCTGTCGATTCCAAGAGTCCGGTGATTTGGTTCGCGCACCCTAATAGAATGTTGAACATTTCAGGTTTCCAAAACGCAAACGTTCCCCTTTTACCTTTCATCAAGATACCGACACCATTGTCGTGATCAACAAACAATCCTACAATCAAGTATTTGGAACAATCAGGATTCAAAAAGTAAAGAGACTTTAGAAACACACCGGTAACTAGATTCGGGAGATTTCGTTTTGAGCTTTTACGGACTGATTTAACCTTGTCTATTTCCATTGGTTGACTCACCAGCTGGTCCTCCTCCTCCTCCTTGAACACAGCATCAGCGACTGTAGCCAGTATGTCTTCACTCTTTCGCTCCATGATCACGAATGACTCTGTACACCTTGAGCAAACCATTAAGTACCTGACGTATTAGTCACTGGCTTATACAATTACATACCTCCTCCTCCTCCTCCTCCTCCCCTTCTTCCATAGAGGATATCGTATAGTCACTATCATCTTCTATGACATCGTCGTCGTCGTTTTGCACAGTGTTATCGTAAATTTCATTTAACAGTCTGAATATTTCATCTTTCCGCCTGTCAATCATTACACATACACAAGTGTCTGGTACATCTTGACAATCCGGTGCGGTATACGCACATTCGCAATAATGCATGTAGCCATCACTCGTCCGTTTCATTGTTGTTAACTGGTGATTGCGGATTAATCTACGGATTTCACCGACCAAATCAAGGACAATATTTATCTTCCGTGAACCTTCCATCGTGGCGTCCAATTTGAAACTGAAAGATTCTGTCATTTGCATCGTGTTTTATTCACGTTACATCATCTTCTTTACCGTGCCCTTGAGCATTGTGTAAACGAAATACGAGTCATGAAGCAGTAGACAGTAGGCTGTGGTGTTGGCCTTGAACGCTTCCGTAGCCTCAAATTCTAGCCGCACATCGACAGGTCCAGACTTGACCGAATCATTTTGGCGTGAACAATCAATCACATACAGAGGTGTTTTATTTTTAAACGTGTCCAGACTGACGTCAGGCCACCGACGACCGCCTAAATCGCCATAATAGGAGTTTTGAAATCTTACAAACATTTCATAGAATATAGCGGTGTCTCCGTGAATGTTGTCATAAGGGAAATATTGTGTATTTAAATACAGGCGGATGTTCGATAACTTACAACTGTCAAAACATGACATGTCTTTCTTTAAGTTGTTTTTCCTTTCTGTCTGGAAAGCTACAATCACGTATCGTGGTTTCTCCAATTGAGAAGAAGTTTTTATAGTCCATGATTGACGTTCAGTTTGCGGCAGTACAGGGTATTCGTGCAACTCCCACGATCTAAACGGTATATGTATTGGAGTATCTTTTTCAACTAGACGTAGGATTTTAGCACGAAACAAGTCGGATACAGAGATGTGAGGCACCCGCCAGTACAGATTGGTGATCTTCAACGTGTGGGTCGCTGCGTCATCGCTAATAATAGCGTTGGCATCTGTCGCCGACCGCAGCAGTATCAACTCTTGTTTTACATTCACAATTATTCGCTTGTAATCCTCTGCGAATCCCAACAACAACCTTAAAGGCACAGAAAATGAGAATTTGTTCATTTCTTTCTTTCCACCGGGGCCGAACCAGCATGCATTTTCCAGATTATTTTCGTCTTCCGCACGAGCTGATAATATATTTTTTAACGAACTGGCTATACCTACATTCTTTGTGCGATCAATTTCCACACCGCCAATCTCGTATCGGATATCATCAAAGAGAAAAGCAATCGCGTTGTTAACCAGAGACACTTTAGCATCTGTTGTACCGTCAGCTTTCTTACCGCTTACTGTACCCACAACGTGTAGTGTGCTTTCAAAAGGAGCTGTTATTAAATCCTGATAACTGATTGGTATCCGTATTTCATCGTTATTATTAAACGTGGTTGAAGCATACGGATTATGTGTGTGATATTCCAGTCCGGTAATGATTTCATTGTACTCAGCGGGACTCTCTATATCGAGCATTTTCACGAATTGCGCCGGTGTTAACTTTAAAGCCAAGAGAGCGCAAGAAATTTGCGTTAGCAGAAGTTACCACTATCAGGCGCGACGGTCTAATGACCTGAATTATGTTCACACCCTCCTTAAATACTAGACCCATGAGCACCCACTTTCTTTATATGCAACCTCAAAGATAACGTTTCACCTCTGAGATTCACAGGATTGTTGTCTTGATCTTTAAGCTCGACAGTTATGGTGTGCACCTTCTGAACGTTGAGCGGTAAATAAATCACTGTACCAGGTGTCTCGACTATTTTATACCCCGGCTCTACTTGTGGAAAGAACTCGTGAATAACGTGACTCTCTACACCGTTATCAAACGAGCCGCGAACAACGTTGCACTCAACTCTTATGCTGTTCACCTTGAGAATATTCACAGGCAGGTCTGAAGTGTGTACTTTATTAGCTTGCAGCACCTTTTTGCTGAAGCCCAATATCGATGCAATTGTGCCTTTCTTGCTGAAATCAATCTGCACGTTGCTTTTAATCTCGGTCTTAAGAGTATTGTTATTTGCATTCAAGCGGACTGTGATCCCCTCCGGTAGTCTCCCCTGTATATAATTCGCAATATCTTCTACTTCGTAAGAACCTTCCTCAAACGTTATCACTTCATCATGGTTTCCGTAATAAAATTTATCGTTTACATTCTTTTCAATATTGGGAATAGAATTGAACGTGCTCAGATCTATCAATCCAATTACGTAATCGCCATCACTGGTGTCGTATGGAGGAAATACGTCACAAGTTATTCTTGAACCTTTCCCGCTCAGGCAAAACATTCTTTCCGCTGAGAAACTCTAAGCACAGATGTCCACATACAACTGAATCAAACCCCTGACGACTTTGATAATTATACTGTATGTCAGCGGTGGGTCCGAAATAGTATATGAGTTCCCAAGGAGGGCGAAGATTTCCGAAAACTGTCAAAATAGCTCACATTATGCCGGCGTTTTCTGTAGCAAACCCAATGAGTACCGTCACCGTAACTTGAGTCCAGATTAACTATAGCTGACTCGTATTTTCTGGGCCCTGTTTGAGGTAACGTGTCACGCATAAACACCCCTCTAAAATTGGGAATGCTTAGTTGTTTAGCGTAGTGGATCAACTCGAAATTTGTCAACGGTCTTATCGGGATCGAGATTTTTTTTTACAACAACTCCTCTTCTTCTTTCTAACACCAGCTCCCCTCTTTGGATAAGGTTTTAGGTAAAGGCCCCTACCTTTCGTCTTTCCGCTCTTCTTCTTAACAACTTTCCTTCGTCTCTTCCCACCACCACCACCACCGAAAGCCGTTTTAGCTTTCATCGCACCAGTTACCGCTAAAGCAGCTGCTCTTTCACCTAAAGTCGCGTCTGACGCTTTTACTCTATCCCAAGCCCGCTTTGCCAACTCTTTGTCTGCTTGATTGCGATGCTCCGAGTCACTGTATTTATCGTAAGCTATATCGTGAATACGGCAGGCATCATCCAATAAATTCACCCCCTTCTCACCCTAGCGATTCTTTTTTTCAAAAATGTGCCAGGTCCGCAGAAAGAATAGCCGGGGATGTGTGCTTCAAAAGGTAGAAGGTCAATCGCCTTGTTAATAACACTAGAGATAATACCTCCTGCTCCTCCGATGGTTCGCTTTCGTCTGACGGACGACCCTTTGCGCTTTGCCATTTTATCCGCGCCGTGGCCAAAACCAGACTGCAGTGTATGGCTTGCAATCACAGTTTATATAATTAGTCTTCCGATCTCATTATTTTCGTTTTGGCGTTTAAGAAAAACGGATCAACAACGTTTGAACGAATCCACTGGTCTTTAGCGACCGATCTAACACTATCACCAGGAGGAGCGAGACGTATATAGAAACTGTAAAACACTTCACTTAAGACACGAACGAGATAGTTCATTGTCACAGCATCCTGCATTTCGGTAGGGTCTGCAACTAACCCTAACTTTTTGTTTGCAAACTCCCAACCGTCTTGCTTCTTTGTAACTGTGTTTGCGTTGAAATAGTTGAGCGTCACAGCGTCACGAAGCTCGACAGGATCGGCCACTAGCTTTAGCCTTTTGTTTCCAAGCTCCCAACCATCCTGCCTTTTTTTGATAGTGTTATTTTTGAAGTAACCGAGTGTTAACGCGTCATCGTTTTGTTTAGGCTCCCCAATTTGATGTAATCTAAAGCGCTGGAACTTGTAAGATTTATCCTTTAAATCTTTTGACGGTATGTGTTCGGCCAGTTGAGTGAGAGGTAAAGCATCGTATGGTCTTGTAGCTTTACTTATATTGATCAATCTTTGTTTCCGGCAGTCAATTCCATCTTTCCCGATTATCACCGATTTACTGGTCAGCGTTTGTAGATTTACGGCGTCGAGATCATCTTCTGGACTTTTTACATGTCTTAGACGTTTCCCGTTAATGTCGTAGTCACCTTCGGCCGTCAGCTTGAATCCATCTCCTTTCGGTCCCCTTAACCCGCCTTTTCCAAACTGCCTGGATCGCCGTCCAAACTTGTCAACACTCATTGTGCAAGTGATGGCGAGTCACGAACTTTACTCTTTATAAATATCTTATCCCAGTCGATATATGTATGTGCATCAACGTTAAAGTGTGCTTGAAACCTACCAACAGCTACGGTACTGTGTACTCTATTGATCCAATGGAACAATTGAACCGCTAAAAGCTTCATAGAATTTTCTTGCGAATCTTTCAAGCTGTTTAACTTGTCGGTTAAAGTAATCATTTCGGTCTGCAGATCTCCTAACTTACTGATCAACGTCTGTAGATTAACAGCGTCTAGTTCATCTTCCGGGTTCCCTAGATTTCTCAGACGTTTTCTCTGCACGTCATAGTCACCTTCGGCAGTCACATTGAATCCCTCGCCTTTCGGACCTTGTTTAGCCTTTGTACGCTTGAAGCGTCGTCCAAACTTGTCCACACTCATTTTACAAGTGATGAAGACTCCTCCTGTACATTGCTCTTTATAAATATCTTATCCCAGTCAATATATGTGTTTTCATCAGCATCTAAGGCGGTGTGGAAGCGAGCTGGAGGTACGGTAGTGTGTATCTTGTTGATCCAGTGAAATAGTTGAACTGCTAGACGTCTTATAGCTTCTTCATTTGTATTTTGTAAGCTGTTTATTTGATCCTGCTGAATAAGCGCTTGATTCTGAAGGATTGCAATTTGAGAGTACAGTCTTCTTACATCTTTCTTTAGCTTTTTGTTTACAGTATTCATAACTCTCTGGATGTCTTGCTTCTTCAGAGATTGTGGCCTCTGACCAAACTTATTGACGGTCATCTCATCAATGATCTGAATCTCGCGTTACCATCACCTGATATAGTCTTTGATTCTTTCAATTCTTCAATGATATTTATAATCTCGTTCTTGTGGTTCGTGTTTCCAGCTTCAGCGGATGCCACCAACAGCCTAAGACGGTCGCACAACTCATTTGGATCGTTCCAGTAAACCGTATCGGGATCTGATAGTGATTTAGTCACACTATGAGCTTTCCTGTCAGCTCCAGAACCCTTAACTACTTTTGGAAATAAGTCTGAAATTACATACTTATACTTGAGCGACGTGTTGCGATTGATAACTCCATTTGGGTTATAGTTTCTTTTATGAGCGCTAGTTTTCTTCAGTATATCTTTGTAAGCGATTTTGTCTTCGTCATTGTAGATTTCATCATCTGGTATTCGCTTGAAAATCAACTCGTACAGACCCTCTTGTGGCTTATACGCCACATCATCTATTCGAATACTACCGTCCTCATCAAACTGCAATTCTTTATTGCCAACCATTAAAGTATTTTTTTCGTAACGAGGACCGTAAAGATGGTCAATTTTAGATGAACGCCCACCCAAATCCTTCATAAGCTCTTGCATGTACTTTCTGGTCAACGGATGAGCAAAGCTGTCGGCGATATATTGGGACGCCGTCTGTAGACCCGTAGGTGTTGAAAGCATTTTTGTAATTTCGCTGTTTCCACCATCACCTTGGTCGTCTGTCTCAAACACTTCTTCTGCTCCAGAATCAAGTCTAGTGGAGACCGATGGTTTTAAATGGGAAAGATTAGGCGAAGAAAATACATTTGGTAGAAACTCTGAGTTTTCATCATCGTCATCATCTGCATCATCTTCCTCTTTCTTGATTTCCTTCTTGACATCGGTGTGTAAAGTGCGTGTCTCCTTGGTGTCACGCAATTCCTTGATCAACGGCTGGTATTGCTTTTCAAACATCTCCTCGGACTCCAATTCACCCCGCTTAAACCGATTATACTTTTGTTTTATAGCTTTCTTTAATTTTGATATCTCCGTCATAAGCTGCTTCTTGTTTCGCGTCATGATTGACACTGAACCCACAGCCTGCTATCTGTTTATTTATATAGGATTTCCTCATCTGTTCGAAAAATGATGAAGTATCGAATAATCTGCACTCGTCATACCGCGAAACTAGCCTTACCTCCACTCTATCGTCAAACCTTACCCTCTTCATGGCAGTTCTACTTGTCTAAAAAACAATGCCCGCTTCTTGTGTTTTCTAATGTAACGAATCACTTCTTTAAGTGAAACACCAGAGGTCAATGGTAGGCCGTAGTAATATCTGTCTGTCTCAGGATTGAATCTAGGTATGCGTTCTCGTAGCGTCATATCTCTAAAAATAAATGTTCTTTTAATACCGTGCCGCCACTGAGGGATCTCAGCGACCGTATACTGATCGTTTGACACTGTTCTGTCCATATATTCCTTCAAACGTTGAATAGGTCGATCAACGTTAGTGTTGTGCAACAGATATGAGTTTAGAAGAAGAAACTCATCCGAGTTTGCGCCGGTAAATTCATGCCAGCTTCTAAACAGGTTTGGTTGCGTTATTTTATACTCACCGGTTTTCGTTACCAAAGAGATGCCGAATTTTTCGCACTGCAGTGGTACTGTGGGTAATGCAATTTTCAAGAAATCTGCTGTGTACAGTCCTTGACATATGTTGTTCACTGCAGCAAACGGTTTACCCCGCCTTCCCATTACACTACTAGGCATTGGGCCGTAACTTACATTGTAACTTATGTTTAAGTAACACCGCGACCGCAGTGCACGTCTATAGAGTGTAACGGGGGATCTAACTGGTATACTGCGCTCAGTCAACACTATACACTTAGTGGCATAAGGTATATCACAAGCATACTTCAACATCCTTAAGTATATCTGAGTAAAGTTCAAACTACCGTGACTGTTACTGAGTTTCAATATCGGCTTGCCAAAGAGGTCGGGGAACGGTCTAAACCGAGACAGTAGGTTCATGGGTTCACGCACCGTACCGTTTAGCATGTCCTCATGGTAAATTACCAATTCAATAGGTACATTCTTCTCCTGACACTCGGCTATAAACGCTATCCACCTATCTCTGTTGTATATACGCTGGCTAGATGAAATCATCAACAGCACTATTGGCGGTAAGCTCCTGCTGTAGCAACCTGGTCTTCTATGACGCCAACAAAGTCTATTATACGCATGACCGTGTGCACCACGTCTACTGCAATAGTTACCGCAAAACCTTTTCTTATCTGCGTAATACCACGTGCAAAGATTAGAGCTTACCTTTGTAAGTCTCTTGATACCACCGCAACCGGCATCTGCATACCTTCTAACGTCGTTGTAGTAATAGATCCGCGTACTCATAGTGACTCAAGGAAAGTGTCAACCCCAACGCGGTATCTGCCCTTATAAAGGTCGCGATCCTTGTCTATGACAAGAAATCCATGCTTGTCATTCCACGCTAGAGTGCATAGTTTTTTCAAAGAGTCATACGGCATGTCTGTATTGATGTGATCAGCGTACACGTGTTTAAGATTCATGTCATCCTGTTTAAAGAGTATTAAAAAATTTGCATTGTCTCGTATCAGTTGTTTGGGGATCCTGCTGTACGTTTGGCCAAGATAGAAAACATCGATATTGTTGTGACGGCCCATAGTGAAATAAGCGCGGATGTTGTCATGCTTTTCACACGCTATGTCGTCGAAAACCATAATGGAATGCGGTTTGGCTTCGCTAGGACTTATAACGGTGTTATTGTCATCTGAAGGAAAGTAACCAATCTCTTTAGGCAATACCTTTGCAAGAAATTGGTATTTGGGTTGATAAAGTGATTTAGAAAAAACGTACACGTTCTCGTAAACAAGGCCGTTTGGATCAAACAAGAGGTTGAACAGCACGTTGGTTTTACCGCAATTAGAAGGCCCTGCAATAATACAGCGTATAGAGTTTGGTAGGAGAAGACCGTGCTTGCTTTTTTCCAAATCTCCCCCTCCACCCACATACCGGTCAAAATTAGACACGGGTAGCTCCAGAGACTGCTTCACGACACGCATTCCAGCTGTTACTGACTGCGCATCGTAAATATCTATGTTTAAATATAGCTTGCACCAGCAGTCGCTCTCTCTCTCTCTCTCTCTTGGACGGAACATTAAGTCCTCAGATAATATGCTTCTTGTCTATCCACGTATCACTTGTTTTATCGAAACCTGTCCATCTAACAAGTACTTTATCTTTTTTTCTTTTTAATACTTTTTCAATTAGATAAACGTCACCAGTTTTTGCTTTGGCTAGTTCCTCTTTGTAAAAACCACCTTTTAACACAGTCCCGCTAGAGTCCATCAGAATGTATGTCTTTGGATTGCTCGGTTTCACGGCGAACACTGTGAATATTTCATTCGTCCAGTTCGGCATGTAACCTTTTTTAAAAACACGCTTGTACTTGCTAATTCTTACTTTATCGTTCACGTTGAACTTTGACTCGATCTGTTTTTTTCCCTTTATTTCTTCTCGATTTTTCGATACGCGTCAGAATAAGCTTTACGTGTTTTTCCCTCACATCCTTCGGTTTCATACCGATGCTCCTGTGAACGGACGCGTTGTACTCCTTAACTATTCTCGGTAACATGGAGAGCCACTCGTAATTACCTCTAGCAGTAAACAGTTTCCACATTTTTTCTTTTAGCGTCCGATTGAGCCGTTCTACTATACTTGCTTTAAGCTCTGAGTAAGTGTTATAGTGATTTATTTCGTACGCCGTCATCAGTTTGTTAACATGAATGTTGAACCATTCTTTACCCTGATCGGTCTGAAAGTTCTTCATCTTATGCTTCTTCAAAATTGGTTCTAACGCTCTCGCTACCTCTAATCCGGTTTTACTCTTTAGCGGTACAGCAAAAGCAAACTTTGTTAAGCAATTTATCATCGTAAGTATGTATTTCATACCTTTGTTTTCACCAGCGTACGGTAGCATCTCTACAAGATCCGCTTGGTACAAATCGTCTTTACCTTTCAAGGTGACGCCACGCCTCTTGAAATTGCGACGAGCCGGTCTGTGTAGCTCGTTAGCTATTGCTTGACGCTTGTCCATTACGCAAATGATGAATATCTAAGTAATCTTTTATATTTAACCCCCTAAATTCTACAGCCCCTCCACCGCTGTAGACCGTGGCATGCTCCAAAAGACGCTAGTTCATGCCTCCGTTATCCCCCTGGCATTACCGATGGTTGTCAACACTCTGATCGACTGTCAACACGCCGACCGGGAATACCCATACAGCCCCAACCAACGCTGTATGCTGTGATGGGACAACGAGTTCCCACCTCCCTTCCTTGTCCGTTGAACAAGGGTATTCTCTCGAGCAGCGATAAAGACCGAGAGTATGATACTATATTCCCTTTAGTAGTGGTAGTAGGATTGTGGAAAGAGTTTATATAATCTAGAGTCTGCAGAGGCATAAATAGGATTAGTGGCTGAAATTAGCCTTATTGCATACTTCATATCATTATACACCTGCTGACGTAAACACGGGTTTCCGAGCGCTTTAACAGGGTGGTGGACGCTAGAGGTGCCCGTCCAGTGAAGGTTTCACCCATCTACATGCGTGAGTCCTCGCACCTTACATGGTCACACCTCGTAACGACCGAAGGAAAAGTTTGTTTCTACGGTGTTTAGACCAACCTCCTCGTCACCCCGGCTCTGGAACCGCGAATACAACAGCGCAGGAAGTGCGTCACAACATGTGTTGACCACATATGCTAGTAGAGGCGCCGTTCTGCCACGTATCCCGCTCTCAGTACTGAGTTCGGCTCCGTGCAGAGTGCTACCAATTATTCTTGGTGCGTATCACCTATACTCGTTTCTCGTTGATACGTTTTTAATAATACCACTATCACGATCATCCTCTGCGTCATCCGTGGTCTCCAGTGCTAGTGATTAGTAGTTTTTTGCGGAATTCGCAATCAGGATATTCGGGTGAGGAAGATGAAGAACCAGAATATTTCCGGTGTCGTGGTGATGGTGGATGGAGTACGACTAAAGGGAATACAGTACAGAGGTAAATTTATTCATTATTTTCTCATTTTCGCTCCAAACTCAATTCGACTGTGACAATAGACTCATTACTTGTTAACATAATTCTGTATTGTCAGCATAAGGTACCATCTAACTGGTTTTTGACATTTTACAATAACCATAAGGCAGGGTTCCATACTCACCTTCGCGTCTGCGTTTTGGACCTGTAATTTTGAAAACCTTTGTCTCTTTGACAGTAACTATTTGCCTGGACTTTGTTCTCCTAATTCTGTTTTCTTCAATATCGAGTGTTACCCAGGTTTCACTAAGAACCATTTCTTTAAGTTTTTCAAAATTTAGATTTTTTGAAGTTTTTAGGTTAAGAGTGAGACCCTTGATTTTGCAGACAGATACAAAATCGTTTTTGTTTGTGGAAAAAACGCGATAAGCATACGTCTTTGGACCACCGGAAACAAATTCTACAATATGAGATCCGGGACCGTAGTCTTTAGCCAGCTCGTCTGTCATCTGCCCTAGGTAGTCGCCGGTATTTACTCTGTACAAGCCATTTTTGTATACGTACACAACACTGTCTGTATCGTAGTACAATACTTGTTTAACCAGTGCCTCCAGATGATCATAAAGCTTTAAACGGGCTTGACTTGTAGTGTAGGCAGCTAGGACAACGTTTACAGTGGCTAATGACTCGCCCACTTCTTCTAAATGTTGCCAGCTTACCAGGACAACGTCATCGTTGATTTCCTGTATTCTGTTTACGGCAACGCTAGAATCCATACACAGCTTAAACAGTTCCTCAGGGTCTCTGGTGATGAGCGTTTTTGTCTGGTTTTCTCTCTGCCCAAACTTACCCCAGAACGAGTTAAGCATTAACTTTGCTAGAGAGCGGAGGCCTTCGTTTTTCTCTATCTTTGACGGATCGAGCTTTACTCCCTCGTGGTCGTAATAATCCTGCACATATTTTTCCTTTTCCTCGTCTGACCGACACCATGATGGATAGCCGGACGCCTCTTGTTTTATCTTTAGAAATTTGTCGATAAAGTCTGTAAACAATCCGCCCGTTTCGAAAGTGGCTACGTTGTACTCCCACAGCTCGTACATTTCAACAACTCTATAGCCTTTTTCAACTGCCTTCCGTACTTCATCCATCGTCCATGTGCCAATCAACGCCCTTTCCTCGTCACTGTGTTGACAGTCATCGTTGTTGAGCTCTTCGCCACAGACATTGCACAGTACAAACATTAATTTGTCATTCATTCTAGCTGGAAGCACTGGATGATAAAGATCTTTTGGAGGTAGCATTTTGCACTTTAGCAAGCCCTCAACCTGCATTCCCCTCTCTCTGCACTCTTTGTCACCAATATAGATGGTAGGATGGGATATCGGATATTTACCGTGTTTACAAACGTAGGGATATAGGGAGCATACGTCCACATACTGTATTGTCTCATCTTCCGTACACTTGTAATACGTCATGGCATTTCCGGTTCTTCCTCCGAAAAATGCGTCTCGTGGATTGAGCGGTAAGGTGTTCAACACGGGATGGTTTTCCAAATATGTTAGCTCCTTTTCTGATTTTAGTTTATTAAAGTCACACTGCCACATCTCTACCACCTCATAAGGTGTACGTGACAGCTTCTCGATTTTGGCTCTTGTCCTCTCGTATCTGAGTTCGAGGGTGTCAGAAGGATCTTCTTTCAACGGTTCACCTCTTTTGTACGGGAAACACTTTGGACATCCGTGATAGTAACAACCTTGAAATTCATATATTCTGTCTCCATCAAATCCATCCACCTTCATTCCCTCAATGTTGACCTCTCGCTCTCTTCCTGCGTGCTGTATTCTAACACCTCGCCGCTCTTCTTCCCACGTCAACCATTGTAAAGAAATGCCAGAATGATTGTCCACTAATCTGTATCCTTTCTTTGGCAATATTCCGATTGTTTCAGGCTTTAAGAAATTACGTCTAAACGCTAGGTTACATGCGCTAGCTATGGTGACAGCTTCCAGAAACGGGTCGACATTGCATTCGGCTAAAAATAGGGATCTAAATTTAATACACGCCTTTGCCAGTATGTCAACGTCAGAGATGCAATATTCTATCAATTCCTTCTGAAAGTCAAACACATAGTTATTGCATACCTGTTCATTGTGCCATTTCTCGAAGTCTTTGTAGTTCTTTTCAAACATTGACTCTGGGCAATAGAATACTTTTGCTGGTATCGGTCCCACGTAGTTTTGGTTTGCGATCGTGTTGAACAGATGAGGGAAGTAGCCTTTCTTCATTTCGGGACCAAGATCAAAGGCTTTAGGAAGAGCGGACAGTGACATGGGAAAGTAGTTGAGAGAGTCAATGAAACGTACGTTGTCAAACTCCAGCAAAATTACTTTTGTCCCACGAGTAATGACTTCCGGTGTGAATTTGGTCTCTTCCAGAATATATCTCAAGATGAATTGGAAGTCGAATCCTTGTCCGTTATGAGCTATGACGCACACGTCTTTGTATGGTTTGCGAATTTCCATTACATAGTTCATAAAACTGGATATTGGGTCTTCCTGAAAGATTTTTCTGCGTTGGAGGCAGTTTTCACAAAACTCGTTATTATTTATACATTGGCTACAGAACTGTTCTGAGACGCACAAGTTAGCTTTGTGAACCTTGATGTCAGGCTCGTTCTCTAAACATTCGTCCTGACGAGTCTCCAGGTCAAAGAATATGTACAGAAAGTTATCATTCTTAGTGGGTACTTTGTTTTGGCGCATGTAACATTGATGATTAGCGGGTTTAAATTCTGCGCAAGTGCTACAATATACTTCACCGCATTCATGTTGTGTTTTTCTATGTTTCTTGTATATGTTTTTCTCACAGTCGAGACACTTCTGTACGTTTTTGCAGAGATCACCTTGGTGAGCAGCAAAGCAGCGCTGGTTTTTAAAGTGACGATTACACTCAGGGCAAGTTATTCCTGAATGCTCGAGCTTGCAGGGAGGTGAGATTGTGCTACAAGCAGAGCAGACATTAGAACATCGGTGATCACCTCTGTGGTCATACGGCACATGACAAGCTTCACAATAGAAATGGCAAGCGAAAGCTGCTGTCAAATTAGTTATCACGTTGAAGTGACCTTTGTGAAACAACAAGTTTATTTTGTATGAGGCTTCCGTATTGTTACCACTGAAGTATACGTCCCGCCCTTTTGCATTATAGCTGAATACTGTTATGTTATATTTCTTCAAGTGGTCTTGAAACTTTTCAAGTTCAGCTATACCAGCCCCCTCTTCTGAAATATTAACTCTTGCCTTTGCCATTAGTTTCTGTGCTCTAAATGTTTGTCTCTTAGCCATGTCCTGCCTTATTGCTTTAAGTTGAGGATCTTTTTTGGCATAGGCTTTTGCTACCACTATAGCTCGGGGCAGACACAGATTATCGCTATTCTTAATGACTACGATACCTTTTCGTCCTTTGCACTCTTCGCTGAAGCTATTGTATTTACCGGGCCTATTTCTACCTCTACCTACGGGCAGATTGACAACCGTACAAGACACTTGAAACGTATCACTAGAAGTGACAGATTCAGCGTTACTCTGTACAATACCTCCAAAGATTTTCCATAACACGTCAAGGTTAACTTCATCAGCTGGTCTAAAGGCTACGTATCCCGGATCTTTATTCTTGAAATTTAAACTGTTCAAAGTGAAACCTAGGTAATCTGTATCTGAAGCTTTAGCTTTCATTTGCTCTACAACTTCTCCGAACCCCCGCTTAATCCAATCCAGTTCAGATATTCCTTCAGGAGGACTGTTGAATTTAAACGTTGTCCTCATACCGTAAAGTCTAAACTTTTTGACATACGTTTCACTGGTGTTTACTAAATATACAGGCTCTAGCATATTTACCGACATGATATATGGCTTATTGAGAAATGTAGTTGAGGTTTATGTTAAACAAATATGACAATGTTATTTTAAATTTGTTTAAATGAACGGCTATCGTTGAGATGGTACAATGTAGCTATACACAATGACAATGACAGAATAGTGTTAAGTGAACAAGTAAGAAGCAGGCTTACCACAGTGAAGAGCAGCACGGTTAATGACTGGCCATCGGTCGGCCGCTCTATTTATATAGCGCTCCGGTAATGTTCGGTAACCTGAGCACCTATAAATAGCTGACTCACCGGTATGGACTGAAGACTAATGATCTGCACGTGGCTCACGTAGCTCCCAGGCTGACGCAATATGATTTAATGTTTCATGTTGGTTACTGTGGAATGCACATCTGTGTAGTTATTATTGGAGTCGTTGGAATGTGCACCTGCATCCGTCACCGAGAGAGGGAGAAGAGCCGTTGGAATGCACATCTGTGTAGTTATTATTGGACTCGTTGATCGCCGGGCGCCCCGCGCCGCACGTACAGCCATATCGCGCCGCCACGCACAACTCGTCTCCGTGGTCCAGTGGTCAGCGCGACAGTCTCGCATTCGTAGGGGTCCGGGTTCGGATACCGGCCGCCGGAGACACAAATTTTTGTTCATCCGCCATGACACCGTCCGCCATCGCTCGTCCGCCATCGCTCTCGTAAGGTGGGGGGCTTGCTGCTCTCCCATTGGCTGGGGGGTCGTCGCAGGGGGTCTAGGAGGGGGCGGGGGGTGTGGGAGGGGGGAGGGGAGGGGGGCAGGGGGCGTGGCCTAGCCGCCATTGCTGCTTTCTCATTGGTCCAGAATAACTCCATAAGAGCCCATGTTACGGCCAAAGTGGCGCCCGTTCTACTAATACGTAACAGAAATAAACATCTAACTTACTGTTCAAAAGACAATTAGGTTCATATTAGAGGTTTTAAATATAAAATATTGAAAAAACCACTTTAATTTCCAATTTTATTCACACTTACTTTAAATTTTGAGTATTTCTACCATTCATCAGAAGAATTTATTTTTAATTTTCTCTCACTACAATACAAAAACCATTACATATACAAACAATAAATAGAAAATAACAAACGATAAAGTATTAATGAACTACATAATAATGGACGATATTCAATAAAAGTCCAAGGAGAATATTCGATTCCATGTAAAGTATATTATGTGTATATGTATGTATTTACGTGTGCGTATATATACACCATTTTATATATATATATATATATATGTATTCCTTGGTCACCATTTTTTACACACACACACACACACACACACACACACACACACACACACACACACACACACACATATATATATATATATATATATATATATATATATATATATATATATATATATAATTATCCGTTACAAATTGCAAAAACTCCAGTTTGTCACGTATTGATGGATGGGCTCGTAAAATTAAGTGGTCACGTTTCTGAAGCGATTGAGTTGTTCTACTTAATTTTTACGTGATCACAGAGATGTATGAGATGAATAAAAATTTTACGGAGAATTTGAAACAATTGTAGGCAATTTGAAATTTTCGTAAAACGTGTAACAGATCGTGTTATGACAAAGTATCTATTTTAGTTTGACTTGCAATTTTAGTAATACAACTTCCTCGATTCGGTTAAATTTTAATGTACTTAAATTGTCGAAAAATGTATTAAAGAAATTCAATGTTTCAAAGTTTGTCCATTTCTGAAACTGATAGTTAGGGTATTCAGGGTTTCTAACAGATTCCAGATTCCATGGTTGAAACATGCGTGTACTGCAATACCTCATAAAGCAATCTGCGTGTTTGTTTGAAGTGCCAAGTAAATTTGCTCCTATAACGCTCAATTTATATTTAATTGTTTTTGTCAACCTTGCCAGTCCTTACACTATTTCTGATTTCGGTTCAGAATAGATTTTCTAAGTCATTACGCATATGAAATCATTTCACATGTGTATTAACTTCTACAGGCCTTATTATTTAAGCAATACAATTCAGTTATCAATGCAACTTAATTTTTTTACAAGTAAACTTTATATTTTCATTTCAATATCTGCAAAGATGTAATTAAAAATTGTCTTTACTTTTAAACCATTTCCCAAAACAATACAAAATCAAAGTACTTAGCAGCTGGTGCAACGAACATGATAAAAAATACTTATTTAAAGGTTCATGGAGAATTTGAAATATTTAAGTTAATAAGAAAAGTAAATAATCACACATTTCCTATTTTGGGAAATGTTTAATAATTTACTATTGGTATAAATAATATTTATTTGTTCATTCAAACATGATCTTTAAAATGATTACATAGACCATCTAGTGCACACAAAATTTTCCACAATATCTTAAAAACATTTACACTAATAATACATGTTTGTAAGTATTCAGCTGTTTTAAAACCAGCTGTAAACCATGACCAGACCAATAAAGAAACTAGTAGTATTTTCTAACCCATAAAATTTACACTTATATCTTTCAATTGATATCTGTTCGTGTATAAAATATTATTTTCATATAATTAAAACGACCATAAATAAATAATTCTTTTAACAATATTTGTGACATAAAAAGACCTTAAGTTTTGAAGTGATATTTCATTTTTCTATTTCTTAAACTAATAGTTTATGTAAATATTTTGAGCAATGTAAAGCTCTTAGACTCTAGATTTTGTGCAATGTGTATATTAAATTATCACACCTATATCATACTAACTCTCGGTCTTCCACAGTTCCTATGTTATTCAAAATAAATGTTTTGCTATTTAAAATACCTGATTTCTAGAACAAAAAGTCTCAGACACTCAGAGAATTGCCCTCGATTTATTAAATAAATCAAAAACCTCTGAATTCTTAAAAATCCAAAAGTAAACATAGTTTTGGTTATTTCTTAATAATAGTTTTAAATGCGTATATATTAATGATCACTTGAGGTTAATGATTGCAGGTTGAGGTTGCAATTTTTCAAAAGGTTCTTAAAGCGTGCTATTAGAAAATGTTTAGTGACGTACTATTTAATCTAAACACCGTTTGAGAAATATCTTTCGTAATTTTATAATTTATAACTCCAAGGGATTGGTTAGTGAGGTAAGGTAATGATTGAGTACCTTTACAAAGAAGTTCTACGATGAGACAACTATAGCTGTCACCCATAGAAAATTCTGGAAATTGTGCGAAATATAAAATATTCTGCGATCCAATACTGAACCGTAATATCGAAGCCAGTATAGAGCCATAATGTAAACAGCGGACAGACAGACAGACAGAGGGACGAGGCTTGATATCGTTGATGAGCAAACACACCGTCACACCTGTGGTTCTCTTTATCTCCTTTCTCTCACATATGCGATTGTGGCAATTTAAATACATATTCGTACAGTCAGTTTTAGCTTTTGTTGAAATATTTCAATTCAGCTATGGTTACAAAATATGGTTATTCTATTAAAACGTGACCTGTTAGTACAAAGCAGATCCATAATAACTGTATACATCAGTTAGTGCTTATGTAGGTAAAGTCATTCTTTTCGTAAAGAAGATTATTAAATTAAAAGACATAAAAATAATACTCTAGGATTTACGACCTAATGTGCATTCAATAAGCACAAGAAATTAGATTCCTTGCAATAGGTCTTTTGTTTTCAAAACACCAACACAAGCTTCGGGGTTAACAATATAAATATATTTTTTGCAACTTATTTTTTATATTTTAAAACAATTAAATCAAACAATTTAATACATAAATAATTATATTACCACTAGACAACTAGGAAATAAAACATAAAATCATAAATGTCAGGACTTATAGATGGTTAGATAGATTCTGATTTGATATTTACTTACGTGATTCAATGGATTTACGACCTAATGTGCATTCAGTAAGCACAAGAAATTAGTTTCTTTGCAATAGGTCTTTTGTTTTCAAAGATAGATCTCAAACACCAACACTAGCTTCGGGGTTAGCAATATAAATATATTTTTTGCAACTTATTTTTCATATTTTAAAACAATTGAATCAAACAATTTAATACATAAATAGTTATATTATCACTAGACAACTAGGAAATGAAACAGAAAAATCATAAATTTCAGGACTTATAGATGGTTAGATAGATTCTGATTTTGCATTTACTTACGTGATTCAATGTTGTTTTAATAATGTTAAGGTATAATAACTATAATCTTAATAAATAAAAAAATACCTTTATATTTTTGATTCATTTACTGACCTCAAATTTTAAATTACACAAAAAGAATATCGTGCTTGGTTTACCTGTGAAAAGAAATTTTTCCATCGATATTAAGATATGAAATTATTTGCATTTACACAATGCAAGTTGTTTTAGCTTCTGGGCTGTAAGTATAATTACGTTCGAATTAGGGAAAAATTCTACTTTAATTGCAATAGGTATTGTTCTATAACAAGTAAATCTATGTTATTATACATAGCTAACACTTAAAAAGGTTTTTACATTTTTAAATGCAAAGCAGTTTCAAAAGTGTTGTGAGACCTCATTCTGGACTATTAATTTTATATTTATTTGTTAAAAAGTCCATGTTTTGTTCTGTAATTATAAGTGATAATAGTAGACGTTAGACAAATAGAGTTACACCTAACTAATCACAATATAAAGTTGGAGATTTCTGTATAAACTACTTTAAAAATTAATATAAAGTTTAAATATAATACATTGCTTAGGTCCAGGAAAATATGTACTGCAATGAGTACTGAGTGAATACGTTCTAATTGTAACACAAGTGTTTGTTAATTATGTAAAATATTACATCAGCCATAAATTCAACGTTTTTATCAATGTGCTTAAAAGTTCTACCATATCTGAAATTACAAGGTTTGTGATTCAAAGGTGTGACCCAAAGGAATGCCTTTCAATCCTTTTCTAGACGTAAACAATTTTTCTCTAAATACTATTCAAATATTCCGATCAGTGCTGATAACTTTTGAATATCAGTTTTGCTTTTGTAAGTCTTTACCTACATTATTGGAAATAAGCTATCGGATTCAGTTTAAAGATCAAAGAGATACATTGAAGAGCGCCAAGTGTATTTATAAGCTAAAATTAAGCAATAAAATGTCGTCATTAAGAAACAAATTAATACCATCAATTCGTTTCCATCAGGATAGGACAGAAAATAGGGTTATTTAATTAGGTAACGTAAATGACAATGACGAATTCCTTAAAAACATGGTAGGTTAGAAGAGGTTTAATGTGTAAGGTGCTAGTACGGCAATACAGAAACATCATGAAACATACTTTCCACGTAATTATCTCAGCCGTAGGGAAAAAAGGTTTTACTGTCTACGAGTGTCCGTCTGCCTGCCTTCTCTGTCCATTTTTATAATAACACGAAAGCTAACTGACCTACTAGACTTGCATTCTGCATGAAGCTTCATTTTCATTTCAGGAAAACGGATGTCAGTAATGGTGCAAGTCACTTCATAGAATTTTGCTGATTGTTAGTAAATACATTAGTATTACGGGTCACCATGATTTCAACGGTAAAATACCAGAACAAACTAATTTGTGAACAAGCTAAATACACCTATAAGAAATTTAAACATGTGAAATATGAACATATGTTGCTTAACCATTTCATCATTGCCTAATGACTATATAGAATTTTATTATTTAAACTCTTACATGAAACCCACTTTCGATAACAAAAATGTTTCATGTGGCAAGACATGTCGAAGAATTTTTCATACGTAGTTATAAATTTTACATTACACTTCAATTCTACAGGAACGGGTTACTTTTGCCTATTATTATTATTATTCTATTGCAGAATATCTCAAGAATGAAATGAGTTACATTTGAAAATCTGCGTGCATCCTGAGAGAAGACGGCAGGTGGCGTGGATCACTTTTACTCAAGCATAATGTATAATTTTATTGCTAATATTATTCCCATCAAGAAAATTTTTTAAAATATTGTTTGAAACTGCTTCAAAGTTTGCACATATGTTATTTGTACATATAAATATATCCAAAAAATTAGTAGGAGCTTTAAAAAAGTGTATTGATAATTTTATTGTTGCATAGTTTCGTATTTGTAAACTAGTAGTTACAAATCAATAAACCATTATTTCAGGGCCTAGATATAACCGTAATTTTAGTTAATACTCTATTATTAAATTTTTGTCCTATATTTTGGCGATAGTAATTTTGTGGTATAAAACTACAGCAGAGTATATGTGTTAAAACTTCTACCATGTAAACAGTATTAGGATATACTTGTTTGCTATATTAAATACATCATTTATTACTAATTTTCAATGACCTAGAAACTTTAACCTTGTATCACCTAAAAAAAATACATACAATTTTGTAGAAATGTGTTTGAATCCATTTTTTTTTGTTTTTGTTTTTTTTTTGAGATTGTTGCTATAAAATGAAACTGAGAGGAAGAATTGGTGAATTCTTTGTATTATTAGGTTAGATATACCTCTTATTGTTATAAAAGTTGGATTGTAAGCATAGAAACAATTCATAAGTATTTTTATACAGTTCTTTGGAGTGAAATACTTGATTCTTTATGCATTAACCTATTTATATTACTTCAATATTTTAAGTCAAAACCGGATGGTAAAATTACTAATGGCTCCTCATATAACCGTAGTTAAACGGCTTGTTCCCGATTGTAGTATCCACTGTAACAATCGTAGGTACAATTTCTACCTACGATTCTAGGTAATCGTTTCTGTTGAACCGTTGATTTAGCTAGCCAGCATAGTGTTATAACATTTATGAACTAGTTTATGTAATATTGCAATTAACCGTATATTGCTAACACAATAACGCGATACATTCCAGAAAAACTGTTATTTAATTTAAAAAACACTTAATTTTAAAATATTTATATCTTCAGATAATACTAGAGACAACTAACGCAATTAGACAAGAATATCCTAAATACATTTAGTTTTTTGACGTAATTGTATATATTTTGCCTTGTTCTGAGATTCTACAAAACCTTTCATTCTATATGTCATGAACGGGCTATCACTTTTATTTGAGTATAAAACGTAAATATGACTTTGAAAATAAGCACAAATAAAATAAATATTTAAATGAATACTCCAAAGTAATACACATCAGAAGTTGCACGGAGATGCGATTTTTGTTGTAAAAGGCTAAAGCAGATTTGTGAGGAGTAATAAAGCATAGTTTTGTAATAACATTTCAAAGTAGTCTACATTATTAGTATCTGCTCATACCTAAATTAAATTAGGCATTAAGCCACGTTCTATGGAAAATAACTCTTGTAAACCATCACAAACACTGTACTCATTGCAGGATCGTTTTAAATTTTTCATTTAGGTAATAATATATTTTAACATTAAAGAATATGCCAAAGATATTATTGTGTGGTCTTTATTTCATTTTCACTAGCAGGCAATGAATTTAAATTGTTTTTAGAAAGTTTCTTCTTTCTTTACCATTGTCAGCTACTAAATTAAATGTTGGTTGTGTTGTTATTTTTTATTTAGTTTTAACATTCATCATAACTGGTGTAGAAATTGGACAGACATAGTTGTTGTTAGACAAAAATTACGAGTGATGGAAATGTGGAAGATTAATTATTTCCCGTGCTCAAATCATTTGCCGACTAACGTTATGATCGTGGGAGAAATCATTTATCTTGGAGATAAAAGTTATTTGGCTTATATTAAAATTATTCGGATGACTCATTAATTACCAAGTAATTTTGTGTGCACTGAATTTCATTTTTGTGTAGAGTAAATTGTATCGAAAAAGGGGTGTCTAAGTAAATTTACAATAAAATCACAATAAACAACACTCATTTTATGATAAATTTTTAGATATATGCATGGATGTTTTTATTTAAAACAAAGTTACATATATTAGGTAAAGTATGTTAAAGTGAATTAGAAAGAAACTGAAATAATAGAAAAATTAAATAAGATATATACATTAACCTCTATAAATACTGAAATATGGTTTCCTATTGGTATATATATATACTGGGAATAGATTGGTAAAATAATATATTGATTTATTATTAGTTTAAAATAATTTATTTTTTTACATTTTTATTTACTATTAATTAATTATTTTCCTAAAATACTTTACTCTAAGTATTACCTTTCTGCCAAAACTAATGGTTGCTGCTGGTACTGCACATGACTCAATAAATACTTCTTCAATAATTAGGTCTAAACTGTCTAGTATTTAAATTTTTAAATATCAACATCCGTGCCGGCATATTGAAACATCAGTATTTACAGTTTATGTACTATACTGCAGCCCACTTACTTTAAAATCTGTGAAGGGTTAGATTCTCTGTTGATACATCATTAGTTCTTTAACATTATAATGTACAGTATAAAACAGTTCTTTTTCTAAATATATATCATCAATTAAGAAGGATTCATTTTCATGTGAGAAAATGGTGTTGTTAAGTATTTATTGCATTAAATAACTTGTTTTTTATTGCCTAATATGAAAAGGCTACTTTTATTGAATAATAATTATGTAAATATTTTTTGTGCAACTTATACTCTATATTTGCCTTTATTTACTAAACTGTATATACTACATTCATTCTATATCTCTTTCTACGGCCTAGTGCCTACAATACCATTCCTTACTGGATTGAAATATTCACGTACAGTGACAGACCAATGAACCATTGTTTCACGAATCAGCTGTTTACTGTACACTCACCAACCAATCACAACGGTTGACTTATCAATTGCCTACCTTGCAAGCGTAGGCACGCTTGCTCGTTATACTCTCGGTCCCGCCTGGGGCACTTATGTACTCTCTAGCCACTGCTTACCATACTTACTCTCTCCCCCATGTGTTACTCTCTCATTTAAATACTAGTTTATCTCTATTTGTTGTACATTTACATTAACATTAAAGTCAGTGCTCTGGATTGGCAATCTCTACCAGAACGTCTCTTCTCCCGGACACCCGCGTCTACCGTGCTCTACAGGACTGGCCACAGTGTTATAAACTATTCGTTTGCGGTCGTATTGTGCGTGAGTGAATCCGTGAAGGACATCTTCCGTCTTCACGCCTGTCTACAAGACAGCAGCCTATTTCCACACTTACTGATCACAACCTGGCCCTCCACAACAGCAGACTACGGTTAGGTATCTCTCATGAAAATAAAGGTAACTGTTTATTTTATACACTTTATTTGAATATGCACTGTTCATAAACTCATTATGTGTAACCTAGTGAACGCTTGTTAAAATCAGTGTGTTCGGCGTCTTCACTGCCTAGTGTGAAGTGGTCCTTCTTAATCGAGCCTCTAAAATATTATTTCACGGTTCTATAACCAAAATTTATTCTTTTCATGGTCCTTAGCGAGCCGGATAATAAGAACTTTAGTCCATTGGTGAATATCAGTGCAATCTCAACTCTTATAAGCTATATACAGTGCATATTTCAAAGTGTGGTTTCAGGTTCTTTCACGATTGCAAAGTCCGTGCATATCGATTTTCCAATCCCCTCTCCAGTCATATCAGCTGTGATCATATCAGCTGTGACGTCTGATCATATCAGCTGTGGTGCTCTGTCGACTGCATTGTTTTGTTGACAAAACAAGCTTTCAGACTGTTACAGCACAGGTGAACTGTTTACTGTGTTTAATGGTTACCGCTTCTCAATACTTGTTGGTTATTAGCCCTACTTGTAACACGCATTATTCTAAGCAGGTTAAATATAAACAATCTTGGTTATTGACACTTTACCTTGAGCAGGACTTGCGCCCTTATTGCAAAATTAAATGTTTATTTTGTCAACACTATATTCTAGTCTCAGCTTAAAAAGAAAAAAAAACCTACTTACTGCTCACAATTGTTTATTATAATTTCTATTTGAACATAGCTCACGCATATGTATGCATGGTTTATGGTTACTGTCACAACACTACCATACTTTACCACTGACAGTTTACATGTAGTACGTGCTCATAATGTTTCCAGAGCCTCTGCTACATTATAGCTGAATTTAGCTCAACAATAACCTTAATTGTTGTTTATTATTTAGTAAAAACTTGTCTTGTTTACGTTTTGCCATAATAACAGTGTATTTTATTTTCTCAAAACAAAACTATATTATAGGCCTATACGAGCCTACTCTACTTATTGCATTATTATTGAGTTTTTACCTCAAAAACTAAACAATATTTTTTAAAGTATATTTCATTGTATTATATTGTTTAGATACTTCTTATTTCTTGGGGAAAATACTTCAGAGGAAAATAATTTAGTTTCTATTTTTTATCACTGTCTCAGTTCAAGAGGACAATATTTTGTTTAAATTTCACCTTTGAAGTTTTACTCAAATTGATTAATTTTCTACAAACACTTTCAACATGGCGATGTCTCTTAAAGTGGCCAATGCAAAGCGAGAACACCTCTTTTCTCAGATACAAAGTATCTATGATTTAACTAAGAAGACTTCCGATCCAAATATAATTCAGCAGTTGCTTGTCAGAGCTAAATCTATTCAGAGACTTAGACAGGAATTTTCAGCGATATTAGACTTGTGCCACGAGTTGGAATTAAAAGTGGATGCCGACTATACACCTAACTATTCCGCATTAGCGAGCGTGGACGAGTTAGTTGATTACATTTCTGCTAACGTGCTTATGATTGAGACCAAGAGACAAGCTAAAGCTAATAAAAGCGAAACTATTCCGCCTGCCTCCCCTCAAGTCAACGTCCGGCTACCGAAATTGGAATTAAAAACTTTCGACGGAGCTGCTTTGGACTTCTGTACGTTCATCAACGTTTATGAACAAGCCGTACACAACAATGCGCACTTAAGCGATGTAATGAAATTTCAATATCTCTTGAGCGTGCTTTCAGGCGAACCACTCTCTCTGATAAAGTCGCTAAATATAACTGAGCAAAATTATGCAATCGCTTATCAGCTGCTAAAGGATCGCTACCATAATACTAGGCGTCTACTCACACTACATTTAAATCAAATACTAGACCTTCCTGTCATCTCCAGCACATCTGTGAAGAATATCCGTGCTTTCCTTAATCTTTTTCACGAACATACGCAATCACTTAAAGCATTAAACAATGACATCACCAGTAACAACCCACTTCTCTCAGCCTTGTTATTACGCAAGATTGATAATCGGATGGTCACCCGCCTAGAACAGTTTCGAAAAAAGGAAGAGCTTCATACTTTGCCTCGGTTGAACAAATAATTGAGTTTCTCAACCTGGAATGCAGCCACATTGAGGACAGTAGTCTACATGACAATATTGTGGACCCCAAGAACGCTTCAAGTTCTTATCTTGGGTCAAAACCCAGATTTGATAAGCCCAAATCGTCTCTTAAAAACGTGAGCTTGTTAGCGGCTTCCTCTCCACCCTCCTCGGCCTATAAACAAGGCCCATCATGTTTTTATTGCCATCAGAGCGGTCATAAAATTTATGGCTGTCCCAGCTTCGGCCAAAAGACACCTCAAGAACGGCACGGGATTATTAAACAGCATAACCGCTGTTCTTCTTGTTTGGGGACGCACAGATTAAGTGAATGTCAGTCTAAATTCACGTGTCGAACATGTCGTGGTCGTCATCATACCTTGCTACACTTCACTGATCGGCCAACACGGTCCAGTGTTAGTACGACGGACCGCGTTCGTCCCGTTGTGGAGAACGGCCGTGACGGCGGCCGGCCTGCAACACCTACACCTGCTGTCCGCCCTCCGCCTGCGACCACAGCGCTCTCACCTCCTAGCCCGGCCGAACACACCACACTACACGCTCATGGCACACTGCATCAAGACCTCGCCCCTAGTACCACGGTTTTTCTGGGTACTTCTCTTGTCAAGCTCACCGCCTCTAACGGACAAGCTTATGTCTTTCGTGCCTTAATTGATTCAGGAAGCATGCTAAATTTTATTAGCGAGAAAGCCTCCCAACTGTTGGGTACACAGCGCCGTCCGGCCACTATTAATTTCGCCGGCCTTTCTCAAACCTCTGCTCACACACGCGGATTTTTTAACTCTGGGCGTGGAAACTATTGCTGGCCACCCAGTTGCCGCCCCGCACTTGTTCCACATATTGCCACAAATCACTGTAGACCTCCCACGAGTGCAAATATCTCAGGAGGTCATGAATAAGGTTACAAATATTACACTGGCTGATCCAACCTTCCACCTCCCTGGTGGCATTGACGTGCTTATTGGTGGAGCGCTATTTCCACATATTCTTACTCACGAGACCTACTCTTTGGTCTCAATTTACCTCACGCCCTGGGTACCTGTTTTGGTTTCGTGCTGATGGGGACGGCTCCCTGCACACCACTGACGCAGTCTGTCTCTACTATGGCTGTCTCTTTTCTCTCGACTGCTGAGGTGGACCTCCACGCCTCTCTGCAGCGTTTCTGGACACAAGAGGAACTGCCTGCTCCCAGTAAAAGGTCTGCAGAGGAAACTCAATGCGATGAATATTTTTCTACCACGCACTCCAGGGACCGTGAGGGTCGATATATGGTCCGCCTCCCTTTCAAGAACACCAGTACTCATCTGGGAAGTTCCAAAGTTCATGCTGAAAGTAGACTCTATTCACTCGAGCGCAAGCTCCACGCTCCCACTAATGTGGAGTATTATAATCTATATTCTGATTTTATACATGAATATCTCTCTCTAGGCCATATGCACGGCTGCCCTACTCCTGACTTAAGCACTCCCCACTACTTTCTGCCACACCACGGTGTTTTTAAGGCACAAAGTAGCACCACCAAACTACGCGTCGTTTTTGACGCCAGTGCCAAAACCAGTTCCGGACTCTCTCTCAACGACACTCTGTTGACCGGACCTAAACTGCAAAATAATATTTGTGACATTCTCCTGCGCTTCCGCCTTCAGAACGTAGTGTTCTCTTGTGACATCAGACAGATGTACCGCCAAATCAAGGTGCATCCTGACGATCAACATTTCCAACTGATCTTATGGCGTGATCACCCCACCGACTTGATGTCCACGTTCAAGCGCACGACAGTTACCTACGGCCTGAACTGTTCACCCTACTTGGCCATCAAAACGCTACATCAATTGGCAGAAGACGAAGGTCACCGCTACCCCCCTGCTGCTGAGATTCTCAAGCACCAGAGCTACGTCGACCACCTGATCTGCGGAGCTGAGACTGAAGAACTCGCCGCTGAACTTCAAGATCAACTCATCAAACTCCTTCGGCTGGGTGGCTTTGAGCTCCGGAAGTGGGTCTCGAACTCTCCGAGACTTCTGCAACACCTTCCTGAAGATCATCGGGAAATCCCAGTTTTTCTGCAACCCTCTCAGGAGCCTCATTTCTCTATTTTGGGCCTTAAATGGACCCCTCTGACTGACACTTTTACGTTTAATTTTAATTTTTCTTGTGAAAACCCCACTAAGCGTAAAGTTTTAAGTCTCATTTCTCAAGTCTATGACCCCTGTGGTTTTTTGGCGCCTTGTATAATGCTCGCAAAAAATATCATGCAACTCGTATGGATTTCTGGCATAGATTGGGATGATCCGCTCCCTCCAGAAATATACCAAAAATGGCACGCCTTTTTATTTGAACTTAAGCACGTTGCCACTATTACAATTCCTCGTGCTATCCCCTACTCTGCTGCTACTCACTGGGACTTGCACGGTTTCTCTGACGCCTTAGAACTAGGCTATGCTGCTGTAGTCTACATCCGCTCTACCTCCAATGACATGGTGCACGTAAGCCAAGTTATGGCTAAAACTCGCGTCGCTCCTCTCAAAAGAGTGACGCTGCCCCGACTGGAGCTATGCGCAGCTCATCTCCTGGCCCAACTTGTGAAATATTGTGTTACTCAATTGGCTCCCACCCGCAAGTTTGGTTCTATTGTTTGCTGGTGCGACTCTACTGTGACCCTCGCGTGGATCAAAACACCTTCTTATCGCCTCAAAACCTATGTGGCTAATCGTGTGGCGCAAACTCAAGAGCTTGTGGCTGTGGAGTGCTGGCGCTACATACCCAGTGCTTCCAATCCTGCTGACTGCGCCTCCCGTGGGATCCTTCCCTCTCAATTGGTGGATCATCCCCTTTGGTGGCATGGACCCGACTGGTTACGTCTCCCCTCCTCGGCCTGGCCAGATACTGATTCCAGCCTGGAGCTGAAGCATTCCACTCCTGTCATTGCCTTGGCCACAGCACCGCCTACGTAAGACCTCCTTATCCAGTACTCTTCCTGGAGGAAATTGGTGCACGTGATGGCCTACGTCTTGCGTTTTATCCACAACTGTCGTTCACCAAACCGCCACTTCGGACCTCTCTCCAAGACAGAACGGGACTCCGCCCAGCTGCGAATTTTCAAGACCGTGCAAGAGGAAGCTTTCACTGAAGATCTGGCTCTACTGCGGGACCGAAAGACGTGTTCTACCAGACTTCAACGCCTCGCCCCATTCCAGGGTCCAGATGGACTTCTCCGCGTCGGCGGCAGACTGCGCCACGCTGACCTCCCGCCAAACATGTCTCACCCGTTGTATCCTGCCCAAGAAGCACCCTGTCGTGGACCTCCTCATTGACCATGTCCATGTCAAACATCTCCACGCTGGCGCGCAGCTTACTCTCTCTCTCTGCTCTCCCAGCAAGTCTGGATCCTCTCTGCACGCAGCGTGGTGAGATCTCGCATTTTTAGATGCCTCACATGTTTTAAGAATCGGCCTAAAAATAACGCCCCTCTCATGGGCGACCTCCCCAAAGCTCGCATTACTCCAGCCCGAGCTTTTCTCTCCACCGGCATGGACTATGGTGGCCCCTTTTCGCTCAAGGTCCATAATTTACGCTCTGTCCGCATTATTAAGGCCTATATTTGTATTTTCGTTTGTATGGTTACGAAGGCCGTTCACATTGAGGTGATGACGGACCTATCCACCGAAGCTTTCCTTGGTGCTCTCACTCGCTTCGTTTCTCGTCGTGGCCTGTGCACAGACCTTTATAGTGACTGTGGCACAAAACTTCGTAGGTGATAAAAATGCCCTACACAAAATCCTCACGGCTGACCACCGCAAAGTCCAAGACTTTGCTGCTGACCGTTCAATGCGATTCCACTTCAACCCTCCTGCTTCCCCATCAAGGTGGAATTTGGGAAAGTGCCATCAAGAGTGCTAAACACCATTTAAAACGTGTCATGGGACTCCACATACTAACTTTGTCTCAATTCATGACGCTCACAAGTCAGGTTGAAGCGATGCTAAACTCCCGCCCGCTCACCGCTCTCTTCAGTGATCTCAACGACCTTATCCCACTGACGCCTGGACACTTCTTGATCGGCTCTCCTCTGGTTTCCGTGCCTGAAGAGAACTTACTGGACATACCCACGAACCGCCTTTCTCACTGGCAGCTGGTTCAAGCGCTACACCAACGTATCTGGAAGCGTTGGCAGCGAGAATATCTCCAGACTCTTCAGCAGCGCCTCAAGTGGAGCACTCCTTCCCGCAACCTCCAACCTGTTGGGGGGGGGGGGGGGTGGGGGGGGGGGGGGGTGGGGGGGGGGGGGGGTGGGGGGGGGGGGGGGTGGGGGGGGGGGGGGGTGGGGGGGGGGGGGGGTGGATTAAGATCGATTAATTTCGGATTAACCGTATTCTTAACATAAGTAATAGTTAACTGATTATCAAGTTTTTAAGCCCTAAATAAATTTACACTCGATATCTTTACATTGTCATCCCTTGCGGATGAATTACGAAAACGAACTATGGTAAGTTTGTAATTTTTGCAAATTAAGAACAAAATAAACGAGGACTACAAAACAGCAGCATGGTGTATGGCTTGGAAAGAGCGGGTAAATAATAACAGGCAGGCAAAGTCTTCATAAAAACACTTTTTAGAAACCGTGAACAATGAATCTTGAGTTTAAGTAAGTCCAGGTCATAGCTACACATAAAAATACAATTCCCATGACAATGCTAAATATTTAAAGTGAATTTAATTTAAGTTGTTTTCTGTTATTTTCTTTCCTAGTGTTATATTGGACAATGAAGTTTTAATTAGAATAAAAACTAATCATAAACTTCAGTTTTCCTACTTCCAATCCAGTATCCCACTGTTGCCTGTGCTAGTGTGATGTGAGATTGTGATTCTCGCACTTGCGATTTGTGCTCGGGACTTGCATCCTATGCAGTGACAACGCCTGGACTAGGCTCCAAGGAGGTTTGACCCACTTTCTTTCCCTTTCTTTTCTTCTTTTTTATATCTTCTTTTTTTTTCTTTATTTTTGTGTGTATCAATACTTCCCCCACCTGACGAAGAGAAATTATTGCAATCCTTGAAACGCTTTGTTATATCTTTTGAAAAATATGACCAAAGTCCTGTTATCCTTTTAAACTTTAGTTATTTATACTTTTCAATTGGGTATTGGTTGGAAAAACTATCTCGGTATATTAGGAAACATTTAATTTCAGCTCTTAAATAATTTAAAATAAACCTCTAGTCCTATTATTTTTATTTTTATTCTGTTTAAAGTTCCAGGCTATAAATTGTGTATTTGCCTATATTACTAGAAACCACAGAACAGTAGGCCCACTGGCATTACAAGCCCCTTGACATTAAATCAGCTGACAACCAATTTGACCCTGACAAGGGAGAGACAAAGAATGACAGTAAAAGGTCTTATATTATATTGAATGTTGGAGAGAAAGAGGTTGTATCGCTATAAGAGACAATTGTAACTATATAAGAAAGAAACTGTGTTATTATATTTTTCAAATAATTATTTGTTCTATTATTGCTGATTCCAAAGAGATTTTGCTTTTTAACAACCTAACAACTAAACCAATCATGTTAGAAAACTAGAACTTCATATGTTTTTTTTATTATACGTTACCATAGTTCTGTGTATTTAACACAGACAAGAATGGTTCAAATTACTTGATTTTTTAATTCCGCTCGGGACCTTGCTCTAACCACAGTTCCACCTATCCTTAAAATTGACAGACTTCTGGGATCTGAAGCTACCCATAAGATTCTAGTTAATTACATGTGCTATATTTGACTGGCTGATTTTTTAATGAAAGTTTTGTAATTAATTCGTTATAGACGAAGCTTACTTAAGAACAAATAGTTAGCTAGTAGTTAAGTAGTTAATAGTTACGTAAATATATTGCTATTACAGATCATCTCGGAACTGTAACGACTACTGCTATAGTATTTCCATAACCTATACATAACGGGAAATGTGGTTGTTTCCGTACAATATTGTTACATGGGGTGACCTGTAACAGTGCCAACGTGTATTATAGCGTCTAGCCAAACTGTAATTATCATAACAGTGTTTCCATTTTAATACCTAATTGTTTATTATTTATGTTTTTACGCTGAAAGTTATCTGGAGCAAACAAATACTCGTCAACAAACCAAAAATGAAATAATTATAATAAATTATTATTATAGCATACTTATTGAATTCTATTACTATGCATTAAATCTACAATATTGTGACACAGGTAAACACAATTCCTTTGAAATCTTTATTTAAATTTCAATTAATTACTAGATTTAAAATAAAATACATGTATGAATAGCTAGTTCATTGAAACAAGAGAACTGGGTTTAGCAATCTTTCGCTTATGTATATTTATAAATATATAAGGCCCTCTAGGTGTTTACACAAAACGAGGAAATGTTTTATGCCATAATAGTCATAAGGATAAAGTTAAGTCTTATATTGTAAATAAAACATATTCTTCCAACCTTATATTGTTCCATTATTGTTTAAATGAGCATAATCATTACATCCGAACGAATGTTAATATTTACAGGTATATTTATTAAATAATTTTTTTTACTGTTTTATAAATAAAGAGAGGTCGATCCAAGTATGTTATAGTACTATTAAAACAGTACTGTTAAAGAGTGCAGCGGGTACAGACAAGATTCAAACCTGCGCTATCTCTTATCTCGTGAATCGAAAGCGTAAGCAATCTTTTACACAAATCATTTGAAACTGTTAAGCATGCAAGAATCTACCGCAATGGCAGTAACGTACATTCTTACTGCCATGTACGTTAAGTCCGTACAGGGATAGTTAAGTCCGAAAGAATTGTGGCAACACTTCTGGTAATGTACCATTATTAACACAAATATTACAATAACTTTTATTAAAGGTCAGCATCATAATTAAGTTAAATTCAGTTGTCCCTGAATGGTTTTTTTGACGTAATGATCAAATGGACTTTGATCCTTATTTCAGTATGTCACTAATATTAGTTGCTATAAGTACATGTTTTATAGTAGTGATATAGATATTAGTGAAGAAAAGATTAGGATACACGTTTAATATAGTTACAATATATCCAGTACAGTTTTAGTTGTTAATAATCAGTAGAAGACTCCTTGTTATCTTTAAAACTCATTCCTATGCCAAAATCAGTACTGGTGAGCTTATTTAAGTAACCGATGTACCTATCGTCCGATTTGACGGCCGTTACTCATTAGGGAACACATCGCGTGGTCTGTCTGTCTGTCTGCAGTTCAGGACCGTCCTTTAGACGATTGAACATTGAGTTCTACCTTCAGAACAGTATTGGAGACATGGTCCGGTTGCGGTCGTTCACCCCGTTTGTTCTTGTGATCGTTCCTCTCTAAACTCTAAACCTATTCCTAATTTTAAGAGAACCTATCCTCATCCATGAAAATATATTTTTAGATTCAAGAGATCTATTCTTAAATGCATGAGGTGCTATTCTTACATCCATTCAATCTTATTCTGAAATCCCTGAATCCTATTCCAAAGTCTGTAGTATAATTAATGCTAAAATAGAGAATTTACAGCACTTTATGTAGGTATTTTATACGTAGGTAAGACTAGCTGCAATATAGGTAATAACAAGACTGGCCCATGCACATTCCTACTCTATCATTAGACACAATGAACCTTTATATGACTCCATTGCAATCAGTAAAACACTTATTTATTAATTTATATATATTACTTATACTTCATACATAATATAGATAAACGTGCCTTTGGTCCCCGATAAAATAAAGTTGAACTTAAATGGGAGAAAAACTCTAAGAACCATTAAGGAAATTAAAAATAACTAAAATTTTGATTTATGAAAGCTTTGTTATTGTAAAGGAATTTCAAGAGACCAGTAGAAATATCTAGATTGTCGATAAGTAAAAATATATGCAAGTATGTTTGTACGTGCCAAAATGTCAAAATGTTCACTGCTGAAATGTGGTAAGATGAGAGCAAGTTTCGGAGCAGAGTTGGAATTCTCGCCACCAAGACAATACAATTTGTCACCTCTTCTCTTGTGTTTTCAGACAAGTTTTAGGTCTGAACTCTGACCTTAGTACACTTAGCCTCAATTGATTTTTGATCTTCATATAAATGCCATTAATTTAAATAACTCATACATTCCGACAACCGGAAGTTTGTTGGTAATATAATAATGGTGAAGCTAAATAAATGACGTATTTATTAGAGAATATAAGTCATATACCACGCTAGACTTCCTTTAATAAATGTAATTAATTAAACTCCCACATAATTTTTTCTTATAAAAGATCATATCTTACTTCTTTAATAATTCGAAACATTTGAGTTATTAGAATAAAAATAGAAACCAGCTTTCCTAAATGTGTTATACTCTTAGGGTTAGTAACCTCCATTCCTCCCTTAAAATATGTCGTTGATGCCAACTTGCAGAAAGTACTGAAAAAAATGTTTTTAATGCCTTTAACAATTTTTAATATTTTACAACGCGTTTTACTTTATTGTATTTCTCTGTCAGTACATAAGTGTGCAGTAAATACAGGTATCCTTAACCTAGCCAAGATATGTAATATATAATGTAATCTCATCAAACTTCATAATATAGTATTGATTATCTAAACAAATTCATATTATCAATTGAAGAAAGAAACAAGTGTTTCATTACATATTGCTGAGCCACAATTTGAATTTGGGTAAAATAGAGAGAACACTGGTTTAAATTAAATTGAAAACTTTTTATGAACGAAAATTTGTCAGTAAATACACCGCACCAACTCCACTGTAGGTTTGTAGGATTCTTGTACAGGTACATTACTTGTACAGAATCTGTTCTATTCCTTGTTATTTTTAGTAGGTTTTTCATATTAATATAAATAACGTCTTGCCCTATTTCAGTTCAAAACTCAATGATTCTAATCCTTATTCTCATAGGCTAATCACATAAGTCCATGCGTTATGGTCCGTGACGGAATCACTATTGACAGTTTTGCCACTTCAAACTACATCGATTCCTTGCTCTAATTTTTTTGATCCTTCCACAGATTTTTAACACCGATCCGTGACTGGATCACTGAAGAAATGATACAATTAGTATAAAAAAATATAAGAATTCTTGCATAAGCTTATGATCATTCCCGGGGGCTAGTCACTATTTTTAATACTCACATCTCATCGTATGTGTTATACTTCTTGTTCAGACTTGTAGACTTATTGCGCTTTATTACTTCTACGTGAAGAAATGGCCAACTCTTACCGTTAAACAATTTTTTACCGATTAAATCATAATTCTTCTTATGGTTAGTAGGATCATCTCATGTGACTGCGTGCCTTATCTGTGTCAGTATTACTATTAGCGACAATGGTCACTTTTGTATGACACAATTCTATATTTTCTTCGAAAAATTCTCAAATTGGTCCTAAGCTCCTATGTACGTTCGAATCATTGTTATCAATATCGTTCATTTCTCAGCGGATAAACTCCAGTGCTTGTTATGATTGTAGTATCGTTACACAGGTTAAATAAACTTATTATTTTGTGTTTTTTAAAGATTTAAAATTCTTATTTGGACTTAATTGCTTTATTATTTTATTCCAATTAATTACCAAATGAATTGAAATAATACAGCAATAAATTATTCACCAAATTTATTTTGACTTTTAATTGTAAATTCAGAAATTTAACTTATTTCTGTTTAATAATTTATATGTAGACCGACAAGGTAGTTCCAAAGGACAGAGACTAAAGTCTTGTCAACCTATCCAACATTTTACCTTTATCTTTTATGTCAGACAGACAGAGAGATGACCTTTTGATCTTAAAGTCAGTAATATTCTTACTTGAAGCAATATGAACCGAAGTATTTTGTTTGAGGTCTCTACTACCTTTTTATTAAAGTTATTACATAGGCGCCCATGTGTGTAGACAGACGGACGGACAGCCCTTTGACCTCTTGACCCAACAACGATAGGTAATTAAAAAGCCTATAAACGGTCTTCACTGTATGGACTTATTCGTGGTAAATTCCGTCAGACATTTTCCTGGTTCTGACCTTGTTGCAAACAAAAGCAAAGAATAATGTACTATTGATGATCACGCAGCAAATAAATTTCACTTTCATAGTAATTGCAAAAATTAATGAATATATACATGATTAGTCATGAGGCTTTGCTTTATCCCAAAAGCACAACTGAGAGCAATACAATATTATTGTCAGGCACAACTTTTGATTGATGATCATATGAGACTGCTGATGCTCTCAACTTTACATCTATGCTTCTAAAGGCAAACACGACTGAATTAATTTTGAGGTAAAAATGAAAGAATAGTGAAGATAGTAAATATTCAACAATATTGCATCACAAATAGATACTTCCTTTACACATCTAGTTGTCATCCTGGTAATCTCTATAATATTTTCATTTATATTTATATCCTTATTTCAAAACATTTCCCTTTGTGTTGCTTTGATCATAAAAATCTGTAATTCCAATACATACGGTCAAAATAACCCAGACAATAGATGGGTTTCTTTTGTGATAAAGCAATACGAAGAGATGAAAAAACCCATAATCTACAGCAAGGGAAACAAGGATACATGCAACAAATATTTTGACTTCACTCGAGCTTGCTTCCTTGTATATCCTTTTGGATACATTCCATAAGTGTCCGAATTATCCACACTGTTTAAACTAGATAAATAATTAAAATTTTATCTGTTGTAATACCTAAAGCAATAAATATATTTTTTTTAATTTTTGCACGTTAATAAATACTTATTTATTTTAAAGTACTATAGCTTTCAAGCAAGCAAAAATGTTTACAGATTTGTAAAAAATTCAATAATTGAATTTTTAAACAAAACTTTTTAAACAAAAAAATTAATATATGCAAAAAGATTTAGAGTAACTAATTGAAGAAAATGAGCGAATTGTAATATATACTTAATAATTTGTAAGTGTGATGTTAGTGTTACATGTGTGTGAGTATTAATATTCGTAACAAATGGATTAAACTGATGGAATTAGAGATGTATAAAGTCGTAGTAATAAATATTTGAGATAAAAAGTTTACATGCAAGTTTAATAATATGCAAAATAACATTGAATATCGTTTGTAGATGTTAAAACAAACAATGACTTTGCCATATTGCTACCAAAATAGAGCGATAAATGAGCAACATGATAGTTTGGAGTTGGGTCCCCACGTTCTTTGGAATTTTGCCGATAAAATCTAATTATTTCATAAATCTTTAAAATTTAACGTTGGAGTGGGCTGAAAACCCACGGCTTCAGCATTTCTGGCTTGAAATTCTGCAGGTACTCGCAAAAAAGAAGCAATCAACTTCAATAAAATTATCAACCTCATAAATAGCACTTGATCTTGAACATAAAAAATAAAACTTGCCTAAAACAATAGTGTCGACGAGATTATCCACTTATTGAGAAAGTAATCACGGACAAATAATATACATATATAAATAATTATCGGTACAACGTTTCGTCTTACTTTTGTTATCATGGCGACATACAACTCCTTGTAAAACAAATATTAATAATGGTGTAATTGCTTATAGGTATATTAAATAATACTAAATGTTAATAAAACAATACTTTGCTATGTGGTTTGGTTTTAGGAACAACTCTTTCGAAACCAAAGGTTATATCATCAGGTGACCCCACAAATAAATATTTACATATTTTTATTACAATTAATATTAAAATACCATATGACCTGACGATAAAACCTTTGGTTTCGAAAGGCCTCATCCAAAAAATAAACCACAATGGAAAATATTGTTTTATTAACATTGACTATCTAAAAATTGTTTCCAATTGCTCCATGAGTCTTTAATGGCGTATAAAATAAGTAAGGTATTATTAAAGACCATTTGTTAGAATCATGTTATCCTTTCAACACTCATATCGTCAATTACAACCTTTATACAAAGTATTCGAATCAATCATACTAATTAATATTATTTCCATTTACTGATATGTCTTGTGAGGAACACAATAAAACCAGGGAAAACATTGGAATTATAGTCAGAACATTGGGAAAACTTTGTGATCTTTTATTTCTTTTTGAGTAAAATAGTCCTTATATGAATAATAGCCTCTGTATCAAAACTGTGACGGTGAAGTCCCCAAACTAAATTAAATATCATCATTGTTACCCAGTTACATGGAGTAATCCCATAGAAGTAAAGTACCGTAGGTCCTTTACTTTTATTAAGGCACTACGTTCTGACAGCAAGTGTTTTATCCACAAGAATGTTTTATAAAAAAGCTTTATAGGAGTATAATCCTTTGTAGAGTTTACTCTCTTGAAAGTCAATCCTTGTTATATTGGACTCAAAGAACACTCCGTTGTAATATGTTGTAGTGTATGTGGTTGTCATATTCAATTACAATTTTCCAAGTAAACAATTTGCCATTTATGTTCGTAATAGTCGTTTGTTTAAAAACGTATTAACAACTGCTACTGTTACCTCTCTATGTAATAGAACTATTGATTACTATCATAAGAACTATCAGGATTCATCGAATTGAAAATATAATTGTCTAGAATATCTAAATTATTACTCTTTTTAGCAATGAAGGAGAACCAAACAAATATAATCCTCAAAAGTCAACTATATTTGCTGTAACCTGACTAAGACCTTTTACAGATATGAGCCATTTTTAAGTATCTGTATTATCAATTCTATATAATTTTTTACATATATTCGTGTCACCCTTTTGGTAATTACTAAACTATCTTTGCTTTCTGAAATTTCTTAAGCTGGTTTTTGAGAAGTTCCATCAACTTTTATCAAGAATATTAGGGATACAATCTGAACAGGGTTCTATAAGGATGGATGCCTTTGTGCTATTACACTGAATTTTATGAAAACATTTTCCAACAGTTAGTAATATATATATTTATAAGTTTATCTAAGCACGCCATAGCTTTGAGCAGCGAGAACAATTAATCTTAAAGTATCCCATTGTTACTACCAATGCCAGATAATACTTATGTAGTAATCTTGTTAACAGCCAGGAGACTAATTGTTAGTAATCCCACTGCATTGAGGGATCGGATCGTGTTCCGCTGCATTAAGTCTGACTCCAGTTGTAATTACATTCCTTTATCCAATTATCATATTAATTGTTATAGTATGATTGATGATCAAGCGTAAGATGTTTCAAAGTTAATAAAATTTGCTTGCTTTTAGCCAGTTTGTTTTTTAATGATTTTATTCTTACTTAAACCTCTAAGACTTATCCTTTTTGAATTGTATCGCTAACTATTTAGCGCCAATCAACCTATTATATCCCAATGTTTTTAATAAATTTGTTTAATTGTTTATTTGAACTCCTAATAGTTGCTTTGAAAATGAAAAATTAAATATATCGTGCTGATTGGCCAAAATAGGGTGTGACCAAGGTAACGCTAGGACATTCCGAAAAGATTTGACTGTTATATATTTAAATCAAGGAAGATGGACAAAACTAGTTTTTATAGGAGAAATACATTTATTGTTACGTGTACACTTGTGACACTAATATAGTGAGTATGAAAAATTTAAAAACACTTTTTGCACGATTCATAACAATAAAGTATTCGTTTGTAAGCACAGAAAGGGAAACTATTTTATCATAACAAAACCAAAGTATCAAGTAAGTAATACTAATTTAATTTCATTTACAGCCATTTAGGCTTGTCTACATTCAAATATTATAGGTTTAGTACTCACTCAATTGAATTGAAATGGTGATTCAAACCCATTGTTTGTTGTTCATAACTAGAGGCACTAATAAAGCACTTTTACACAGCTCTGATTACAATTAACCGTTTTAGGATGTAAACTGAACCTTTTTCTTTTGACTGATCAGTGTCACCAACCGAAATAAAACATAATCTAAAATTCTCACCTCCTTTTCTAGAGCGTGTTCACTGTGATCATATGGTAACACTAGGATAAATTGGGTTAAAATTTCTTACCACTATTATATTGTTATACTTATTTAACATACTATTTTGAAATAAAGCAAATTGTTTAAATTATAAAGCTTTAATGTCATGTTTGAAAATTATAAGTTATATTATTTCCTCCACCATCATTATTCTGCGATTCCTCTTTTAGAAAATACTATTGTTTGTACGACTGTACAGATAAGACAACTATGGAATACATATGTATTCAAGCACGATTCACATATAAGTCATACTTAATTGCGGTTTTTTAATAAGTAAAAAATATAAAATTTATTTATCTTTTCACTTGGGACAAAAAGAAAAGAAACCTCACTTTGCAATTTGTCCTTAAACGACATTTGCGCTTATTTCCAGGGTGATAGAATATTCAGGACGGCTAAGGGTGGAGGTAAGAACAGTACCCTGCCATGGGCATGTAAATAGGGAAGTTCAGCTCTGTTTCAGTTAGTCAAAGTGAGCAGAGGTAGCAATCCCTGATGTCTAGGCTGCCTTAAACACTTAGATAACACTTCCAAATCCATTATTCATCCCCCGCAGTCGACTAGAACTATCGATCAACCCTTCCACTTCAATATCTGGACATTTACAGTTAGTGATTTACCAATCCTAGACATACATAGGGTTGCCCACATACAAGTAACACATCGGTGTTCGCTGTTTTCACTGTAGGTTCAACTGAAATGTATAGAAAAACCAAAAGTGAATCCTCGTGATGGTAAAATTAATGTTGAGCGTTTTCTTAGAGTTTTTAATATTCGTATCTATTTAAACTCGGAAGATACATACGCTATTCATTACCCTTTTTGTGTGTATAAAATGATTCATTATACGTGTGACATACACATAGAGTGGGATGTCTTATATATATATATATATATATATATATATATATATATATATATATATATATATATATATATATATATATATATATATGTGGCACAATATCTACAAGTTGCGTAATATAGGTAAAGGGCAATAGCAGAAAGTTATATCACAACAATGTACCCTTTATGTGTAAAATATGCCTAGAATCTCGTTCACTTCAATATGAGCATTAATAGGTTTCCTTATCTAGGGAGCTAGTGTAATTCGAACACTCCTTTGTATCAATTATATGATAACGTTTAACTAGTCATATAATTAAAATAAATATTAGTATTAAAACCATTACAATGATTGTTTACTTTACGTTGTAAAATAGTCGTATTTAGAATAATAATGACCTATAGTATATATGAATCAAAATGTAAATTATATAGTTAAAAATGAATGGCCCATTGCAGCTCTTACGTAAGCAGGAAAACTAGAAGCTACTTATTTTGTTGTTATTTTATTATAATTAAACTGATACACTTTTTTTTATTTTAGGCTTAAAGAAAGTGAACTTTCTAAAGATATATTTATAATCAGGTTTGGCTAAAATAAAGAAAAGAGTGGCAAATAATATAAATTATTATAAAGAATGAATAAATCGTACACTATAAAGTTAGGGCTAAAAAGCCTTATCTCACATTTAACCTGAGGACCAACGACTTAAAGGTGACTTCCGATCCAACACCATCGGCCGGGCAGGCGGGCTGCTTGCAGGGACAGGATCGCTCAGCGGTCACCCATCCAACAGTTCGATGCTGCTTGATCCGGTTGTCTTTCGATAACCACTGTTACCGCTACACTGCGCCAGTGACCACTGTATGATGCGGGAATGACGAGCTATGATTTTATGACTCGAAATGGCTCTTTCAATTACTTCAAATCCACTTTGATGGGGTTATTCCACTTGAAATAAACAAATGATATTTATTTAGTTTGGAGTTTTAATTTTCTGTTGTCTCTACAAAATATTAAATTTCTTTTAAAATTTTTAAATTGCCAGAATTTATTACTTCGTTAACACAATCATGCCAAACCATTTGCAATATACATTTATATACTGAATATTAGGAAAAATTCCTAACAATGTTTTTTAACTTGAACATTTTTTAGATTTCATTACTTTAAATTTAAAGTAAATATTCTTAAAATAAGTAAGTTCCATAGAGGGTATAAAATAATAAACAAGTTGATGTTCATGGCTCGATGAATCAACTGGATTAGAACACTAAACCATTATTACCATTTAAATATATACCTTTATACTACATAGTCTCTATAGGGATCCTTGGATAGACGCATAAATATCCCATATAACATTTTGGAAAACAAATTTATGTTTTCTTTCCAAATTGTTAAATACGAGAGCACTTGAACTCATGGTTTTAAAAAGGTCACAATCAGAAACCTTCATCTGTTCTGTGAGATGTCAATCACCCTCGATCTCAGGTCTGTTACTGCAAGGGATTTCTGTACTTGATATTTTTACTCGCGAAACATTTATATATCTGAGAATTAAATTGATTCAAAACTACACCAAGTCTTATCTCAAGATCATGATGTTTTCTGTTGAAGTGATGTAAAAAGTTGTATTTGTACTAAATATGGCTTGTTATTTAACATCGATAGATTTGATAATCATTGATTCAATTCACACTACAATTTCCACTTGTAGGGTTATGAAATACCAAATTTTTAAACTTGGCGGCAAGTGCCCTATTTATGATCTGTTTGCCTTTCACGCCAAGTAGAATCATAGCTAACGCAATTACATTTTTGGAATATATCAACCCCTTTGAAGAAAGCCATTTTATATTAACAGAAATATTTTGTATTCCTATAATTTTTAATCAAAGCAAATATTGGGTAAAACCAGCGGAAAATGTAGATGTTAAAACTAAGAATAAAATTAGTACACCACATTTCCTTAATTTTATCCGCTTTGATTACCACGCATAAATACCAATATATTATTCTAATTTTATGTCATTAGAACAGAAATACTTTTAGAATATAACAGTAAAATCTGCCCAACACTTGTTTACTCTTTTATCGAAAAAATATATGAAACATAGTAAACGTATACAAGCTTACATCAGGTGCGGAAGCTACCAAAAAGCTACAAAATGTTTAACTCTGGAATAACTTAATAAACTCTTCTGAATTAAAGACAATGACACTTCTACATGTTGTAAATCAGATTATACAAGAGACTTTGTTCCATATCCATTCATATGGATGATAAAGGGTGCAGGTAAAATGGGTTATGTGTTTTCATTTCAAACTAGTGACAATTCCCGTGATTTGTCGTTAAGATTTGTGCTTAAAGTGCAGTGGAATAGTCTAATAAGTCATTGATAAAATTATAGTCTAAGAAATAATTTGCAGTGTATAATAACACAATATAATTGAAAGTATTTTCAAACTAATAATTCAAAAGAAATAAACATTCTTGAAAAACGTATATATATACTAGTATATATATTTATTTTGGTATATTTAACATTCTGTTTACCATTGAGTGAAATGCTGCTTTGAGTGAAATATATATAAACAATTCAAATCCTAAAAGATAATCTAATAAAATACAGTAAACTAGATATGAATGAAATTGACGATATCTTATCATTGACAAAATCAACTGTTAATCAAAATTATTTTCAATACAATAAGGACTTTTAAAAACAAGAAGATGGATTGGGAATGGGATCTCCTCTTTCAGGCCTTCTTGCAAATATATAATATATATATATGCAACATTTAGAAAAGAACAAAATAATGAGTGACACTAATCCATTTAGAGACAAAATAATTTATTGGTTTAGATATGTGGATGATATATTATGTCTTTTCAATGGAGATGAGAACCAGGCAGAACACTTTTTAACATTTCTCAATTCTATATCACCAACAATTAAGTTTTCTAAAGAAATCCAAAAAGTCAAAATTAGTGATAATGATATAAGTATTTCTAATCTTAATGGAAATCACTCATTTGAAATTTATAGAAAAACAACCCAAACAGATCTTCTAATACCATCATCCTCTAACCATCCTTGGAAATACAAATTAGCAGCATTTCACTCAATGGTAAACAGAATGTTAAATATACAAATGAGTGATGAGAATAAAAATAAAGAAATTAAAATAATAAAATACCTAGCTGTCAAAAAATGCATATCAACCCCAAATTGTAGACAAAATGATTAAGAAGAAAACAAGAAAAATTAATAAAACCAACAAAATTCTACCTAATCATAATACTACAGAAATTCAGAAATATATATGTGTACCATTCAATACTAAATTAAATAAAGCTGTTCGAAAAACCTTTCAAAATTCAAAATCCTCCATCAGTCACCAAACAATAAATAATACATTTAAACTTATTGAAAAGTGAACACAAAGTGAACCAAAATGATGACAAACAGGAATTATACAAACAATCTGGAGTATAAAAAATTAACTGTAGTGACTGTGAAAGCTATTATATTGGGCAAACTGGAAGAAATTTTAATAAAAGGTTTAAAGAACACGTACAAGCTTTGAAAACAAATAACATGTCTACAATAAAATCAAATTTTGCTGAACACTTATTGGAGACTGACCATAACTACACAAATATTGAAAAGAACATGGAAATTTTAGATATCGAAAGGAAAGGAGAGAAATTAAACACAAAAGAAGAATTACATATTTATCTAAATTATAATAAAGATTCTCATAACATTTTAAATAGTAATATGAAAAATAAGACAAATCCAATTAAAAAAAAAAAATTCAAATATTAAATACAGATTACTAAGAAGAAAATTACAATTGTGTCATTTAAATTTAACATATGTTTAAAAGGTCCACATGTGTATATCTAATTGTTTATTATTTATTTGTTTATTTAGAGGTTTTAATGTACACTGATGATGGTTAAAAACCGAAAGACGTGTATGTAATAAAAAGTTTTTTAAAAGGGTTTTAGTTACTTTCATTACATTAATATACATAGATAACCCTATAAGTGGAGTTAATAACATATACTAGTATGTTTATAATTGATTGTTCCGAAAAAAAAACTTTCTTGCAGCTTTAACTCTTTTTATGGAAAAAACTGACTCAACCCTTAGAGGGATCACTGGTCATTTCCGGAGTGTTCTATGTAATCCTTAGATTGGTTTGGGTTTAATACTTCAATCAAAATTATATCAATACGAAAAAGAGGTTTCTCTCCGGTGGTTTCTTTCCTTCACAATAAGGACAACGGAATGTATTTTATATTTATGATAGTTAATTTTACTATAGCTTTAAGGAAAAACACTTTTTCATTTATGACTTAAATAAATTCTATTTTTAACCAAGCATATTTTAAAAATAAATTTTTTAACTTTTTCAATAAGGAAATCAAACTATTTTATAAAAAAAAAATTACGTGTGGCATAATAAATTAAAACTTGTAAGAATGCATTAGTTATTTCATCATTTACTTTAGTGAACTTGAATACGTAAAAAGCACTGTCGAATATTGAAACAAAACTCGTCCTCCCTGAGGGTACATGGACGGAATGTTACTCCATTCTGCCAATCTAACAGACAATGATTTTCCTTGGCGACATCATCCATCTTGTTTAACACACCCCGACATTAGACGTTGACACTATTTCTTTTATTTGACGCCGTCTTACAGTGGATTCTAGACCGTAAAAACAAATTTTAAAACTCAAAGATTTATTTTATTTTATATCCTTTCAACGGTCAACGACCACTTTATAACAATACACATAGTGCAAGGTAGCTAATTACCATTATAGTGCCCAGACATAACAGGGACAAGCCAAACATGCGATTGGACTCTATACTCCTAGATATGATTGACAGTGTACATAATAAGTATAAATTATAATAAATATAACAGTAATGATAATAATTGTTGAGCAGATAAGCAGCCTAGAAAAAATAACAGTGCAAAAACAAACTATCCATAAAAAGTAACAATGCAGAAAACTATAAATGGATAAAAAGAACAAAAAAAAAAGAAATATATAAATGAACAACAATGTTAGTAAAATAGTTTTAAATAAGTGACAATGCAAAAAAAAACTAAGAATGAATAACAAGTAACAAGATCCATAACACCAACAAAGTAAAAAAAATTTGTTTTTATGATGAGCTTAGTTCGCATCCATGCACATGTTTTATTGTACAAAAAAATCTTTTTTATTACTAAATGAAATCATAAATCATCATTTTAAAAGGTTTTGCACACATCCTCTTGTTTCTTACTTACGATTGCCTTTATATCATTCGCAATTTACTTCATACTCGATTGATACTAAAAACTCAATATAAAGTTTTAAAAGATAAAATTTTTACCACTAATTTTTTATCGGATATATTTAAAGTCATAATATAAGGTCATACTTTCATAATGTTTTCCGAAATAGTGAGGCTCTAAGGTACACGGAGCATTTTAGTTAATTCCATGCTGTATTTTTTTCTGTTAATTTATTGAGATATCTTGTAATTTATTCGTTACAGCTCAAGCTTACTTGAGCACAAGTAAATCTATTGATATTACACAGAATCTAGCGGAACTGTAATGGCCGCAAATATAACTTTCATAAACTGTACATAACAGTGAAATGCACCATCCATATTGGTACATCCGTATTGTTACACTTGGCTAGCTGTAACAAAGCCAATTTTTATAATAGCGTCTGGCCAATATGTAATAATAATAACATTGTTATACTTTAAATAATAATTCGTTGTATTCATTCGCCCTGTTTGTGATGAAATTTATCCGAATTAAAAACTATTTATGTGCAGGTTTAAAATATATAAATTATTTTCAAATAATGTACTTATTCCATGAAATGTACTTTTTTTATTAATCAGAAAAACAAAGTTCCCTAAATAGCTATCCATATAAATATCTTTTAGGTATTAAGATTATTTACTAGATTGGAAATCCTTATGCTTATATCCGTCACTGGTTCAGTGGAACACGATAAGAGTGTTTTAACAAATATATAATTAATAAAATAATTAAAAATTTACAAACACAATGATAAATTAAATTATTATTTTGCTTATATCAAAATATTATATAGAAGCAAATATTGAGATATACAGGCATATTATGGGATATGGTATTTTTTTCATATGTTTAGAAAAATAGAGGACGATTCAAGGATCATATCAAACACAAAAAGGGGGTTGATTGAGTACAAGGAACAGTACTGACAAAAGGTGGAATGGCCTGAGACAGGATTCGAACCCGCGCTATCTTTACCAGGCGAATCGAAAGCGTAAGCAGTCTTTAATAACTCGTCTGGGTCTGTTACTAATGCAAATTGTACCGAAAATGACAATCATATTTTTTGAATTTTCTGTAAACTCGGGATTGATAAAATTCAAAAGAAAAGAAGCAACGCTTCTGTTAATGTATTGTTAAATACCTGTAGATAGATTGTAATTAAGTTTGCATATACATTTAATTAAATAAGAAATTGAGGCAAAATAAAATATTTTAGTAAAGCCAAATCTGTAAATGAATGCACTTGTTCATTAAAATTCGAACGGTTAAAGAAAATATTGAAATCTGAGTTAAAAGAACGTTACTAAATAGCAATATACTTAGTGACTGACGAATTTGATATTTGATTTATATCTGTTTGACTCAGAAATGCAATCAATTTAAGATTAGTTGGCGTGGTGGAGTGTCTACATAGATGTTTCAAATATAGAAAGCTTGGACAGACTAGTTGAACTAAATAATTATTTGGGTAAATAGAAACATGGAATATTAAACGATTTGGTGACATGGTGGATTGATGAGATAAGGATCTAATACTACAATGATATATCGTCATATACATGAACAGGATCAATAGCAAACGTAACTTTGGAATAAATGTAATGACTCCAAAAGAATTAAACATACTATATGATATTATATAGATAAATATGGGGAGAACACGCTGCTGAATAAATGAAAAAGAACGAAAAGATTCCTTGAATATTATCAAGCCTACTACAAGAGCTTAGTTTGTAACAACACATAGAAGATATGAACAGTTTTAAACATTACACTTTCTGGTACATTAATTTTCCACTCTCGCTCTTGGAAATAAAGTAATAACAGACTAATATACGTAACAAGACTTTTTAATTTGTTAAGGTAATTAGTGATTAAAAAAGATTCCGCTAAATTTTCTAATTTAAAAAATATCTATAAAAATGTAATGTCTAAAAATGTGAAGCCAATGTTTAATTTAGCAAAAATATTTATAACCAAATTGTATAAACAAATTTTTATAAAGAATCTGTGTTTATAAAAATTTATAAATTTATAAACACAGATAGACGGAGAAAGTTTATCTTATAAGTATTTCTCTATATTAAATTTACATCTCGAATACAAGCAAAGTCGGAATGGTGCCAGTCTAACTCAAAGTACATTATCTAGGCCATCACGTTCCACATTCTTTTAACACATTTCTATCAATTACTATATAATCTTAAATGAGATTGACTGCAAAATGAGTATGCTTATTCAACTTTTTGTTTTTCTTAATAAATATCTTCTAGATTATTTGACACGTTACTAAATTAGAGGTTAGTTTAGAGAGCACTCGTTTTGCCACAGTTTTGAATCAAATTTAACAAAAATCGGAATCATAACTAAACACAAACCATCCCAATAAGTTACCCAACATTCATAATCAGAAGAGTAAGAGGAACTCTCGGCGCGACATGGTGGGAAGCATTCCTCGGCGGTAATTAAGTAATCTCCCGCCAAAAGCTCCCTCCAAATATTCCTCAACATTAATCTATGTCAATATTTCTTAATGGTTTTAATATAATAGATTAAATATTGTAACAAAATAAAAGTAAATTTAAGAGCGTGTTTCTTTGTCTTGCCTTATTCCAACCTCTATTAATACTTCTTCCTTAAATAGCACTGGCATTTAAAATCATGCCAAGAAACTGTACCGTTATCAGCTATTTGTGACACATCAGTTTACCATCGTGGATTACTATAACAATAAATACGTAGCGATTAGTCTGAAACAATTTGTGACGCATGGATTTACAATCATGGATTACATATGATAAGATTCCTCTCAAGAACCTCCACCTCCACTAATAGCTATAGGCTAGTAAAACAACAACAAAGGCCACATTAGTTTTTAATTTGAGCCAGTATTTTGAAATAAATTTCACCAATATTTAGTCTTATTGACAACAGTCTCTCCTTCCATCTGGCATCACTTGCCATCCTATATACCCGGAAGGCTCACATTACATTATTTGCACTGTAATGGCTCTTACACCAAACCATTATTTCCGAATGCATTGCAGATCAATTCCTTTTCAGCTTCCTCTGTAATGCCATCTTTTCTCTAACCTTTCAACTCTCTCTCCTAAGCTAAAACGATATTCAATAGGCCAAGCCCAAATGTTTCTTAAACAAATAATGTTTTGTCAACGTAAACACTGTAATCTTCACTAAGTACCCACCTTCTCTATCTTCAATTAAATTTCCCCTTGTCCATCTCCTATCCACTGCCCCCCTCCTGTTTTCTCCTATCTCTTATAACTCTCCTCTATTACATGCTTATATTTTCCAAAATAAATATAATAGTCCACAAATAATCTAAGTTAAGTTGCTGCCTGTAGAAATATGCAATTGGATAGCTAACGAATTAATGGTTAAGCAACAGTGTACCGTACAATTTCATATTAAAAACTAATAGTTCAATAGCCGTATTGGGCGTTGTTTCAGAATAAAGCGTTCGTACTGATGTACGAAGTGTAACCCATTGATATGCGACTGAGACTCATTTTTATATTAACGACAACATTTTATATTGATCCTCAATTTTAGACATGAATCGTTTAACAGAATATTTGGCACTGATGTCCATCGAATAACTAAAAGAAACTCGAATATTTTAATGTAAACATGGTAAAGAAAGGATTATTCCTTTTTTAGCTAAGAGTACTTAGGGTATACCCCAATTTTAGAAATATACTGTCCATGTAATGGTTCATCTCTTTCTGGTAGGCTAAACCCACCAGATGGGATGGTATATTGCGTTAAGTGTTTCTAACCTTTTTTGGGAATTCATCATCATCGACACAAAGTATTACCAACGAAGATTTTACTTACTTATTCATAATAAAATATTTAATATGTTTTAAATACAATATACATGCAGCTCCTGAGCAATATATGAAAATCAAAAGGATGCCAAATGTCTCTCAATAAATCTTCCAAAACCTAAGTTTTGTAACAATATTTGTTATAAATTAAATAATTTGAATTAAAAATGTTCAGATCTGTGATGCCTGTTTTGAAATGCTTTATGAAAATTTATATGCAATTATGTTATAAAACTATGCAACAGAAAAACTATCAAATTTGTTTCAACTTACTGAATTTCTCATCTTAGCGTTACATTGTACTACAGTTAAAACTACATATATGATGAGCATTCCAAGTTGCTAGCAATTAAGAACATCAGTTGCAAAATAGCATCGGATGTAGGTCAGTCGGAACATAAATCATACTAGTGCATTTGCGTTCAGCTGTTACTGAAATGTAAACATTATCTAATGTAATAATTACTTAAAAATCTTGTTTACGTAGTAAAACTATGCTATGTCGTAATAAAAAAAAAATATTATCTTAAAGCATATACTGACTATTAGCTTAATTTTGAATTTCTAATAATAATACTTAAGCTTAAAGATTTAAATATATATTATTAAATTATTATATATTTTTCTCCAAAAACGAAATCTGCGTGAAATTGAAGAATTGTTTTGAATTTTCACTTTTATTTTATTAAATATTAAAAGTAAATGAATAATTTAACTAGCGAAACAAGCACTTATGTTTTCAAGATTTACTTTTAAGCGTTTTATTGGGGGCTTTCCCCTCGTTATTATGGTAAAATGTTCTTTTATTAACAAACCTGGACCTTAATAACAGAGAGTCACAGCCCATAACATAATGGCCAATATAACAAAGTTATACACTATTACGATGTAAAAAGATTTTAGTATAAAATATGGGTTACGACTATTTAACAGGAAAGTAGTAAATGACAAATTATAAATCATTGCTCGTTGTATTAGTACGAGGTGAGTGTACGCCACACAACTCATCGTGAAAATGGCTTTGAGGTTTCATGCAAAAATTTAAAGCCTATAGCTCATTTAATTCTCTACATATTCTACAGACAGACAGACAACTATACAGAAAATATGTTTTATATTACCTGATAAACAAAAGAGAAATTGTACTGGACTTCAATTAAACCCAGAAAAATTGCATGAATGGACTCACAATGTATTGAAATAAATCTTTACTATGTGGAAATAAAGCTACGTGCAAAATTTAAGTTTAATATTACATTTTCATTGATATAGCTTACACCTAATTAGGTTAAATGTATTAAAATTTCATATCAATGTCCTAAATTAAGTTACAACATTTATTCATTTTGTGATTTTCTAATTGTCATAATTATTAACAATTCCATTACTACAGATTATGTTTGCTTAGCCAAATCTAATAGAGTTAGATGCACGATCATGAAATTCGATGTTTTCTATAGAAAAATAAATATGCATAAATTTAAAGTTTTTCATCAGTTTGTTTCTAAGACATCTTTCAGAAAAAAAAACAGAGACTTATATCATTGCTAAAGCTAGCCAACTAGGTTATGGTTGTGTACTACAAGACTAAATATAACATTAAAACTTGGCAAGTTAAATTACAGTCATATTATTGTAAAATGTATCTATTTTTTCATTGACATCCACCAGGCTGTAATATTTTGTTGAAGACCCCAGTAAATTTTACATATTACACTTATTTCGTGATAAATAGTTAATCACGTATTTTTATTTATCACTGTGTCTATATTGCGATTATTGAAAAAGCAAGTTAAAAAAGAGTAAGATAATTACGCAATATATGAATATTTGATACTAATATGTAATAAATTATATTACTATCCATTATAAAATTGGTTTATAGTAATAAAATTATTTAACTATTCCAGGTGAATACAGTTTGGTGCGACAGGGGATTATAAGTTCCATCGACTTGGCAAGTGAGATTGGTTTTGTTTGATATCGTTACAATTAAAAAATACCGTAAATAATGATTACCGTAAAAGGGGTTTTTTAATTTTACCTAGTATTTTTGCCTGATGCAATGGAATGAAAGCTAATCTGGTATATTTTTTTGAGTGTTCCAATGAATGCTGCAATGTTCATAAATAGTAAGTGGAAGCTAATCAGTTAAATACATTACTATTCGATACAGGCTTCAAGATTCATAATATTATTTAAATATTCTCGTTAATATATTCATAAAAATATTCAATTTAATCATGTTGACGTCTACATAAAGAATATTACTAAATAATTATATTCTCTAACTATTAAAATTATAATTTTCTCTTACAGTTTAAATTTTGTGTTTCATGTAACGTATTTCTTAAATAAGTATAAAATTAGTATAAAAATTACTGGAAGATTACTATTTATCTAATAAAAAATTAATTACTAAAAGCTCTAGTTCATTTTGAAATAGAAATAATTTTACCTCAAATAAATATATTATACTGTAATAATAATAATATTTATAATAATTAATAACAAAACAAACTCAGTCCTATGCATGGTTTTATACGTTACATATATATATATATATATATATATATATATATATATATATATATATATATATATATATATATATATATAGCGTTATACTCATTACATTAATTTAAGAACTATAGTAAAAAATTACAAAATTGGTTGTTTTAACAGTTTATCTAAACATAGGGTTTCTTACAGGCTTTCCACCAGATGGAGATATTGACCATCAATAAATTACAATAAGTTATCTCAGCTATTCTTCTGGTTCAGGAAATAAATTATAACTTTCTGGAACGATAAAAGAACTTAGGTGTGTCGTGTTAAAGACCATTCTCTATATTATTCACTATAAATTTTATCGAATTCCAGTGTTATTTCTGCCCACAGATATTAACGCCTACTTACTTTTGTGACTGCAATTGTTAAATGTTGCATGTAAAGAACGAAAATCTATGGAAAATGTGTCACCTTGATTTTTTGCATTCATGCTATCATTATGTTCAGGCCTTCTTCAAAGCTATCCATAGCAGTTATTTTATATAAGTGAAATAAATATACCCTGAATGCTCGTTGTTTTTCTTAAGGTAGAGTAATTTTTGAAATATTGTATCTTTATTCTCATGGCTTCTAGAGAACTATCCATTACAATGATGATATTATCAGCAAAATGCCCCAAACATTATAAAGGTAAATAATATTCAACTAAAAAACCGCTGAAAGGGTCAACAAGAGAGTGAATTGAGCTTGTAAAAATTAACAAGAGAAATAACTGTCGCTGTCAAGGTCATCAAAAAAGCACAGAAGTTTTCATGATCAACAAGAGAAATCACTGACGCTGTCAAGATCATAAAAAGAGCGCAGAAATTGTCAGGTCAGGAAGAGAAATCCTAATCACTTCCTATATTAAAGTTCTGGCAATATTTTCAAAACTTCGGTAAGGGAATTCCTCCTGAAATCCAAGGGATAAAATAAAAAAAAAATTTCTTGCATCAAATATCTATGGTAATTGGAAGGATATCCCAAATGATTTGGTTTCCAACAAGTGGAAACATCTGCACCTGTGACGCGAATAGCAAATTTGTTCTGGATTCACTGGGATCAATAATACTCAATTAAAAAACCCACCAATTGTACTATATTAGGTCACAATTCTCTTCAAAAAGCAAGCTTAAAAAGAGCAATTTTATTGTGTAAAAAGACTGCTAATTGTGTGTTTTATGAGATCTAATCTGATCAGAATATGACATATATCCGTATGAGGTCTTAAGAGAGCAAGTCCGTATAGATATTTATTCAATCTGAGTGATTGCAATTGTTTTCGTGTGATTATAGAAAGAAGTCATTACGTTATACGGGGTAAGAAAGTGTTTTACTTTATTTGTTTTAAATTTTATCTAATGCATACAGAAATTTAGGTAATATATACTTTATACTAATATTCTTTACCGAGATAAAAAAGTAATGGGTTACAAAATTAGAATTTAAACTGTAGGCCTAGATTTTAAAAGTAAACAATAGTCTAGTTCTTCAGTTGTAGCTCCCTAAATTGCGCTAGACGAGAATAATCCATTTTTTATAATTACCTATGGAGAAACAAGCAAATCATAAAATAGATACATTTAAACAAAAATGTGACATAGTAATACATGTATCCTATGACCTCTAGATTTCCGCTAATATCAGCGGAGCTTGTTCAGTTACACGTTCTTATACCTTATTTTACGAAGAAAATATTAAGTTTGACTCCAAAATCAGCTTCTTATGTTACAGTAAACTTAATATAATATCTAAGAAAGTTCATATGTATAAATTGATAAACATAACAGAGGTAAAGAAAACAGGATTTTTCCGGACATTTGCCATCGTTCAGTGAAACAAGAAATCAGTAACACTACGTTTCGAGATCTGCAATCTGATCTCTTCTTCAGGTAAAGAACTAACCTAATACGTAAGGTTCATCATCATCGTGAAAGATGCCTCCTCCAAAATAGTATTGAGTGTAAAAAACTGAATTAAAAACACTGATCGGTACAGAATTTGACAACATTCTCGAAAGCATGCAAAATAGATGTAAAAAAGTTTCTGAAACAGACAAGAAAAAGAAAATCTCCAAACTTGAAAAAAAATAGGCCAAAAAAAGTGATTTGCCTAAAAATGGCAAAGTGAATATGGATGCAAATAATAAAAATGTAATCAGCCTCTCTTAAAAAATCCTCAATGAAGCGGAAATACCAGTCTTATCCAAGGGTTTAAAATTTTCTGTCTTACAAAAATCGGTAAAGGCACTGGATTTCGTAACTGGAATCGAGTCGGCTGTTTCACAGTTATCTGAGGAACAGGGTGACCGGTTTCGTTGTGAGGCCAGTCTTTTACTCAGAAAAACTCCTCCCATAAAATCCAATTTGACAATAGAGGAGATAAGGCCATGTCGATCCTTGGGAAAGACGACACGGTCAAAAATCTTACCATTGATAAAGGCAACGCTACTGTTGTACTTGACTCAGTAGTGTATAACGAAAAGATTGCGGAAACTTTAAATACTAGCAAATATACAGTTTTAAATAAAGATCCGTCTGATTTATTTGACCGCAAAGTAGCAAACACCTTAATAAAACACAAAGAATTTTTTTTAGATAAATTTAGATCTAAATTAACTCCACACCACTCCAAAAATCCCCCATACTTATGGCCTTCCCAAAATCCACAAACCTACCATCCCTCTCCTGCCCATCGTTAGTTGCCGTGATTCACCCTGCAGGGAATTGTCTAAAGTCCTCTTTGGCATCTTAACGCCATTCACCATTGGTAGGAAAAGCTGACTCTTTCATCCAAAATTCCAGGGATTTTGTAGAGAAGTCAAAATCCCTAAATTTGACTGAAACTGACAAACTGGTAAGTTTTGACATTAAAAGTCTATTTACAAATGTGCCAGTTCCAGAAACTCTCGGAATTATTAAATCACGTCTCAAAGAAGACCAAACATTAAAGGATAGAACTAAACATCCCGTGCCAGTAATTATGGAACTGTTATAACTATGCACTCAATGCCATTATTTTGAGTTAGAGGGTAAAATTTACCGTCAAGATGAGGGAATGGCAATGGGTTCTCCACTGTCTCCTATTTTCGCCAATATCTTTATGGAGGAATTTGAGCGAAAAGCTTTGGCTTCAGCTCAGTTCAAACTGAAGATTTGGTGGAGGTATGTGGATGATACCTTTGTTATTTTTTCTCATGGAGACATCGAATTAAATACTTTTTTGAATCACATTAATAGTATTTCTCCTTCCATCCGCCCCACAATGGAAGTGGAACTCCAAAACAAGCTTCCCTTTTTGGATGTGTGTGTATTAAGAGATAGGGATGTACTTAAGACAACTGTTTTTCGAAAGATAACACAAACAGGAAAATATTTAAATTATCAATCCAACCATCAAAATTCTCTCAAAGAAGGAATAGCATACTCGTAGTTTGATACAGCACAGAACTTGTGCTCAAATAAAGATGGATTAAAAGAGGAATTTACGAAAGTTGAATCGGATCTCAGAAGCAATGGATACCCACAATTAGTAATAAATAAGTGCAAACGAACCAGAAGAATCATTCCTGAGTTAGAAAAACAGAATTGTGATAAATTTGCGTTTATGTCAATCCTTAAGGATTATCGGAGAAAATTGGAAGAGTAAGTATAAAGTAAATCATTAGAACCGCGTTTAAAACACAACACTCTTAGACAAAGTCTCGTAAAAAACAAAACCAAAAATGGCACACAGGATTCCAAACAACTGTGTTTACAGTATAAAATGTAGTTGCAATAGGGAATACATAGGCGAGACAAAAAAAAACCACTAAACTTAAGACTCAAAGAGCACAAAGAAAACACCAGAAAGGGTCTCACAGAGAAGTAAAAAATTGCACACCAATGTTGGTCCGAAGACCATCATATGAATTGGGATGAAGCCAACATAATACATCGGGAACCACATTTCTTCAAAAGGGAATTAATTGAGGCAACATACATTAAATTGGTAGACCAACCAATCAGTCAACAACCATCAGTTGAGATTAGGCCGCTTCGGTAGCCAATTCCAAAAATTGAACTAAAGAGAAAACCAAAAGTATCAAACGGATCAGATATTTGTAATACACCAATGTGGAGTCACAATATGGTTTTAAGAAGTTCATCTCGCAATAACGGAAAGGCCCATTCCTGTCCCCCTCCCTTTTTATTTCCGCCATCTTGTTCTTGTCTGCCGTGACGATTACCATTGGCTAGTCCCTCTGGTCAGTCGTAGGTGGTTATTAGACGAATGAAGACGTATTGTGACCTGTATTCCGTAGTTCAGTATTAATGATTAGTGTGGTGTATGTTTATTATTAAGTGCATGGTTATAGAGTTAGTGAAGTTGACAAATAACATAGTGGTTGTGATTCCTGACCTAGGCGTGCCACAACGCTTTGGTAAGATTTGTTTAATTTAACCTAGTTTGTAATTATGTATTAAGTTAGTTGTTTACCTGAAGAAGAGATCAGATTGCAGATCTCGAAACGTAGTGTTACTGATTTCTTATTTTACATAGGCTTTTCTATTTTCTCAAAAACATTTATTCCATCGTCGAAAACAACCTTCAAACAAAGAATAAAAAGAGGTAAACCTCTCATGGAGATTGTACGAAAGAAGTCAACGTACGAGCAAACTTCGAAACTACAAGTACGGATTTTCAGCTGAAAGAAATTTTAAACTAAAAAATAGATTAATTGGATTCCCGCTAACAGAAACGTTCCGGCAGCCTTTAAATCAACAGTTTACAGTTGAGAGCTCTGAACAGTTTACAGTTGGATAGTGGTCAAGCGTTAAGACCACAGAGTAATAAGGATAAGGAGTTGGGAGTTATTACTCTGTGGTTCAGACACTTCAGTACAGATCGGATCACTGACTTGTAAGTGGAAAGTTTGTAGTTACGGGCTTCCTTTTTTTTAAATTTACTTAAATGATAAAGGCTTTTTGAACTCCGTATGTTCAATCACGATGAGGAGGAAAACACATTGATATATTACAGGTACACAACAAGGTAGGAATACGCCAAACGTGTGGCGTAACAGGAATCGCTGAGGTTGTATACAAAGTAACAATTTTATAGCTGCATGTGTTACTAGAAGCGTTCAATAATTTACAGATAATAACTTACTATCTTACGGATAGTACCACTACATTTGTTACTACATCACATATTAAATGTCATATTATTGAGTTAAAATTGTTTAAAAAAATATTTATTCTGCGACGGTCTCCTTGCTATCTATTCTTTTTGCTCTCTTAGGACAAGAAGCTTATAAATTGCACTTAGTCCTGTACGAACCTTTGCGCTGCATCCGGAGAGACAGGACATTCAGGATAGGTAAGGTTAGGGAGTTGGGGCCGCCTCCTATCGAGATCCGTGAGGAAGAATTAGGGCACTACATCTCAAAGTCATGTCTCCATGGAAGAAGGGAAGGCCAGCTCTAAACCAGCCTCTCCACTCATGGTTTTTGCTACAATTTAAAATTCATAAACTAATCATTGTTTGTAATTGAACATATAAATATTAATAAAATCTATTGGACACGTCCGCAGCCAGACTTTTTTTCTTCCTATACTTTATATTCGTATAAAAAGATACAATTCAGTGATCGCTTAACTACGGCTTCTATCATAACTTGTTAAAATGTGAGCAGATGCAATAACTTTACTGTATAAATTAGTTAGTTAATCCATTACCTAGAAAAGCAACCAATATTACTATAGACTAGAGTATTAATTTTCTTTTGTAACTAAGATTAAACACTCAAATACTGTTTTTGCTAGCAGGAGGACAACCCGTAAACAAGTTCATTCTTCAATTGACTTTATTAAAACATTTAAAAATTAATTAAATTTTTACAAATAGCTTAGTGTAATTAAAATAAAGAGGATTTTCATCCCTATGTGATCAAATAATGTATAATTCATCGTTAACGATAAATAGTTGTAATTTATGTAATGAACAAGCTGAAGTAAGTACGCCCATAATTCTCTAAGGGTACTAATTGATAATACCCCTTATCAAGTCGTTTAGTAGCACCCAGGCTAAAGTAACAAGTATTAATTAACGTGGAAGCATTAAAGCATCCTGTTCCATCATTATTACAACACTAGAACAATAGAAATGAGGTAACGCTACAAATATACCTTGTATTAATATTATCTCACTGTTTGTGAGGTATTCTGTTTCTTGAACGTTTCACATCTACTCTTGTATTGTATGCAAATTAATACATCTCTAGGTGTTTATGTTCATTTATCTTACATCTCCATGTATCAACCTGTTACATAATGGTAAATGTAACAATTTTTTTTACGATTTCATTTTTATATACCTTATAAAAAGAACTCTAAATTTTGAGGATTAGAATCCATCCATTTATTTGAGTGTCAAAATACATGATTGTTTATTTAAAAAAATCAAGTACAAAAGAGAAATGTTCCAAGATTTGGTCGCACACAACATAATTAAACAATAAGAGTTTCTAATAAAGCTACACAACAAGTGATTGATCTCTCTCCTTCATATTTTATGTGTTGTTCACGGAGATCATTATGCGGTAACATGATTTATGATTATTGTAACCACTCTGGACTCTCAGATACGAATGCTTGGATGTTTTAAAAATAAGGACATTGGAAATAATTTAACGTAGTCATAGCTCAATATGTACATAATTTAAAAGTGCTATATACGATTTATATGAATTCAAGTACAAATTCCAACCTAAAATACGAACTTTTTATTGTAATAAATGATATATGGGTTTTCCCTGTATGATTAATCACTGTGCGAGACTTTATATATATTTAATTACATATATAGTACAAATGTTTTACCATAAACGCCAACAGAAGTTTAAGAGTGGTGTACGTCATTTGCAACCAACTATTTCTATATTTTTTTATCTTTATTCTCGAGAATATGAAAGCTAATGTGCTTTGTTTTATTTATTAATATCTATTTGAAAAAAATCCTAGTATTTATTAGGTCAGTAATAGACCAAAATCAACAATAAGATTTGATTTACAAACTTGGAAAGGGAAATTGAAACTTGTATCTAATGTAACAAATAAAAAACAAGAATACCGCCAAAAAGAGTGAAGCTATCTCAGAGAATATTATCATTACCTCCGCAAGTACTGAGGAAGAGTGAAGTAGTACAATTGTGGCGTGAGACACCCTCCTGTAAGAGTAGTTGGGGGAGAGAAGGGATGAAGTACGTCGTTCCCAGACCTGAGTTCATATTACGCTCAATTAACCCACGAATATTCGTTATTGTGAGAAGGAAAAGGTTTTGATTCAAATAATTCAACTTCCCTTGCCATTATACATGTTTCTTTTACATTTAATACAAGGTTCAATTTAACACACATCCAATGGGATTTTTCGTTGGTAGTTTTAGAGTAATATATATATATATATATATATATATATATATATATATATATACGTCATCAAGATGGCTACCATGGTGTAATTGGGTGTATTGGCTCCTTACAGTATTAGTATTTTTCACGGGTATTTCTTACAATATTTTGTTAAAGTGTTTATTATCGTGCCGTGGTAAATATAACATTTTTAGTTAATAAAGGTTTATTGAGGACCAGCACTATTTCTCCCCAGAAATAATTGATTTTAAGTTGTACGCTGTGAACCCCCATTTCTCCATATTGCGCTATCATGCCTGATAAAACTGAGAAGACATCAAATGTGAAAACTAGAAATATGTCCAAGTCCAGTGAAGATAACGAACCAACTTTACAATCACTTGATAAGAAACTCAATATGATAATTAGTGCTATTGAGGCAAACAGTACTGTTATCAAGGTTATTCAGCAGGAACAAGTTGATTTGGCCACGTCAGTTGAGCTCTGTCATAATAATATTAAGGATGTATCGTAGTCTATTAAGAAGCAAGACGCGAGAGTCGATATGTGTGTTAGTGAGTTTGATGTTGTTAAAAACGAGAACATTAAATTAAAGTGTAAGGTTCGTGATTTAGAACGGAAGTTAAATGATCTTGAACAATACTCACACCGGAACAATTTAGTAGTGTACGGTATACCAGAAGTAAAAAACGAAGTGGTATTAAATGTGATTAAACGATTGGCGATGGCAATAAACTTCAAGGACTGGTCCACAAATTTTGTGGATGCTGCTCATCGGATGGGTACAGTAGGCGAAGATGGTGAAAGGCCTATTATAATTAAATTTATCAGCCGACTGGACAAAGATGAATTTTTACAGAAGAGAAAGGCTAAGAAGCACTTACGTGCGGCTGACTTGGGTTATGCCAGTGAATCTAGTATCTATGTTAATGAATCACTCACATTACCAAATAGGAAGCTACTGCAGAAAACTAGAGAAGCTGCTGGGAAGAAAGGCTACCAATATGTATGGACCCTTAATTGTTCCATCTACGTGAGAAAGGCTACTAACGATAAGGCTGTGAAAATTCTTACTGAAGCCAGCCTAGATGGGCTTTGAGTGGAGGACCCTAGTGTTGGTGTCATGTCATTTTGGTTTAGTGTGTATTGTTTATTTTTATATCGAGAGTGAAATATGTTATTACCAAAAAGGTAGGCCTGCTTATTTGTTTTATTCACTGCATGGAGCTAGTTATATTTATACTAGGTTTGTTTACAAAGCTATTAGGTTGGACACTTTAAGCTTAAGCTTGGACCATATATTTAGAAGCTTGAACAATGCTAGTTGTAATGTTTATTATTATTATTTATGTACGCCTATCATGAGCAGTATTATATTAATGTACAATATTTATACTGAAGTTAGTTGCCTGGTTGATATAGGCCTAGTAGGCCTGTTATATGGTAGTATTATGTGGTTATTACTGAGTGAGCCTTATTCTTTTAAATTATATTTTCTATTTATTTTCTCCAAATGTGCTCTATGTCTAACATGAATAAGTATAATAAAGTACTTAATATATACTACCAGAATTTAAGAGGGCTTAGGTCAAAAACTACTACTTTCAGAACTAATGTTTGGCTTGTGATTATCACATAATTGCATTGACAGAAACCTGGTTACTTCCTGAAATAAATAATCGAGAAATGTTTAATACTGAGTTTAGTATTTGTCGTAGAGATAGGGATAGGTTAGTGAGTGGAATGGGCAAGGGGGGAGGAGTTTTATTAGCTGTTAGGAATAATTGTTTACAGTCTGAGCATGTGTTAGTTGATAGTTCAGAAGAGATGATATGGGTTAAAGTTAGGGATGGAAAGGGGTTTACTTTATTGATTAGAGTAGTATACTTTAGGTGTAATTCTAATTTAGATGCTTATATTAGGTTTTTTGAATTTGTAGAAAGGTTATGTAGTACCCATAAATGTAAAATTTGCATTCTTGGGGATTTTAATTTAAGAATACTTCCTCATGAAGATTTAGAAAAAGGTGACAGAATTTTTAATGAGTTAAGTAATTTTATAAATTTGGGTAATTTGTCTATGCATAATTTTATACCTAATCACCAGGGCAGAACATTGAATCCTGTTATTTCAAATTGGCTGGAACTGGGTTTGGCCTATCATTGTGGTGGTAATGAGGACAATTACCACGCTGCTTTATGTTTGGAAGCTATAAAGGTGCATTATGGTTGGAATAAGTCAGGAAATAGTAATAACAGCAGCATTAGTAGTTATAATTTTAAGAAATTAAATTTTGTAGAGTTGTATCATGGTCTTAGGAACATTGATTGGTCCTTTTTGTATAATATTAATGATCCTAATTTGGCTGTGGACTTATTTTACAAAGCAATTTATTAAGTTTTTGATAACTGTTGTCCAAAGGGGAACAAAGTGAAACGTGGATATCCAGTATGGTATAGTAACGAACTAATAAATATTATTAAATTAAAAATAAGAATTAGAAGGAAGTTAACACGAAACTTTAATGAGATAGATTTAAGAGAGTTCAAAAGATTAAGGAAAGATATTTAATGTAGAATAAAATTGGATTATTATATTTATTTAAATAGTGTTGAAAGTAGCATCAATAAAGATGTGAGAAAATTCTGGGATTTTATAAAGAATTCAAGGAATCATAAGAATGCTAATAATCATATGTCAGATGGATGTCAGATTATTAAAGGGGATAGCAACATAGCGGAAGCATTTGCTACATACTTTAAATCTACTTTCACTACATTCTCTTTAACTGGAAAGTTCACTGACCCTGGAACTTGTCTATCCTCCCTAGCCTCAGTTATTGATAAGATATTTGAGGGTGATGTAAGTGATGCTATTAAATACCTTAGTTGTAAACGATCTGCTGGCCCTGATAAAATCCCATCATATATTTATAAGGGTTGTAGTGAAATATTTGTGCAACCACTTTGTGTAATTTTTAACATTTGTTTAATTAATTTTTGTTTTCCTGATTTGTTTAAATTGACTCGAGTAACACCTATTTTTAAAAGTGGAAATTCTAAGCTTGTACAGAGTTATCACCCAGTTGCAATTTTATCAACTCCTGCAAAAATATTTGAGATTATTATTTGTAAAAAAATTGATAATTTTATGACACCATTGATGTCTGATAGGCAGCATGGGTTTCAAGCTAAAAAATCAATTGTTGCAAATTTGTTGAATTTTACGGAATATGTCTTATTTCAAATGGGTAATAACTCTCAGGTAGATGTAATATTTACAGATTTAACTAAGGCGTTTGATAGAGTAGATCACAGTTTAATTTTAAGTAACTTGCATAATTTAGGTTTCTCGTCTAAGTTGGTACATTCTTTTCTTTTTACTTTTCTAATAGGTTACAATATGTTTCTTATATGGGGCACAATTCTAGTCAATATTTAGTAACTTCAGGGGTTCCTCAGGGGTCAAACTTGGGCCCAGTACTTTTTAATTTGTTTATCAATGATATTGTTAACTGCACAAAAAATTCACAAATTTTACTGTACGCAGATGACCTTAAACTTTATAAAGTAGTCAATAGCCCTCAGGATTCCAATGCATTACAGGGGGATTTGGATGCAATTGTAGATTGGACTAGTAAATATAAGATCTTTTTTAATATTAGTAAGTGCAAAGTAATGTCATTCACAAGGAAAAATATATCAATTTCGAATAACTATGCCATAAATGGTATTAATCTTGAAAGGGTATTTGAATTTAAGGATTTAGGCGTAATTTTGGATTATACTTTAACTTTCAATCCTCATATCTCATCTATTGTAAATAAGGCCAACAAAAATTTGGGATTTATTATTAGACAGTCTTCAAATTTTCATTCAATTTCAACATTAAAAACATTGTATATATTACTTGTCCGATCAAATTTAGAATTTGCCAATATAGTATGGAATTCTTATTTTGCTAATCGCTTTAATTTAATTGAAAAGGTACAAAAAAGGTTTTTACGATATTTATATTTAAAAAAAACGAGTCAATTTACCTTCGATATTTCATATAATCAACTTTTAAGCATTTTTGAAATGGAAAGTCTTCAAAAACGTAGAAAATTAGCGAATTTACTTTTACTTTTTAAATTGCTGAGAGGTGAAGTAATGGATTCATTTTGATTGTCAAAAATTAATTTTTACACTCCATCATTTTATAATAGATCCCAAAATTTGTTTCACATTAATTTTTGCTCGTACAATGGCACATTTTTCATTACCTTTGAATACAATGATGAGATTACATAATTCTTTGCCTGGGGAGGTTGATATATTTTTACATAGTATTAATCAATACAAAAGACTTTGTCAGAGGGATATAAACTGAGCTAGACTATCTAATACCTTACATATACATATTTAACAAATATACTACACTACAATATTTTTATTAAGATGTTTATACTTTTAATTACACACGCACACACACACACACACACACGCGCGCATTCTTTTTGTTATGGCTTATCTTGACTTTGTTAATATTTATGATTATTTATTATTGTTGTTATTTTGTTTATAATTTTATCATAGTTACGTTGTTTTATATATATATATATATATATATATATATATATATATATATATATATATATATATATATCTGTTATATATCTTTAGGCTTAATTATCTATTTTATGGGAACTATTTTGGTGGAACACTGGACTGGACTGGATTATATTTGATTGTGTGGATATTATTGCATGTCATCTTGATTTAAACATGCACAATGTAATTAGGTGTGTAACCTGTATTGTTGCATGTAAATAAAATAAATAAATATGTATGTATATATATATGTATATATATAAGGAATACTATCTCTTTATTAGTACTTTATTTGCTGCTGGCTATTTTCAACGAATGATTTCATTTAATAGAATATTTTTATTTAGCAGTGTTTTTTTTTAATGTAATAATAAGTTTCCTAAACTCAACTACATTGTTATGGTGGTAAGTTTTTATTCAACACAATGTGTTTATAAACATGTGTACTTGCAAAAATCAATGAATTAAAAAAAATAACACTTTATTTAGAAGAAGGGCCTGATATTGTATCATAAGTAAAATCAGAGTACCTAATATTATCTAAAAAGTGGCAAAAAGATAAGCTTATGACTAATAGTAAATATCCAATTATTTCCGCCTTTCTGGATAACTGCAACAAAGCATTTTCCCCATATATCCATAATTTTATTATGACCTTGCCAACAGTTCCATGTACATAAGTTTAATTAATACTTATTTTTATACCAACCTACTTACCTACCTACACACTGATTTACCGGTACAATTTATGGCATAAATCTCCATTTTTCATTTATTATGCTTTTTTAACTTTAGTTACCTTTATTGCTCGTATTTATTTATACATTTGTCTAAGAGAGACTCAAACTCTTATTAGTTAAATACCCATTAATTTTATGTTCTACTATTAATTAAAAAAAATATTAATTTTAAGAAGCCTAACCTGAAGTGCTTATTACGTAATGATTCAGTTTGTTTTCAGCTTCAACGTGCACAGCTGAACAATAATTTTCGACAAAGGAAAGAATGAAAAAGTGTTTAATAAACAAGATAAATAATAAATGATTAACTGATTTGCACTCTTGACGGGAATTTCAATGTTTCAACAGTAGTGCTGGATGTAATGGCAAGCATCCCTAGGAAGCTGGTTCTCTTGTAGTTTAGAAATCTTTCACTATGTAAAAGATTAATTATATTGCAAAAGGCTTTCTGTTCCACTTCGTAGCAATAATAAAACTATAGCTTTTGTATATTTTTTCTGCGCTTTTATTTTTTTTTGGCAGGTGTCCCCTCCCTCAGAAACAAGTCCTGACTGTATCACTGTTCAGCAACACCCTCAAAAAAGGCTGGTGTTTGCCCACGAATTTGCATGAAATAACAAACTACAGTAGAACCCCTCATATCCGGCCACCACGGGACCGAGCCCCTGGCCGGATAACGATTCGGCCAGATAAACCAACCTACAGTACACAACACTTGACGAAACAAAACAATTGTACTGTACTAACCGCACTGGAAATAATCAACGAACTGTTTACAGGTTAAACCTACTAGCTCAACTGAGGACAACACAGGAAAATGTAAACAAATAGATACACCAAAATAGTCGTGGGAGACTAGTGCGTGCAACTGCGCGTCCGCAAGCCGTGGTAAATAAATTTCGATATTGGCTTCCGGGAAGTGGCCGGATAAACCGAGGTGCGGTAAAACCGAGGCCGGATATGAGGGGTTCTACTGTAAATAGTATTCAATAGCCATATACTTATTAAATGGTATACTCCTGAACAAAACAATGTCACTGGAAGGAATTTTAGTCTCATGATCCTTTACGGAATAATTTATTTAGGATTAAAGAGCTATTTTCTGTAGTCCTGTAGTAGGAGAGTGGAACACTTTTGTAAGTACCAACAAAAAACATATTTTCTCTGCAATAAGGAATAATATTTAAATAAATAGTAGGTTGTTCGGTAGGTTTTTATGATATCTAGGAGTTGAAAAACAATTATTGCTTTTCTAGGGCCTGCAACAACTTTGCAATATATCAAACAGAATAACTGATACAATTCTGCCGAGGCATTGGCTACTGTTAAAGTACTAGGCATTGTTTATGTCGAAGTGAATTGGTGCCATAATGGTACGATGTGGTCTCTGGCCCTCATCCAACTGGCTTAGCGACCGCCAACTTTGATGTATTTAATGTCGGCCCACCAACTTGGAACATTACTTTATCATCTAATGCCTTATCCAATATCAGTGCATTCATTCATGTACATCTGAAATTGTGCTTGGCTATCCGTTGCAATAATAATACATGTACTATTGAATAAATTGGTTTTAAAACTCTATAAAATAAGTAATTCTTATGATATGTTAAAATATTTCTATTACCTTGTTTACTGTAACAAGCTGAGAATTAGGAAATTAAACATACTTAAATAAATATGCATTCTTTTTAAAGCGTTCTAAATAAAAATTTTTCGCCATAATTCACAAACTATAAAACTAATAATTTTATAAACTCGTTATTAATTGAACGTGTTCAAATAACAGTTTATGGTACGCAGTTTATAAATGAATTAAGTGGATTTCTGAAGTAAAAGAACAATGCCTTCATTAATTAGTACCAGATAAACTTTCACTGTGCAATAAAAGTTGCTAGAGTGAACCGTCCATCACTGACCATAATTGTCACTGGATTTCATACCGAAGAAAGTCTTCCTGTGAGAAGAACTTTAGGTGAATTAATATATCATGGATTTACATCACATGTACAATAATTAGCTTAGCTTTTCAGTACCACTAATAAATCTTTATTCTATTACTTATTTATTATCTGCAGAACATTGTTTTTAACAATTGAAAATAGATGCATGTTTTATTAGTTTAAAATTTCATAGTATACCATTTCAATTCAACAAGCTATTGTATCATTTGTATTTTAACACAGTTACAAGATGAAAGAGTAAGAGTGATATAAAATCCCAATGCTTTGTTAATTAAAAATACAATAGACTTGTTATTAAAATACATACATGATCAGATACTCTTGTTTAACAATATCACTGAGCTATGGGAATTATGTATAGAGCCTTATAGGAATAGCTGATTTTTAATAAACTATAGAATATACAAGAAGATCTGGTTGTATACCCATTTCAAAATGAAGGAGATAAGATTTTTGAATTCCGATGGCTTCAATAAATGTAAACTTTAAAATATATATTTAAATTAAGTTTAATTTATTCACTTAAACCAGACAACAAACGGGTACATTTAGCTTTCCTTTTTTGAAGGGACTGAGTGTTACAAACCAAAATAATTCCTTTATGTTAGGACTAGGTAGTAATAATTGTTATTTAAAATTACCAGTACGTAAAACATTTTACATAGTTCCTTGTTTGAAGGTTATTTTTGACGATGGGAGGATTGTGAAGGAAACAAGATTTTTCCGGACATTTTCCATCGTTCAGTGAAACAAGAAATCAGTAACACTACGTTTCGAGATTTCCAATCTGATCTCTTCTTCAGGTAAAGAACTAACCTAATACATAATTACAAACTAGGTTAAAATAAACAAATCTTACCAAAGCGTTGTGGCACGCCTAATTCAGGAATCACAACCTACATGTTGTTTGTCAACTTCACTAACTCTAAAAACATGCACTTAATAAAAAACTATACAAAACAACAATCATTAAAACTTAACTACGGAATACAGGTCACAATACGTCTTCATTCGTCCACTAACCACCTACGACTGACCAGAGGGACTAGCCAATGGTAATCGTCACGGCAGACTAAAACAAGATGGCGGAAATAAAAAGGAAGGGGGACCGGAATGGGCCCTTTCGTTATTATTGGTTCATGTGAGATGAACTTCTTAAAAACCATATTGTGACTCTGCATTGGTTTATTACAAATATCTAAACCGTTTGATACTTTTGGTTTTTCTCTTTAGTTCATTTTTTAGAATTGGCAACCAAAGCGGCCTAATCTCGACTTATGGTTGACTAATTGGTTGATCTGCCAATTTAATGTATGTTGCCTCAATTAATTTCCTTTTGAAGAAATGTGGTTCCCCGATGTATTATGTTGGCTTCTTCCCAATTCATATGATGGTCTTCGGACCAACAATGGTGTGCAATTTTTAACTTTTCTGTGAGACCCTTTCTCGTGTTTTCTTTGTGCTCTTTTATCCATACATTTAGTGGTCTTTTTGTCTCGCCTATGTATTCCTTAATGCAACTACATTTTACACTGTAAACACACAGTTTTTTGGAATCATGTGTGCCATTTTTTTGTTTTGTTTTTTACGAGACTTTGTCTAAGAGTGTTGTGTGTGTTTTAAACGCGGGTCTAATGTTGTCTTTCTACTTACTCTTCTAATTTTCTCCGATAATCCCGGCACATAAGGGATGGGCATAAACGCAACTTTATCACAATTGTGTTTTTTCCGACTCAGGAATGATTCTTCTCGGTCGTTTGCACTTATTTATTTATTACAACATTGCCAATTCCAAAAAATAAACTAAAGATAAAACAAAAAGTATCAAACGGATCAGATATTTGTAATAAACCAAAGCGGAGTCACAATATGGTTTTAAGAAGTTCATCTCGCATGAACCAATAATAACGAAAGGGCCCATTCCTGTCCCCCTTCCTTTTTACTTCCGCCATCTTTTTTAGTCTGCCGTGACGATTACCATTGGCTAGTCCCTCTGGTTAGTCGTAGGTGATTAGTAGACGAATGAAGACGTGTTGTGACTTGTATTCCGTAGTTCAGTATTAATGATTAGTGTTTTGTATAGATTTTTATTCAGTGCATGTTTTTAGAGTTAGTGAAGTTGACAAACAACATTTAGGTTGTGATTCCTGAATTAGGCGTGCCCCAACGCTTTGGTAAGATTTAATTATATATTAGGTTAGTCCTTTACCTGAAGAAGAGATCAGATTGGAGATCTCGAAACGTAGTGTTACTGATTTCTTATTTTACATAGGTTTTTCTCTTTTCTCAAAAACATTTCTTTTCCTTATATGCAAACTCTTGTGTTTTTGTACTTAGTGGTATATTTCAAATCTAGGCTCTAAAAACATTTCAAATAAAAGTTAAACGATGCATCCAGAAAGGCTATTAGAGATGATTAAACTTTTCAAGTAAATTTTAGCATTATAAATTTTGCGAAATAAAAAAAGAAATGTTTATCGTTTACTTGTTTCAATTAAGAAATTTGGCTTTGCTACTTTTATTATAATGATATATTGTAAATAAGATAAACATATTAATAAAATGTCTATATACCTTTTAACAAAGTAAAAATTGTCAGTTAGAAATAATTTGTTAAATTCAATTTTGAAAATTTAAATTTTCGTCAAAAAAATAACTTAGAGCATGATGTATTAAAAATAAGCTTAGCCACAAGTACATTTTTCACTCTTCTGACCTCTCCTTTTATATGAATTCCAAAATATTTAACAATCTTGCAGGTAAAAAACTGTCTTTAAATTCTTCTACCTTGACCATATTGATCAATAGACTATAAACTTGCTGTTTTGAGTGACTTGCGTGAATGGTGACAATTTCTTTAGAGAAGCTGTGTTTAATAAATTGGCTTAGCTCAGAAAAACTTAAAAACAAATTTTATTAATTGAAAATTGAAATGTATATAGTTTGAATTCTCTAAAAATTTTTCTAATTAAAACTTTTGGGATTGTTCATTACCTATAGCAAAATTTAAGTACATTGGAGTCCCGTTCAACCACCCTCGAGTCAAGAGCCTGTTGGATAACCCAACATTTTCCAGCAATACCTAATTAAACTTAACTTATTTTGAAAAAGGCTCTCTGTTTTACACGTGGTATTATTTTTATACTACCTTTTACAAATTTTAGTAACATATGTATAACGTAGCCGAGTAGTTGATTATTATTATATTACATTTAATTGACTAAGAATTAATGAAGGTATAATACTTGATATTTAATCATCGTTTAATTAAATAAATTACAGCAATCGTTATACTTTAATATTGCATGATTGGTGAAGGTGGCGGCTACAGTAACAAATTAATATGTAATTTATCTTTGCTAAACCTGAAAAGTTTCGTTTTTGAAAAACTGAACAACTATGATTCATTGATCAATATCTTACAAATATTTTATATGACACATTTAGGTTTTCTTATAATTAATTTATCAGAACAGATAACTTTCTTTTTGTTGATAAATTGGTTCTAATACAATGAATTGCCTCTAAGGAGTCTCGTCTCGCTTCCTTTAACTGGCTAATTACCCTACTTCGATTGAAACAGAAGTGGGTATAATTGAGTCTCTTCGTCTGAACTGGTGAATGTGCAATTAATCAGGTGTCTTCTCGTCGATAATTGCCTCGTGTTCCAGCAGTTGCGTTAAAGAAGAAAGTTTAATTCCACGATATTGCCCCTTAGTTTAGATAATATATTTCATATTTATTGTACATCAAATTGTAAAAATTTACATTTATATGATTTATAAACAAATTCTTGCAACTGAACCTAATGTAGGAAATAGAATATTCAGTATCCTTTTCCACCTCAGATTTTCCTTGTCCATTTATATTACGTATTTCATATTTTTTGAACATAATTTATAATACATTAATTTTCAAAATTAGATTAAAAAAACACCATTTATTTTAACAAAAATAATTATTGAAAATAAAATTTATGTGAGTGAAGAGTTTCGATTAAATTTAGATTGCCACACGGGTAATTTAGACACGAAATAATCTATATTTTGAATAGTGCTATATGAAATAATGACTCCATAATAGAGTGTAACACCTCTGTCATTAACCGTACAAGTTAATAAATTTAAAAAGTAATCACGAAGCAGTCAAGCGTAATTAAAATCCTGGTTGATTAAAATACCGGGTAGCTGGTTATTTAGTAAGCAATTTAAATTTTTTCGTGGTTGGATAAGTTGTCGCAAAGTGGTAATCTGATAAAAAAAACTGCCGCAATTATTTGCATAGGAAATGTATTTTGTACAAAAATTAAAACTTTCTTTAGTGTCACTTTGCTTTTGAGTTGTTGTAACAATGGGTAATCCTGTTCCTGACTGAGTCCGCTTGTCTGTCGGTTTTTTTATATTTCATATCATCTAACAGTTCGTCGTTTATTCTTCTTTTTATGACCTACATTCCCTGATAAGTATGTTTGCTATTGCGTCTCTTTTGCAACCTCATATTGCTTTTACTTATATACCACTATGAGCGTTATCTGTACGCTAATTAGTGTACCGATAATTATTAAATAAATTGTTGAAATAATTATTAAATAATTGTTAGTAAATTGTTGTTAAATAATTGTTATTAATAATTATTAAATAAATGATTTTTCAAAAATGTTTTAGAAAAAAACATTTTTAAACATCTTGTTTCCCTAAGGAACTATTTTTTAATTAATGGGACTTATTCTCTCACGCACAGATGCTATGCACCTATATGAGGAAATATTGTAACAAAAATTAGAGTAGTATATACATAAGTATTTAACTTTTCTTTACAATGTTATGTTTTAGTGTTAATTACTAAAGTAATTTTATATTATACCTGTAAATGTAAAATTGTGCTCCTGCGATTTCTAATTTTTGTACCATAAAGGAAATAAAATGTTTTAATTGATTGATTGAGTTTTTTTACAGTTAGCAATAGTTTCAACTAGGGCTATTTTTGATTATATGTAATTATACACAATAAATATTTTGTAGCGATGTATTTGAGGTGTTGCTGATTTGAAAAATTAAGAATTTTGTAGAAAACTAACTTAAAAAAAAGGATGAACTGTAAATACTGTATTCCATGTTAAACCTTTAAACTGATTAACCAATGGTTCAGTCAATATTTTCACATTTATAACGCATTTGACTAAATGTATTTGAATTAATTTACTGGAGGATATCCCATCAATTTTTATTTTTGGTTTAGTGTATATAAATATTCCGGCACCTTATATTAGGTTGGGTGGTGAGTTACTTCCAGACGCCTTTAATATTTCCGATTCATTGCTGATACTCGAAAATTGTACTTTAGCCACAATATAGGTTAGAATATTCCAAAAAATATGCCAGAAATAAGTTTTTAAATGGATGTTGTGCATTTTGGTAATGTACATGGTACGTTTTGGTGTCTGTCTGACATGCCAGAAATTTATATAGCTTTCCTGAGTATGTTTATATTTACGACAGTTTAAAAGTTTCCGTATGCTGTGTCTTTTCTTTTAAAAATTCATTTTTAAAGAACTTGATTTTAGTTTCAAAAAGCTTTAGTACAGTGGGTTATCCACCTAAAGAATTGACTTACCTTACGCCGAGGCACTGTTTATTGGCTGAGTAATAGTGAAGCCCCTTATTTGAGCGGATAGAAAAATCTAATTTCCATTCGTCTATCTGTCTCTTTCTACGTCATTAAAAGAGCTTAATGACTTGAAATATTGCATTAAGTTTCATTTCCATGTTGGCAGCATCGATTTCGAAGTTGGTGCATATCAATCCGTGGGATTTGGCTAATAATGTTTACAATGTATTGAGTAACCCTGGTAACAAAAAAATGCTTTGTAAACAAATTTTGGAACGGAAAATCATGTAAAATTTTACAATGTGATATAGTAACACCTTATCATAGTAAATTGAGTTTTAGATGAAAGTCTTGCATGCACTCTCAGAGTGGTCTGTTGTGCAACATGTGATATGGCGTACTTCTCCTTTGTTGTTTCGTTTAATCTAGCTGGAAGCGTTTTTTTAATAAATAATATTTATGTATTACAATTTAACATCATTTATAATATTAAATATAGTAATGTTTTATTGACTTGATTCAATTCAAAAATAATGATGTGAATGGTTTTCAAATGTATGTAATTATTATTACAACTGGTTATTATTATCTTGCTGTAACAGTATTATACTACTGAAAATAATGAAATTATATTAATTACCATATTTAGAGAATTTCAAAATGTATACGTGTTTATTCTCCTAATCCGAACCTCAACATAATCAACCTCTTACAGCTGTTATATTTATCATGCAATCTTAAGAACCTTTTATTATTAACAAGTTAATAAGGTGAGACCAAGTCAGTAAATTTATAATACAATAGCCAAAATTTAATTCTATACTGCAACTATAATGAAACCCTTTCTATACCAATGTTCACACAACTAAGCCCCTTACATGTAAACGCCTACCTACCTTAAAATGCCTTTGATATTGATTATTATTATTTTAATGTATGAGTGTGTCATTTTTTTAATACTAAACATTCTCTGTGTTTCATAAAAATAATAGCATGTAATTAGCGACCATACAATTATGATAGCATTGAGAACCTGGTTTTCATGTAACAGTCTGCTTCAGACGTGGTATTGTGAATTAACAGTGTAAAGCCTTGACGTTATCGCTTTAAAAAATAAATACCGTTTAATTCCTAATATTTATATTTCTACGTCTTTTATATGTTCTAAAATTCTTTTAAAATTATGTTTCGGTAATAATTTTTCGAAACGTTTTAAATTAAATTTACCCTGCTTTAAAATCTAAAGTATCTGTTTGTTTGATATAGTTTTCGGTAAAACACACATGATACTTAGCGAAAACAAATAAGCATTGACACTATTTCTTAAGAACTTTATTAATATAATTCATTCTTTTTTTATAAAGTAATATAATTTCATTCATAAATGAAAGCAAAGCATATCATTCATACTGAATATTACTATTTATTTTTAATACAATACTCAAAACAAGATAAAACATTAAAACTGAAGGCGGAGACTGGGAACAATTCTAGCCTTTTATTTTTAGACTCCAGTTTCAGCTATAAACAACTTTATTCTCTGTAACAACACTGCTACGGTAGGGTTCCCAGACTTATTACAAAGCCCACATCGTCACTTAATTAAACTACCCCAAAGTGTAATCCCATAGCTGTAAAGTACCGTTGACCATTTACTTTTATTAAGCTACTACTTTCTGAGAACGGGTGATACTATCCACAAAAGTGTTTTATAACACTTTATTTTAATTCTTATGTATATAGTTTACTATTTTGTAACTTAATTCGTTTTTATTTCGATACGATCGTACATATTCCGTGAAAAAAAGTAAAAAAATAAAAAGGTTTCCCTTATACATATTAGACATTTTAATTCATGTTTTGCCAAAGTGTACTGAAAGTTCCAGATACGTACATAATAAGTTTCCCTTGGTTTCTAACGCTCGTAAGAAAAGGATTGTACCAAATGACTTTTTCTAAAGAGCATATTTGTGCTAATTTGGTTATTCATCCCGATGTTTTATGGTCATGCTTTCATAGGCATAACTTCTACAAAAATGAAGATGTATCAAAAAGGTTTCATGTTTGTGTTCATGAGAAAGAGGACAGTCCAAAGATGTTTACAATATGAGCCTCTCACCATTAGAAAAGTTTAACTAAATCCATGATGACGGGTTCCAGTACGGAAGCCCCTGAGGGGTTTCAATACAAATTGCCCCTGTCACAGTGTTTTTAAGATCCACTTCCATTTAAAAACACCCCAGACCAGACGCCATTATGATTTTTTACACCGCGTTAAACAGATTTTTAAAGATGAATCCATACTTTTTTATTACAGGGCATATACAAATTACACATGGCTTAGAAAATACAGATGTCATAAAAAGTATGATAACTACATGAAATATTGGTAATTTGTTCTAAGATAGAAACAAACTCTGGAATACGAAGATAAGTATCGTGACTTTAACCCTTTAATGCATGATTTTTTTATTTTAAATAAAAAAAATATTTTCATGTACAAACAACTTACGTATCAACGGAAAATGTTAAAAAAATTGTTTTTATAATTTTTTTGATTTTTATTTGATTTTTTATGTGTTTTGCTCCTGAGCTACACCATGCGTAAATGATAAATTTGCTTTTTTACATATGTTGCTTATAGGCTACACCATGCGTAAACGGCTCACAGGATCTAATACAATAATTGGTGGCAGATAAGTAAAAGGCAATTGTTTGATTTTAAAATTCAGATTTATTACATTCTTGTCATATATAAAACATGTTTAAAGATCAAGAGAATAAAACAAACAATGTTGCAAATATTCTAGTTATGAAAAGTTTTAAAACAATTTTTTTTAGCGTGAAAACAAAGATTGATGTCACACTTAGTACATTTCACAAAGGTGAATCCTTTGCATCCCTCTGTCTTACATCTATTTTTTCTTCTCATCCCAAATAGGCCAGTGGTTAGTTTTGTCTCTTATTACATCCTTTGGAGGTCGGGAAATAGCAGTAAGCGTTCTTTTCTTCAAACAAGATGGTGAATCATTGGAAAGGTCTTCCTCGCTTAGGGGTGTTCACAGATCCTATTTTACAGAGTGTCACCCCCAAATCAGTTCTGAACTCTTTTTGAGTCATTCCCTTAGTCTCGGAAAGAGTCGAATGCAATATCCATGCATTTACTACAGCCATATCCACCATATGGTAGAACATTCGGAAATACCACTTTCTACTCCTAAGTCGAATATGGTGTCGTCCTATGTGAGAGTCCATGAGGTCCACTCCTCCCATGTGCTTATTGTATACCTTGACAATTTGTGGGCATGGAACATCAATGTACTTTTTGGCTTTTCGATCGTATCGCTTGATACTTTCCATTGGGACTACACCACACAGAGTTGATCCTAACATCACTGAATCATTGTCCCTCCATGAAAACCATGGACAATTTGGTGTCGTTGACATTAGTAGTGAACTCCACTGAAGTTCCTCTTGACTCTTTTCTTCCTTCTTTTTTATCAGTAAATGGAATATTGGGGATCCTATCCCTCCTAAAAGTTCCCAAAGCAAAAATACCTTGAGTTCTCAAGTAAGAAAACAGGAGAAGGCTAGAATAAAAATTATCACAATATATTGTGTAATTCACATTTCTGGGAACCTTTCTGCAGAGCCTCACCACTATATTTCCCGTCTCTCCCAAATCTGGCTCACTGGCAAGTCTAGACTGAGTTTGGCCTGAATAAATCTCAAATTGGTGGGAGAAACCTTTGTCATCGCAAAGAACATACAGCTTATATCCCCACTTATGTGGTTTGCGAGGGTTGTACTGCCTCATGTAGTGGTGCGTTTTTGTGGCACATATCTGCTCATCCACAGACAAAGAAGGTCTCATTGGGACTGAAGAGAACTTCTCATTTAGATGTTCAACTATGGGTCTTATTTTGAAAAGTCGGTCTCGATCGGGGTCATCAAGGGGCTTCATGTTTGTGTTGTCATTGAAATGCAAAATGGACCTCATTGACTCAAAAGCATTTACACTCATGCTATTTTTGACAACATCATTCCCGATAAGTGAACTCCACATGTCCCTTACGCTAGTGTAGTTCACAACTGAGGACATTATAACTATCCCTAAAAATCTTTCCAGCTCTGTGGTGGTTAAACTTTTAGTTTTTTGTGGATCTTTCTGCGAAGAGTAAAGTGAACTTTCAAAACAAATTTTGTCAAGAATAGAGTCATCAAAGAAATATTTAAAATATTGATAAGGAGTCTCTAAGTCTGAAACTCTCTCCGGCATAACTAAGTTTTCAATTTTGAAAACTTTTTCATCACTGTCTAGTTCTAAATTCTCATTTTTCCATACCGGTTTTAATTTTTGCTCAGGTGGTTTCTTTAGCGTTTTTTTCTGTAGTAAATTTTCTTTATTGTTTGTTTTTGTAATTTTTTTTTCTCGAACCTTATACTTATTTGAAGTTGAAATGTCCACAGTTGTGCCTGTCTGCACTATTTCAATTGAAGCCTCTTCTTCCTGGGGTAATATTACGCTAGTCTCACCTATTGATCTTTGTTGCTGAAGTTCATCATTACGGTCATCGAGAATCTCATCCAACCGAGCGAAGATCTGGTCATCTGTAATATTGTCTTCATCGATAAACCTCATCACACTCAATCATCACTGCCGTAGGGAATGTCGAGAAGGTGAACAATTTCATCATTTCTCAGCGAGGTCGATGGTTGTGGTCGATCTGGATCCTCATTCATAGTTCCTAAAATAATACCGCTAACATTAGGTTTTTGTAAGGGTTTTTATATTAATTTATAAGGTATGATTATCCTTACAAAGAAATATGATTACCTTTTATCTTTATCGTTTTGTCTGTATTAGTGTATCCTAATTTTAGCTTGCATATTTAGGCTATTACAGTTTTTGTAAAATAACGTGACTTAAGAATGAGTCTAATTATATTAAGTATCTGCCTTTTTTAGTTGTTTGTAGCATGTATTGAGGAAACTGGTTTGTCTAATGTCCTCACCAAACATTTTATATAGGCATGGCTTCAAGTTACATAAACTTTTATTTTAATTTCATTAATGTTTTAGTTTTTCTTTTTGGATGAATTTCTTTGTAGAGCTTCGTACAGTACAAGGTTTATAATTGAGTTTTCAGTTTGTCGCGTTATTTTAATGATTCCGTTAGCAATCTTAATAAATATAACATTGCTGATGTTTCGAAAGTAATATTTTAAAGGTGCCGCTGAGCTTCAGAAGTAGGCTCAACGCTTGCTCGGTCGAATTTTAAAAATCTAGTCCTTCCATAATTGTGTGCAATTTTTCGCTTCTGGCCAGGTCCAAGCTATGTAGGAATCTATCAGTAACTTTGTTTTTGTGGACTGTTTTTCTTTGCGATGGCTAGTATAATACCCAGAAGTAGTTATAGCTATTGTGTGAGGCATCAGTTTAATGGGATAGTACAACTCTTCAGCAAATTACCCCATTTATCTTTGACGAAGTTCCATCTAGAATTATTATCACGTCTAGAATCTTTGTACCGAATTGCAGTATAACTGACCTTGGAGAACGTCCGGAAGAGTTTATTTACTACTGGGTAGAGGTAAGTTGTTGGCGTTATTAGAGGAAAAACTTAGGTAAAAGTAATAATCTCTTTCCCATCATGCCAATTGGAAGATGGCGCATGGTTTTGCATCCTATACCAAATATATATATATATATATAGTCCCGAGTTAGCGAAACTAGACTTCACCGGAAGTCTCCTCAACCGCAACAGGAGGTCTCGGAAGCGCGCCCCTCCCAAAACTCGGAGCAAAGTATAAAAAGAAACAACAACATGCCACTAGTGGGAAGAGAGACAGAGACAAAATCTCCAGTACATAATATAATTAATTAGGTGGCAAACATTTTCACATAAAATACAATTAACTGCAAGCACCATGGTGCACCGAGTAACTTACAAACTAAATAACAAAAATAAATAGAATTTCAGTATTGACAATAACATAATAAATATAAATTTGACATATAAATAACATAGTTTCAGGTACGGCATGTAGTAAATATAAAATTTTGAACTGGTAATATTTATTGAACTGAGGGGAGGGAAAAGATTGTAGAATTTCTAGGCCCACTATTTTTAAAAAGTATATTTGTTTCAAGTTTGTAGCTAAAAAATAAAAAAAAATTTAAAGCCGATTTTTAAAGGAGGCGGGGGCTTAGTTTTCCTCCACAAATCCGAATTAAAGATGAAATCCTCCCCTACAAGATCATGTCACTAAACTAAATAAATACTAGTTTACTTAACACTGGCCCTCCTCCAGATATAATATCTGGCAGCGCTCCATAAAACCCAATCCTTTCAAGTCCAGTCAAAAGAAGAAGAAAAAACATTTTAGCTCCAACCTTGTTTAAGATGAATTGAAGCCCAGACAGTCCAGTTGGAAGACGGTACAGTAGCGCTGGCAGGGCGCGGGCATTCAATTTTTAGTTTACCAGTGCTGTTTCCATTGGGCAGACTCGCCGCACCAGTCATGTCGACGGCACTCACGGGGACCCTATTGAATCCCAACATAACCAGTACATATTCAGAAGAATTTTACTATAACCCGAGAAATAATGAAAACTTAATTATGTTTGGCACAAAGTAAATATAAAATATCCAAATTTAAACAATTACAAAATAACCATCTGTAGATAAACAGTACCTTTTAAATATCGAAAAACTGTTTCCCAAAATAACTCAAAACACCAAGTATTATAAGATACACTACTTGGTGACAATATTAAATACTACATAAAAAAAAGTTTTTCAAATATTTAAGCATTTACTTATAGGCTAGAACAGCCATACTAAATTATTCAGCTTGGTAACATTTACTTGTAAAAATAATTCACGGTATTTTGTTCATTCTGTAATATTAGTTGTAATGTATATTATGTAATTTACAAATAATAACAGTACATTATTTCTCAAATAACAATAATTTAATTATAATCCATAACTAAGCCGTTCACGCTACTATAAAGCAAATAATTAATTAAACAATAAAATAGAAATCATGAATGTTTCCACCCAATTTTGGCACGCAACACAAAAACACGCGGAAAAAAAATTTGCCAAAGTCTGTACCGTCTCGCTTACTCTAAATAAAGACAAAGTGAATACTAAATTAATACTTTCCGTTCGCCGAACGAATCAATTAGAAAGCACTAGCGCAAAATATAATAAATTAACTGGCATAGTTAAATAATAAACAATTTAGAAAGTTACGAAATGACAGGATAGAAAACTTTGCGACAAGAAAACGTACACAAGGAACACAAATTACAAAATAATAAATAAACTACTTTTAACTGATGAACGAAAATATATGCGTGGGAGAGAAAAACCACCAACTAAGTTAATCGAGAGAATAAGCAAAAAACAATTACCTGCCGAAAGTCCGAGAACTAGCCAGCCATGGGCATCAGGACGAGCAGTTAACAGTCAGAGATACACGTCGCCTCTGCCGAACGTGTCCGACCGCTCCGATCAGTAGCCGCTGCTGGTAATCAGCTGGTCGGTAATCAGTCAAGGTCAACCACCTGACCTCTGACCAATCAGTCCAATCCAGCCAGAAAATAATCAATACGGTGACGGAACCCACCGTCCACCCTACCGACTGACCAAAGTGGCCGAGGTTGGGGAAAAATAATAGACAAAATTATCCAAACTGAGCCCCGGCTCAATATATATATATATATATATATATATATATATATAATTTCAATACACATTTAATCGCAAAAAGTACTTGCTCTCCGCCGGGAGTCGAACCCGGATCTCTCACTTGCCGGGTGAATGTGCTACCATTACACCACAGAGCGCTTAACTTTTTCCGATTCAATTTTTTGTATTTGGCCGTATCTGTCACATATGCGTTTTAAATAAGCAAACTAACATATGATCGGAAGAACCAAATACCTGTCAAACTACTTTTATTTACAAGAGACAGACAAAAGTTAATTGTAACTCCTCAAGCAATAAGATCACTTACACTACTTTGTTGCCTTTACATAAAATTTTGGTAATGTCTGAAAGATTATTTTTTATATTTAGTGTGGACATAATAATAAAAAAGGATGTGGAATCGTGTTACATTATAATAGGTCGTAACTTACCGTATATACTCTAAAGATTTTTTTAACCAGTCAGTGATACTGTGATTTTAAAATTACCTAATTTACAATCATGTAGATTGGAATTACTTTGTTCATAAGCTAACAAGGCCGATGCTATAATCAATTATCATGTACGATTTCCATTTCACATTGCGTGGAAGCATTGTTTACACAATTTCATTCTTGAAATATTTAAACATCAGTCTAAAGAACTATTTCCAAGTCAACAGAAACCAAACCTAAATTTCAAATAATAAGCAGAAAAACTATAACTGGCAGTTTAAGCTTAAAATCTATAGATGGAATATAAATTTTCAAAGGAACAAACACTGCAATAATTTAAATGTGGAAACTATATATCGTGAGGTAGACCTTGTATGTTATTATTATGAATAAATTCCATAATTTAACCCGTATTACAATGAGGGAAAGATTACATACTACTCTATTGCTCTATTTGTCTTATTAGAAATGCAAGATTTTTAGTACGTTCAGGTAAAGTCAGACCAATATATTGTATTTCTTCCCTCAATTAATCCCGTCTGAAACATATGTGAAGTATATGTGAAGTTAGATCGCAAACTCTTTAGGGATCGCATCAAATTAGCTACAGAGTTTTAGTTGTTGAATAATACTGAATAAGAAGTTCAATAACGGCTTTGTATAGAACTTTCAGACAATGACACATTTACATGTAGTAAATCAGTTTTGACAAGAACCGTTGCTCCATATCCATTCACACGGATGATAAACGGGACAGGTGAAATGAGTTATGTGTTTTCATAACAAACTCGTGACAATTCCAATGATTTGTCTTGTATAACAGATTTGTGTTAAACTTACAATCGAATATATTATAGTCTAGGAGCCGAAAACCAATTTACCCCGTATAAGCACGCAACTTGGTTTTCCTTTAAATGGATGCATGAATATTTTCTATATAAATCAATTGTCAGCCATATAGATTTGGCCGAGGTCAAAATGGAAGGGTATCGAAACGGTTATTAATATGAAACTATCGTGTTTGTCATATTATATTTATTTGTGTTTATACACTTAAAACTTATTGCCTATAAGTAATAGTTATGTGAGTTAGATAACTTGATAAATTACCACTCTCAGGATCTGTACATTTTTAGCTTACGGTGACTTAACATTTATTTACAATATAATGGTTGTTTTATGTGGCAATCTAATACAATAGTCCAAGATATTCGGTATGGGTAGCTTGATTTAAATCTGTCTAAAATCACCCAATTAAATTTAAAATTACAAAAATAATTCCTAGCCATAATTATCTAGTCGAATAACAATAAAATATACACTTTCTTACATAGATATGAAATCAAAGTCTGCTATGTTGGATAATATTGTTTATTTGCTCATGCACTTTTTGTCTAAAATCATAGAACACAAGCTAGGTTCTTGTCTCCGAAATTAATGATCTACCTTTTTTTAACAGGAATATTTAACGTTTAAAACAATTGAATAATATTTTAATAGTGCAGCACGAATAATAGTACAGTTGTGGGTGGTGCATCTGAATCCTCCTTCCCACACCATGGAAAGGAAGAACGCACATACACACCTTCACCACACGCACACCATCATGGTGTGTACGTGTATGAAAATTACGATCCGTCTCAAAATTTGTTTGCACTAAATAAAATTTATCAGGTAGTTACCTTGAAAAAAACATACACACATTTATTTTTATCCATTCTGAATTGTAGTCGACATGCAAATACAGCAGACGGAATTTTGGGTCAGGCCGTGAGAAACAGCTGATAGTCAGGACCGCTAATTTTATTCACTACATTGAGAACACCAACCAATACTAATAACTTTTTATTTTTATAAGGTCTTTAGATAGAAAGGCTGTCTTCATCAGACACATCGCAAAAAATTTAATGATAAATCACTTTTGTGATGTGCTTGATGAACATAGACTTGCTATCGAAAAGCCTCACAAATATAAAATGTTATTAGTATTGGTTGGTGTGCTCAATGTAGTGGATAAATTAAGAATAGCAAATACTAGCTCTATCTTCAAGCACCGCTAAGCCTTGCCTTGAATGTCATCGAAGAATTTTCTTATGGATTAGACTAATAATTTTATAGGCTAAAGACTAACCACCGTGCCGTGTGGCTGCATATACATTTCCCAGAAAACTTGAAATAAATTTGGTTACATCCTCCCCTTTGTACAAGGATAGCTCATTGATTTGTATGGCAAGAGAACAATTTTAATTTAAAATTAAAAGTTGTACGTTGGCCTGATAGATATCATTAGAACGGTAGAAATATATCATAATAAGTAATATGATACAAAACAGGATATATGACGTGGTAAAACATGTCACGAAATAAATTTGTTGGATTTCGTCAGTAGAGAATTTGTTTTTGTTATTTATTTATTGTCAGTTATTTCCATACTCTATTGTATCTGTCTATTTAATAGCGTTATTTATTTACTTTAATTTGAAGGTTCTTAGGTTCCTTTGCTACCCAGTTGCTACTGATAGTAAACGTTCCCCTATGTTGTCTGAAATCACTGTGGTTAACTTTCCAGACACAATATATTTTATATTTTACTGATGCCAGTAACTTTACATGCATTTTTAAAAAATCATTATGCTACTTAGTATAAGCGATTAAAATGTGTATGATGGACTCCTATGAAATTTTTTAAACATACGTGGGACGTACCCTAGGTACATATTAGTAGATATATATATAAGCCGGTTTCTAGCGCACTTTTGGGAGGCGACCGACAATCAATGGAAAATACTGTTTTAAAGGAAAATAAACGAATCTGTAAAATCAAACAGTAAATCACGAATGAGAAATTAACCGAATCTATATCCGTTCGTCTCCAGAATCCCCATATATATATATATGTACTGGACTATAAATGAAAAATCACGAATGAAAAATAACCGAATCTATAGCTGTTTGATTCTACTTTCTTAAGCTGTTTTATGAAAAATCAAGATATCTAAAATTTTACTGGATTTCTTTAATATCGTTCTTAATCACGTCATATGATAAAAATTTCTCAGAAATAACAACAACATAACAAATTGCATTTGCAACTGCATTTTGAAAATCCATATAGATAATTTATATCGTTTCTTTGAACCAGAAATATTTGTCAAAAACTGTTGTATCAATGACATAAATGGGTCTATTTGCTATAAGTTCTTTGGGATTGTAATAAATTTCCATACTTTTTGTAGTAAACTTTCTTAAAATCTTGATTAAATCTGATACATAATTCTGAAAAGACCTCAGGAAATGTTTAAATTTTGTAAACTCATCTGGATAAAAAGAACCATTCAATTTTACTCTGATATTTTTCACACTCAAAATATCGAACTCTGAAGGATTTTTTTCTTAATTATTCTTTCTACCTGTTTTAAAACCAACAATAATGAACTTGGGATTGAAAATATTTCTAAAAATATTTGTGATATCAAACGAATAAGTTGTTCCAGAAATTACCTTTTTGCTCTAATACATTGCCAATCTAGAAAATTAAACATAATGTTTTGACTTTTTGTAATTTCATCAATCAACCTAATTTTTACTCGTGGTTTTTTTAATCAATCATCGGAACTCTAATGAAAAACTCGGTTTAATTATAATTTTGCAATCAACTGGCATATCATTTCCAGTTTTTGTTTTTAATATCGCATCATCGTCTTTCAGCTCTTATGAAACTAATGTAAAATCCACCTTTATAGGTTGGAAAATTTACATTTTCAAAGAATCCTAAGCCGAAATGTGCTAAATCACCGACCGCTTCAAATTGTCCAAATTTAAAAGTTGATTCAAAACCGTTTGAAAAATACATCACTTTTTGTAATAAGATATGGTTCCTTTAATAGTACTTAATTGACCACAATTTTCAATTTCTTCTATCCAATTTATTGTGTTATCTTACTTCAATTTTAATGAATAAAAACGGCACGAAATTATCAATCAATCTGACATCATTTGTTCCAAGATATGCTTGACCATCTTGTTTTGTTAAAGTTCCAGAAATATAAAACTGGAAGTTAGACGAGCAAAGATTATCTCCCAAAATCAATTATTAAACTCAGTTCTTTTATTCGGTTCATTCAAATGTAGTTCACTAATTGGATAGAAATTTTTAAACTCCGCCCTTTCAATATCGCCTGAATACTTTTTATAATCCGCAATTTAATAAGAAAAAATTTCAAAATTTTTTTATGAACAATTTTAAATATAATGTATAAGTCGATAAGAAAAGATATAAATTTTAGTCATTTATTAATGATCTAATTCGTCCATATTCGGGATTTTCTGCTTTAAATTTTGCGATTTCAGCCACATATTTGAATAAAATTTGCACAGGATAGTAACCGCTATCTATAATATTTTCCCAATCAACTGAATCTTTTAATTCTTCAAAAAATCCTGTGCTCAAGTGTTGATAAAGGCAAAGAACAGACATGTGTTCTTTCAATTGATAAGTATATTTTCATTAATGAATTCTGGGGACAGATTTTGGTATTTTGCAATGTTATACCAATTTAACTTAGTATTGTAGAAACGAATCATATCTTCGGATAGTTCATATTTTTTGAGAAACATCATCCCAATTTTCTTTTTTCAAATATATTTCGTGTTGCATTATAAAAAGATCGAAAACACTGTAATGTCCCGCCTTCTCTATTGATTAGGAAAAAATTTCAAATCAAGTTTTAAAAATTGGCTCTTTTTAGCGTTACATTCAGCACATTTTCCAGAAATTCTCTTAACTCCATTGATGTTTGCATAATATTTTATATCGTTTGTTGCAGGTTTTGCCTTACACGTCACACAATATACGAGCGCCATTTATTTTAGGGAAAATTTATCATGCATAAACCCCTGCGAAAATTCCTACCTTTCTTTTATCAAGTTCTTAATGGAACTTATTAATTTGTTTTTATAATTTTTGAAATTTATCAGCATATGAATCACTGTATTGAAAAAATTAATGAGCAATATGTTCAAAGGTTTTGGTGGCATCTGAACTGAACTTATCAAAAGACTGTTGAAATTTTGTAATTTTTTCATGAATTTCGTCACAATTTTCTATATATCTTTTATTTCTGGCTTCTAACTTTTCATAGACTTCTGTTGTAAAATCTTTTACATGCTGTTTATGATTCTCATAATTTTGTTTTAGTTCATTAAACATTTTAATGTGATCTTCGAATTGATCTCTTACGATAACATCAAACGGATAAATTCCCTTAAAAACGCTGCTAAGTCTTTTTCCTTTAAAATATAAGGCATTTTTAACATTCGGATCATTTAAATCGATGTTTTCTGATAATTTTTGATAGAGGTTTTAAAATTTGTTCTTTAAACAACAACATCATGTTTGTCAATACCAAGTTGAACACTGAAAATTCTTTTCTTATTAGCTAAACTAAAATAATTCTTTTCAAATTTGATTGTTTCTGTAATTTTATCAGCATTTTCGATATGAGACATTAAATTGGTAAGTATTTTTTTGAACCATTCTACAAATTCTTTTTTCAATGTTTTTATTTTATCAGCAACTTCGTTTGAACTCATGAAATTTGCAAGTTTGTTATCATATTCTGCTTTAAAATCTTCAATATCGACAGCAAAAATATCTGAATCTGGAAGTTTTTGCGACAAATTTTCTAACTTGTTATCAAACTCATTTCTCAAACTATCAAAATTCAAACTATTAACTACATTTTGAATACCTTCTGTTTTAATTTGTGTTCGAAATACATCAAAATATTTTGTGCATCCATATTTATTAAGCTATAATTTGTTAACAACTTCTTTAAAATCTTTAACCATCAGTCAACTCATTCAAAACAAAAACACATAATAGACCACAAATTGGGGGATCTTTATAGTCTTCAATTTGATAATCATTATAATAAAGGTTTGATTTTTTCAAATATTGGATCAATTCTTATCGGTGGTTTGTCCTCAATTCTTCCATACGAATCAAAATAATATGCAATCTTATCATTTTTATAATAGCAAATCCTATGCGTTCCACTTCCCATAGTCGAGTCTAAATTTACAATTCCACGTTAAAATTTCTTAAACTTTTTCAGGTAATGTATCACGCATAAAAATTCCTCTAAAATGTTTAATATTTTTGCAGATTTCTTCCAATTCTCCGAATGTTAATGGTTTGAATTAAAATTTTATGTAATGTTTGATTTCACGAAATTCAAAGTTTTTTTCATCTAATCCAGATCCTGTAACATCTTCTAACTCTTTATCTAACCAATTTAAAATGTTTCGAAACAATAGGAATCCTTTCTTTTTTACCGATTGGAGCAGCTTTACGAACATAAGGAACAAGAGTTTTAAACAACTGGGAATATATTTTCTCCAAAATCTAAGAAATCTTTCAAAAGGTCCACCATTTTTAAGCTCTTTCAACTGGTTATAAGAAAATTATTTTCTGGTTCCTTTATTGTTTTTCTTATGTTCTTAAGAGTTTATTGTATTGTCTATTTGTTGAAAATATTTTATCTTCGCTATTTTTTAGTTGTTCTATTTTAAATTGAATACTAACAGGTATTTTCTTTTTAAAAGCGGATTTTTATTTTCTCTTTCTGAGTTTTACTGAAATTTACGTTCACTTCCATTTATATAGCTAAAATTTCAAGTTCTCTTCGATTCCATTCCTAGTTTTCTTTTTAAAAACATTGCTCCAGCTGTTGGAAGTGCAGCAAATCTTTCACCTAAACTAGCATCTTTTGATAAAAATCTATCCATTGCCTTATCTTGTAAATATTTATCAGCAATATGCCTAGAATTTGTATCTCTATGTTTTGCCCACTACCTTCAATCATAGATGAACTTATTGCCGGCAAAATCCGTTTTAAATATTTAATTCCATCAGGTTTTTCAATCATTTTATCAAGTTTGTTCTAAATAAAATCTTTAATCGCTTTCTTTTCGTTCAAAAAATTGTTATTTCCAGCCTTTTCCTGAGCATAAATATAATTAATAATTCCATCAAGTTTTGTCAAATCATCGATATATCTGTATTCAATCTTATTATCACTGTAATTTCTTAAACCAGATCCTTCGATTCGTTTTTCCCAAATTGGTTTAAATTAAAATTCATATATTTTTTACCTCTACTTGATTTAGGCTTTTTAGATGATCGATCATTATTTTTGTAAATTGAATCAGATTTCCATAGAATTTCAGTATACTTTTTCAAATCTTCAGAATATAAAATCGTCTTTTGGAACCCTTATTTGGCTGTTAATAATCTCCACAATCCCTTGAGTACCTTCATACGTTTTTTCATTAATAATTATATCATTATGTTCAAAATTCACAGGTAAATTTCCAATCATAAAACTTTTCTTTTTTCTATCCCAATACTAACTAATTTTATCATCCTTTGCTCTAGGAAGAAATTTCAACCAATTTCAACAATTATTATATCCGTTGTCCCCAGGACTTATTGGTTCAACTATTGTAAATCTTCAATGATTCGGGGTCTAAATGGTGTTAAAGATGGTTAATTTTTGGTAATTCAAATTCTTCTACTTCAGATTCTGGAATCTAAATATCAAATTGTCGTTACAACTGGAACTCAAATCCATCATATTTTTATTTTGAATTAAAACATTTACAATTTTACCTTCACCATCTTTTATTGCAGATGTTACAGTTTGATTAATAAATTCTTGTTCTTTATCATCAATTCTAATCTGTTCTTTAAATTCTTTGATTAATTTCTTTTCGATGTGATCAAGTTTTTTTGCTTCTTCAGAAAGTTACGTTCGCCATTTATTTAGGAAAATTTTGTAACGTGAATGTAGAACGTAAAATTGTGAACGTGGAACGTAAAAACGTGAACGTGGAACGTGAAAACGTGACCGTTGAAACGTGAGAACGTGAACGTGGAACGTGAAAACGTGAACGTGGAACGTGAAAAACGTGAACGTGGAACGTAAAAAACGTGAACAGATTTACCGTTTTTCAGTTTTCTTTATAATGTAAATAACAAGTAAAAATAATGTAAAAAATAATTATAACAAATATTTTTATCGATTAAATTTGTCAGACCACAGAGCATCATTTATATTAGAAAATTTATTCAAATATTTACCATTTTAGGCTTCAAAGTTAGATTAATTGTAAACAAATCCGTAGTCTTTCTTTCCAAACTTTTATCAACAAGCTCATTAAAGTTGTTAATAAACTCATATCAGATCCCCACATAATTGTTTTTTAAATCTTTCTCGACGATAGTGAATCATCTTGCCTCAAAACACACACAACATATTCAAATTGATTTCTAATAACCTGATTTATCAAACTTTGAAAAGCTATTGACGACAAGTATAAATACAAGATATGTTTTTGTGACGGAGGAAATTACGAAATATTCTTTAATAACATCCTGATTTTCCCAAAATACAATTTAATCAAAAACGATGAAAGAATTGGGTTTACAATTTACTTAACGGAAACTACGAGAGTATTATCCTACAGGAAGCGATTAATAAAAATATGATTATTTTTTATTGCTTAAGAATCCTTCTCAATAATTTTTCAAAATCTTTTCTTTGCAGTTTTTGTATGGCGTCTTTGTTCCAAAGATTTACTAAAATAATACAAATTTTAAAAAGGAATTCTATGGGGGTGGGGGGGGGGGGGGGTGGGGGGGGGGGGGGGTGGGGGGGGGGGGGGGTGGGGGGGGGGGGGGGTGGGGGGGGGGGGGGGTGGGGGGGGGGGGGGGAGTGAAGAGAGAAATTTATTTTGTCATCTAGAACATTGATTACTTATGTTAGCCAGTAATACTAAACTCGACATCTATAATATTTTAAACTGAATCCAGAATTTCTAATTATGGGCATTTGTTATGAAAATGAATATAAGGCACCAGTTTTAAACGTCACATTGTTCAAATATATTTTAAGCAAAGTGCATTAATGAAAATAATATCATCTTTCAACTCCAATAAATTAGAATTTCGTTAGGTATTATAAAAATAATCACAACATTTATATTTTTATAGAGTATCTAAGTCATATACCACGTAACGAGTTTATCCTGTAAAATGAAATTAATTTATAATATGAAATTTATTTCACTAAAGCTAGTAAATCCAAAACCTGTAGTTATACAGTATTTCATAAATGGCGATTCCTTACTACTTTAATTATTCGATAAAAATGTATTATGGTATTAAAATATCAAAAATAAACCTACCCCAATTTATTATACTCTTTTGGTCATGTTTTCATTCATTCCCCCCTTAAAATACTTCGTTGGTGTTAACTTGTGAAAAGTGACGGAAAAATGTGTTTTTTAGCACTTTACATTATTTTTAATATCTGCACAAACGCTTATTTAGTGTATTATTCGTCACCAAACCAATACTAACAAAATATAACTGCGCAATAAAAGACAGGTGTGATTATAATCTGGCCAAGAGGTATAAAATATGACGCATCTCATTCTTTGAACTGCCTATATTTATATTATTTTTTAAGCAAATTCATGTAATTAAATCATGAAAAAAACCCCAGTGATTCATACCTTACGTAGGTTAGACTGATGGAGAACTCAGATATGAACTGTAACCGTAAATCAAATCAAAGTTGTCAGTACTTCACACCGCACTGACTCCACCTAATCCGATCGGCAGGACAGGATCCTCGTTCAGGTTTGCAGTTCACATCTGGAACCGAATGTTAGTAAATAAATTAAAAGATATAAATCTAAATTATCCGCCATTTTTAGTTGTGATATTTATTAAAAATAAGTTTAACTTTATCCTGTTCAATAAGTAATGAACAAACTGAGACAACTAAGTTTCACAGGACAAGCCGTAACGAAATCTTACCAAACTGTTAAATTTTTCACCTTTATCGTTCACATCAAACAGACACAGAAACTGAATGTTCGTTGGGAGTCTCAATTTTAAGATCTATAATAATCCTTACTTGGACCTGAATGAACCCAATGTACAAGTTTGAAGTTTCTACCAGATTTCGCTGAGACTCATCATACAGACTGCCCTTTGACTTCTTGACCCAACAACACAGGATTTTAAAAACCTTTGAAGGGTCTTTAGGCTTATTCGTGGTAAATTATATATTGTCAGACATCTCTCTGGTTCTGATAATTCTGTTAAAAAGGCGAAGACCAACGTGTTAATGACACTCACACCGCAAATAAAGTTTTTGTAGTAAAATCATGAATTAAATATTGATTCGATTCAAACCAAATGATTTCTCAAAGGTACAATCGAAAGTACTTTAATATTATAGTAGTATTAATACTGCTTCATATGATTGTACTGTATATTCTTGGACATTTGCAACTTTACATATAGGGTTCTTTTAGGTAATAAATTCAGCTACTTTGAATATGATGAAATATAAGAATCGTGGTAGAAAAAGAAACTAGTTCAATAGTACATCATACATGTCAAATTATTACTTGCTTTAATTAATTTAATGATAAAGGCTACCTGCTCAATCCAATATTTGTATTACTATTTATATCGTACTTTACCAAAAGTCTCCATTATATTTCATCTGAGAATAAGGAATTGGTAAATCTAATACGTATGGTCTCACTAAGGCACCGTAAGTGATGAGTATCTCGGATGAGAAAGCTATAAGAAGAGTAGAGTAAAAACTATTATCCCTCGAGACCACCACTTAAAGGAAATAAGGATAGCTGCAACAACATTTTTCACTACAACGTGAGCTTGTTTCCTTTTATATACCGTTAGACTCAATTTCCATACAAGCTAGAAAAACTAACTGTCCTGGTCAACTCAATAAATAATTAAACTTTTGGTACTGTTCTAGTAACTGAAAACAATAAAATATATTGTTGCACATTCGTACGATCCCAAATATTAATTTAGAAAGTAATATCATATTTAATGAAAGGACAATTTTTAGCAAATTTATACAGAATTAAAATTTTTTTACTCATGCAAATGAATATTTAGATTAACTCCATGAGTAAAATAAATTTTTTTGTTGTTTGTTCAACTGACCGAAACTCAATTCATAGTAGTACAATTGGTAAAAATCTTTTATATTAAAGGCAGAAGTTTCTTAAAATAAATGTCAAGGTCTAATTTATTATGCCAATGAGACATAACTGGGTAAATTCCCGCTGTTAAAACCACTTTTTTATAAAGTGCTTTTAATATAATTACAGATTACATAATTTTTAAAGGATTTCTTCAACGGTTGAACATTGTGTATAAACAAATGGTGACCGAGGTTAGTTCGTGAGATCGGACCAGGGTGAAAGGATTGAAGCCAAAGAAGAAGATATTTTCTTCACAATGCTCGACGTTTTTAAAAAATTATTATTTTATACCGGCATTAATCAATAGTAACATTTACGTTGAATGGAAATGAATTAAAGTAGGGTTAATTTTTGAAGCCATAAAGTTTGCAGCCTTGGAAAAACTTTCACCATGTAATTGTCATAAATATGTAAAGTTTGTCATAATTATTAGACCATTTTGTTAAAACATTATTACCTCCAAAATATTATATAGGACTAAGAATTTTAAGCTGTGATTCCTAATATAGTTTTTCAAAACATTATCCATGCTTTCCAGGTTATTAGGCGCATATCTAATAACAAAAAATTAACTTGGATATTTTATCGAAACATTGTTTTAATATCGTAACCTGAAAAGAGAAAGATTTTCTGTACTACTCTAATTCACAATCCCCTAACCAGAAACTGGATCTAGATCAAGATAAAGATATTTCCCAGATTTCAAGATTTACCAGAGGCCGAAAATAATCGAAGTAATTGTTTAAGATTTTTTACACTTACACAGGTCCTTCTATCCGTAACAATGGAAATAAATATTTACCAGGTGTCTGTATAAAAAAAAACCAGATAAATCTAATTCATTACAGATTCTAATCAGCCTATAATAATAACTGATTATGTCAGGGGTAGCAAGTTTAGAAGGTTCGTCCAACAGTGCAATGGGATTGGAAGGCAATTACTCTCCAGGTGACCTACGAGATGGCTGTAACTATTCCTACAGCCACTATTTCTATTACTATTACTTAAGGCGGTAATCTGTTTATATTGCTGTCACTATTCCTGCCAGCAAACTGTATTAAACGGAAATTTTAAAGCAAACTCATTTTTGGACTCAGTGAGTAAAATAAACTGACGTTTTAGAACTAAAAAGCATATTCTAAATTCGGCTTGCAGTCAAAATATTATATGCTTTCATTTATTTGTGCACTCTCTATTCGACCTCCACCAATATTAGGAAGGTTTCCTGTATTTATTTTTATAAAAAAGTCCTATTGTGAACTACAAATATATTCTCAGCTTCTAGACTATAATGTATTTGGCTGCACGTTTAACACAAATCTGCTACACAAGACAAATCACGGGGATTTTGTCACGAGTTTTTTAATGAAAACACATAAACTCATTTCACCTGCCCCCGTTTATCATCCGTGTGAATGGATATAGAGCAACGTTTCTTCTCCTTATCCTACAGGTGGTATACTAAGATTATTAAACTTCTTATTCAGCTTCTATTCAATAATTCAAAACTTTGAAGATGATTTGGTAAGTATGTAATCTTCTGTACTTATGTTTCATTCAACACTGAAATACATAATGTTGGTTTGATTTAACCATTAACCTTAGAAAACTGTGTGTAGTTCTCAAAAAAACATAAAATAACAAAATATTAGAATTTATTGTATTCAATTATTTCGGGTAAATATACGGAATGTATTCATAATATTTACGTACAGTTATTTCCCCGTTCATGTGAAAAACATTCCCTACACAATTATATTATTTAAATATGTGTTCCATTGCAGAGCCAAAATCCCACAGGTTTTGATTGCTAATTATGGAAATTTCTGTTAACTGGTTATGTTTTCGTACACAAAAAGGCTAAAATATTTCACGAAGATAAATGTGTGAACAATGTTTCGGACACGCTTTTGCTAGTAACTCAGGTGATAATTAATTATAGCGCGGGGCCTTGCTACCTTTGGAGCAAAAGTAATTAAATTTGTATTTGTAAAATTAGAGTAGTATAACAAATTCATTACTGATCTGATTACAAATTTCTGACAATTTAAACGAAATTTAATATAAAAAATAAGTGTTTGAACCACATTAACTTCATTAAGTGGTTAATAAATACGCAAAATTTTTAACAAAAATTTAAAATATATACATCTGAAGAGAATAATGTAATAGAATAATAAACTAATAATAGACAAAAAACACAAGGATTAAAAAAATTAATAATTAATTCAATCAATACATACGAGAAATAAGACACAAAATGCAATACATGTTTATTAAATGAATGTTATTTTTTTTTTCAAAAACATTAAAAATACTGATCTTTGAAAATCCTTTATTTCAATTTCCACACTATAAATGGTGTTCAAAACTATTTCCTTGATAAGTTATGCAGAATCTAGTGCGTTAGATGAAACTACGTGTTGCTTTACTGATAGCATGTTGGTCTTTCTTAAGTAGTTCATAAGTGTTTAAAATTCAGTTCAGTAATTCTAATTAACTGGTTCTGCGTATACACGTTGCTTTAAATGACCCCAAAGATAGTAATCCAAGGGATTTAAATCAGGGGAGCAAAAAGGTAAATTAATTTGTCCACCTCGACCAATCCATCTGCCTGGAAATCTTTGTCCTTATCTGCAAGTGCTCTATCATTTTGTAAATAATGTGCTGGTAGGCCCATAATGTTGGAATACCATTTGATGTCTTTCTTTCAACTGGTAAATTTTCAAGTAGAACTGACAGTTAATTCTTTAAAAAGGTTTTGTACACAATACTAGTAACAGGAACCATGTTACAACGGGATGTCCATTGAGAAAATTACCGGCAACATTGACAAGAATTCAGCAGATGTTCTGATGAACCCGGACATGCAACAATGAACCTACGAAAGGCAAGGCCAAACTTTATACCATACATGGCTGTATTCTGTTACATAAAAAATTACATTATATAATATGTGACAAACGTTTATGGATAGCCTTCCATAAAAATCTAACGGTCTGAGGAGTAATAATGTCGACAAGTATCAGGTCTCTGTATAATTAGAGGCGTACGATCAAATGTTTACACTTTTACTCTTAAAATCTTTTTTTCACTCTTAATAAAAAAGCCATAAGAAACAATTTAAACGTACATGATACATGGAAATCGTCTTTAGAGTACTTTCTGTTTAAACAAAATAATGAAATGAATAACAAAGCTTAAAATATTGGTTGTCGTGTAATTTTCAACATAGGCAAGTAAAGAATGATTTTTTTTATATTTTCAAAACATTTTATACTACGATACTGAAAATGTACCAAATATTTTAAGATATAAATAATTACCTTACAAAAGATTAAACTCTCTACAAGGGATATACACCCCCGTAAAACCTTTATACAACACTCGTGTAGATAGCAGCACTTGTTCTCAGTAAGTAGTGGCTTAATAAAAGTGAAGGGTCAAAGGTATTTACAGCTACAGGATTACGCCAGTGGGGTGGTTTAACTAAGTGACAAATGTGGACATTGAATTTCGTTAGAGAACCCCAATGTAGCAGTGTTGGTACAGGGGCCTAAAGTTGTTTTTATAGGGACTGCTGGACTGTGATAATAAAAGGCGAGAAAGTGCTCCCCAAACTCCTGCTTTAATCCCAATGTTTACCCAATTTTCTTTCGTTAGTAATAAGAAGGATAACTATTGTATCAAAAATGGTAACGTTCAGTATGATTAATGTATTTCATTGATTTTCATTTATGAATATATTTTCCGATGTGTGAGGTTGGTGGTGTGCCACTTAACCCCATTCTTATAACAAGAAAAACGTTCTAATCCATATCCTCATTTATCTTCATTTTATTACATTTACTCATATTTATATTCTACTGTGTCATACTTGTTGAAAGAAATCTATAACAAAAGGTTGACATAATTGAGAATATTTGCCATATTTTATACGGTAAAAAATATATAATGATATATTAAAACAAGAGTTGTCATTTTCTACGCTTAAAAGATATGAATTTAATTAAAATCTTAAAACTATTTAAAAACACTTTATGAAACGTATAAATATAAATGGTGTTTAAATGAAATGGTTAATGATTTTCTGAGAACATCGCAATAAAGCTCTGCTCAGTTAATGGCAAATTCCTCAATGCCACCGTAATAATATGCTCCCTAATTACTAGTTACTGGTTTTACGAAACTTATATTATCACATTATTAAAAACCACAATTACACATTCTTAAGTTGCTATATTAATGAGTCATTTTAAGGGGTTTTATCAACAGTTGTGGGGGCTGGTAATTAAGAGGTGTAAATTGTGTGTGGACATTAGGAAACAAGGGATTAACTGTAACATTTTAACTTCAGTAATATAAATTTAATATTGAAAGAATATATAAAATAAACGCATTGTCATACTTTATTAACTTTTTAATAATAAAATGTTTGCAGGGATATATAAAAGGAAAAATACCTTTAAGGGATGTTGGAACATTGCGATTGGGAGGATAAACAAAATGTAGAGCATTAATTTAAACTTTAACTGTAACTAATATACATTTCTTTATTTGCAGATGTATAATGTTTTAAAGAAAAATATTAATAAGCAGTTGGATGTTATAAAATATGTTTTTTTTAGGAAATTTTTATTATAATAATGTATTATACTAATTATTGTGATCTGAAATAATTAATAACACATTGGGAAATTTATCATGACATTGAAGGATCAAGTTTTCATAAAATCAATAGTGATCACTTAAAAAAATTCTGCGCTTGAGTCCGATAAGCCAGGCAACAATGTAAAAGTACTCAATATCACGTATTATATTACACTACGGTGAAAAAATCATGGAAACTGTCAAATCTTTAATTTCATACCATTTGGCTACCTACTGTATATCACATTATTTTGCAATTGTATTGCCCTCATAGTTATTATAAGACCATTTTAAGAATGTTCGCTAACACATCTATCCCATAAAAAAGTCTGCACCATCTACAATCTCGATGCTGTCTATGTAGGAATGAAACGTGTAACAAAATTTCAAGTCCATAGGCCAGTTAGCTCTTAACATATCGTGCAAAGAGCGAGAAGGCATGACGAGTTCTTTACCTGCCGAAAAATATTACCTTCCGTATGTTAAGTAAGTACATAGTATTATTGTTGGATAATCCACTATACCAGGGCCTTTTTAAAAAATAATCAACTTTTTTAACGTCCCTTTTTGGGAGAAGAGTATAAAGATAATCATGATAAAGCACATTGAAAATGTTTTTACTGATACAAAAATATACTTTACCAAAACTATACAAAACCTGTCGTCTATGTCAGACACGCATATTATCAAAACCCACAAAAAATTTAAAACTCTTTCTAGCATATTTTGGTTTCAAAGGTTATAACCACTATTCTGGTTATACTGGTTAACCTAACTCTGTGGCAAAACCTTAATTAGAATTTACGAGTATTGGCAAAGAATTGGACTCATTAATGGGGTTTGGGAACAATACACTGAACCAGATGACTGGTGCTGTGATGTATATATATACACAAAACCCAATGTATAAATTGACGTAGTATCCTCTATTATACAAATACAAGTATATTTAGTCAAATGTGTTATTAAAGTTAAATATTATAAATGATTATTCAAAATTTGACATGGATACAGTTATCTTGTAACAGACGACACAATACGAGTTTTCTCTTAACTACAACAAACAAATAATCAGAAAATAATGGCGTGGTTCTTTTTGCAAGTTTTCAAGCCTTGCACGTCAAATTTATTCCTAATATACGAGGGGTGATCAATAAAGACTGACAGTACAATTTCTATTCGTTTAATATACATTTTTAGCATTTAACACTTGTATCTCTTTCTAATTAGTTACTTTTAAAAGCCACACACTTGTTCCACCGCCTCTGCCACTCGTTCAAGACGCGTTCAAAGCCCTCCTTAGATAGAACATTAAATATCACCTGTAAAGTCTTTATAGTGGCAATAGCAGATAAAAAACGCCAGCCTTTGAACACACTTTTTGGCTGTTAGGGTGGATGTGGCGAAAGTTTTGATTCCTTTTTTGGCTAGAAACTTAAGCACAGTATTGGCTACGTGGGGGCGAGCAATGTCGTGATGCAATTTCCATTACTTCCGACGAGGTCTAGATTTTTTGGGATGTTATCTTTGATTAGTTGCTTCGATACTAAAATGTAGTACTCCCTAATAATTCTCTGACCCTGTAGTACTGTATGGGTGTACACCATACCACGATATTGAAAGAACGTAATCACCATTGCCTTTGCAGCAGACCTTTGAGCACAAGGTTTTTTTCGCCGTCGGTCCACCTTTTACCACCCACTCTGCACTCTGTTGTTTTGTTGCAGGACCAGATCAGTAAATCCAAAATTTCATCAGCAGTAACAATATGTTTCCATCACGCATGACGTTCTCGACGCACGCACTGTAACCTAAGTTGGCCAATATCAACGCGATTTTATTTCTTGATTGATACAAACGTGGTATCGAACGAGCGTGACATATTCAATTGATCATGCATGAGTGTGTGGAAACTGCCAGTTAATATATCGAGCATTATAGCATACTTCAAATGGCCAAATGTGGGCCAATGTGAATCATAAGCCAGTGCTGATTGATTCTTCGGTAAGGATAGAAACAGGTGCGCCAGGCACACCAATCTGTATGCCATCTAAAACAGATTCTTTCACTAATTGCATCAATACCAACTACTTTTTTGAAGTCGCTGTATCATTAGCACTTTTTCCGAGTTTCACACAACACTTTATCGCATATCTTTGTTCATAAAACCAGATATATTAAACTTTAGAGGCAAAAATTTGCAACTTTTTATTCATTGGTTGCCATGACAACAATAAATATGCAATAATGTTAACAGCTGATTTTGTTTGCTGCTAATACTTCAATGTTTAATAGCAAATTGAAAAAACGAATTATTTTACTTTGTTTGTTTACATGTACGCTACTGTCAGTCTGTATTGAACACCCCTCGTATAACTGCATATCATAAAAAATAGCTATGATAAGAGTTGTAGATCATAACCAAAAACGTTCACTTTTGATTTACTTATACAATTAGTCACGAAGAATGTGTTTAAAACTGCAAACTAGTTTTAGTTTATTTAGAAAATGTTGCACAAATATTTCCGATAAAAGCTTAGTTGTTGCAATTTGTTTTGTAATCAGATTTAAAACTTTATCACAATTTTACCTGCCACAAGCTCATTAAAATTATTTTGAATATAATTAGATTAACTTTACCATCTACCTAATATTCTTAAATTAACCAAGATTTAATTACACTTCACTGCTTCCAGATTACCTGATTACTTTTACATTTGTTATCTTGCACGGTTAGTGATAGAGTAGCTACACTCTTATATAGTGCCGTCATTACCTATCCAAAATATACGTTATTTTTTCGTACAAATTTAACATACAATCTAATATAAAAATCCGTTATTACTTTACAAACCCGTACATGACTAAGTATATAAAGAATTATTATTAATTACATTTCGATCTAGATGTGAACTCGAGGAGGAATACGGTGAAAAACGCAAGGTATTAAAATGTAATGTTGAAATCGATACTTTAATAATAATAATAATTAATAATAACTGTTACTGGGAACTATTCCACTATCGACTGTGAGAATTCTTAAAATTGTACAATGTGCTAGAAAAAGGTTAGGATGTAAAGCGATCGGCATAAAATCCCACAGAATAGTTGGCAAAAATAAAATTTTAATTGAATAAACTGAAGTGAATTAGATTAAACTTTACACAGATTTGTAAACGATGTTAAGAATATGTGTTATATATTATTTACTCTAAGGAGTTATGGTATATATTTAATGTAAAGTTAGATCTAATGATGTTCGATAGGGAAAACACATATTACTGAAATAAAAGTACATACTCTAAGTGTCCAATCACAGTTGCAATCGTTATTCTTCGTATACGAGAAAGCGTTTTCTCATTAGTAAATAATCCCAACTGGAGAATTAGTTGGTATAAAAGATCATTTGAGCTCCAGATTTAAACGGAGTTGAATATTTAAATACAAACAATGTATGTGCCAGGTGTTATGGTTTTCTCTTCTCTCTTTGCGTGTTTCTGCACGTGTAAATAATTCTACGAAACCTATTTGCAAACTCATTTTAACACGATTTTATAGATAAAAATAAAATATACGTTTGATACATGATATTCATATTAAAAATGAAGGTAAATAGAGGTCAAAATAATTTTTGGATATAGGATAAGTACTTATTACTATTTTTACCTTTTTCTTTACGTGTATCGATGACAGATAATCTAGGGATGGAGGATTCTCGTATTCATTATAAAAGGTTATTTCCTCTGTTTGAGATAAACTCACGTATTTTGGTACTAAAGCATCATCAGTGTGAAAATTAACCTCTAACTAAATATGAACATGTGGAACGTTTAAAATAAATTTTCAGTTTACATGGCACATGTAATTTTGATTAGTATTCTGTATTTAATTTTTTTTTTTAAATAAGGTTTGTCTTATGTTTTAGATTGCTATTTAATATGTTGTGAGGATATTTGTTATAATTTTAATAAATATGTAATTCCTCTTTCGAGTCACTAACTTTTTAACAGTCACTACAGTTTAATTTGGTATACTTCAGATTATTTATGTACTTCTTGTTTCTCATCTTTTTTGTTCACTTTGTTGTAAATAAGTACAACTTTGTTGTATATAATCTTGTTTGGTAACTGATGGAAAATTTTTAATTTGAAAAAATCCTTCTGGATGATTCCGGAAAAGACGTTCCTTTTAACATCAAAAGTTAAACTTCAAAAATAACTTTTCTATTCTACTGTTCGAGTTATAGAAATGTGAAATCTATAAAAAGTTAAAATAGGAGAACACTTCTGATTTAAAATATAATACTGACATACATTGTTCAAAGAATTTAGAAAATTATTATAATAGACGTACAGAGAATCATATGTTCCTGAGTCTAAGGCCTGATATAGACTGTTTTCCAGCACACGCAGGTGCTGAATGCATTCATTGTCAGTAGTCTTTCTACTGCCCTACTCACTTAATTCCAACACTGCTTTACATTTAATAATTATTATGTTTTAGTCAAAAATTAAGACTTTCACAAGGATAAGAAAATATTTATTAAATAAAGAATAATTCATGTTTAAATTATACATAAAAGTTTAATGTAATGATGAATATTATTTGATGTGTAATTCATATTGGATACGAGTCATTACAGTAGGTTATGTAATTATCTTAAAACATAAGACTAAGGCTGAGAGGCAGATATCGGGGAATAACACTGACTGAAAACTTCTAGAACAGAGACGGGAGGCAATTATCTTCGAGAAAGACACCTGAGTAATTTATACCAGTTCAGACGAAGAGACTCAATTATACCCACATCTGACTCAATCGAAGTCGAGTAATTAGCCAGTTAAAAGGAAGTGAGAGCGAAGGGAGCTGATCTTCTATAGATGCATTTCGTTAGTGGGAAACCAATTTATCAGCATGAAGAAACTTATAAGACCCAATGTCATACCTTAATATTTGCGAAATATGGAAAATAAAATATGTAAAAGCCTGGTAAAAAATATTTATTAAATAAACATCGTTGTTACATTCTGCTAAAATACAACTTGTTTGTTTTTATCGGTAAATAACTTTTTAAGCTTTTATTTTAAGCCACTCTCTCAGTCGAGCCTGCTGGGACCTAAAATAAGATTAAACCAAAAGTGTTAACTCATACCTCAATTATAGAGAAATCTCAGTCTCATAATTGGTCAATCAATGGAAATACATCTCAGATTTCGCGTTGCTTAAAAATATTGCTCGTTGTCAAAGAGGGTTTCCAAGCTTTTCAACACCAATATGACCTCCCTTTATCGAGAGCTTTCATTTCAATCGAATTACTTACTGGTGATGAAATTCTATGTGGACCTTTTCACATGGCAAATGTTCTTTCACTTACGCACTTGAATCAGCTTACTCCTGTTACTGAGTTTCTCTTTAAAAATATTTCAGCACTGGAATTAAATATATTATTGTATTATCAGCAGCGCAGAAACTTTAATAATTGCTTAATAAATATTTAAGTAAATATAAAATATAAGAAATAGACACTATATATTAAAAATCTGTCCATACTTTAATGAACGAGTATATGATACTTTCTTTCTGGCCTATAGAATATTTTGCAGTCTAGAAGTTCAGAGCTGAATTAAATTTTACTATCGCACAATCTAATTTTTGAAGGTCTCTATGTCCACCGCTAAAGTTTTAACTGGTAAGTAAGCATACCTCAAATCTTCCATAACGGTTTAACATTTATATATATATATATATTTATATATTCTTGTATATGTTTCAGAATTAGTCTTTTAATACAAAGATTATGTAGGAAAGTGACCGTTCTACATACTCTTTAGGGTGTTTTACTACGCAAAACAACCAACCAATATAAGTTTTGCTTAGTACATTAACCATTGTACTTATTTTAAATGTAAATAAAAATTAGCATTTTAAAAATTAACATGGAAAATTTCAAAAAAATTTGTATTGCATAAAAATATCCTTTGTCAATAAAACATTTTAAACAGGACTAAATGGAAAAATTGTTCTAAATATTTGGATTTTTATTGCATTGTACACCCAAATATTACGTAATTGCGTGCTGAGTCATACATTAAATTATGAAATGTTTATACCTCTTTCATATGAGTTGATTTAATAAAACATAACTATTATCAACGTGTATTTGTTTATTTTTGGCCTAATTTACATAATTGTTTTAAAAATGAAATATTTTCTACTCGTTTTGGGTTAAAAAGTGTGTGTTTAATACCAAATTAATGCAGTTAATGTACTGCAATACTATACGTTTTAATGTATGGTTTCCGAGACCCTAACTTTACATATTTTGTCTAATATCTCAGGTATGGGTGGTTTTACATGTCCGGGACGTATTTTATTCAATTTTTCAGTTACTTTTACATAAATTAAGATTACTTTAACACCTACATTTACGCAATAAAACGTCAGTTTCACTTTATTTCCGTGCTTTCCCAGAAAAATCGGGCGATATCTTTCAATAGCCGTAGTTCGCTTATAAAGCGTTTTCGGATATATGTTAAATATGGACTTTTTTAGATTATTTTTACAAGAGGAAATTACCTAAAACGTCTTTAGGGTTACTCATGGAACAACCTGTATATTAAAGTATCCGTAAACCAATGAGGAAACTCGCAACACAACACAAATCCTTTTATATAACAAGGAAAGCTTTTATAAATATCCTAAATATAAAACAAACAAGGAAACTGAAATTATATATACATCAAAAGCTTTTCTTGTTCCTTTAATGAATATTCGTGCATTCTTTTATCGTAAAATTATCTCCTGTCTGAGAACGACGTACTACAGTTCTTTTCTCCCTCAACTGCTCTTAAAGGAGGGTTGTCTCACGCCTTGATTGCCCTACTCTACTTTTTTCCAGTACTTATGGAGATAATGACAATATTTCTTACCAAAAATCCATTTTTTGCAGTATTCTTTGTGGGTTTTTTAGTAATAGAAAATTTGAGTTTCTCGCTTTTGAAATATGTACACTGATTAGTTCTTGGCACTGTCATTATTTCCCCTTATCAGACTTTAGTCTTTACATTTTGTTCACTGACCTACTTAATACTAAAAGGACTTTATCAAATTAATATTAAAGTCTGGTGTCCTGGTTAATGTACTCGAATCATACAAATAAATCCATAACTAATTTGAGGAGAGTACACAGTTATGTTTGTGTTATAAACCCTTTTTTATCTCTCTAGAGTATCTATCCAAAGTAACTAAAAATATTTAAATATTCATTCACAAAAATATTAATTGTTGTAATGATTGGATTTCTATATTTTAATCTTGTTTCTTAAGATGTTTTTATATTTATTAAATTACTATAGTTAGAGGTGTCCTTATTACATAATATATTCTTTAAAACATTCTCAAATTAAAAGTCATAAAAGAAAGAATAACTCATAGTTAGAAGTCCTAGCAATGAAACTGGCTTAGGGTAATTATTGAACACGAGGGACTGGAAAAGATTTATTAGTTTGTTTATCTGTATGTCATTCTGCGCAATATCTTAGGAACAAAATGACCTTTAAACTTAAACTTAACACTTTGTATGAAGCATCATATATGATGGCAAAGAAAAAATTGCAGATTAATGATTTTTTTAAAGACTGATTACATCATACGATATCGTAACATGTGACATAGTAACGCATAAGCTATATACTTAAAATTTTACATGATCCCACAAAATACCAATTTTTGGAAATCAATACAAGAATAATGTCCTAGAAACGAAATCGACCATTATTTAGATTTTATTCCTGGTTTTTAAAAAGTGAATGTATTCAAAGAGTTGTAAATAGGAAGCAGCAAATATTTCACGCGTTGTAATTTTATCATATTATATAATTGAAACACATGAATATTGTACAAATCTCCTTCAAAACTAGATATACATACTGTAAGGCTAATTTTTAAGGGTCTGTATAAACTGGCGTTAATTTATCATTTATTTACGATATAACAGTAGGGTTTTTAGGAATTTTAACCAAACAATAAGATAATAACTAATTAGTTTATAGTTCTAACCCTTTTTATACTCCCCAATTTCGACCTTGATGAAATTTCTCTATTAGTTGCCTTAAAAACCGTGTTGTTTCCTTATACAATACAAATTAGCTCTCACTCTGATCCTGAACAACAAAGAGAAAAACCAATGCATTAATATATAAAAACATATATAACATTGAAAGATTTTCAATACGGTAAAAATGTTATAAAGTTGTATTGGGATAAGCTGTAAACCCAAGAAATCTCACTTAATTCCCGTTGTACTCCAATCCACAAGTCTCTAACTATCCTACATGGTTAATGCATTTGAATAATTACAAATTTTAAGTATAATTGGCGTGATATAGTATTTAATAATAGTATGGCGGGTTAAATAGTCCAGTAAATTAGGAGTGAAATTTCATCTCGTTGAAATAATCAATAAGGAATATTAAGAATTAGGTAAGGAATGTTATTTATTGAACTAATCACACACTTTTAAATCCATAAATTCAAACCTATCATAATGATATTATGTTAACTGCTAACCTCTTCCCCTGCTATCGTACATATATTTTAGATTATAGATCCAATGCTAGGACTACGTTATTATAACCCGTCATCCATCCCAGACAACAATGTTGTTGTCCTGAGGGGTCCTTAGTTCTGAAGAACTATATTCAAAATTCTTATCTATTTTGCTACTTATGAAGCGTTTATAAGCATGCCTAGCTTATTGTATTTAATAATTTTTAAATTCAATGCATGAAAAACCCTATTATTTTTCATACTAATACGCAGTGTATAATATTTCGTGTTATATTTTTATTGTTTTGAACTTTTTACAGCTACTTGATTTACAGCAAATCCAAAACAGCTTTATCTGGATTGCTAGTGCCATTTACTAGACTATGGAGAAAGAAACAGATCAATACGTTGCGCCTTACAAGTGGAGCGATATCAAGCTCATTCCTCTACAAAGCCAACAGGGATACTGCGGTAGGTGTGACCCAGTCGAATGTCCATCATCCTAATAATCCTCAATCAGCATGGTCCTTGAAATGCCTATAAAAATTTTGTTACAATCACTAACACGTCATAATATGCAATGTATAAAACTGGTTAAGCTCTAGGACCCATTTAATTATTGTAGCAAGATTAAATTAGTTATCTGTACAAGGAATATCCGTGCTAATATGTATAAATATATAAAAAGTGGGAATTGATTACACATAGATACACACTTTTCTTTGTTTATTGTAATTGACAACAAGTAATTTAATAAGGGTTAAAAATAACAGGTTTTATATTTAATTGAATATTTATACATACAATTAGCAGATCAACGATTAAGTTATAAGAACATAGTTAAAAATTAATCCAATTATGTATGCAATATTAAAAATGATTAATATTGTTGGGAAACAATTTTGGTTTATTATTATATTATATTAACATTAGGTGGTAAATATTTCACTCATGAGAAGAAAAATAGGTTTAAAATCTTTATATTATTATATATGTTTCACTATTTTAAAGATAAAAAATGTTCTTAATCATGTTTTTAACTTAATATTGAATAATTTACAACAAATAATGCAGTAAATAGAGTAAAATTTACGTAAAAGGAACTTCATCCTTGCTTTATATTGTTTCATTTTAAGTACCTACCGCTATAATTGAGGAAGATAAATGAGGATATGGTTTATTATGTCAATTAGTGTATGGCAATGGGGGGTACCAAAAACCTCATGTATCACAAAATGTGTATGGTAAAGTATCTACATGATTTTACTGAATATTAAAAAGTTTTTTTAATAATAAAGTTCTCATCGCTCTTGTTACTAACACAAGAAAAACAATTGAAAAATTGGAATTAAGTAAAGCCAGAAGTCTACCAAAACAATTTCTAGCCTTTATTTCAGAGTACAGTAGCCCCTTTATAAACAGATTTAGCCCCTGTATCAACACAGCTACAATAGGTTAGTTAACGTATTTTAGGCTTCATTCCATAGTTGTTAATACATTTGCCTCTTCACTTTTATTAAGCCATTACTTTCTGAGAACAAGTCTTGCTACCCTCACGAGTGTTTTATAAAGTTTTATGACAGCGTAAGTCGTTTTATAGAGTTTAATTCCTTGTAATTAAATTCTTATTACATTGGACATATATTACGTCTTCCGTCTCTTAATTTAAAATAAGACAGCTATATATATCCTTTTTACACATTAGGCATTCTGATGCACCATTTTACGAGAAAGTAATGAAAGGCCCAAGATTATTCAAGATAAAGGTTCCCATGGATTCTAATGCATGTTATAAAAAATTATGATCAACTATTTTGAGTGAGTATATTTTTAGATTTGATCATTCATCCTGATGTTTGGGTACAAACTTTAACTGTGTATGACTTTACAAACAAAAATATCTGAATAATATTTCATATTTGTATTCAAGAATAATAGGCTATTCATCATAGGTTCTTTTGAATTGAAGTTCCGTCAGTTCCTTACTATTTTAAAAGCTTTGCTTAAAACCGAGATGGTGGATTCCTACATGGCAGCAGTTGTCACCATAGCTCTTAAAATTCTCCACTAAGAAACACTCCAGGCCAAACGCCATTGTCATTTCTTGCACCGTTCAATGTTATAGGTGTGTAGCTATTGCATCACAATGTATACAAACATTTTCGCAGGACTTATGAGAAAACATATTACAAGTAATGAGGAAAGTGTGTAATATACAAACACTAGAATATAATACAGGAATTATTGACTGATTTAGAGAGGCCTTTCGCCCTTGGGATAGTGAAATTTCATATAGATATTAGACCGCACGATACATAAAAAACGAACTAACCTGTAGACTTTAAATTGGGCATGCATCCATTATACATAAGGAACACTGAGTTAGATGATGGTGCATGCTACTTCATGCGATTTGGCTGAACTTTATCGAGTATTTCATTATTGGTTTTACTGGTAACAATGATGATAAAAGAAATATTACATCTATTTATACTGAAAATTTTAGTGGGATTTACATTTATTTTTAATAAACAAAAACTGCTTTTAAACTATATTTCGAAATGAAAAAATACTAAAAAACTTCTTGTTTAATTTTAAGTTTATAAGTGCTCACCATATTGAACGTAATTGGAATGTTCTCGTTTTAATAACCTGAGCGTGTAAATTTGAGCGTGTATGTAGTAAAGGAAATAGGCGAGCGGGAAGAATGCCAGTAGCTATAATACCATCGAGCTCTTTGTTGTCAGATGTTAAGGTCTGAAATCCTCCTAATATCTACTAATAACGTGCTCTAATACAAGTTTTAATTGGAAATTACCAACTTAGTTGAATTTAACTAATTTAAAAATTAGGTTAAATTTTTTTGACCCACATAATTGAGTACACAGTTTTGTATAAATAATATAAACATTACATTAGTAGGTATATAAACTTAAATAAAACACTTTTAGTTACAAAAATAGAGGTATATAAAAATTTGAAACTATATCTAATCAAAAATACGTGACCATAATAAAATATAATAATTGGATAGTTTTATTTTTTTATCAAAGATGGATAAAAGAAGCATCTGGAATGTATTATAGTACTTTGATAAAAATATCTCTATATCCGGGTTCAAGAATTACTTTTTAAAGTTGATAGTTATTATTAGAGGTTGCCCTATAAATTGCGTGCCACGTGTAATTCGTTATCTGAAGTATTCTTATATATTTCAAATAATTATACTATTAAGAATAACAGTGACAATGTTTGGAAACAAAAATAAAGGGTTATAATAAAGTAAAAAACAAGCATAATATATTCTAAGCTATTTGAGACTTTATTACGAAGTCCACGAAACAGTCAGTTCCGGAATACAAATTATTTTGTGATAAATATTTTTTTTTATACTCGTATATAACAATCGTTACTGATAAAATTATCCTTGAGTGACGGTAGCATATTCCATGCTAAACATTATTAATCTAAAACATACTATAAAACTAGGGGACCCTGATGGTATCTTCTGCATATAACTAAGCATACCTACAAATGAGAGCGAACAGTATAAGTATGGGTAAAAGAGGATATATTTATCCAAGAAACAAAGAAAATCGTATGGAAAATATGGCAAATCAGGGTTTTGATTTTTAGATTGGATATGCTTTGGCATACTATGGCTACGAATTTTACCTTTGTGGCTGGTGGATTAAGAGAAGTGATCAATTCACAATTCGCCTGCGTACTGGAGTGGGAGGAGTTTCCAGATTCTATTCTGAAATAGGGTATACCCAAACGGATTAGCAGGATTGATTATGTGGAGCATTAGAACCAGGTTTAAAGTATAAGTAGAACGGGCGCCACTTTAGCGCTAACATGGGCTCTTATGGAGTTATTCTGGACCAATGAGAAAGCAGCAATGGCGGCTAGGCCACGCCCCCTGCCCCCCTCCCCTCCCCCCCCTCCTCCCACACCCCCCGCCCCCTCCTAGACCCCCTGCGACGACCCCCCAGCCAATGGGAGAGCAGCAAGCCCCCCACCTTACGAGAGCGATGGCGGAACGAGCGATGGCGGACGGTGTCATGGCGGATGAACAAAAATTTGTGTCTCGGCGGCCGGTATCCGAACCCGGGCCCCTACGAATGCGAGACTGTCGCGCTGACCACTGGACCACGGAGACGAGTTGTGCGTGGCGGCGCGATATGGCTGTACGTGCGGCGCGGGGCGCCCGGCGTTAAACGACTCCAATAATAACTACACAGATGTGCATTTCCAACGGCTCTTCTCCCTCTCTCGGTGACGGATGCAGGTGCACATTCCAACGACTCCAGTAATAACTACACAGATGTGCATTCCACAGTAACCAACATGAAACATTAAATCATATTGCGTCAGCCTGGGAGCTACGTGAGCCAAGTGCAGATCATTAGTCTTCAGTCCATACCGGTGAGTCAGCTATTTATAGGTGCTCAGGTTACCGAACATTACCGGAGCGCTATATAAATAGAGCGGCCGACCGATGGCCAGTCATTAACCGTGCTGCTCTTCACTGTGGTAAGCCTGCTTCTTACTTGTTCACTTAACACTATTCTGTCATTGTCATTGTGTATAGCTACATTGTACCATCTCAACGATAGCCGTTCATTTAAACAAATTTAAAATAACATTGTCATATTTGTTTAAACATAAACCTCAACTACATTTCTCAATAAGCCATATATCATGTCGGTAAATATGCTAGAGCCTGTATATTTAGTAAACACCAGTGAAACGTATGTCAAAAAGTTTAGACTTTACGGTATGAGAACAACGTTTAAATTCAACAGTCCTCCTGAAGGAATATCTGAACTGGATTGGATTAAGCGGGGGTTCGGAGAAGTTGTAGAGCAAATGAAAGCTAAAGCTTCAGATACAGATTACCTAGGTTTCACTTTGAACAGTTTAAATTTCAAGAATAAAGATCCGGGATACGTAGCCTTTAGACCAGCTGATGAAGTTAACCTTGACGTGTTATGGAAAATATTTGGAGGTATTGTACAGAGTAACGCTGAATCTGTCACTTCTAGTGATACGTTTCAAGTGTCTTGTACGGTTGTCAATCTGCCCGTAGGTAGAGGTAGAAATAGGCCCCGGTAAATACAATAGCTTCAGCGAAGAGTGCAAAGGACGAAAAGGTATCGTAGTCATTAAGAATAGCGATAATCTGTGTCTGCCCGAGCTATAGTGGTAGCAAAAGCCTATGCCAAAAAAGATCCTCAACTTAAAGCTATACGAGAAGACAAGGCTAAGAGACAAACATTTAGAGCACAGAAACTAATGGCAAAGGCAAGAGTTAATATTTCAGAAGAGGGGGCTGGTATAGCTGAACTTGAAAAGTTTCAAGACCACTTGAAGAAATATAACATAACAGTATTCAGCTATAATGCAAAAGGGCGGGACGTATACTTCAGTGGTAACAATACGGAAGCCTCTTATAAAATAAACTTGTTGTTTCACAAAGGTCACTTCAACGTGATAACTAATTTGACAGCAGCTTTCGCTTGCCATTTCTATTGTGAAGCTTGTCATGTGCCGTATGACCACAGAGGTGATCACCGATGTTCTAATGTCTGCTCTGCTTGTAGCACAATCTCACCTCCCTGCAAGCTCGAGCATTCAGGAATAACTTGCCCTGAGTGTAATCGTCACTTTAAAAACCAGCGCTGCTTTGCTGCCCACCAAGGTGATCTCTGCAAAAACGTACAGAAGTGTCTCGACTGTGAGAAAAACATATACAAGAAACATAGAAAAACACAACATGAATGCGGTGAAGTATATTGTAGCACTTGCGCAGAATTTAAACCCGCTAATCATCAATGTTACATGCGCCAAAAACAAAGTACCCACTAAGAATGATAACTTTCTGTACATATTCTTTGACCTGGAGACTCGTCAGGACGAATGTTTAGAGAACGAGCCTGACGTCAAGGTTCACAAAGCTAACTTGTGCGTCTCAGAACAGTTCTGTAGCCAATGTATAAATAATAACGAGTTTTGTGAAAACTGCCTCCAACGCAGAAAAATCTTTCAGGAAGACCCAATATCCAGTTTTATGAACTATGTAATGGAAATTCGCAAACCATACAAAGACGTGTTGCGTCATAGCTCATAACGGACAAGGATTCGACTTTCAATTCATCTTGAGATATATTCTGGAAGAGACCAAAATTCACACCGGAAGTCATTACTCGTGGGACAAAAGTAATTTTGCTGGAGTTTGACAACGTACGTTTCATTGACTCTCTCAACTACTTTCCCATGTCACTGTCCGCTCTTCCTAAAGCCTTTGATCTTGGTCCCGAAATGAAGAAAGGCTACTTCCCTCATCTGTTCAACACGATCGCAAACCAAAACTACGTGGGACCGATACCAGCAAAAGTATTCTATTGCCCAGAGTCAATGTTTGAAAAGAACTACAAAGACTTCGAGAAATGGCACAATGAACAGGTATGCAATAACTATGTGTTTGACTTTCAGAAGGAATTGATAGAATATTGCATCTCTGACGTTGACATACTGGCAAAGGCGTGTATTAAATTTAGATCCCTATTTTTTAGCCGAATGCAATGTCGACCCGTTTCTGGAAGCTGTCACCATAGCTAGCGCATGTAACCTAGCGTTTAGACGTAATTTCTTAAAGCCTGAAACAATCGGAATATTGCCAAAGAAAGGATACAGATTAGTGGACAATCATTCTGGCATTTCTTTACAATGGTTGACGTGGGAAGAAGAGCGGCGAGGTGTTAGAATACAGCACGCAGGAAGAGAGCGAGAGGTCAACATTGAGGGAATGAAGGTGGATGGATTTGATGGAGACAGAATATATGAATTTCAAGGTTGTTACTATCACGGATGTCCAAAGTGTTTCCCGTACAAAAGAGGTGAACCGTTGAAAGAAGATCCTTCTGACACCCTCGAACTCAGATACGAGAGGACAAGAGCCAAAATCGAGAAGCTGTCACGTACACCTTATGAGGTGGTAGAGATGTGGCAGTGTGACTTTTAATAAACTAAAATCAGAAAAGGAGCTAACATATTTGGAAAACCATCCCGTGTTGAACACCTTACCGCTCAATCCACGAGACGCATTTTTCGGAGGAAGAACCGGAAATGCCATGACGTATTACAAGTGTACGGAAGATGAGACAATACAGTATGTGGACGTATGCTCCCTATATCCCTACGTTTGTAAACATGGTAAATATCCGATATCCCATCCTACCATCTACATTGGTGACAAAGAGTGCAGAGAGAGGGGAATGCAGGTTGAGGGCTTGCTAAAGTGCAAAATGCTACCTCCAAAAGATCTTTATCATCCAGTGCTTCCAGCTAGAATGAATGACAAATTAATGTTTGTACTGTGCAATGTCTGTGGCGAAGAGCTCAACAACGATGACTGTCAACACAGTGACGAGGAAAGGGCGTTGATTGGCACATGGGACGATGGATGAAGTACGGAAGGCAGTTGAAAAAGGCTATAGAGTTGTTGAAATGTACGAGCTGTGGGAGTACAACGTAGCCACTTTCGAAACGGGCGGATTGTTTACAGACTTTATCGACAAATTTCTAAAGATAAAACAAGAGGCGTCCGGCTATCCATCATGGTGTCGGTCAGACGAGGAAAAGGAAAAAATATGTGCAGGATTATTACGACCACGAGGGAGTAAAGCTCGATTCGTCAAAGATAGAGAAAAACGAAGGCCTCCGCTCTCTAGCAAAGTTAATGCTTAACTCGTTCTGGGGTAAGTTTGGGCAGAGAGAAAACCAGACAAAAACGCTCATCACCAGAGACCTGAGGAACTGTTTAAGCTGTGTATGGATTCTAGCGTTGCCGTAAACAGAATACAGGAAATCAACGATGACGTTGTCCTGGTAAGCTGGCAACATTTAGAGGAAGTGGGCGAGTCATTAGCCACTGTAAACGTTGTTCCTAGCTGCCTACACTACAAGTCAAGCCCGTTTAAAGCTTTATGATCATCTGGAGGCACTGGGTAAACAAGTATTGTACTACGATACAGACAGTGTTGTGTACGTATACAAAAATGGCTTGTACAGAGTAAATACCGGCGACTACCTAGGGCAAATGACAGACGAGCTGGCTAAAGACTACGGTCCCGGATCTCATATTGTAGAATTTGTTTCCGGTGGTCCAAAGACGTATGCTTATCGCGTTTTTTCCACAAACAAAAACGATTTTGTATCTGTCTGCAAAATCAAGGGTCTCACTCTTAACCTAAAAACTTCAAAAAATCTAAATTTTGAAAAACTTAAAGAAATGGTTCTTAGTGAAACCTGGGTAACACTCGATATTGAAGAAAACAGAATTAGGAGAAACAAAGTCCAGGCAAATAGTTACTGTCAAAGAGACAAAGGTTTTCAAAATTACAGGTCCAAAAACGCAGACGCGAAGGTGAGTATGGAACCCTGCCTTATGGTTATTGTAAAATGTCAAAAACCAGTTAGATGGTACCTTATGCTGACAATACAGAATTATGTTAACAAGTAATGAGTCTATTGTCACAGTCGAATTGAGTTTGGAGCGAAAATGAGAAAATAATGAATAAATTTACCTCTGTACTGTATTCCCTTTAGTCGTACTCCATCCACCATCACCACGACACCGGAAATATTCTGGTTCTTCATCTTCCTCACCCGAATATTCCTGATTGCGAATTCCGCAAAAAAAACTACTAATCACTAGCACTGGAGACCACGGATGACGCAGAGGATGATCGTGATAGTGGTATTATTAAAAACGTATCAACGAGAAACGAGTATAGGTGATACGCACCAAGAATAATTGGTAGCACTCTGCACGGAGCCGAACTCAGTACTGAGAGCGGGATACGTGGCAGAACGGCGCCTCTACTAGCACATGTGGTCAACACATGTTGTGACGCACTTCCTGCGCTGTTGTATTCGCGGTTCCAGAGCCGGGGTGACGAGGAGGTTGGTCTAAACACCGTAGAAACAAACTTTTCCTTCGGTCGTTACGAGGTGTGACCATGTAAGGTGCGAGGACTCACGCAATGTAGATGGGTGAAACCTTCACTGGACGGGCACCTCTAGCGTCCACCACCCTGTTAAAGCGCTCGGAAACCCGTGTTTACGTCAGCAGGTGTATAATGATATGAAGTATGCAATAAGGCTAATTTCAGCCACTAATCCGATTTATGCCTCTGCAGACTCTAGATTATATAAACTCTTTCCACAATCCTACTACCACTACTAAAGGGAATATAGTATCATACTCTCGGTCTTTATCGCTGCTCGAGAGAATACCCTTGTTCAACGGACAAGGAAGGGAGGTGGGAACTCGTTGTCCCATCACAGCATACAGCGTTGGTTGGGGCTGTATGGGTATTCCCGGTCGGCGTGTTGACAGTCGATCAGAGTGTTGACAACCATCGGTAATGCCAGGGGGGATAACGGAGGCATGAACTAGCGTCTTTTGGAGCATGCCACGGTCTACAGCGGTGGAGGGGCTGTAGAATTTAGGGGGTTAAATATAAAAGATTACTTAGATATTCATCATTTTGCGTAATGGACAAGCGTCAAGCAATAGCTAACGAGCTACACAGACCGGCTCGTCGCAATTTCAAGAGGCGTGGCGTCACCTTGAAAGGTAAAGACGATTTGTACCAAGCGGATCTTGTAGAGATGCTACCGTACGCTGGTGAAAAACAAAGGTATGAAATACATACTTACGATGATAAAATTGCTTAACAAAGTTTGCTTTTGCTGTACCGCTAAAGAGTAAAACCGGATTAGAAGGTAGCGAGAGCGTTAGAACCAATTTTGAAGAAGCATAAGATGAAGAACTTTCAGACCGATCAGGGTAAAGAATGGTTTCAACATTCATGTTAACAAACTGATGACGGCGTACGAAATAAATCACTATAACACTTACTCAGAGCTTAAAGCAAGTATAGTAGAACGGCTCAATCGGACGCTAAAAGAAAAAAATGTGGAAACTGTTTACTGCTAGAGGTAATTACGAGTGGCTCTCCATGTTACCGAGAATAGTTAAGGAGTACAACGCGTCCGTTCACAGGAGCATCGGTATGAAACCGAAGGATGTGAGGGAAAAACACGTAAAGCTTATTCTGACGCGTATCGAAAAATCGAGAAGAAATAAAGGAAAAAAACAGATCGAGTCAAAGTTCAACGTGAACGATAAAGTAAGAATTAGCAAGTACAAGCGTGTTTTTAAAAAAAGGTTACATGCCGAACTGGACGAATGAAATATTCACAGTGTTCGCCGTGAAACCGAGCAATCCAAAGACATACATTCTGATGGACTCTAGCGGGACTGTGTTAAAAGGTGGTTTTTACAAAGAGGAACTAGCCAAAGCAAAAAACTGGTGACGTTTATCTAATTGAAAAAGTATTAAAAAGAAAAAAAGATAAAGTACTTGTTAGATGGACAGGTTTCGATAAAACAAGTGATACGTGGATAGACAAGAAGCATATTATCTGAGGACTTAATGTTCCGTCCAAGAGAGAGAGAGAGAGAGAGCGACTGCTGGTGCAAGCTATATTTAAACATAGATATTTACGATGCGCAGTCAGTAACAGCTGGAATGCGTGTCGTGAAGCAGTCTCTGGAGCTACCCGTGTCTAATTTTGACCGGTATGTGGGTGGAGGGGGAGACTTGGAAAAAAGCAAGCACGGTCTTCTCCTACCAAACTCTATACGCTGTATTATTGCAGGGCCTTCTAATTTGCGTTTAAAAACCAACGTGCTGTTCAACCTCTTGTTTGATCCAAACGGCCTTGTTTACGAGAACGTGTACGTTTTTTCTAAATCACTTTATCAACCCAAATACCAATTTCTTGCAAAGGTATTGCCTAAAGAGATTGGTTACTTTCCTTCAGATGACAATAACACCGTTATAAGTCCTAGCGAAGCCAAACCGCATTCCATTATGGTTTTCGACGACATAGCGTGTGAAAAGCATGACAACATCCGCGCTTATTTCACTATGGGCCGTCACAACAATATCGATGTTTTCTATCTTGGCCAAACGTACAGCAGGATCCCCAAACAACTGATACGAGACAATGCAAATTTTTTAATACTCTTTAAACAGGATGACATGAATCTTAAACACGTGTACGCTGATCACATCAATACAGACATGCCGTATGACTCTTTGAAAAAACTATGCACTCTAGCGTGGAATGACAAGCATGGATTTCTTGTCATAGACAAGGATCGCGACCTTTATAAGGGCAGATACCGCGTTGGGGTTGACACTTTCCTTGAGTCACTATGAGTACGCGGATCTATTACTACAACGACGTTAGAAGGTATGCAGATGCCGGTTACGGTGGTATCAAGAGACTTACAAAGGTAAGCTCTAATCTTTGCACGTGGTATTACGCAGATAAGAAAAGGTTTTGCGGTAACTATTGCAGTAGACGTGGTGCACACGGTCATGCGTATAATAGACTTTGTTGGCGTCATAGAAGACCAGGTTGCTACAGCAGGAGCTTACCGCCAATAGTGCTGTTGATGATTTCATCTAGCCAGCGTATATACAACAGAGATAGGTGGATAGCGTTTATAGCCGAGTGTCAGGAGAAGAATGTACCTATTGAATTGGTAATTTACCATGAGGACATGCTAAACGGTACGGTGCGTGAACCCATGAACCTACTGTCTCGGTTTAGACCGTTCCCCGACCTCTTTGGCAAGCCGATATTGAAACTCAGTAACAGTCACGGTAGTTTGAACTTTACTCAGATATACTTAAGGATGTTGAAGTATGCTTGTGATATACCTTATGCCACTAAGTGTATAGTGTTGACTGAGCGCAGTATACCAGTTAGATCCCCCGTTACACTCTATAGACGTGCACTGCGGTCGCGGTGTTACTTAAACATAAGTTACAATGTAAGTTACGGCCCAATGCCTAGTAGTGTAATGGGAAGGCGGGGTAAACCGTTTGCTGCAGTGAACAACATATGTCAAGGACTGTACACAGCAGATTTCTTGAAAATTGCATTACCCACAGTACCACTGCAGTGCGAAAAATTCGGCATCTCTTTGGTAACGAAAACCGGTGAGTATAAAATAACGCAACCAAACCTGTTTAGAAGCTGGCATGAATTTACCGGCGCAAACTCGGATGAGTTTCTTCTTCTAAACTCATATCTGTTGCACAACACTAACGTTGATCGACCTATTCAACGTTTGAAGGAATATATGGACAGAACAGTGTCAAACGATCAGTATACGGTCGCTGAGATCCCTCAGTGGCGGCACGGTATTAAAAGAACATTTATTTTTAGAGATATGACGCTACGAGAACGCATACCCAGATTCAATCCTGAGACAGACAGATATTACTACGGGCCTACCATTGACCTCTGGTGTTTCACTTAAAGAAGTGATTCGTTACATTAGAAAACACAAGAAGCGGGCATTGTTTTTTAGACAAGTAGAACTGCCATGAAGAGGGTAAAGGTTTGACGATAGAGTGGAGGTAAGGCTAGTTCCGCGGTTATGACGAGTGCAGATTATTCGATACTTCATCATTTTTCGAACAGATGAGGAAATCCTATATAAATAAAAACAGATAGCAGGCTGTGGGTTCAGTGTCAATCATGGCGCGAAACAAGAAGCAGCTTATGACGGAGATATCAAAATTAAAGAAAGCTATAAAACAAAAGTATAATCGGTTTAAGCGGGGTGAATTGGAGTCCGAGGAGATGTTTGAAAAGCAATACCAGCCGTTGATCAAGGAATTGCGTGACACCAAGGAGACCCGCACTTTACACACCGATGTCAAGAAGGAAATCAAGAAAGAGGAAGATGATGCAGATGATGACGATGATGAAAACTCAGAGTTTCTACCAAATGTATTTTCTTCGCCTAATCTTTCCCATTTAAAACCATCGGTCTCCACTAGACTTGATTCTGGAGCAGAAGAAGTGTTTGAGACAGACGACCAAGGTGATGGTGGAAACAGCGAAATTACAAAAATGCTTTCAACACCTACGGGTCTACAGACGGCGTCCCAATATATCGCCGACAGCTTTGCTCATCCGTTGACCAGAAAGTACATGCAAGAGCTTATGAAGGATTTGGGTGGGCGTTCATCTAAAATTGACCATCTTTACGGTCCTCGTTACGAAAAAAAATACTTTAATGGTTGGCAATAAAGGAATTGCAGTTTGATGAGGACGGTAGTATTCGAATAGATGATGTGGCGTATAAGCCACAAGAGGGTCTGTACGAGTTTGATTTTCAAGCGAATACCAGATGATGAAATCTACAATGACGAAGACAAAATCGCTTACAAAGATATACTGAAGAAAACTAGCGCTCATAAAAGAAACTATAACCCAAATGGAGTTATCAATCGCAACACGTCGCTCAAGTATAAGTATGTAATTTCAGACTTATTTCCAAAAGTAGTTAAGGGTTCTGGAGCTGACAGGAAAGCTCATAGTGTGACTAAATCACTATCAGATCCCGATACGGTTTACTGGAACGATCCAAATGAGTTGTGCGACCGTCTTAGGCTGTTGGTGGCATCCGCTGAAGCTGGAAACACGAACCACAAGAACGAGATTATAAATATCATTGAAGAATTGAAAGAATCAAAGACTATATCAGGTGATGGTAACGCGAGATTCAGATCATTGATGAGATGACCGTCAATAAGTTTGGTCAGAGGCCACAATCTCTGAAGAAGCAAGACATCCAGAGAGTTATGAATACTGTAAACAAAAAGCTAAAGAAAGATGTAAGAAGATTGTACTCTCAAATTGCAATCCTTCAGAATCAAGCGCTTATTCAGCAGGATCAAATAAACAGCTTACAAAATACAAATGAAGAAGCTATAAGACGTCTAGCAGTTCAACTATTTCACTGGATCAACAAGATACACACTACCGTACCTCCAGCTCGCTTCCACGCCGTCTTAGATGCTGATGAAAACTCATATATTGACTGGGATAAGATATTTATAAAGAGCAATGTACAGGAGGAGTCTTCATCACTTGTAAAATGAGTGTGGACAAGTTTGGACGACGCTTCAAGCGTACAAAGGCTAAACAAGGTCCGAAAGGCGAGGGATTCAATGTGACTGGCCGAAGGTGACTATGACGTGCAGAGAAAACGTCTGAGAAATCTAGGGAACCCTGAAGATGAACTAGACGCTGTTAATCTACAGACGTTGATCAGTAAGTTAGGAGATCTGCAGACCGAAATGATTACTTTAACCGACAAGTTAAACAGCTTGAAAGATTCACAAGAAAAATTTCTATGAAGCTTTTAGCGGTTCAATTGTTCCATTGGATCAATAGAGTACACAGTACCGTAGCTGTTGGTAGGTTTCAAGCACACTTTAACGTTGATGCACATACATATATCGACTGGGATAAGATATTTATAAAGAGTAAAGTTCGTGACTCGCCATCACTTGCACAATGAGTGTTGACAAGTTTGGACGGCGATCCAGGCAGTTTGGAAAAGGCGGTTTAAGGGGACCGAAAGGAGATGGATTCAAGCTGACGGCCCGAAGGTGACTACGACATTAACGGGAAGCGTCTAA